>NC_080843.1:31414976-32039976 GCF_030435755.1 Ochotona princeps | reverse complement strand
TGAACAGTCACCTTTCCCACCACCACCTCAGGATACATTAATAGGAAGATGGAGTAGAAGCAGAGCTGCTGAACTTGAAACTGGAACTGTGATTTAGTCTGTGGCCAGGATGGGATTTTTGAGTACTCTTTACACTGAATCAAAGTGCTTACATTTCTTATACTGAGAGGAGTGTTAATAACACCTTGCACTGATGATATCATAGTCTTGTTTTACCTATGGTAAAACTGTATGGCAAATATCCCTGAGAAGCAAAGGTGGAAAAAGAAGCAAACAAGTGTGTTGTAAATTATTTGTGCTCATGAATACCATGTAATTTAAACTTGAGGGAGATTATCAAAGCCAAATGGTTAATTTTTGGAACATATTCACATAGACATGAGATATATATACATATAGAAACAGAACAGTGTGCTCTAAAAGTCATAGCAAAAAATCTGATAGAAATTCTTGTTCTGCAAGAGACAAATATATACCCTTAACAGGTGTCGTATATCCAAGTGAGGTTATGGCAGGGAAATAATGTTTGCGAATGTTAATAAATCCACAGGCATGCAAGTTTGTTAAAGTTTTACAGGTAGGAATTTGAGAAATTCCAGGATACTGTCTTTAAATAGAAATATATGCACTGATATATGGCTCCTTGCACTGTGGATGTAGCATATACATCACTTGAGACTTTAGCAGCAAACATTTGATCAGAAGATTCTGAATATTGGGGATTTATAAGAGCTTTACAAAGCAGTTCAGTGCTGTATGTTCTGCTGTTGTAGCAATTTCATCTACAGGCTCAATTATGTTAGAGGAATTTGTGGTAGATAAGAATGCTGTGTCAAATCTCTGGGTGTGGAGAAATCATCTAGGTTCTGGAGCTATGCCATGACCACCACACCTGATAATTACCCTCCATTTGAAAATTGCAACTTTATCTGCACATGCTTTTATCTGAATACCTAACCAAGGTCACAGAAGTTGTATAAATAGAGTGAATTAAGTTACTTTGAATTCAGCTTCTCATAAAGTGAAGTAGGTGGTATAGCAATTAAACATTTGATGGGGCACATTTAGGAGTAGGATGAAGCAGATCCAGAAATTATAAAAAGTTAAAGGAACTGAAAGAGAGGATACTCTTGTCACTTCTATTTATTTGAATTTTGTCCTTCAAGTTACAAACATTCTTGTGGATCATAACTTTGACCAACTGAGAGAAGAGGAAAAGATCTTCAGCCCTGACTTAATATGGAACACAATGTATTGGCAATTATCAGTGAAAAGATTTTTCCATATTACAGCTCTATTCATAGGTGGTTCTGAAATGCATTAATAAAATCAAATACTGTCAGAAGGTGCATTTGGTAGCACAACACTCAGGCCTCAGCTTTGTATAGATAGTGTCATGGTGAAACATAAATTCCTTGTAATGAATATTGGGTGGGGAAAAAGAATGACGTTACAGGAGAAGGCATAAGTGTCTCATTTAATGCCCAAGAATGACATGCCGATTCAAAATGGATGCTCAAAATCCAGATAAACATATGATTACCATCTTATATATCAGAGAACTTGTTTCCTTAGCCATCTTTGTACAAGTGTGGCAAGCTGATGAATAAAATAGCTATGGTTAAAACTATGTATTTATATAAAAATATGGGCTGTGTATTATAAAGGCTGACTTAACTACTGCAGAATATCTACCCAATGAAGTTAAGCCAAGGGTTTGTTTCTAGCATCTGATTCTATTATTTGAGAAGTGATGCAGTAGTAGGTAGATCATGTTAGTTTCTTCTATGTTAGAAGAAGCAGAGAGTCATTTCAGTGAAATTGATATGCATTTTGTATATGAGTTTGCCCTTCTTAGTACTGCCAGTTCTATTATATAATGACGTTTGGAGTGTCTGATCCAACGACATAATATCTCACATAAAATTGTCTCTAATTAGTGGAGCTATATAATGGGAATGATTTATTATAATGAGTACGTGACTATGGAATTTTCTGGTGTAAATATGCTGTTACTTTGTATTCTTCAGAATGATGTCTTCATAAAATAATAACTGAATTCCCTATTGGTGTATTTGCTAAAATAATAACTGAAAATCCATACATCAATATCTTCAAAGATTTGGTTTAGCTATTGCTACACAACAAATAATCCTTAAAACATGTAGCGTATGAACGTTGAATGGTTTCTCATTCTTGAATTGATTGACTAAGTTTATCCTCAGATACTGTTATTGGGTATTTCTGTGGATTGTGATCAGATAATTTGGGCTGACAAAGAAGAATCATGTTGACACCTCAGTCACATGACTGGCACATAATCTGGAACTTAGACCTGGAGTATCTATGACTATGCCATGGAGCATCACAAAGGCAGGTGTTGTATGAAATATACAAAGAAGCTGCACTGATCTTATTTGCTTTTATTTATTTATTTATTTATGTATGTTTATTTGAAAGGCAGAGTTACAGAGAGAAGGAGAAACACAGAAAGATGTTGCATATTTGGTTCACTCTGCAAATGGTCACAACAGCTGGAGAGGAACTCAGCCCACGGTGGGAGCTAGGAATTTCTTCCAGGTCTCCTGTGTGGGTGCAGAAGTCCAAGGACTCAGGTGATCCCCCAAAGCATTCCCACACCATCGGCATGGAGCTAGATTGAAAGTGGAACAGCTGGGACTCTAGGCAATGTCCATAGAGAATTCTACCACCAAAGGTGGAAGCATAGCTTGATATGCCAAAATGCCAGCCCCAAGCTGCAGTAATGTACACATGCCTCAAAAAATCATTTTTGCCACTACTTTGATGAAGAAGATCACTATTAAAGTCAGTTACATCAAGGAGGTCAGATCAATAAAATCTACCTCCTGATACAGAACTACTAAAAGGATAACGTGAGTGCTTTTTGCAAAGTACAGTGATTTGGAAAGTGCTGTCCTCAGAGAAGTGGAAGGTACAGTGGTGCATTCCTGTGAGTTCACAAAACAAGAGAACAGAGGAAATTCTCTGTCACCCGTGCTAATAGTGGTCCGCTAGTAAAATAAAAATGTTGCCATTAATATTTGTGTAATCTAGTCTCTGTTTAATAATTCCCACTAGAAGAAATTGCAAAAGTTTCACTAAAATAAAGGTCACAAAGATCACAAAATCCTGTTGTGCTTCTCATTCCAGGGATTCAAAGAAGAAGTATCACTGGCTCTCTTGTATGTATAGATAACCTGACTAAGAAAAGCTGAGATTGTATTAGCACCATCGGTAGAAGAGAGAACTTGTATTGGAGAAACACATTCCAGTGTCACATTTCTAGGTACTTCCACTCAGCAAGTCAGCTGGAAATAAGAAAGAAAACTATTTCCCAACCTTTGAGTGTAAGTATTTGATCTTTAAACCTCTGCCTTAACAGATAAAGTACTAGGAAGAGGGAGAGGAATTTAGTGCTGATTGGAAGAAGAATATCAACAGTTGAAAAGCAGATGGAAAGGCAGGGCCTATGATTTCATGATTTACTAACCCATTGCAATATTTTTATAATTATACAACTAGCTAGCATTAAATTATTAGATTTGTGTTTCTATTCTTGGCAAAGAGATGGTATAATCTTGTTTTGTCATAACAGTGATATTTACATATTATAGGAAAACAGATCTGCTTATGTTCCAGATTTCTATTGATCAAAACAACATTCAGTGACAAAGCAGATAGAACCGAGATAGACATCATCAGGAGGCACAGTAAGTTGCATGAGAATAATTTACAACCAAACAGGTAAGCACCCATGGCTCTCTGTAGATGATTTATCACAACACACATCTCTTTCAAATTTTGCTTTTAAATCTGACATCTGAGTATCTTTTTAACATTGGGTTTCTGGAGCATATTTTTAAAACATCCACTAAATTTTTAACATTTAACAAAATTTAAATTTCTGAAAATTCATTTTTAATTTGTAGCAAGTTCTCTTTTTAATATGCCGTCTATTTTTCTGCAAGTTAATGTTGCTTTTTCTCTTACGGATGAGGCAATGATCAAATTCCAAGATGAACCCTTACCTCTTGGTTTCCATATTGTGATGACTCTTCTACAGAAGGGGATGTAGCACATAAATAATAGCAAGTAGACCCATCAATAATACAGAATCCAGGAATAATAAGAATTGATTGCAAAATGTTATTGAATACTTTTATCTTGTGCCTTACCTGTATGTCTAGAGTTCATTCACATTATGAATGTCAGTAGGAAACAAAGCGTAAAATACCATAGATGCTATTCATTTATTTTGACTGATAAGAAGTTTCACAGTCGCCTCATTATGTTCTCTGCAGAATATATAATCATTTGGTCATAATGTTTCTTATATATGATAGTTTATGTACATTTTCATCTTAATTGTGGCTATTTTTATTTATGAATATATGTACTTTGATAACAAAATAGGGCAATCATTTTGAAATTAAAATTGAAAAACTATTTCAGCAAAAGCATGTTACTGACATACCCAAAAAACCACATTGTTAAGATTTTTACTTTCAGTATGTTTATATTATTCCATCACCACTTTGGGTAAATATACAAGACAAAGAATTAAAAAAAAATCACAGAGGTAGGCATTGTAGTACAGAGCTTAAGCCACATTTTGGAATGCTGACTTTCCTTATTGGAGTGCCAGGGCCTGACACCCACCCCTGCTTTGAATCTTGCTTTATGCTAATGTACCTGTGAGGTGATAGGTAGTGATTCCAAAGACTAACGCTCTTGTGTGGGAGACCTGGTTGGATTCCTGGTTTATGGCTCAAGTTTAGCATAGCCCCAGCTGTTGTAGACATTTAGGAAATGAAATGGAGGATTTTTCTCTCTCCTCTCTCCCTCCTATCTTTTAAAAGTAAACCTAAACATTTACTCAAAACCATGCCAATTCCATAATATTGCCAATTCCATAATATTGCAAACTGCTGTTATGTCTTAATTGACTGGGATGATATTCTACCAGCTCTAACTCAGACCAGAAATGGTCTCCCCAAGAAACTGTTCAACCCATCTGGACAATAAGTAGCTGGACTCTATGCTTGGTATATGTTTGCAAGGAAAGAATCTTGATTGAATTTGAACTGTAATACTGCATCAAGGTGGAGGAATCCACTGGGGGGAGGGGAGGGAGAGGGGTGGGGGGATTCCAAGAGCCTATGAAACTGTCACATAATGCAAAGTAATTAATAAAAAAAAGTAAACCTAAACATAAAAAATAAAAATAATAAATAAATAAGTGGAAAATAATTCATTGCTTAATAAGTATTTTCAAAATATTGTTCTGAAAGCACAGCCTTAAGGTCATATTAAGGTTCCCATCCTGAGTTGGCTACACTCAGTTCTTCAAAACAAGTACGCAGATAGACATAGTCACTTCTGCCCAAGGAAGCAACTGTGCCATGGTCCCACCTAGGTTTTATGGAGGTACACAAGACAGATTCACAACTGTATTTACAATTTCTTGAATTAGGCCAGATAACTCCCAGGAACAGATCATACAAGATTGGAATTTTTCGGCTCCAACAATAGATTGTAGGAATCCTGATTGCTGCTTTTCCTTGTGTCTTTAATGCATCTTTAATGGTCTCTTTCATTTTCTATGTAATAGGATTAAAAGCATGCATCTCCAGATTGCTGTGATGTAGGAACTAGCATGTGAGATAATGTGACCAGCCCTCTTTAACTTTGCAAGATAGCCTTCGGCAGGTCACCTCTGAACACCACAGGACAGACACCAAACGAATATCTGGGAGCAGATTTATACCCATATACCAGCTTGAAGAAGATACAGATTTGTCTTCATCCATATTACCCCAACAAAATTATGGGTTACTTCTTTTGAGGTGATGGATGCCATATTGCTAGGTAGAACTCAGACTATGTATATGGAAGTGGTGGTTTGGATGCATGGACGAAGGAAGAGATGCAGCAGCCATCCTTGGAAGTAGATGGGCATTTACACACTACAAGTCTGTCCTTGTGTTAACCTTGTTCTTCTGTGTAGTTAAATGAGAGGATAAACGTGGAAACAAATACGCCTATGAAAGAGTCAGTGTGACAAATTGAGAGGTGAGGTCTAACGTTTGTATGAGGTTGCAGAATATGTAGAAAATGTTTGACTAACAAAGGCTTTAAAATTCATGCTACTTTATTTCAATATTTACTGTAAAAGTCAAATATTGAAAATAAGTTGGTAGTGTGTTCACATAGAAAAACAGATAATATAGAAGGGAATGTTGATGAGTAGATTAAATTTGTTTTCCACAAAGTGCCACAACAATACAATGGAGAAAATGAAAGACTTTTTAATGAATGTTGTTGGAGCAATTTGATGAATGTATTAAAAAATGAATCTTGATCTTTACTTCATCCCATACACAACAACTATTTCAAATTTGATTATATGCATGCACATCAAAGCTAAAACTACAAAGCTAGTAGAAGAAAGCAATATAATGTCTTTGTGTCCTTGGAGAAGGCATATTTTCTTATGTGAGACCCATAAAGGTGAATAAATAAATAAATAAATAAATATATAAATAAATTTAAAACCATAAATAACAGAATGTCATCAAAATATCTCCTGCTTAAGACAAATAATATAGAGAACAAAAACATAAGACACTGATATATGTCATCAATTGTTAGACAGATGCAATTAAAATCAGAAATGAAACAACTTTGTATCCTCAAGAACTGCTTAAGTGAAAGTGAGGTATGTTCACGTGTGAGTAGATTGTCAAGCAACAACCACTCTTCTATATTGTTGGTGTGATTGTTTCGCATGTGTTTCTTTTGTGTTACAAGATACATATGCAGTTATCACAGCTGGTTAATATTGGCATTTTGCCAGTGACAACAAACTATAGAAACTTTTTAGATTCATTCTTCTATGCAACGTATCAATTTAATTTACTATTTCATTCTCTTAATTTTTCTCTTAAGCCACATCAAATCACTAAAATGTTTTCTTCAATAATTAAATATAACTTAAGAACAGATTAAAAGGTGGTGATTAGTCTATTTATGTTATCACTTCTTTTCTATGTTCTAAGATTTCTTTTTAAATCATGGATTTTTTGTTGAGATAACTTCCTAACTAGCTTTTTTTTTCTAAAGATTTCTTCACTTTTACTTGAAAAGCAGATTTTACAGAGAGGAGAGAGCAAGAATACATCAATCTGCTGGTTGAGTTCACAAATGGCCAATGGCCAGAGCTGGGCCAATCCAAAGCTGGGAGCCAGGAGTTTCTTCCGTGTCCCTCACATGGGTGCAAGGTCCCAACGACTTGGGCTATCCTTCACTTCTTTCCCAGGCTGCAAGCAGAAAGCTAGATTGGAAATGCAGCAGACCTGACACAACCCAGCGCCGTTGTGGGATGCTCCCATTATACACTAGATTAGCTTCTGTGTTACTTTGTCAGGCCCCATCTAGCCAATCTTTTAGAATAAACACAGTCAGCTATTTTTCATTCCTTTTTTAAAAATTTCCTTTTAAGTACTGTTAAAAAGTATTTATATATCTGTTTATTTAAAAGGTAGAGGTCACTGGGCCCGGTGGCGTGGCCTAGCGGCTAAAGTCCTCGCCTTGAAAGCCCCGGGATCCCATATGGGCGCCGGTTCTAATCCCGGCAGCTCCACTTCCCATCCAGCTCCCTGCTTGTGGCCTGGGAAAGCAGTCGAGGATGGCCCAAAGCTTTGGGACACTGCACCCGCGTGGGAGACCCAGAAGAGGTTCCTGGTTCCCGGCTTCGGATCGGTGCGTGCCGGCCCGTTGTGGCTCACTTGGGGAGTGAAACATCGGATGGAAGATCTTCCTGTCTGTCTCTCCTCCTCTCTGTATATCCGGCTTTCCAATAACAATAAAGTCTTTAAAAAAAAAAAAAGTAGAGGTCAGGAAGAGAGAGAGAGAGGGAGAACCACAGGAAACTCATCTCTTCTAGTTTTCTCCACAGATGTTTGCGATGACTACATTTAGACCAAGGCCAAAACCAGCAGCTGAGGATTCAATTCAGGACACCAACATGAATGGAAGAAACTAAATCAAACAATTACAGCTACTTTGCAGAGTTCCTGTATTAGTAGGTCGTTAGACTCAGAAGTTGGGGACCTGGCACAGTGGCCTGGCAGCTAAAGTCCTTGCCTTGAACCGGGATCCCATATGGTTGCCGGTTCTAATGCCATCCAGCTCCCTGCTTGTGGCCTGGGAAAGCGATCAAGGACAGCCCAAAGCCTTGGTCCCCTGCACCTACATGGGAAACTGGAGGAAGTTCCTGGCTCCTGGCTTCGGATTGGCACAGCACTGGCCGTTGCGGCTGCTTGGGGACAGATCTTCCTCTCTGCCTTTCCTCCTCTCCGTATATCTGGCTTTCCAATAAAAATAAATAAACCTTAAAAATAAAGAATCAGAAGTTGAGATGATGCTTAAACCCGCACACTCTGATGTGGGATATGGGCATCTTAAACAACAGGCTAAACACTCTCTCTTTTGAAGTGCTCCCCATTCATTTTTTATTCTGATCTACTTTGAAGGCAGTTAGAGCAGGAGAAAGAGAAATTCTATGTGTGTTGGTTCCCTCCCCAGGCAGCTCACTCTGTCACCCCGCCCCATGCCACACGCCCGCTCCAACTCACTTCATTCTAGAAGAACATTTTTTTTTCCTAGATAAATGATTGAGATGATTTTTGTTTCATTCCGGAGTTTGAAAAATATACTACTACTGACATTTTGCTCATTGATTTTTCAAGTTAAATCTGACATTCTTCTAATTATTAAGCTCTTATAGGGAAATGGAGATGTTGCTTTAGTTTTGGTTTTCAAGATATTTTCTTTAATTTCAGAGGTTGCTTATGCCATTGTGGGAGCTGTGTCTTGGTATGGAATTCTTCGTAGTTTTTGTTTTTATAATTTTTATTTGATATTTTTCCATTTCACTCAATTCCTTGTAGCTTTTGTCATTTGGGTTTGAGTTTGCAGCCATTATTTCTGCTAGTTTTTAAAATCTTTGTTGTTTTGTGTAAAGCTGAGTGACAGAGGGATTGATTCACACACACACACACAGTCTCCTGTTTGCTAATTTGCTTATGACTGATATAACAAGGTCTAGGCCAGGCCAAAATCATGAGTCAAATCACTCGATAAGTTCTGCTTCCGTAGTAGGAACACATAGCAGCAGTGCTGCCTCCTAGGCTTGATCCCAGGCATTTCTACATAGGATGTGGCCATCTCAAGCAGTAGTTTAACATGATCGCTGCATTATAGAAATGCAAATTCATTTTTTAAACTTTTTCCATTTTAAAAATTATATTTTTGACAATCTTTACATGGTTAATTAGGATAAACAAATTTATTTTTATTCCTGCACTTTCACTCCTTGCATTCTTCCACTGTGATGACATGAGTACTAGGACATCTATCACAGTATTACATGTTCATGAGAATCTTTTTATTTTATTTTCTACAATTCATTGTCCTCTGTTTTTCAGAACCGGTAATTTCTGTTGCTCCATCTGCTTTCCTCCCATACTCTCTAGTCTGATTTTATTCCATCTCAAGTGTCTTTTCTTTTAATAGTCCCTACTGCATTTCTCAGTTCCAAAATGCCTACTTGATTCTTCCTAATAGGCAAGAGGAATGGGACATTGTGACTACCCAGTGACCTTGTGTGTTGGAAGGGTTGAAAGTTCTAGAGCCCTCATTGGTGTCCTTGGTCACCATTCTGGCATGGAAGTTTGGGCAGATTTTTAAATACCAAAGATAGAGAAAATATACATTTCCATTAAGTTTCATTCCTATGTTTGGTCCATAGTGGGGCCTCATGTTTTTGTTGTTGTTGTTGTTGTTTTGTTTTCCTTTAGCTGGAATAAAGCAATTAATGCTTAAAGCTTTGTATGCTGGCATGGAAAAGACTCTTGCTTTTTGATTGTAGAAATCCAGGGTTAGGCATTTTTAGGCTTATTCACATTATGAGTTCCTGGCTGCTTCACCTCCACATGTTGGACACATGTGGTAAAATGAAAACCTCACGACTTTGTTGTTTCTTGGTTCCTTCCTGATTTACCTTTCTCGCCAAGGCTCCATGCATTTAGAAGGAAGAACAGGAGAAAAAATGGATACTCTGTCTTTCTGTCTTATCACAACTGTAGTTTCAATTCCAGCTTTTGATATAAAAAATAGGAGATCTCGCAGACTTCTTGAGCATCTACAAGCATGTAAAACATGCTTCTTGTTTTATAGAATGTGTCCTTTGGATTATCTATTCTTGCAGAATATGAGCTGCCAACATATATTTTCACATGTTTTTAGAAATGCAGAAAACTTATACTTCCTAGCAATCAAATTTAGAAAATATGTCATTTCATTGTATATCTTTTTAAAAAATTTGTTTTCCTTTTTTAATGTATGTGATTTTATTAATTTGAGAATTGCAAATTAATGAATTGGAGCTTAGCCAAGAAAATACAAAATGTTAAACGTTATACCATTGTGAGTCTGGCTATATGACTATTTTGAAAAATTGAGATCACTTAATTTTTTTGAAGATTTATTTTATTTTTATTAGAAAGGCAGATTCTACAGAGAATGAGAGATAGAAAGATCTTCCAGCTGCTGCCTCTCTCCCTCCCCAAGTGGCCACAACGGCCAGAACTGAGCCATTCTGAAGCCAGGATCCAGGAGTCTGTTCTGGGTCTCCCACGTGGGTGCAGGGTCATCATAGGTTTTGGGCCATCATACACTGCTTTCCCAGGCTGCACTTGGGGTGCTGGATGAGAAGAGAAGCAGCTAGAACACGAACCAGCACCCACACAGGATCCAACACATGAAAAGCAAGGACTTTAGCCACTAGACTAACACAATGGGCCTGCTAAAGTAACTGTGAAAATATTTATTTATTTGAAAGGCAGAGTTTCAGAGAGGGTATGAGATGCAGGGACACACACACATACACACACACACACACACACACACACACACATGGCAGGGGCGGGGCGGGGAGGCAGGCAGGGATATGCCATTGATTTGTTCACTTTTCAGTTTATGATACCCAGTACTGTGCCGAGCTGAAACCAGGATCCAGGAGCTTCATCTAGGTCTCCCAAATCAGTGCAGGTGCTTAGTTAATTGGGCTAGCCTCCACTGCTTTTCCAGACACGTTACCAAGTTGCTGGAGCAAAAGCGAGTTTGGGATGCTGGCTCTATTAGTCACAGTTCAACATCCTTTGCCATAGAATTGGCCCCAGTTCTGCTAATTCAAATATAAAGGCATAAATCATGTGGAATTAATAATAGTTAAGCATAGCATTTGAATCATTATTTCACAATGGTAAGGGTTGAATACGAAAGAGTTGTAATGAATTTGAAAAATCAGTTGTTCAGTTAGCTAAGACAAAGTATTATGATCTTCCAATATATTTTGAGTATTTTCTTTGATTGCCTTTTAATGATCTTTCAAAATTTGAGACTCATGAGCTGCGGTGCAATTCTCCTACTTGAGTATACTCAAAAGACTAGTCGGTGAATTCCTGCCCTTGTTGTTCACCCAAAAATGTATGCATGAACATTCTGTACATTTCTATTACACATATTCTGTCACTATCCTGCTTTATCCTTATGTCCTCTTTAGTCTATTTTGTCTTTCGTTCCTTTCTTCTGCTGGATGTCCTATTCATCATAATCCTAGAACTCAGTAAACCACCTTCTTATAACAAGGACATTGTTATTTTACATTTCTGCCATTTGGACTGACAAATTTGAAACCTCAATCAATTTGTATATTGCTTCTACTTCTTCATTCAGTTTTCTTAATGCTCTTGGGAAAAATCGTTCAGTTGGATCAACTTATATCAGTACATACATATTGTCTGAAATCTAGGCTGAAGATTGTAAACTGTTTGAAACATGTATTATATTTGTACTTAATTCTTACTCCTCTAAATTGCACTCAAGAATGCCACCTAATGTATTTGTTTTTGCCAAAAATGTGTGTGAGTTTGGCATATATCATAATTCTCAACTATTAATTTGCCTTATAAAACTATTGCAGCTCATACACTGGGTGAAATTATAATGTAAATGACCTTTAAATAATTCTGATAATTGACTTTTGTTGTCCTCATTTCAGCTTTCATTTTCACCTCTTTCTGTCTGTGCCAATCAAGAGGTTCGAAAGGCAGTTCCAAACATAGTGGCATTTTGGTCCCCTGACTTGCAGCACATTATACTTCTAATTAAGTCTCTGTGTTATTTTAGTATTTTGCTTGTTTGGCTCGATATCTCTCTTCCTTTCAGGTTAAATGCTGTAAACAGAAAGAAGCATAATAGCTGCCCAATCAGATTATAGAATGAATGCTGAAAAGGTCAAAACAGCAAAACACACCATGTTAATTTATGTAATGTAGAATGTATTAAAAATGTGGCCTTCATTTGACTCAAGATAAAGGTGTAATGGCAGGAGAGAAATGGCACACAGTATTAAAAGTGAAGTCTTATCTTTCAAGCAGCAGGAATTTGCTGCTTTGTTGCCCTGCTTTAGGAGCATCTTTCCCAGTTAAAATGAAATGCCACACCTGTGTCCTCTGGCAACCTCCTTCAAGTCTTCCTTCTTCATCTGAAATTAAGGAGTAGGACAAGTCTTTCTGGTCTTGTGAAATCTTCCTATTGCTCATATACATTCCTATGTCTGTTTTGTCTGTTGGGGTGACCAGTGGTGGTAAGTGATGAACTGGCTTTGGCATGAGTAATTTGATCAAATGCTAGTACCTAAAAATGGAAGCTTAGAGGGTAAGATTATTATCATGGACTACCAAAATGACATAAATTTGGAATGACGTAATTAGAAAAGTCTGTTTTATAAGTAGTAGACTTGAGGTACTAATATAAAAGTAAACTTCTAGTAGTGATAGGAAGATAAGCTAAAATGGTTTAATTCACAAATTTATTCCATTTTCATTTTGCATTTGATATTGTGGTCATGAATACAAGATTACAGGCTAACTCCATATTTAGGAAAAATTCTGTGTGTGAGTTTGAATCAGGTTGGGAATTATTGAATGTACTTTGTTATGGCTACTTCAATAATAGAAAGGTAAGTCTATATGTACATTAATTTAAAAAGAAATACATTGTTTCAATTTTTGAAGTTTACAGGAATGAGACTGTGAGCCTATATTTTTAAGGAGGGCCCTTGAGATCAATAACTATAGAAGCAGAGAAGGAAAGAAGCAGGGAGAAAATCACTTTCCAGCCCACCATGGCTTAGTCCATGCATTGATTTGGAACCTGAGTGGGCTTTCCAAACCATGGTCAGTTTTGGTGACAAGCCAGATCTCCACATTCTTACCTTGGATTGTCATTGCATAGAAACTTTCCTGTGATAGAGGTCTGTACTTAGCTATGGAAAGGCAATACCTGTTGACCTTGACAAGCCAGGCAGTGCCTGGGAAGATCAACAGCTAAAGGTGTCTCCTGACAATACACCAACAAGCTTGCACAATAAATCCTTCATTATTGAAGGATCTGCCTAATATATTCCGTGCAGCTGAGTGAGGGCAGATGAGTATGCGCTCACTAACAACAACAACAAAAAAATAGAGGTAGAAATATTCTGGGCAACATCTGAGACTCTTGTTCAAGATTTAATTGCCACACCTCATTGCTATTGTTCTCTTTCCATCATCTGAATGTGGATGAAAAAGTGATACCTTCGGAGCTATAGGCAAAAAAATACCCTAGAGAAGAAAAGGGCACCTGGATTTCTTTCCAGAAAGAATTTCAGAGATATGACGTCCATCCAGTCTAGATAAACCTGCATTTACAAGAGAACTCATATTTAAACTATAGCATATTGTATTCATTTTATAATCAATTTAGCTTCTAGTTGATGCAGATGCAAATAACTAAAAGCAAGATGACCTATGCAAAACCCCTAATTATAAGGCTCTGACATTGCTGTGAGAGGATGGAAAAGAATGGCATGAATGTTGTGGTTGGAAAGGCAATGACTCACTGAAGAATGTGGTCAAGCATTCATTCAGTGTTCACCCAATAACATCAGGGATAGACCATATTTTTTTATTTATTATTTTTAATTTATTAATTACAGCGTATTATGTGACACAGTTTCATAGGTACTTGGATTCTCCCCACCCCTCCCCAAACCCTCCCACCATGGTGGATTCCTCCACCTTGTTGCATAACCACAGCTCAAGTTCAGTTGAGCTTCCCCCATTGCAAGCATATACCACACATAGAGCCCAGAATCTTATTGTCCAGTCAAGTTCAGTGGCTTCTTAGGTGTACCCTCTCTGGTCTGAAGACAGAGCCAGCAGAGTATCATCACGATCAATTAAAAGCTCCAACATACCATCAGCAAAAATTTACATCATTATGGAATTAATTGACATAGTAATGAGTAACCAATATGTTAAAAGTAAATGCGAGTTCTTAACCACCTTCTGTGACCACCTCATTGACATTTCAATTTTAGTTTATACACAACATATAACATACATAACATAACGTGTTATACATAACATCATATCATCTTAAATTAAGGCAAACATGTGGTATTTAACCTTTTGGGATTGGCTCATTTCCCTTAGCATTATGGTTTCCAGTTTGGCCCATTTGGCCACAAAGAACTGCATTTTGTTTTTTTTAATAGCTGAGTAGTATTCCATGGAGTAGATGAACCATAGCTTTCTTATCCAATCGTCTGCTGATGGGCATTTTGGCTGCTTCCATGTTTTTGCAATTACTGATTGTGCTACTATGAACATAGGAGTGCATGTTGGTTTCTCATAAAACAAGTGTTCTGGATATATTCCTAGGAGTGCTATTGCTGGATCATACGGTATGTTGAATTTGAGTTGTTTGAATGTTCTCCATACTGATTTCCATAGAGGCTGTACCGGCCTGCAGTCCCACCAGCAGTGGAGTAGGGTTCCCTTTTCCCTGCAACCTTGCCAACAAGTGTTGTTGGTGCTTTTATTCATGTGGGCCAGTCTTACTGGCGTTAGGTGGTACCTCATTGATGTTTTAATTTGGATTTCCCTTATTGCCAGGGAACTTGAGCATTTTTCATGTGTTTATTTGCCATTTGGGTTTGTTCCTTTGTGAAGTGTCTGCCCATTTCCCGTGCCCATTTGTTGAGTGGCTTGTTTGTTTTGGTGTTTTGGCTGTTTTGTAGTTTTTTGTATATTCTGGAGATTAGCCCTCTATCACCTACGTAGTGCGCAAAGATCTTCTCCCATTCTGTGAGCTGCTTTTTTACTTTATTGATTGTTTCCTTTGCTGTACAGAAGCTTCTTAGTTTGATGAGGTCCCATTTGTTTATTCTGGTCTTGATTTCTATTGTTTTTGGAGTCCTTTTTAGGAAGTAGGGACCTACCCCTAGATCTTGCAGAGTATTTCCAACATTTTGTCAACAAAATCCTAGCCAATAGAATTCAAAAAATCATCCAACAGATCATTCATCCAGATCAAGTAGGATTCATCCCTGGGTGGTTCAACATAAGGAAATCCATCAATGTGATACACCACATCCAAAAATTGAAAAACAAGAATCACATGATAGTATCAATAGACGCGGAAAAAGCTTTCAACAAAATCCAACACCACTTCCTGCTAAAAACCCTAACAAAGGTAGGCATAGATGGAAAAATTCACAACATAATCAAAGCAATATATGAAAAACCCAACGCCAGCATCATACTGAATGGAGAAAAACTGGAACCCTTCCCACTGAGATCTGGAACAAGACAGGGATGTCCACTTTCTCCACTGCTATTCAACATAGTCCTAGAGGTACTCGCTGAGGCCATAAGACAAGAAAAAGAAATCAAAGGAATCCAAATGGGAAACGAAGAAGTCAAGCTTTCACTATATGCAGATGACATGATTCTTTATATAGAAGAGCCAAGAGGCTCAACACAGAGACTCCTAGAACTTATACGAGAGTTTGGTAGAGTGGCAGGGTACAAAATTAATGAACAAAAATCAACAGCCATAGTGTATGCAAACAGATAGACCATATTTTACTTGACAAACCTATAACTGTGGTAGAATTTGTTAGAAAATACCGAGCAGTGATGTTCTTTGGCAGACTTTTGATGTTTTAGAAAAATTATAAGAAAAAATTTAGAAAAATTATGAGTTCTGAGATCAGGCAAGATATCATCACTGTTTCTCAGACAGAATAAAATAAAATGCTACTGAGAAAAGCAGTCTTTGCGTACCACCGGCAACCATATTGTTGAAGCAAACATTAATCTGGACTCTAAAAGCACTAAAGTAATAAGTGCCTTTTTTATCCTAAATCTGAGATGAGATTGTCACTTTTAGCTTATCCTTTAGTCCTCCACATTAAACAGAATTGGAAGTCTGTCTGTACTGATGGTTTCGTGTTCCCACTCAACTGTGTAATTTCAGGATATATTCACTTTAGCTGCTTTATACCCTCTAACCCTGAACTAGTAAGGAAAAGAGAAAAATTGGCAGTCTTGATTTAGGTCTGAAGGAAAAGATATATGCATGGGTATTAAAAAAAAAATGACTGAAGAACATAAAGTGAAAACTGGTATCTTTTAAACCAAGTGCTTAATAGAGCAAAGATAACTATCTGCTTATAGTAGAACAATCAGTCTGTTGTGTGTTGGAAGAGGGAAGGTTATACAAAGTATCTCTTAGCTTGTAGGTAACTAGATTTCAAAGGTCATGTTTGAACATGATGCAGAATGCTCCACTTGACTAAGAGGTACTGAACTTTGCAAAAGATGTGATAAATGATGGAATAAGTCTGCACGTGAACATGAGAAAATAATACATGTATTTGGTTCACTGTTCTGAATCTGTTCTTCCATTGCACTGGATTTTGGCTGAGCATATGATTGTCAAAGTATTTTCCAACTTTCTTCCCAGTTATTTCTTTTTTTCCTTCAGAGGAATGTGAAAATAAAAGGACACTCAATTTCCTTGCTGAAAGAAAATGAAACATTCTTGAGTTGTCTTTTTTTCTCCTCACAAGTGAAAATAAGGAAATGTATTGACATAGTTTTAATAATGATGATGAATAAAATACTTGGCAATGACCAAGTGAAAAAATGTGGAATGTACCTGGACTCTGCTTACAGTATGGAGCAAAGCCATCAGAGATGTCATCATCTGCAGTTAGAATGCAGAATAGAAAATATCCAATTTGCTTTTGCTTGCCTGATTATATAATTTATTATTATATATTTATTACTACTTGTTATATCACATATATTTGTGTGCATAATATATATTTAATACATTTATTGACATAAAATATATTCATTAATATGTTATGCATCATTATATCCATATATCCATACATTAATACATAATGAGGTTGATATATTCAATATGTAATATGTGATATAGATAATACATTGTATATAATTTACTTGAGAAGCCAAAAGAGAAAAAGAGACAGATATTTCATGCACTTGTTCCCACTCAAATGGCTTCAAACACCTGGCCTGGGCCAGGCTGAAGCCATGAGCATAGAATTATATTAGGGTTTCCCATGTAAGTGACTGGCGCTCAAGTACTGAGGCCACATACACTTCTGCCTGTAGTGAAATTATGCTCAAATATTAGATGCCAGTGTTGTAGATCATGGCTTAACCTACTGCATACACTACTTACAATAACTAAAGTAGTGCATTTGGGATTTTACATTTATTTTATATAAGTGCTACATTACTATCTTAATATTGAATACCTGTTTAAATTTGATTTGCTTTTTATTAGATATTACAGTGTTGTATTGGGCATACACATTCATGATTTTTACTGGCACAGTATAGATGCTGAAGGTTGCCTGTCAAAGTACACATTTTGTGGTCATCTTTTCTCTTGTGCAAAATATTTTTGAAAATATTGTGACCTAGGGCCTGGAGTAATGACTCAGTGGCTAAATCCTGCCTTGCTTGGGTGCTCCACTTCCCATCCAGCTCCTTGCCTGTGTCCTGGAAAGGCAGTAAAGGACAGTCCAAAGCCTTGGGATTCTACACCCAGGTGGGGGACCTGAAAGAAGTTCCTAGCTCCTGGCTCTGGATCAGCTCAGCTCAGGCCACTGCAGCCACTTGAGGATAGAAACAGTAGATTGAAAATCTTCTTCTCTGTATCTCCTTCTCTTTGCTTTTCCAATATAAATAAAACAGCCAAAAACAAATATTTAAATTGTACGAAATAAATTTTAATGAAATGCATTGTACAAAAGCAATATAAGCAAACATTATGAGAAGAAAAAATAAAATTACACAGAAGCTTTGAAATTCAAAACAGTTTTTTTCCAGCTGCTAAATTCTTTTCTTTATGGATTTTTTAGGAGCTAAAATTGACAATTTCTCGATCTTACTTAATGGATATATCAGTAAATACTTTGCAATACTACTGTGGTATGACTACTCTATTTTGTTGTTTAAAGTGAAAAAATGACTCCTCCTAAATAAGTTCAGGAACATTAAGAAATCCAAAATACCTTCATTGAAACTGATTTAATTTCATTGAAACAATCTGTTGGGTTTGTCTCTGGTTCAAACAAAATTCATGAGATCACCATCACATTGCTTATCTACTGTCTAGAAAACCCTGACATGACATGTACTCTAATATACATGCCAAATTCACTTTATAAATTGAATTGATGAGCTGCTAACCATTTTCACTTGTTAGTAGCCATTGATTAAACTTCCATACTACTCTTCCTGCTTACTCTGTGATTTAGAGAGAACCAGGAATACCATCGTGATAATTCTCTTTCGCATTTTCTCCCAAGCATGCTCTTGTCCTGTAGGCTATATTGATTAAAATTGATAGTTTCTGATATTTTAATTGTTTCACTTATTCAAGAATGTTAGAATTATTTTATATATAGGTTAGATTTTCAGTGCAAATTTCAGACAGTACTATTACAACTGGGTTTAATAATAAGTGGCTTTTCAGCAACTTTATTTTGCTGAAGATGTTTACATTTTAAAACTTACATGCTCTGGGCCCGGCGGCGTGGCCTAGCGGCTAAAGTCCTCGCCTTGAATGCCCCGGGATCCCATATGGGCGCCGGTTCTAATCCCGGCAGCTCCACTTCCCATCCAGCTCCCTGCTTGTGGCCTGGGAAAGCAGTTGAGGACGGCCCAAGGCTTTGGGACACTGCACCCTTGTGGGAGACCTGGAGGAGGTTCCTGGTTCCCGGCATTGGATCGGCGCGTACCGGCCCGTTGCGGCTCACTTGGGGAGTGAAACATCGGATGGAAGATCTTCCTCTCTGTCTCTCCTCCTCTCTGTATATCTGACTTTGTAATAAAAATAAATCTTTAAAAAAAAAAAAAACTTACATGCTCACATACTTGGTCCCTCAGGCCCATAAATTGCACGTTAATTTCTTATTTGACCTAAGAGATTCATTTACCAAAATATCCATGGAAATAATTTGAAAGTGATTTAGAAATTTCAAACATGTCCACATATTCTTTATAGCAGTTTTCTTTGATTTTTTAAGATATGCTGTTTTATCATACTAACACTTATTTGAATATGTATAATTTTATCATAATTAATTAGAAATAACTAATGTGCTCCTAAGATTGCAATTCTTGCTCTTCAATCATTGTCTATGCAACCTCCTATGTTCCTTTTATCTATTGTCAGAATAATGTTTATATTTCCTATGTTTAATCAGCTTTTGAAGCCAACCTCTTGTGCAGTAAGAACATATTTATAATCTCCCCATGGATTTGTCCTCCTGAATGTGTCTCAAAAGATTTTTTTTTTATGAGAGGCATATTTCTCTTTCCTGCAGGTCTTGATATAGCAGCAGCAGGGCTATATTACAACGTCTTTATTTGTCACCTGCTTCCCTCTTTGCATGCCAAACAGAAGAAGCTTTAGGAATTTTTGAATTGTGGCATCATTTGGCACATCAAAGCAATAAGCCTGGGCTTCTAATAGCATACATCCTGTGATGTGCTTCTGATACGCAGCTCCCTCTACACAGAGTTACCTTAAAGTGGCTCATTATTTAGAGTCGGTGCAAGAAAAGTATTTCCAGTGGACAAGGAAAAAAGTCCCCTTCAGAGCAAAAATTGTCTAACGCCTCCCAGGTGTGTAGGAAAGGTGAAAAACTGCAGCTCATCTGATGTACTGTTCATGACTTAGTGGGCTTATTAGTTCCCCGAACGAAGACTCATCTGCCCTGCATTTCTGCAGTTTAATTTAATGGACAGATTCTCCAATAAAGGTGGATTGGAAAAAAATGTGTTAGACAACTCATGCAAGGAGTGAAAGAAAAAGGATTTAACCATTGGGGTTTTTCTATCTTTGAAATGATGTGTTGTTTCAAACAATCTCAAATTCTCTAGCTTAGGTTTATTATTTCTTTATCTGATTCTTACTGCCATCTGGTTCATGTGCAAGTACAAATCATAAGCCAAAGAAAGCAGAGCTAATTTTCCGTGTCAGCTTAACAAACAAAAGCTGTGCATTACGGATAGCTATCATTAAAGGTATCTATCAAGAAATATTGATCAGAATGGGCTAGTTTTCCAGTGCTTAGATATGACATGGTAATTAGGATTATTTGAAAAAGGGGTGAGTGTTAATCTGTAGTGTGGGAGGGTTATATTGATTTTGGAGAATGACTTTGTAAAGCAACAGATATTTTCTACTCATTTCTAATGAATCTTTTACATTATCTCACACTATGTATTTTTTGAATGGAAAATGTAATAATTTAAAAAATTCAAGTCTCACATGCATGTGAATTGCTGTTTATACTGATCTTTAACTGATATAAGTTACATGTTGGGAACAGAAGAATTTTTTCTTTCTTTTTCTTAAGATTTATTTTATTTTTATTGGCAAGTCAGATACACAGAGAGGAGGAGAGGCAGAAAGGAGGATCTTCTGTCCATTGATTGACTCTCCAAGTGGCTGCAAAGCTGGAGCTGAGCCAATCTGAAGCAAGGAGCCAGGAACTTCCTCCAGGTCTCCCACGCGGGTGCGGAGTCCCAAGGCTTTGGCCCATCCAGGACTGCTTTCCCAGGTCACAAGCAGGGAGCTGGATGGGAAGTGGACCCCCATAATTAGAGCCATAATGTATCTAAGCTTGTGCAAGGAGAGGACTTTAGCTGCTTGGCTACCATGCTGGGCCCCATAAGTATTTTTCCACAGTAAGTGAAAAAAATCATTGTATATAATAAGTAAACACTGATCTAAATCTCAAAATTCATAGGAATTATTTGTGTTTTAATGAAATATTTTAAAAGAACCATTCAAAAGACTTTGACTTCACAATATTATAGTCATTTTGTTTATGTGCTTGGCTTCAGAGCATAAAGATTGAATGAATACTTCTTAAAGTTACGCACAGAGATGTCTGTGTGCAATATCCACATGCATAATATTTCAGTATTGAGTGTATCTTCTCATAGATCCATTTGCTCTTTCCAGTGTAGAATTTTGTGAACTCAAGCTTTTATTTGCATTGTAATTGTACTCATACACTCGATGGAAAATAACATTAATAATGTTTCTATACTTTCCTCAGAGTTAGTGTTTGAATCTGAAGTCTTGGATGACTCAATTGTTCCCTGATGATTTTCTGTTTTAAAAACACTTAGAAACAGTAAAATTATGCTCATTTTGATTGATTTAGGCATGGCAATACTGTTGTCATCAACCTTTAAGTTACCTTCTGGCAACTGAATTTTCTATAATCTTATTTTCTTAAGCGTAGATGAAACTTAATGACACCTCTTGTGTATTAGTGTGATAAAATCGTAAGATACTTTAGGTTTAGGTTATAAAGAGACTGTGGCTTTTCTTCTTGCTGCTCTCTCTTGTGACTTGAATAAGAAACCTTGAGAGAAGCCAGCTGTCTCTGTGACCTGCTGATAACCACAGCGCATGAGCTTTATTAAGTGAGCTCCTGATATCAGTTTGAATTTACCCAATGTGATTGTAAACCCGAAGAGCAAGCTAGATCCTGGCTGTAACTATGAGCACAGAAACTAGAGGATAATAGATGTGCGTTGGTTTAAGTAGCATTATTTGGCAAAAATGTTACATGACAGTAGATAACTATCATGCATGCTTTACTAAGTAGTTTTTACAATGATATTTTGTTTATACTTTGCATATCTGAAAACAAGATAGTATACATGTAGCCAATACTGTATATCAAGATTATTATGCTTACATTATTATTTCATTAAGTTAAATTTGCATACAAAATTAGTTATGTTTTATTTAAATATACTTCTGGATATCCGATAATTGTAACAATGTGATTAGTAAAAACATGCCTGATATAAATTGCTTAAAGCTGGCTGTGAGAAAACTGTAGAACACTACCACTGTAATGAAAGGAAAGGAAAAAATGTTGGGAACATGATAATATTATGATTATTTCTCAACACAGATTCTAGGTTCTTTATGTACTTTCCTCTTTGATGTGATTATTTTAACTCTTGAAATGCTTTATTTAAGTTTGGAGTTATTTAAGTTTTTACTCTTTGTTATGCTCAGTGAATAAATGGCTATATAATGTTGGCTGTATAAATTAATACTCATTAACACATAGATTATCATCCCTAAAATGATAATTTGTAAAAGATTAAGTAAATAAATTGGTTGGATAATAATTTTTTGAAAAGTGCATAAATGCAAAAGGAGATACAGAAAGATGGCTTATTGTGCTACAGTTGTAGAGTATGTAAAATGTTTATAAGCCTGAAGAGAAGGGCATACATCCATCAGTACACCATAGATGCCAAGTTTTAATTTGTTTGACAAATCTTCAAACTTTTTCCAAAGTCAGGACCTAAGATAATACTCTAATGTGGCAAGAACATAGAATTCAATGACGAAGGAAGACCTCTGTGCACTCAATGAACAAAGCTGAAACCTGGAAGTAAGCTCTAAACCAAGGGATGTCTAGAGAATGAAGTTAATATCTAATTTTGAATGAAATTTTGACTGTTCACAAATGCCTTACACCACTTCTTGAGCCATTTCACCAACAGCTTGCTAGACTGAATCTAGTGCACCATCTGGAAGTGTCACTTGCGACAAAATAAACCTGCTCCCTGGATGACAGCAGGATACCTAAGCATCTGCTATTTAATAAGCTGCAGCAGAACATCCACCAAATGCACAGGAAGAGGCAATATTTCAAGGAAATGATGGGATCATTTAATATTAGCTCTTGAATGCACCTAAGGGAATCATCAACATATTTTCTATGGGACACTAGCAATTTCTATTTGAAGAAATAAAAAAAGATCTTCCACTCCACAAAATAACTTTATGAGATTGTATGATAACGAAAAATAAAACATAATTATATGCCACATCTTTTTCTCTGTTTATATATGCATATAAATGTATATGTGTATATACACACATGAACGTATATTTCCATTATATCTTTTTGCCCGATTTGTAGAAAACCAACAATACACTCATAAGTTTAAGGCATCCAATAACAATCAAAAGTGAGCAATAAACATTCCACTTACGGCAATTTTGAAATAAATACCATGTCACTGAAATGTTGACATAATTGAAATTTGGGATCAAATATGCCATGTTTTAACATATTGGTTACTCATTACTATGTCAATTAATTCCATAATGATGTAAATTTTTGCTGATGGTATGTTGGAGCTTTCAATTGACTGGGATGATACTCTGCTGGCTCTGTCATCAGACCAGAGAGGGTATACCTAAGAAGCCGTTGAACTTGACTGGACAATAAGATACTGGACTCTATGTTTGGTATACGCTTGCAATGGGGAAATCTCAACTGAACTTGAGCTGTGGTTATGCAACAAGGTGGAGGAATCCACCATGGTGGGAGGGGTTTGGGGAGGGGTGGGGAGAACCCAAGTATCTATGTAACTGTGTCACATAATACAATGTAATTACTGAAGTTAAATAATAAATAATTAAAAAAAATATGCCATGTTATGTGATTCCCAATGAAGGCATAATAAGGCAAACAGATCAGAAAATAATTTATCATATAGAAAACAAGCAAAGAAATCTGGGCATACTTAAGTGAGTAAGGGGGCTCCAAAGAAATAGAATTTGTCATAAGAAAATAGGGAAATATTAAATTACTTTTAGCCAGTTCTTGAGTAGTTACTTTAGCTTCTACAATTTTGCTTTTTTGTTTCTTGGAGAAGAAACTTGTCTCTTTTTTTTCTGAATTCTTCAATTCTTCTCAATTTTCCTTTTAAATTAAAGGTCAAGTTTGGGCAGGAATAAATTCTAGATCTAAGTTCCATGATGTAAAATTGTGATTTGATTAATATTCATAAATTTCCAGCTGGTCGAAATTTTGTTTTATAAGCAATTTAGACATGAGTTTCAAATTCAAGTGCATTTTTCTATATTTTTATGTTACTATTTTTCTTATGTTGTGCCGTATTTTGAACATATATATGGGTATATCAGGAAAGAAGAGGATCTTTGCGCTTCTTTATTTTTCTGTATGTCATTTACATTTTCAGGAATAAATTCTTAGAATTGAAGTTATCTTTCTTTGTTCCGTTTTTTAAAGTTCTTTTCAAAAGATTAAAATGCAAGGTTTGCAAAAATGTTTACACTGAAATTAATGCAAGATAATCACTACTTTACTGGATTCCTTTCTATACATCATGATCCTTAATTTATATTGAATCTAGGGGCCCGGCAGTGTGGCCTAGCGGCTAAAATCCTCACCTTGAACGTGCCGGGATCCCATATGGCGCCAGTTCTTTTTTTTTTTTTTTTTTTTTTTTTTTTTAATCTTTTTTTTTTATTTTTTTTTATATATTTATTATTTAACTTCAGTAATTACATTGTATTATGTGACACAATTACATAGATACTTGGGTTCTCCCCACCCCTCCCCAAACCCTCCCACCATGGTGGATTCCTCCACCTTGTTGCATAACCACAGCTCAAGTTCAGTTGAGATTCCCCCATTGCAAGCGTATACCAAACATAGAGTCCAGCATCTTATTGTCCAGTCAAGTCCAACGGCTTCTTAGGTATACCCTCTCTGGTCTGAAGACAGAGCCAGCAGAGTATCATCCCAGTCAATTGAAAGCTCCAACATACCATCAGCAAAAATTTACATCATTATGGAATTAATTGACATAGTAATGAGTAACCAACATGTTAAAAGTAAATGCGAGTTCCCAGTCACCTTCTGTGACCACCTCACCTATACTTCAATCTTAGTTTATACACAACATATAACATTCAAAACATAACATGTTATACATAACATCATATCATCTTAAATTAAGGCAAACATGTGGTATTTAACCTTTTGTGATTGGCTCATTTCCCTTAGCATTATGGTTTCCAGTTTGGCCCATTTGGCCACAAAGAACTGCATTTTGTTTTTTTTAATAGCTGAGTAGTATTCCATGGAGTAGATGAACCATAGCTTTCTTATCCAATCCTCTGTTGATGGGCATTTTGGTTGCTTCCATGTTTTTGCAATTACTGATTGTGCTGCTATGAGCATAGGAGTGCATGTTGGTTTCTCATAAAACAAGTGTTCTGGATATATTCCTAGGAGTGCTATTGCTGGATCATACGGTATGTTGAATTTGAGTTGTTTGAATATTCTCCATACTGATTTCCATAGAGGCTGTACCAGTTCTAATCCCAGCAGCTCCACTTCCCATCCAGCTCCCTGCTTGGGGCCTGGGAAAACAGTCGAGGATGGTCCAGAGCACTGGGACCCTGCACCCGCATGGGAGACCAAGAAGAGGTTCCAGGTTCCTGGTTTCAGATCGGCGCAGCTCTGGCCATTGCGCTCACTTGGGGAGTGAATTATCGGATGGAAGATCTTGCTCTCTGTCTCTCCTCCTTTCTGTATATCTGACTTTGTAATAAAAATAATAATAATAAAAATTTCTATTGAATCTAGTGCCTCTCTTGGCTCATGAAGAACAGTGAAAATTAGGTGGGTTTTAAGATTCTTTATTTTAACAAAGGTAAATTTGAAGTTGTGCTTTTTGCTATATATTTTCAGTGATGTGGTTGGGTGAGCTATCACCATTATTTTCCCAAGAGAAATTCTAGTATTACATGTTTGACTAATGCTGAGGTGTGACTCATTGTAGTGCTATAAGTAATTAATTCTTCCTGTAAAGCAGCAACACAGAAAGAAAGAAAGAAAGAAAGAAAGAAAACAAAGCTGCCACAGATGAAGGAAAAATGTTCTGAAAGCAACTCAGCAGAATATGCTTAAGGAAAACTGAAATTCCATAGAAAAGTATACTTTGGAGTTTGTTCATTTTAGAAATTAACTTTGAGATCATGTACTTGCATTTTATTTAACAAAGTTGTACTGATGCTATTTTGTGTTACTTAAATAATGGCCTGCTTTAATGGCTGCAAGTAGAAATCCTGTTACTCCCAGATGATGTTGCAAACTAAGTGATTGGTGCTGAGCATGATGATACTATCCATCTCCCAGGAGATGGAAACGTCATGACTTCATAATAAGGAAGAAATAAAGAACACTGCAGCCTAATGAGGGCAACAGTTAAGGTAAAATGTTCACTAATGAGAAATTGATTGAGGAAGAAGCAGAGAGCCAGCTAAGCATGGTGGGTTGAACACATGTTTCTGTCTATGCATTCTCTGGAAACTGTCACTGCAATAATCAAGAATTCCAAGAAATAATAAACACATAAGCACCAAGAAGGCAATGATAAAATGATGAAAGATGTGTGTTAGTAAAAGATGCTTTCACCTTTGGTTCACTCACCATATGCCTGCAATGACAGGGGTTGGGACAAGACAAAATTGACAGATGGAAACTCAATCCAGCTGTCCCATATGGGTGATATGATTGCTTGAGCCTGCATCATCCCCCTCATTGTGGAGTTTTAACTCTGAAATAATGAATCCTATGTAGAGAGATGTGGCAATTGCTATCATCTTTTACTTCATTATATTAAATGCAATTTTCTGTTTATGCGTGAGGTTTTAGTGTTCAATTGTTGTACTATCACATTGAAGACATTTTAGGGAATGTTCCAGGACATTAATCTACGTTAAAATTCAAATATCTGCTACTTTACACTAAAAAATAAGATTTCAAAAAGGCAAACCAGATAAGGACTGTGGCTAGATTTGCTATTGGGTAGGAAGTAAAATCTCAACTTCTAAATCCAATTGTCAACATCCCATTGACACTGATTAAAGACACATAAGTAACAAATTATGATTTACAAAGAAAATATAGTTCTAATAACATTTGCAGTTAAAAAGGGAATTGACTATAGTCTCATTCAATTAGTCCCCCCCCCCCAATTTCCCCTATATCATTACTAAGATATAGTTCTTCATACATAGTCATATGTACATTATTGTGAGCTTGGACAATGGCAGAGAGTCCATCATCCTATTGTCATATAGCAAACCGTTTCTTCAGGAGTCCATCTTTAGTCTGGAAGTAGAGATGCATAATGCATTGTATACTCACATCTGGATATGATAGGCTCCATTTCGCAGTTACTGTACATCCCCTTAAGTGAAAAGCCACAATACAAAATCAAGAATAGGAAGAAAAAATAAAAATTTACAATGCTTTGAAGTTAAAAAGCATGTTACTAGATATAACAGTCTCCACTACACAGCTACTATACATCTGCTTAAATGAAAAGCCACAAAACAAAACAAGAAAAATGAAATTAGCAACATGAAGTTAAATAACACTACTGAATGACTAATGTGTTGCTGAAGAAATGAAAAAGAAAATCAAGAACCTTTTTGAAGAAAATAATGCTACTGTATGATCTATGAGGCACTGAGGAATTTAATTAGAAGAAAGCGTTTTGAAGAGATGAAACTAACAAGAACAAAATAATCAAAATCCATGAGATAGAGTTTCTGTTGATTTTTTGTTGGTGAAATGTGTCTCCTGTAGGCATCAGATGGGTTTTGCTTTTTGCATCCAGTCTACTAATCTGTGACATTTGGTTGAGCTTAAGCCGTGTACATTCAGCATTAATGTGTTTGGGTGGTAATTTGGTCCTGTCATTTTAGCAATGGGTTGTTCATTGATTTAGTCTTCTGCTATTTTACTGGGATGTTCTTCACATTTGCCTTTAGTTTTGGTGGGCACTATTCATTTTCTCTGTCAAGAGAACATCTTTAAGTATCTTTTTCCTTGCCTTTTCCTCCTTGCACAAAATGGTGCCCGATTCGGCTCTAGGAGGCAAACTGGGCTGTGAAATCCACCCTGTTCCCGCTACCGGTTTGGGATCTGCCGCTACTGTCTCTGCTCCTGGTCAAATCAGACAGACCAGCAGGACGAGCAGTTCTTAGTCTGGGTTCACCTCCCAAGCTCCCTGTCAAAGTCCCTTCTCACCTGGTTGCTGTTGGAGTTCCAGCTGCCAGTTGGGTTCACATCGCCATTCACTGAATGCTGCTGGGGTATCAGTCACTGCATCACCACACAGTTGTTTTTGCTGCTTTCCTGTGTCTGTCAATCTCCAGGTACGCCTCTGCTGTTGTTCTGTCTTCTCCTATTTCCTGGACTGTGTCCTCTCTGCTTCATACTGGTTAATGTTTCTCCATCGGTTCAAACATGTTCTTACCCTATTCTGCCTTCTTGATTCTCTGTAATTTCACTTTCAACTCAAGCAAACCTAGACAGAAATTATTTAAATTGCCAATTTGTTTGAAGAAAATACTAGTCTTCAAGTTTCCTTTGCATATCAAGCTACATTTGCATTAGTTGAACATGAATTCTGTGTTGAAAGTCCTGGTGGATGTCACAGCTGCAGTTCATCCAGGTGAACTTAGAAAGTGTAGGCTACTCCTAGGCACTGCCATAGGTTTCCTTACAAGTTTGAGTGTCCTCATCTTCATTTGGAAGCTCAAGACTTCTCTTTTGTTGTTGTTTGTTTGTTTGTTGTTTCACATTATAAGACAGAAGCAATTTCTATCTTCTCATTTAAACATAACCCAAACCAGTGTTAAGCATTTAAAACTGATATGAATGCCTCAACATAAAGAAAACATGTTACACTAAAGAAACTTTTATAAAAGTAACATTTACTTTTTCTGCCAATTGTGCTGTGAAAATCATGTTTAACACCCCAACTTGCTGGGGCCAACACCATGCACAGCTTTTTAAGTTACATTTCCATATATGTGTAAGTGGTGTTGAATTTTGTTACATATTTTTAGTGTCAAACCTACTGAAACTACAAAAGGAACTCAACTGCTTCACACTGGAAATTCACTTCATGTCTGTTTGCAATTGAGAAAGAGCAAGTTGGTAGAGCCAGGTACAAAGCAAACATGGTAAATCTGTTATGAAAAAATGTTATATGAAATTCTAGGTTGGTTTAATATTTTTTTCCAATGAAGGGAATGAATACATTCGTAATCCTCCACAAATATTCAGTAAGAGGCCTAAAAGAGGAAGGCACACAAGGGAATTTTGCTGCTGGTAGAAAATATGTGGTCTGATATTATTTTGTGCTGTTTATTCTTGGTTGTCTGTAACATGGCCATAACAAATATATTTTATGTGAAACACTACATTTAAATGGATCTACAAACAATAGTATTTCTGGGTCCCTTCCTGTAGATATGCCACCATCTATTGGAATCTGCAGAAGGATCATGAACTAGATTTTCAGAAAATAAGTTAATTCCAGTTCTTTTGGAGTGTTCCATATGTAGTTTTTGTATTCAATTTCAGTCTTTCTGTATTTGCTGTATAATCATCTTATCTTAGACTATACATGTGTTTGCTGTGTTTCTTATTCAATTCAAGAACGTTGACTGAATATTTTCCAAGTTCTCATGCAATTTTTTTTTCCAAAATAAAATGCTATAACACCTTTTCAATCAAATAACTTTGTGAAGTGAGTTTTTTGATTTTTAATAATGTTAGTACCTTGTGTTGGTCATTAATGCTGTTGTGTATCTTTGAATGCTACTATGACACTAGCTTTAGACAGTTCCTCCGGGCAGGGATTGTCTCTGTGTCGGCTTAAATTGCTTTGTGCAGAACACAGGTGGCTGAGTAATAAACAGTTTTTGCTGATGCAATGTCTTGTATCGGAGACAAAGCCACTGATTACTTAGTGGTTTGAAATTAGTTTTTAAAGATGCATCAGGAATCCAATTAGTGTATAATGTGTGTATGACACTGAAATGGCTTTGGAGCATATTAACAAGACCAAACCACCTTTATCTCAAAAAGTTGATATTTTTAAAACAATACAATCGCATGAAAGAAAATGTGGATATTAAATAATAGCTTATGTATTATAAATCTTAACAGAATATCAAATATATTGCGAACAATTATGCAAATTTGTGTTTCTTTTATGTATGTACATTTTTCTTCATGTCCCCATTCCACAAATTACAACTAGATCAATGGTGCTGTTAGAGGCATAATCAGAAGCAAACTCACATTGTATCATTTAAAATATTTATCTATTTAGAAGTCAGAATTATACAAAGAGTGGAAGATACAGAGATCTATCTGTGCGTTCGTTCTCCAGATGACGGAAACATCTAGGACTTAGCCAGGCAGAAGTCAGGAACTATGAGCTTCATCCACGCCTCACAAGTGGAAAACAAGAGACAAAACACTTGGGCCATCCTCTACTTTTATTTTCAGGAGGTTGAAAGAGAAGTGGGGGCAGCTGGGTCAAGAACAGGTGCTCACATTGGGATGCTGGCCTCACAGGGAGTAGTTTTTGCAACTGTTCCACAACACCAGCAATCGTTATTTCCACTGTAAATACCAGGTAGATATTGATGTGTTCGGCACCATTTGTTGTTGTCTTTCTATCACATTGAGACAATGCCCTATTTAGGTAATAAATGTAACACTAACACCCATTCTGAGATCTCTAAGACCCAAGGTATCTTTTCTCAGGATAAAGCACCAGATACTTGTGAAGAGGTATTCAGAGACCAGATGAGATAAACCTTTTGACCTTTATCTGTACAGCTGCTCCAATCTGAAGTTAGTCCACTTCAGTCTAGGCTTTTGCTGTGACTCCCACAGAGGGAGTATAATTTTGCTCATTTTGTGATTAACATTGTCTGTGTAATCCAACCTCGATCAGTGAGGTCAAAGTGCTCATTCTACAAATCAAATGGTCATATCTAAATTTAGTCAGTGATCTGCTTGATTTTCATAATTGTAAACTGTGGGAAGACACAGTTTACTTCTTACATTTCTATCTCAAGAATGACACAGAATAGATACCTACTACCTGTTTGGTGATTGACTGACTGATTGATCAGAGAATCACCTCAGCCTTTTGCTTCCTATTGAGCATCGTTATAGTACTCATTTAACAGTTTTGCTTATAAGTTACGTTTTGGTTGTACCCATATTGTTTTAATTCTATTTCCTCTTCCTTCTTTATCCTGCAAAATCTAGTTAATCTCATCAATCTGTTAAGTTTTTTTTTTTTTTGCACAACACACCTAATTTCTGTATCAGAAATTTTCTCAGTGTACTTTTCATGAGGTGTTTGTTCATTTGCTGCATCTGTAACCTATTATCACACACTTCAGGTTTAAAACAACATGGATGTACTCTTTTTTAAAGATTTATGTATTTTTTTTATTATTAGAAACAGAACGATCTTCTGTCCGCTGATTTGCTTCCTAAGTGTCTGCACCTTCTGGAGCTGAGCCAATCTGAAGCCAGGAGCCAGGAGTTTCTTCTGGGTCTCCCCTGTGGGTGCAGGGTCCAAAGCCATACTCTACTGCTTTCCCAGGCCACAAGCAGGGAGCTGGATGGAAAGTGGAGCAGCCTGTATATGACCCAGCACCCATCTGGGATCCCGGTGAGTGGAAGACAAGGACTTTAGCCACTAGGCTATGGCACTAGGTCCTGGATCTATTCTCTTAATAATTCTGAAGGTTACGTGCTAAAAGCTGGTTACAGAGTGTAAAAATCAGAAGGTTAACACAGTTAGTTCCTTCTGGAAACTCCAGGAGAGAATTTGTTTCTGAATTCATTGAAATTGCATTTACTAGGCATTCTTCATAGGCACACTACTCAGTGTCTGTCTCAACCCTCCCCTACCCGTGTTCTTCTTTCTGGAAACTCGAGTTGCTTGCATAACTAGGGCCGCTCTCTGCTTGCCTAAAACCTTAAGCTACTCAGAGTTGGAATGTCTATTGTGCCATGGAACTATATTTAGTTATACTATTTGAGGATTCAAATGTTGACATCTTGCGGGTCTATTACTCAATATAGTTTTGTTCCTTTTTTGTATGACTGGAAGTTTAAAAGTACGTTTAATTATGGTATAATCCATGATTATGTATATTTCTGAATGCTGAAACACCCTAATTAACATATGTATACTTGGATTTCTTTGTATGAGAATAGTTAAAATCTCTTGCTTTAGCAATTGTCAAGTATAAACAAGCTGTCTACAATTAATTATAGTCAGTTTGGCAGAGAATAAAATCCTTGAATTCGTTCCCCCTTTCCAGTGGAAGATTTGTGCCATTCTATCAACATCTTCCAGAAAGCTCTATCATAATTGTGTTTGAATTTGACTTTTTATGCTGAACATGTAAGTGATCCACTCCTCTTCAAACTCTTTCATAAATCAAAGTTACCAAGGTGAGTTCCTTCATGCCTCCTAATATGATGCGTGTTTCCTTTTATTTTCCATAGAAGTATTAATTTTCCATTTTCAAGGCCAATGCATTGTCATAATAAATCCTTCAAACAATATAAAAACCTGTAACAATAGTCACGGATGTTAAGTGTCTTGTACATTATTCCTGGCTATTGTAAATACAAGCACATTGAACAGGACAATGTGTTCATATTCCATGTATTATGTATATTCTATTCTAGGTGATTGATACAGGATCAGATACTCTGCACCTTGCTCTTACATAACTAATGACATACATTGGCTGCATTCCCGTGTCAGCGTATGTACAGCTACATTCAATTATGGTTTGATTTTCAGGGAGATTACATTGAAAGTGGATGCTTACTTAAGGATGAATGACATGTTTATACTACTCAGCCAAGCTACCTAAGAACATGGTATTTTGTCTCAAAAGCACGTGTTTTGTTTCTTCTTTTACTTTTCAGCTATTTTGTTCAATTAAAAGCTTTTTTAACTTTTGAAGTTAATTTATAATTATTTAGTCAAGTTCTTTTTTTTTGGTTTTAAATATGATGTGTGTGTATGTGTAACTGTATGTGTGTGTTCCTGATTATAGCTGGCTTTTGAAAAGCTATTATTTTGCTATGGTTTCTTGTATCTAGCTAATTCTCTAAGTAGTCATTAGTTTTGTTAGTTTTTAAGTAGTCTTTTGCATTTATGAGGAATTGAACTATATTACGTGCAACTAATGAAAATTTAGTTTTTTCTTCTTGATTTACCAATTTAAAAGTCTGCCAACTTTAAATATATAATTACTTCTGGAAGCTCCAGCTTTAGACACTTTTAGGCACAGGTAAAAATAGCCAAATAGCCATGGATAGCTGCCTAAATGATCATGTATCCCGCCATCTATTAACAGAAAACCTAAGGAACGGGATTTAAGTGCAATATCAGAATAAGCTTTCATATTTTAGCAGAAAACTATGAGTCTCTGGGTTTTATTTTCAGGATTTTAAGAGAACAGTGAAAGCTACAGAGAGGAAAAATGGAAAGTATAAGAATCTGGTCTTTCTACTTTTTATTGTGTGTCCTCATGGTATGTCACTTAAATTTTCTCCCTATTAGTTTTCTTATGACTAATAAATGTGAATTGGTGCACATAGCAAAAAAAAAAAAAAATCCACACTGAACTGTTCTTTTGTTACAAAGTCTCATTTCTATGTCAGCATATTATATGCTAACAGATTGTTTTCTAGAGTGTAAAACAATATGTGAATTCTGGTGTTCACATCAAGTCACATGCTAATACTGAAGCACATATCAGGACAAAAACTAAAATGCAAAATTTCTGACCAGGTTACCATGCTTAAAGAAAGAACAGATATGTAAGAGAAATCAGCAAAAGGGCCCAGTGTGATATCCCAGTGGTTAACTCCTTGCCTTGTATCTGCTGGGTTTCCATAAGGGAGCTGGTTTGTGTCCCAGTTGCTCCACTTCCCATCCAGCTGCCTGTCTGTGGCCTGGGAAAGCAGTAGAAAACAGCCCAAAGGCTCAGGACCCTGCACCTACCAGGAGACCCAGAAAAGGCTCAACTTCTGTCTTCTTCATTCCTTTTAGCAGTATATTTGAAATATGACTACTATAAATTTGTGTGTAATGCAACTATTTGGCTATGTTACTGCATTTTTTTTTTTTGTTGCAAGCAATTTTTTTTTATTATTATTTAACTTCAGTAATTACATTGTATTATGTGACACAATTACATAGATACTTGGGTTCTCCCCACCCCTCCCCAAACCCTCCCACCATGGTGGATTCCTCCACCTTGTTGCATAACCACAGCTCAAGTTCAGTTGAGATTCCCCCATTGCAAGCGTATACCAAACATAGAGTCCAGCATCTTATTGTCCCGTCAAGTTCAACGGCTTCTTAGGTATACCCTCTCTGATCTGAAGACAGAGCCAGCAGAGTATCATCCCAGTCAATTGAAAGCTCCAACATACCATCAGCAAAAATTTACATCATTATGGAATTAATTGACATAGTAATGAGTAACCAATATGTTAAAAGTAAATGCGAGTTCCCAGTCACCTTCTGTGACCACCTCACCTATACTTCAATTTTAGTTTATACACAACATATAACATTCAAAACATAACATGTTATACATAACATCATATCATCTTAAATTAAGGCAAACATGTGGTATTTAACCTTTTGGGATTGGCTCATTTCCCTTAGCATTATGGTTTCCAGTTTGGCCCATTTGGCCACAAAGAACTGCATTTTGTTTTTTTTAATAGCTGAGTAGTATTCCATGGAGTAGATGAACCATAGCTTTCTTATCCAATCGTCTGCTGATGGGCATTTTGGCTGCTTCCATGTTTTTGCAATTACTGATTGTGCTACTATGAACATAGGAGTGCATGTTGGTTTCTCATAAAACAAGTGTTCTGGATATATTCCTAGGAGTGCTATTGCTGGATCATACGGTATGTTGAATTTGAGTTGTTTGAATATTCTCCATACTGATTTCCATAGAGGCTGTACCAGCCTGCAGCCCCACCAGCAGTGGAGTAGGGTTCCCTTTTCCCTGCAACCTCGCCAACAAGTGTTGTTGGTGCTTTTATTCATGTGGGCCAGTCTTACTGGCGTTAGGTGGTGGTACCTCATTGATGTTTTAATTTGGATTTCCCTTATTGCCAGGGAACTTGAGCATTTTTTCATATGTTTATTTGCCATTTGGGTTTGTTCCTTTGTGAAGTGTTTGCCCATTTCCCGTGCCCATTTCTTGAGTGGCTTGTTTGTTTTGACATTTTGGTTGTTTTGTAGCTCTTTGTATATTCTGGAGATCAGCCCTCTATCACCTATGTCGTGTGCGAAGATCTTCTCCCATTCTGTGGGTTGCCTTTTTACTTTGTTGATTGTATCTCTAGCTGTACAGAAGCTTCTTAGTTTGATGAGGTCCCAATTGTTTATTTTGGTCTCGATTTCTACTGCATTTGGAGTCTTTTTTAGGAAGTGAGGGCCTACCCCTAAGTGTTCCAGTGTGTTTCCAACATTTTCTTCCAAAAGTTTGAAGGTTTCTGGATGTAGGTTTAGATCTGTTATCCATTTAGATCTGATCTTAGTGTATGGTGAGAGATGTGGATCTATTTTTTTGTTTCTGCAGGCTATCAACCAGTTGTCCCAACAGCATTTATTGAACAGACCTTCCCATTTGCCTGGATTGTCGTTTGTCTTTTTGTCAAAGATTATTTGGCTGTATCTGTGTGGGTTTCCTTCTGGTGTTTCTATTCTGCTCCATTGATCTTCCTCTCTATCTTTGTGCCAGTACCACGCTGTTTTGATAACCACTGCCCTATAGTATGTCCAGAGGTCCGGAACTGTGATTCCCCCTGCTAACTTCCTGTTCTTCAGGATGGTTCTAGCTATCCGTGGTTTTTTGTGCTTCCAGATGAACCTTTGGATCATTGTTTCCAGTTCCATGAAGAATGTTTTGGGCAATTTGATTGGGATTGCGTTGAATGTATATATTGCTTTTGGCGGTATAGACATTTTAATGATATTGATTTTACCTATCCAGGAGCATGGGATGTTACTCCATCTTTTGAGGTCTTGTTCAATTTCTTTTTTAAGTAGTTTGTAGTTTTCTTCAAATAAGTCTCCTACATTTTTGGTTAGATTTATTCCCAGATATTTCATACTTTTCTCTGTTATTTTGAATGGTATCTTGCTGGTTAAAAAAGATTTATTTGTATTTTTTGGAAAGAGATCCATAGAGGGAAAGATCTTCTGTCTGCTAGTTCACTCTCCAAGTTGTTACCATGAGCCAGGAGCTTCTTTCAGTTTTCCCACATAAGTACAGGTTCCCAAGGCTTTGGGCAGTTCACCACTGCCTTCCCAGGCCACCAGCAGGGAGCTTGATGGGAAGTTGAGCATCAGGGACACCAACCAGTGCTCATATGAAATCTGAGGATATGCAAGGTAAGGATTTAGCAACTGGTCCATCCTGCCAGTCCCTTATTCCTACATTGTCTAACTGTGGTCATCACAAGAGAACCACAAACGTCCTGAAGTGTCTTGGTCTCCACATCATAAAAACAAAGCAAACAAACAAAATAGTAGGTACAAATACTGCTTTAATGTTGGCTAAATCTTCATAAATACTGCATTCATTTTATCCAGTCATTGCTAAAGCATTTAAAAACAAATTATTAGTGAGGAAAGAGGTACATCATTACTCCCCTTTAAAAAATTAGCTATATTCATTTTGTCTTGAGAATATTTTAGAACAGGCTTGGCATGCAATGTATCAGAAGCCTGTGTCTCATGTTAGAGTCCTGGGTTCGCTGTCTGACTGACTGCTGACTTCCATTTTGCAGATCCTAGAAGGCAGCAGCTAATGGCTGTGGTAGCTAAGTCGTTTCCACCCCGAGGGAGATATGGCCGGAGTTCCTGAGACCCCAGCCTCAACACTGGCCCATCTCCAATTGCTGTCGTCTAGAGTAGGCCAGGAGAGTTTGTCTCTAAATAAAATTTAAGAACAATTAGAATAGTTTATGAAATAGTTAAAAGATATAAAGGGTCTAGCTAATTTGGCTGGTACTAATATACACACTCAGGTTTATAAAATAATAAGAAATCACTTGAAACTACCATATTATTTTTTCAGTCACATTTTATTTTCTCTTTATCTGCAAATGAACAAGAATCAAGTCAGTGATCAACTTCCATTGATGAATTTTTCAATACAAGTGTATTCCTTAATGAACTGTGTCTATATATTTAGAAGTATACACAAATGATATCATATTGCTGATTTAATTTGTGTACTGCTTTTTAAAATCAATATTATACTTTCATTATTTATCCAGGCAAGTGATAATGAGTCCAGTTATTCATTTTAGTCTGTTCTATACATTATTCTATCAAAAACTATTCATGTATCCTATTATTGATGGCATTAGACTATTTACATTTCATCTGTAACATAAAGTATATATTATTAAAATGCCATTAATTTTTATATTTTAAATTTTTCACATATCATGAACAAATTTCACATATTTGAAAACATTGATTTGGGAGCACAGTGATGCTTTTCTTCTCATCCTCTCTCCTATTTATGTTCCCTACCTAGCCAACCTCTGCTTTCCTGCTTTTTTAAATTTACAATGGCAGTCTTTCAATTCATTTTACAGTCACAGGCTCAACATTTCATTAGGTAAAGAATTAAACAAAGAGCAGGTAGAAAATAAAACAGAGAGAAAACAAAGACTATAAACAATGATCAGATCTCAAAAGGCCAAACTCACATAGATTACACTTTTTCTACTCTATTAGCAGAGATCAGGGAAAATAAATATTTGTCTTTTTGAGGTTTATTTCACTAAGCGTAATGGTTTCCTGTTGCATCCATTTCATTGCAAAAGACAGGGTTTCATTCTTTTTACAGTGGGGTAGTGTTCTACAGGTTATGTATATCACATTTTCCTTATGCATTCATCTGTTGATAGACATCTGGGTTGGTTCCATATCTTAGCTAATGAGAATTGAGCTGCAACAAAAATGGATGTAAAATAAATCTCTTATGAGTTAATTTCACTGTTTCAGTAAATCCCCAGGAGAGGGTTCACTTGCATATTTTCTAGAATGGTGTTCCTCAAACTGTGGTCCTGGTGAATTTTTATAAGGCACATGTTAAGATGCAGTTATGATTCAGTACATCTGGGATGGATTATGAGATTATGCATTTGTATGGAAGTCTAAATAATTGTCCTGCAGCTTATCCACTGGATATAGAATATATTTTGGTCACAAGACTCTTGGATATATACATATATAGATCTGACTGTAACTAGAAAATAGATCCTGCTGATTGGCCCACTCACCACCATCCAAAGTACTTCATATGTATTTATTTTTTGAAAATATAGTTTTAATTTGCAATGTAGTCAACAGCCTATGGTTTCATGAAGGAAAGATGTCAACAGATAAAAAAGTAAAAAGTTAAGGACATAGGTATTTGCTCTGAACAGCAATTAAATGAACATAAAACAATTCACTCAGAGTAAATTTTAAGGCACAGATCATTAAAACTATAGCAGTGATAAACTGTCTGGAAATTTTGTGTGAATTACTTGTCAAAGAAATTATTAAAAATACTCTGCTTCAGCTCGGTGTTTGAAAAGCAAACTGCTCTGAATCTCACCCTTTTTTTTTTTTTTTTTGGAAGCTGGAAGTGGCTCTGCTAGGAGATAGTCCTGGCAAATGCAATTTAAACATAAATGACTGAAGCAAACTCAGTAATCAGTGACCTTTATCTTGTCTGGATTGTGACAATCCTGGAGGTGCAGCGGCCACGCATTAAGAGCCGTGATGAAATAAGTCTGGTGCCTAGAGGCCATTGTTAGCCACTGCTCTAGCCTTGCAATGCCTGTTCACATCACTTTTATTTTAATGCCTGTGATAAACTCCTTTATTGATTAAGCCACTGTAAACTGGTTTACAATTATTTATACCTGCATCTCACTCAGAATTATACAGTGGGTCTTTAGCTTCTCTGCTCGGACATCTGATACAAAGTCTTTCAAAGTGCTGCTGCCACATTTCGCAGTTCCATCAAGAACATCAGACAAGTTCAAACAGTATATTCCATTTCCTGCTATTGTCAAACATTTTAAAGCTGTTCTCCATTTCATGTAGTGGTTAATATTTAATTATTTTAATATTCATTTCTGGGATTATTAGTGATGTTAGATGTTCTGTGCTATTAACTTTAATCTCTTTGATCTCTTTTGAATTGCTTTTCTTGCTGTAAGTTTTCTTATAGACATACCATCTTATTGCTAATTTATTACTGGAAGAAGTTTCTAGTAGTTATATGTATATATGGTAGATTCCTTTTAATATATATATTATATATCATATATATTATACACACAGTGTGTATATATGTATATGTGTACATATATACATACGTGAGTATATGTGCATGTATATGTGTATATTTGTGATTGTGTATTATATATTGTGACTGGAAGAAACTTCTAGGAATTATATATGGTAGATTCCTTCTTTTAATTTATAATGGGTTTATAATTTGTTTATATTTTTTGCTTTATTTTGTTTTATTTTTTGCTTTATTTAGGCAAAATTTCAGTGAACCAGATGTATAAGTAAACAAGTATATGTATATGTTTTCATAGATGAACTAACATAGTAAGTAAAGATATGTTGCAGTATGCACCTCTACTCCTGAATAAAAGGAGGACTCCCAATGAAACACTTATATAAGCCTTGTCAATATTGTATTAGATTTTCTACCATTGCTTACATTTATAATGACTGATGCAGTGCAATAGCAGAATCTTGGACCTGTGACTATCGCTGAAGGACTAGACTAAAGTAGTAATATACAGAGAAATAGTGGTGTGTGGGGTTAAGGAGGGAGGACAAGGAAGGGAATAGGGGGAATTCTTATACATACAAAATCATGTCATGGAAAATAATTAAAAAGAAGTAAGGTGGCTGTGTTGCCAACCTTCACTGTATGTGCTAGATCTTGGATTTCCCAAACTCTAAAGCTAAGAATTGAGAACATTTTGTTAGCATGCTAGAAGGCCACCACCAATTGGGTCTCCTTGGCTCTAGAACCAGCAACCATTAAAAACAACCTTTTATATTTTTAACTAGTTTCAAACATGTTGTAATAATAATGAAAACTGCATTCAGTATGTATTCTCTGATTTTAAGAGGTCTAGTTACATTGGTCTCCCATCTTACACAGAGTAGTTTGCAGATTTCTTGTCTGTAGGAATTAAACCTAGAGCCCTCAGCCCTCACTTAACATGTGTAGCCTAATACCTGGAAATCCACATTTGTTGGAGTTTAAAACATCCTTTACATGTTTTTTTTCTAAAATTGTTGCGTTTTTTAGCGAATTAGGCACAGAATCAGAGAGAATTCAGCAGTATTAATTTACAAAGTTATCTTGAGTGGAATATTTTGATTTTTAAAATCTTGTTTGACTTCTAATATAAACTTGAAAGAGATACATAAAATACTTTCCTGACAAAGAAACCAATAAATGATTCTAGCTGAAACACCAAGAATATCTAACTAACATATAATGGTAAAATATCCATCCTAGATGATAGAACTCCTGGAGACTTCCTCTTCCTTTGAATCTATAAAGCAGGGGAAATTATTTTAGCTAGATAACATCCTGCACAATAGCCAGGCAGTAGCTTAGAATTACATTAATATGTATTAGCTTTGAATCAAATTGTATTTTCTTCAGTATTTCCTTATTATCTAGCATATCAAGACCAAACATCTGCACTTTTTCAATATTTTCCATGAGCTATCTACTCCTTCCTACCCAAACATTTATCAAGTTATTCTTTGACATTTAATCAGGGAGTATTCCTCCCTTTTTCTAAAACAAGGGTCGCTCATTGCGAACATAATGGCTGTGCTTTTTCTAGCCTGCGTTTTTGTGGCACCCTCTAGTATCTTATCCTCACCTGTATCTGTCTTTCACTTCCTTATGAATCAGACCGACCCTAACCTGTGGGAACTTTCCAACTTCCCAGAAGTCACACAATAATTTAGTCCATTTCCTTTCAAATTTGTCTTACTTTTTTCTCTTTAATTTTCAGAGTTCAGCGCTATGTGTGGTGGATCTAACTTGAATTTCAATGTTATTGGGGAGACTGTGACCTATGTTCATTTACATATTCTGCAACACACAGCCAAATGTGGAGTCAAATGTTGACTGATTGCTTTCATGGGGGATCTAGGATACAGCAATCACATTTATCTCACTTTTTTTCGTTCCTGGTGGCCTCACTCTCACCTGCCCATTTTCTCTTTTTAGGGATATCCATGGAGTTTCTGTCTGGAATAATTTATCGTATCTTCATTTGAAGCAATTGTTCCTCTATCATCACCCTCCAAACAGCCTCACTTGTATTTGGCAGAAGTAAAGATAGTTGATTCTGTAGACTGCTCAGTTTCAACGCCATATAGTTGTCCGTTGTCAATCAACAAGCATTTGTTGACTCCTTGAACAAACCATTAGTCAGTCATTTTGCATATCGATTACAGAGAACATTGTAACTATAGTTAATATGAAAGTCAAAATTACACAATTAAAATATGTTTACAAGCATAATCCAGTCAGTGAAAAAAGATTTTATAATCCTATTTACATATTTACTATACACAATTATATTTTATGAAAATGATGCATAGGGGTATGGCACTTACAGGCAACTATAAAACTCACAAGTTGGAAGCTTTAAGATAAAGTGGGAAAATATTACTTAGGTGAAAGTTGAATGTGACTCATACTTTTTAGCATGGAAATACCCTGGAATATTCTCCACAGTATTTGTGTTCTTTTAAATGTTTAAGATTTGCAAGAACAAAGATACTCCGTGGATTACAAGCAATTTAAATAACAGTGTTACCATTTTTGCTAGGTAAGCCAGCAGTGGCAAAATGTGTTCTCTAACTTATTTTGATGATTTAATGTATTAGTTTGTAACTTATGGCTTGTAAACACCATGATAGGAGACTGAGTTCAGCTTTTTTATCCCGTCGACCAATAGGTGCCAGAATTCATTCAGTTCCCTCAAGGCGTAGTAATTGTTCACATAACAGCAGGACGCACATCTAGATCCATGGCAATGGCTGAGAAAATGAGTTCATCTCACATTTTTCTCTCAAATATTTATTGCACCACGTATTTCAAAGTTGTGACTTGCTTTTTATGCAGTCTAATTCTTTTGCTGTGAGCATTATCTTTGAGAACATAGGATCTCAGTGCATTCTTCATTGAACAGAGTGTTTATGTGTTCTGTATACAACATTATTTTGATATCAACTGTTCTGTTAAATGTTCTAAAATGAATCAATTCTTATGAACTAGGTCAAATAAATCTCCTGAGAAAAACACCACCAATTCCATTACAGGAAATGGAGAACATGGAGCACTGTATTTTAGTGAAAAGTGAGACAACTGTAGACACTAAAGCACACATTACTAACAGTTCCCCTACCTTCATACCTGTTGTTTTCGAAAAATAATTTTTAGAACATTTACCATGTTATAATTTATTAGATGACAAAGATCTACACTATCACGGTGTTTGTGCATGAGAATTTCTTTTTAATTTTGTTTATATCTTTGAAAGAGACACAGAGGAGACAGAGCACTTTTGTCCACTGGTTTGCTCGCAAAATGCCTGCCACAGTAATCAGGGCCAGGTTGAAGTCAGGGGACTGGAACTCATTCCAGGTCTCTAATGTGGGTTACAGGGACTCAGGAACTTGAGCCATCACTTCAGTCTTTCAGACTGCATTAGCAGGAAGCTGAATCTGGAAGTAGCATTGGGATTCACCCAGTGACTCCAGTGTGAAATGTGGACATTCCAACTGGAGACTTTAGCAATGTATCACACTGTTGCTTCATCAGGCTGTTCTAGCCAGAGCTTTAAAGAAAAAAACATTCTCAGAATACCTTGAGAAGGCCTCAAACTTGTTAAAATATCTAACTATCAGAGAGATAAGAGAAACGGAGAATTTTCTAGGAATAAAATGGAACTTTATTAGTGATAAAGGATGTCTATTATTTTACTGTGGTCATGTTACATTTCAAAACAAGCTGCTGGTGAATTCATTATATCACATAATCAAATTTTTTACTGCAGGCAGCAAACACTGACTGTAACTTCCTTAGGCAGAAAATACGTATATTATGGAAAGATGTTTGAAAGTTTACAGAAACTGCTGGGAGACTGGAGAATTGGCCATAGATGATGGACAGTGTCCAAGGGATGCTGAACAGTGTGAACCAGAGCAGAAGTCACATCCCTCTGGTGGCTCAGTCCACCCACATCACTGGTGAGTCAATCATTCTTCCTCCGCTCTTGTCCCACTGAAACCTATGGATAGTGAGATTGGAAAAACAAACTGCAATTTCTTTCCTCTTTTTGTCACTTGTGAGAGATTCTTTGTCTTATACACCAAAAATCTGTAATGTGAATCACTGGCTCTCATGCAATCACCAGAAACTTAAAGAACTCAATCTGCTTAATGCTCTGCCTGGTTGAAAAAAATACATATACCATCCAAATACAACTAAGATATCTGTAAGGTTACAAGTTCGGAAGCAAGTTTCTTCCTCTTTGCACATTTATTAATCTACTTACATACATTATAGTTCATAAAAATCATCTTCATAATCATTTTTAACCCAAAGCAGCACTGTGAATTATTTAAAATAGATACTACTTTTTCTTGAGAAAAAAGATTTATTTTGATTTGAATTACAAAGTTACAATAAGAGACACAAAAAGAGATCTTCAATCCACTGGTTCACTGTCCAAATGGCCACAAGAGCAGGAGATGAGCTAATCCAAAGCCAGGAGCCAGAAACTTCATCCAGGTCTCCTGTGTTTGTGCAGGAGCAAAGTGATTTGAGCCAGCCTCCCTTGCTTTCCCAGACAATACTCATGAGCTAGATGGGAAATAGAGCAGATGGGATTTAAGATGCTAGCACCATAGGCTGAAGCTTAATATACAAAGCCGTGGCAATGACCTCAAACACTACCTTCCACATTCTATAAATGAAGACATGATTACTAAACAATTTTACAGATGTAACTGATTGAAACTCAGATCTTTGACATAGGAAAAATATTCTTACAACTAAACTTAAGTCATTGCTACATGCATATTCCCTTTATTTTTATCTACTAGTGTGATTTTTTTTGCAAAATGTTGTAAAAATTAACAATAAAATATGTTTTTATTTTGTTTGATAACGTATAATTCTCCTGTCAACACTGAAGAACAGATAGCATTATTAGAAGACGCATATTCACTTGTAATGAATTATTTTCTCCCAATTATTTCCCCCAAACCATATTGCTCTCACACTTGAAAAGTACTTAATGAAAAGTAATTTTCTCTGAGGGAAATTTTAGCTGAATTTTAACAGTACTTTCCATGTGTTTTTAACAATTTTAGGATGAATGGCTTCCATGGTGTAATAAATTAATCAATTTTAGCATTAATTTGCTGAAATACATTTGCAGGTTATTTTACTATTAAATTTACAAAAACTGAAAGCAAATCAATAATCGTTTTTTTTTTTTGATCTTGCAATTCTGTAGTTTTCCACTTTACAATTAATGTCTCAAACCCCATTATTTTCTAGAGTTTATTTCAGAGTAAAGAAAAAATTGCTGGATGAATTCTCCATATAGTAGGCCTTATGCTAGTTACTATATACAACTTTCATTTTCAAAAATTGCACTCTGAGTGGTGGATACAAGAAAGAAAACCTAGTCGTTACTCTTCATCAGCCAATCTTAATTTTTAAATTATTATTATTATTATTCCCATAATCTGTTAGTAATATTCGGACACATATATATATAAAATATATATTATAAGTATATATTTATATTTATATTCAGGCCCAGCACAATGCCTCAGTGGCTAAATCCTCACCTTGCACAGGCTGTGATTCCATATTGGTACCAGTTCATGTCTGGTAACTCCACTTCCCATCCAGCTCCCTGGGAAGCAGCAGAGAACTCAAAGCCTTGGGATCCTGAAATTGTGTGGGAGACCTAGAGGAGGATCTTTGCCATCTGGGGAGTGAGCCAGCGGATGGAAGATCCTTCTGTCTCTGCTGTTTTATAAATTCACATTTCCAATAAAAATAAATCTTTTAAAAATATCGAATAAACTGTCAAAACATCTACTGAAGTCAAGAAAATTAACCTGCAAGGAGACACATTACTTGAATATAGCTGAAATCTTCCACATTCATAATAAATCTTATTATTCAGCTTATTTTGTAATCCAGATTTGTGATCATGGAAAGTTAGTGAAAAGTTGCTTTCCCTTGTTGAGTTGCATGGGTGCTTTCACGTTAATTTGGCTTTGTGTATATAATTTACATGTTTTGGTAAAATATAGGCTACTGATGTCAAAAAGTTGAGTATATTTTTTGGAGGTTGCATTATATTGCACATTTTTGCAATTAGAATTAATGTTAGTTACCTTGGTATAAATCACCAGATGAAAATTAGCTTTTCTCCCGGTATTGATCAGACTGGTATCATAATAAATGCTAATAACTAATTAATTTAGAAAAACTACTAAGTATATTGTGAATCTTGTCTGACACACATTAAACTGTCATATGATTAGATGTTTAAAAAGGGTAAGCTACTAGTGAGTATATAGGCAACATTATTTTAAAAACCAATCAACAAACAGACAAGACACAATTGATTATATCCTCAGTCCGAATTACCCTCCCATCACAGAATGCTTAATCATTTCAGAATACAATACATTTTAGAATACAATATCAATGATAGAAAATATAGGTATTGGTGTTATGCTGACAAACACTAGAAACAGAATAGCCATGTGTTTTTTTACATCAAAATGGAAATTTTAAGTTGCTTTAAATAATACCCCACTATTCTGAATTTCTTGAAATCTTTCATATTAGGCAAAAAGTTTTCAATCGTTCTGCAGGAGGAAAGTTATTATTGAATGGTTGTTCTCTAGGACACTGTACAAGGAGTTGGAAAACCACTTCACAGCCTGCTTTCTTCCAACAGAAGTGACTTTAACGCCTTATCTACTACTGAAGGAGAAGAAGTAGGCTGGTGAACATCACCCAGATAAGTCAGAGTGAATTGTGAAAAATGAAAGACAGGATCCTTAAGTTCTAATTCTGCACATGTCACAAAAGAGCCAGGAAGAAAAGAAGTTCTGAATTGCTAGGGTTTAACCTGCATCAGTTTTTGGAAGCTCCAAAGCATGTCAAGAACTCTCTGCTGAACAATGTATAGTAATAGAAATTATTTGATGATGATAATTCAGTTTTCCTCCACATTGTCATTACTCTAGGCACTCAGTCTTTTTTTATACATGATTAGGATGCAATGCAATTTCTATTTTCCAAGCTACTATTATTTCACTTTTATAAATTATCTTTCCTATGAACTGCTTTTCTAAATTCTCCATAACATCTAGGTATTTTCTTGGCAAATTATCAGCATGTTAACAAGTGATAAACCAAATTAAACCAATTGTTGTCTTCAGTAAAAAATTGCCATATTCTTGTAACATACATACCCAGAATCAAACAAAGGATATGAAGGACATGGTCAAGTATTTTGAAGCTTGCTCTAAAATTGTCATTTTTCTAATATATGTATTTTAATTTTCAGACCTTAAATTAATATTAGATGCAATTAATATGAAAGAATTTACCTACTTTATTATAATTTCCTTGCTCTGTGTGGACTTTAAGTTGTTTGAATCATAAATGTTGTCTTTATTCATTTTATCTTGTTTTTCCTTATCATCTCAGTACTTGCACATTAGAAAACTGAACCAAAAATATTTAAACTAAAAATGCCCAAAAATATTTTGTGTCTTTGCTTTGTGTAAAAAACCATTATTGAATAAAAATCCATGTATAGAATCATGGGTTCAGAAATTCCTACTAGCAGCTAACATTGTGGTGCTGCAAATTATGCTGTTGCCTGTAATGTTGACCTCTCATATCAGAACTGTTTCAAGTCTCAGTTGCTCTACTTCCCCTCCAGCTCCCTGCTTGTGCATGTGGAGAAACAACCAAAGATGAACCAGAACTTGAATCTCTGATACCTGTGTGAGAACCAGATGCAATTACTGGTTCTTAGTTTAGACCTTGTTTAGCTCTGGCTGTTTGGCCATTTGGGAATGGAACAAGCAGATAGAAGGCTTTCTGTCTCTCTCTGTCTCTCCCTCCGTCCCACTTTTTAACCGTGTTTTTCAAATAAATAAAATAAATCTTTAGAAAGTTTTTCAAAGTCTTAAAAATCAATAAATTTATTTCTATTGGAAAGGAAAATCTGTGAAGGGAAGGAGAAACAGAAAGATCCTCCATCTGCTGCTTCACTCCCCAAATGGCCATGATGGCTGGAGCCAAGCTGATTTGAAACCAGGAGCCAGAAACCTCCTCCGATCTCCCCCATCAATGACCATTACCAAGGCCTCAGCCTATCCTCTACCACCCTTACAGGCCACAAGCAAGGGGGATGGAAAACGGAACAGCTGGGACACGAACTGGCACACATGTGGGATACTGGTACTTGGAGATGGAGAGCTAGCCAATTCTGCCATTGTGCTGGGCCCCAATCAGTTATGTTTTAAGAAGATAAAAATGCTTATTAGAGCTCATATTGAGAATTCAATTTATTATTTTTGATGGTTTAAAAAAATAAATTTGTTTGCCTTTTCTTATTTGTAATATGAAGGATCACTAGAAACCCTCCTCCTACTAAGGCATCTAAATGTCAATAAACAGGAAACACTCTAATCTTCTTGGAAAGATTCCTGCCTTTCAACACCTTTCTCACCACACTAACAACTTGGACCTTCCTCTGGTGTTTGCTTCCATGTGGCCTCCTAGCCATGGACATCTGGCTCTGATTGTACTTGACACTCTAGTCAAGCCCCCTAACAAGAAAGCACAGCAAAGAAAGTATTTCAAATCACCTCAAATGGAAAACACACTTCCCACTATTTCGAATTCTAGTTTACTTAAATCTGAATTAAGACTGTTTATGTCTTGAGGTTTTGATGAGCTAAATTTGGGTGCAACAGGAAAGAATATCTAATTTCTGGGAAATAATATGCAGACAGAGACACAGTTTTGCCTTTAATTCATTCTTCAGTGTTTTCACAGCCCTGGAAATGCTGACTTTTATGACTTTTACAGAAAACATCTGGGATGCCAGATGTGAGCAGACACATTAAGAGGCATTTAATCTATACACTTAAGAATGAGTCAAGTTAATCAGAAATCTCATTTCACTTTTGAAAATGAGTTAGATAAGCCAAGTCCATCGTAAAAGTCTATACAATCTGGAAGACAAAAGAATTAATAAGAGACCATATGGCACTAGAGAAAGAAATCGTGTGTGATTGTGAGGTTGTATATGTAATCAACTCATTTGTAAGTAAAAATGTGAAGTAAGGAAAGAATACATGCCCAGGTGATTTATTAATTATGTGGTAGTCAAGCTTTAGTTGGGTGAAGGATACACATTCTTAAAAATATGTATCCTTGGGTGAGTTTTTCATTGTACAAAGATCATGCAAGGTGTATATATAAATTACCTCAGAAGAAGACATAATCTTTGTCTTTCCTTCTGTCTCTGGAAATCCGCCTTTAAAATAAAAACAAACAAAGAAACAAACAAGCAAAATAGCTTTAAAAACTAAGTTAAGGGGGCCAGGCATAGTGGCCTAGCAGCTTAAGTCCTCGTCTTGAACATGCCAGGATCCCATATGGGCGCCCGTTCTAATCCCAGCAGCTCTGCTTCCCATCCAGCTCCCTGCTTGTGGCCTGGGAAAGCAGTGGATGGCAGACCAAAGCCTTGGGACTCTGCACTTGGATGGGAGACCTGGAGGAAGTTCCTGGCTCCTGGCTTTGGATCGGCGCAGCTCTGGCCATTGCGGTCATTTGGGGAGTGAATCATTGGACGGAAGATACTCCTCTCTGTCTCTCCTCCTCTCTGTATATCTGACTTTGAAATTAAAAAAAAAAAAAGCAAAAAACAATAACAACAAAAAGTCCCTAAGCTAAGGGCCTGGCATGGTAGCTTGGTGGCTAGTCCTCACTTTGCATGCACTGGGATCTCATTTGCTTCCCATCCAGCTACCTTCCTGTGGCCTGGGAAAGCAGTTGAGGACAGCCCAAAACCTTGATATCCTTCACTCATGAGCAAGATATGGAAGCAGCTCCTGGCACTTGGCTTCCCATCGACTCAGCTCGCACCATTGTGGCCACTTGGGGAGTGTTTCAGCAGATGGAAGATCTTTCTCTCTGTCCCTCGTCTCTGTAAATCTGAACTTCTAATAAAAATAAATAAGTCTTAAATGGAAGAGAGGGAAAGAAAGAAAGAATACCTCCAAGAAAGATTAAAAAAACCACAAAATCTAAGTTCAATTTTTAGTATTTTTTGAAGATTAATTTGTAATGGAAAGTCAGATGTACAGAGAGGAGGAGATAGAGAGAAAGATCTTGCATCCGCTGGCTCACTCCTCACGTGATTTCAGTCACTGGAGCTGAGCTGATCTGAACCCAGAAGCAGCCAGGAGCTTCTTCAGGGTTTTCTACGCAGGTGCAGAGTTCCAAGCCTTTTGGATGTCCTCAACTGCTTTTCCAGGCCACAAACATGCAGGTGGAAGGGAACTGCAGTAGCACAGGCAGGGTGGGAAAGGCACCCAAATGGGATGCCAACACATGCAAGTCAAGGACCTTAGCCACTAGGCTACAGCGCTGGGCCCTCTTTTTTTTTTTTTTTTAACTTTTTTAAAGGCAGAGAGGTAGAGAGACAGGGATTCACAGAGATTTCCTATCATGTGTTTCACTCGGCTACTGCTTGCAACAGCCAGCGCAAGCTCAGGTTGAAACCATGACTGGGGGCCACATTTGGTCCACTGGGCAGAGATGTAACCACTTGTGTCAAGCCCTGACACCTCCTAGAGTGCACATTTGCAGGAAGCTGGAATTGGAAGAAGAGCAGGGCCTGGCAAACAGTACTCCAGTGCAGGATTCACTGCTGTGATAAACGATTGTCCTCAGTAGATTATTTTGATGCAAAATTTTATATCCATGCATGTTGATTTTCACAATAAATATTTCCCATGATCTTTTTGAAGATCTTCAGTCAATTTTGCAGTTTTCTATTTCATTTCCTAGTTTGCATTAATCTGTGATTATGGTAAAATGGATTACTTACAGTAATCTCCACTGATATATTCAGGGGCCAGAAAACAGGCAGCTTAGCAGAACTCAGTGTAGAGATGTTCATGTTTTAAGGGTACCATATTCAGTCTCAGAAAACCCTGCTTTTGACCATGTTCATTATGGGTAAGCCTTTACCATCTCTTCTCCCCTCCCCTCCCCTCCTCTCCCCTCCCCTCCTCTCCCCTTCCCTCCCCTCCCTTCCTCTCCCCTCCCTTCCCCTCCCCTCCCCTCCCCTCCCCTCCTCTCCCCTTCCCTCCCCTCCCTTCCTCTCCCCTCCCTTCCTCTCCCCTCCCCTCCCCTCCTCTTCCCTCCCCTCCCCTCCTCTCCCCTTCCCTCCCCTCCCTTCCTCTCCCCTCCCTTCCTCTCCCCTCCCCTCCCCTCCTCTTCCCTCCCCTCCCCTCCTCTCCCCTCCCCTCCCCTTCCCTCCCTTCTCTTCCCTCATTCCTAACCTTTTCTTTCTTTCTTTCTTTCTTTCTTTCTTTCTTTCTTTCTTTCTTTCTTTCTTTCTTTCTTTCTTTCTTTCTTTCTCTCTCTCTCTCTCTCTCTCTCTCTCTCTCTCTCTCTCTCTCTTCCTTTCGGCTTTCTCTTACCCTCTTTTTCCATCCACATGCCTACATTCCTATACATCTGTCAACCTACATATACATCTAAACCAGGAAAAGTGCATGCATGCATATATACATAAATATCTATGAATAGTAAAAAGTATTCACATATGCTTTTTTCAAGAGTATTTTCTTTAAAAGACAGAGTTACAAAGAGAGATGGAGAAAGATTTATCATCAGTTTTTTCACAAATCCACCACTGGGCCAGGCTGAAGAAAGAACCAGAAACTTCTTCCTGATCTTACACATGGGCGGCTGATGTCCATGCACTTGGGCCATATTCTGCTGTTTTCCCAAGTGCATGAGCAGGAATCTGAATGGGAATTAGAAGACCCAGGACAGGAACCTGTGCCCATGTGGTATGCTGGCATTATACTTGGTGGTTTTACCCCTTACATCATAAATGCCAACATCATAAGCATGTTTTTAGTTTCAAAAAATGTTATTTATTTACTTGGAAATCACAAAGAAAGGGGGGCAGGAAAGAGAGAGGCCATCTTGCATTCAATGATTCACTCCCCAATTGGCTGATATTGCTTGGCTTGGGCAACAATGAAGCCAAGAACCAGAGACTTGGTCTGAGTTTTCATACGGGTAGCAGGGTCTAAGAATTTGGGCCCTTTTCCACTATGTTTTCCAGGTTATTAGCAGGTAATTAGATTGGAAGTAGAGCAGCTTAAACAGCAAACTGCACCCTTATAGGTGCTGGTTTTATAGACAGAGGCATAACTGCCTAGACCACAAGCACACATACGTTTCAGATTATAAAAATCTGGCTGACATATTCCTTTACTGTATTTCACTGTTGCGTGTACGGGAGAAAAATGGTCATTCAATAAAACTTAAGAAAACTTTTTAAAAAATATTTTAATGGTTCCACTTGTTTTTATAATTCTGAAAATGTATAAGAACAGATACAATTATTGTTATTTATGATTGCTAGAAATCACATCAAATATATTTATGTTACACATTTTATTATATAGGTTAAAATGATTCTATTTTCATGGTGAAATATTTTGTATGTATTTTGGTGAATACATATATATCTGTTTTTAAAAGATCTATTTATCTTATTGGACAGGCAGATTTACAGAGAGAAGGAGAGACAGAGAGAAAGATCCTCTATGCATTGGTTCACTCCCCAAATGGCCACAATGGTGGGAGCTGAGCCAATCCTAAGCCAGGACCTAGGAGCCTCTTCTGAGTTACCCATGCGGGTAAAGGATTTCAATCCCTTGGTCCATCCTATACTGCTTTCCCAGGCCATAAACAGGAAGCTAGAAGGGAAGTGGAACAGCTGGGACATGAACCAGAGCCCATATGGAATTTCAGCACTTGCAAGGTGAAGATTTAGTCATTTAGTTATCATACCAGGCTCATGTATATCTGTGTAATACAACAGTGACTTAGCCATGGTTTGCTAATGCAAAATGTCCTTAAAGGTAGAATCTGCACATAGCCAACCAACCTACATTTTTCATTCTGTTTTATGATCTAAAGATAAATAAGCAAATTCAAATGAAGATTCTGTTAGACATTGTTGATGATTATGTTGAGAATGTGTTTTTTATAACAGAAGGTCATTTTTATAGCCTTTAAGCCTTACATATTTTCCGTTGTCTTAAGAAAATCTGTAATGTTTTTATTTAATTCCATAGTTTAGACATTTGCCAGAAATATTGAGACTTGGATCCTAAATTCTCTAATCTGGTAAAAATCTAATATTAATGCACTTGCAAGCTTTATATTTGGGAGAATTTTTTTAGGCAATCATCAATGGAACTCACAGAAACTAAAATATGTATTTATATACCATGAAATTCAGCAGTTTCATAAAATATTAATGGAGTTTTGCAAGAGTTTCCTTTTAAAATTCTGTGATCAATATTTTATAGTCTATAAAACACATGTATTGCATAACATTATCAACACTATAAGAAATTTACCCAAACTTTAAATCTAATCTAGACTATTGCAACCACCAGCTGATTGGGACGATGGACTGTGCCGGGCCCTGTACTCACTAGTACATACAAGAATGTGGTCTGAGAACACCTCAGACAAAATTTCTTTGGAGATCTCCCCAATCGAAATGCTGGACTCAGAACCCTAATCAAGAAAAGACAGAAGACAGAACAGGTCAATCAACCATCTCAGCTTTATGTTGGCAGTGAAATACTGGGCAAATGGAGACTCTGTGATGGACTATGTCAATCAGTGGATTCTTCAAAGATCTCATCGTGCTTGGAGTGGCAAGATTGGCAGTGATTCATAACTGGTGAACCATCAAAACCACTTGAGCAAGAACCTCAGAGCATGCCCTACATCCGGGATCTGGGGAGGGTGGGAAATTGGGTGGGCCTTCTCCCTTCATATCCCCCTTTAAACATGAAGGAAACAATATGGGAATAATAGTCTTACCCACTTTCCTATAGCTCTTGAACCTTTTTACCCTAATTAACTATGTAAAGATTGTCAAAAATATAATAAAAAATTAATAATGAAAAAAATTTAAATTCAAAAAAGAAAATATGGTTTAACAATTAGTGCTCGACTTTATAGTTGTTATTCTGAAACCTATGTTCTCTATTATCTTGTTCCTTATTAAAGCTAACATAGCATTGATATTTTTTAGAGATAAGTAAATAATACAAAAATGTATTCTGATGTTTAGGGAAAAATATGATAGACTTGAAACTGTAAATCAATTTTTAGCATTTAATATGCAAAACACAAGTAAAGTACATGGGAGAATGGCTTTTAGGAACAATGTCAAAGACATTCAAATTCACAAGTCAACACGAATTTTAGAGCTTATTCTCTCTGTGATTAAAAAAAAAAAACCACACACAGAAACACAAAACTCTAAAAAGCATTAGCATACCTATCTAATCAGAGACTGAGATTAAGAAAAGGAGATACAGAGAAAAATCAGAATAAATATGGAAGATTAGTCAAGGCAGTATAAGCATCAGAGGATGGGAATGCACTTTTATAAAACACACATACACGTGCATACACACAAAGACAAAAACACAATACAACACATTCTCACTCCCTATGCAGTCTGGGGAGTGCCAGATATTTTATCATTGCTTTAATGCGTTTAACTATTCTTGTTTTTAAGTATTCTTGACTTCTGAAACGTAAATATAAATAGATATAAATCTGTGAACTCACTATTGACTTCTAGATAAGAAACATTACTGTTTATTTCCTTGATTTTTTCACCAATCTGATATTTTCTGAAATACAAACACATACATACACATCCATATGCTTTTTGACGTGGTTTACTTATTCACCATTTATTTCATTTTAATAACAATAAATTATTATTAATTGTGGTTTTTAAAATGTATCTTTTTAATTTATAAAGTATTTTGTCTTATAAAATGTTTTACTATAAGGTCTATAATTTTTAAATATGATTTGTCATATAAGATCTCTTGTCTGTTTTTATAGATATAAATTTTCCATTTGTACAATTTTGATGTCCCTATGAGAATTTATTTAACCATTTGTTCGGTGGGTGTTATCTCTGCTTACATTGTTTTAGCATTGTATTCCTCTAATGACTTTTTTTGTTTTTGGGAGACACAAATGTCAACTTTCTATTTTTTTTCAGATTATTATATCCATTTATAAACCCACAGTTTATACAAACATGCAGATTTTGTACATTCACACATGCAGATTTCCTACACATTTAAATACTAGTTCACTTGGTAATATTTACATTACAAATTCTTTAATACCTAAAGCTAAGCAAGATTTTCAACATTTTTTACCTATTATGTAGATTTACATTTATTTTGCATATCTTCTAATTCGTTTTTTAATAGTTTTTGCCTAGGTCTCGATTAAGTTGTGGCTTTCTAGTTATTTTTAGTAAATTAATATTTTTGTGTTAATCCTAAGTTACTTATACTTTGTAATTTTTTTTCCTTCTTGTTAATTCCCGTAGTTTGAAAGTGAGCATGGATTCACAGAGAACACACAGCTGCAGGATCTGCGTTTCTCATACTTTGCTGCAAGAGTTTGAGCTTGTCACTCAGCGGGTGATGTCTGGACAATTTGTTTGCTGATGAGTTAGGAAAACTTGATATCTCCAAGAAAATGTATGACTAGGTTTGCTAGTAGCCATAGACTATTATTGGGGTTTCCATAGCTTGGGTAAACATATTGTGTAAAAACCCACATGAGCTAAGCTGCATTTCAACTCCATGGAATTTGTGGGTCAGCAGAACCAATGTACCTCCTGCTGAATGGTACATTATAAAATAGTACAATTCCTACTCTCTGGGCTGCCCGTCTCCTGTTTTTCGTCCGTCTTCCATGCAAGTGTTGCCCACTAATGATGAGTTACCTTGCAAATAAGGCAGGATCTCAGGCTCTGAACAGTTCTTGAAATGCAAAGTGATACTCTTTCATGACCTCTTCCTCACTAACATATTCTTTTAGGTCTATCATGCCACTAAACTATCTTGAGGGTTCCCTTAATAGTAATAGAATTGCTCAGCACTTCTCATAGGACTAGAGGAACAATGTATCCAAAGTGTGGCTGTTTCCTCAGTCATTTTGTAGCAACTCTCTCTCGATTTATGCTTTTGTAGTAAATATGTTTCAAGATTGATCATATTTATGTGAAAGAGTGAAAGAGAGAGAGAGACAGATGGAGAAATTTCCCCAAAGGTCATAAGCTGGTTATTGCCCAGGCCAAAGCCCATTTCCCTACGAGTGGTCAAAACCCTTAGGATACTTTTGCTGCTTTCAGTGGCATATGAACTGTGGAGTACACTGAGAATAGAGCAGCCTAGATTCAAATCCCCACTCCCGTGTGATGCCAGCATTGCAGATGGCAGTGCAATATCTATGTAACAAGGCTAGGCCTTGCAGCAAATCTGTAAAATAGAGAGCAAAGAATTACCAGAGTTGGCTTATGGAATAAAGAAAAATGAAACATTATGAACAATCCCTACAGCTGCAAATTAAATTTGAAAAGTGATTAATTGCTGAACACATGTTATTTCTACAGGAAAACTGAGCTTTTAAATTTTATACTGGACAAAGATCAACAATGGAAAAGTTCATGCTTAAATGTTTATGTGCATTTGTACCCCAGTGAATAAGTAAGGAGAGGGCCAGTGAGGTAGTCTAGGGGCTAAACCTTTGTCTTGCACCCATCAGGATCGCATTTGGGTGCTAGTTAAATCCTGGTTGCTTCGCTTCCCCTCCAGATCCCTGCTTGTGGCCTGGGAAATTAGCAGAGGATGACCCAAAGCATTGTAACCTTGCACCTACCTGGGAGCCCCAGGAGAAGCTTCTGGCTCCTGGCTTCAGATCGGCTTAGCTCTGGCTGCTGCAGCTACTTGTGGAGTGGGTGAGCCAATTGACAGATGATCTTTCTGTTTGTATCTCTGTATCTCTGCCTTTCCAATAAAATAAGAATATATAACAATAATAATAAATAAATCTTAAGAAATAAGTAGTAGATGTAAGGAGAGTCGCAAGGGATTGCATGCTATTTTGACTTTAGTAAGAAACACATAATTAACTTTTTTTCTTTTTCTTCACTATTGTAATTAATTTAAGGTGTATAAAATGCAATGACAAAAGTTGGGGTTTGGATGTAAGCTTTATATTTGTATTTGCTGTGTCAGTGAGTTGATGACTTATTGGGATGTGACAAGAAGGATTTCCTACTAGATGGAGTAATATGATTCATAGGTTCCTTCTGCTTTAGGACTCTATGATTTTATAATTTGCAGAGATTTTAAAAATTCACAGATATATTTGTATGTAATCATTCAAAAGCAAACTTAATTCCATTATTACATTTTACATGTCACTTAATTTATTTTCTTAATGTATCATTTTCTGTTTAGTGTTATGCAAGAGTTCCCAATTTCATATGTTAAAAACAAAACAGGATTTTAGGCATACAGGGAGATTTCAGAGATGGTGTACATTTGATTTTATGTAAATTTCTAGGAACTTGGTATTAAGAAAGCTTAGCTCATCCAAAGACTCTAACTCATAAGTATATGTAATTTTAGTGATTGTTTTTGCCTTTTAATAAAATATAAAATATAAAATAAGTTGATAACTGCTCTTTGGAAATCATTTTTATAGCACTCAAATTTATTTATAATGAAATTCTTTGAAAAGATATCCAAGTACTCCAATAAAAAGAAAAAATATTTGCAATGTATAGCATAATTGGGAAATTTAAATTGCTCTGGCTTAAAAATACCATATAGCACATGTAAAAAGTAATATAGCAAGTAGTTGTCTGAGCGTGTATTTCTATTTCTTTGTACCAAAAATTCTGAGCAAATGTTTTTTGTAAGAGAAAGCAAACAAATGTTCAATCTAAGGTACGATAGAGAAAACCTTTTTTTAAAATTTTCCTTTGAACAAAAATACTGTGCTATTACATTATTTGATTAATGTAGCTCAGTAAATGTCCAAATAATTAGAAATAAATTCTGATCCAAGTGCATTAGGTTAAACTTTTCCAATCTGTCATTTAATAGTAATATTTGGTATAATACAAAGCTTAGACAAAGAAAAATCTTTTCTAGAAACAAAGAACATAAGCATAGATACAGAGAGACGAAATGGTGAAAAGCATGTTCCAGGTGACAAAATGAGATGCGTGTGAATGCCAAGGAGCTCTCTGTACCCTGGAAAGATTCAATTCACAGTGACCTGTGCTCATAAATTACCAGCAGGAAGCTTCAGATCCTAGTCTTGTAAATTTCATCAAGATCAACAAGATGCAATCTTGAAAACTGCGTGGCGTGAGGACGAATTGATGTCCTTGTTCTTTCAGACGGCTGAGTTTGATTTACGGGAGTCTGACAATTTTTTTCTGTCTCTGTGTAGGCGTATGTGGCCATTGTAAATAATTAAGTAGAAATTTGTTCCCCTTTTGTCAAATGTATTTCTGATGTTGCTCTTCCTAGCTTCCATTAAGAAATCCCTTGATTAAATTTTAAAGTCTTAAACAATTTGAGAGTCTGAGAGCATTGGATACAAACTACAATTTAAATGTTTTGGAGAGGAAAGTCATATTCTCTTTGGGAATTGGGAAAATAATGTCAAGTATTTAGTATGCAGCTCCATGATTCACTTTTAAGACATGATGTTAGAGATTTGATTACCAGCCCTGTAACTGTGCCTTGTAGGTCATTTATTTTTACCAACTATTATCTTGTAGATATTTACGATATGTTGTTTGAAATGTTTACAAATATTTTAAGGTAATCAGAATACTCTTGTAACTGGAAATTTAAACTTTCAGTTGCATCAACTCTTACTGTAAAAGAAAGAAAATACTAAGTAACTGCTTATTATATAACTTCCAATACATGATTCTTTCTCATATTTTATTTATGGTGTTTCCAAAAAATACTGAAAAGGGAAAAATGGGGAAAAAAAGGTGAAATACTATTTTCCTGAACTATGCATTCATGAATGTGCTTCCTAATTATATTCTTCCTGAAATACATTAATTTAAAATTGGTGACTTGAAATATAGCACTAATTGTAGAGGTATACATTTCAAGACAACTTTGTTTATCTTGGAAAACAGATTGAGTTTCGTGCTGTAATATATAAATGAACAGTGCATTTTGTATTGTGAACTGATATTCTGGGGTGAGATAAATACATTTTTTCAGTGACCGTTTCACTTTCTCTTGCCTGGGTGAATGATAGAATTGTTTGCTCTTTTCTCTTTGCACATCATTTCCTGTTTGCTTCAGAAGATGAATCAACATGAAGTATTGATACATTTATGATATTTGCAACTACTCTCCTCAGGGACTCTGTTTTCATGGTGATTCAGTCCCTTAATGATTCATCTTCAATTCTAATTACTTTTGCTACGATGTTTCTTTAGTATAGAAAATTATGTCTATGCTATTTAGGCTTGAGGAAATTATAAAGCATGTGATTTACTCTTATTCAAGTTTTAGCTCTTATCTGAGTTTTAGGTGTATGCTGCATGTTACCTGTGCCCCTGTATAGATAGTACTAAAAAATAAAAATTGTGCAACACTGTCCTTTCTTTGTTTCTTCCAATCCAACATGCAAAGTTTGCTTTTCATGAATTCTTCTGAGTTCATAATCATACATGGCTATCTATCTATCTATCTATCTATCTATCTATCTATCTATCTAATGCTTTAGTGTCTACTAAGCCTTGCCTACTGAATCTCAACTATGAAAACCAAGCGTAAATGCTGATGCAGAGATAGATGTTGGGTATAGTTCACTGCCTCCTTTCCCATTCTTTCTAGTTAGGGAAACAGTTCCCATTGTCTCCAGCCCATGCTGAATATGCCATTAAAATGTTCTCTTGTAGTATTCTCTAATGGTATGAAAGAGAAACAGGTACATAGAACAGCCTCACATTTGTAAATGAAGAATTATTTGTTGAGTTTTTAATAATGACTGAATGTTCTCATTTCAAAACTAGACATGGTAATTTATTTATTCCAGAGAATTTTTGAGGGTTCAGATTAAGTTTGTGAACTAGCATGAACTGATAAATAGTAGTTTACTCATAATAGTTCTATAATTTTCTTCACATATTTTTTCTATTTGTCCTGTTTTCATGTTAATGTGAGACTAATACAAACTCAATGTAGTTCATACATACGATTACAAAAATACTTTTCTTGTCCCTCCAATCCCTCTTCCCTCCCTTTTTTCTTTCTCCGTTTCTTTTCTCTATTTTCTTCCTCTATTCCTCTCTTCCATTCTACCTTTATTTCCCTCTCTTTTCTGTTTGTTTTAATTTGGAATATGCTATAGTTTTTTTTTATTTTAAAAACCTTTAATGGAATTCTTTTCAAACATAAAAACCCCACATATATCAAATGAAAACCCTATTACATTTTCTATGAATTATTTGAACATCAAACAGTAACATAAACAGAATAATATTCTTCTATAACATTTTTTTATTATTATTTTTAATTCATTAATTACATTGTATTATGTAACACAGTTTCATAGGTACTTGGATTCTCCCCACCCCTTCCCAAACTCTCCCACCATGGTGGATTCCTCCACCTTGTTGCATAACCACAGTTCAAGTTCAGTTGAGATTCCCCCATTGCAAGCGGAATATGCTATAGTTTTAAAGAAATATATGAGTTTGACTCGCCTGTGTCTTCTGCAGATAGATTTGGTTTACTGACAAAAAAGAGGGAAGACTATAAAATCTGGAGCATGGAGTAGATGTATTTTCTGTGCCACCCTGAAAGTACTGCTTTAAAAACACCGATTAGGAAGTATTTGCTGTATTTTACTCCTTGCCATCCTTATCCCAAAATGATAACTTAAAAAATCACTAATGTAATTTGTATTTTTGTACCATTGATTATTCAATGTTCCAAAGCCGCCTTACTGTACTGCCACAGCAGCAATAATCAGTAGTTATGGGACTCCTATTGGGTGCATGCCTGACACCACATTGGACACCACTGTGTGAATCTTTAATAACTTTGTTAGGGCAGACTTCAATGGAAAATAGTTAAATAACTCTTTATATTAGGTTGGAAATTCATCTTTTAGAGCACAGAAGCAAAATTAAGTTCTGATTTATAGTTTTTTTTTTGTGGGATGATCAGATTTACAAGGATTTATTCTCATTATCTCTGTCCCTCCTTTTCATTGGGTTCTCAAAAGTCCTGGGTAACTATAATTGAAAAATAAAATGCATTTGTAATTTCTTTCTGTGTAATATTTATCTAGTCTGAAGAGCACCAATATAAATGTATAACACTTCATTTTTGAATATTGTGAAGTTCAATATTTATTAGAACTTGAGTTTTTCAGAGTCTAGTCACAGAGCATATGTCAGGCTTATATTTTACAAAACATTGGCTTTGCATACAGGGAGAGAGGAAGCGAGCAGTCCCACTGAGTTTAAGCCAAAGAAGCTCAGGGTCACATTATTGAGCTATTTTCTATAAGAGGATTTTCAGTTTGTTTTATTCCATTTTTTTCTTACTGTTCTAAAATCAATCATCAAAATTCAAAAGGTTGATTTGAAAGAAGCGGTTTTTAGATTGATACTTAAGCTAATAACCTATTTCTTGTACATCATGATTTCTATAGCTGCTTATCTTTAACATCCCTGGGTGTGTAGCTGTACTTGTGTCGTATCCGGTTCAGCTTCCACCTACCAATACCCCATATCGTAATACTGCGTTGAATTCCAGCTGCTCCACTTGTGATCCTGCTCTGTGCTAATACCCCTGGGAAGGTGACAGTGTTTGGGCTTCTGCCACCCATACTGGAGAATCAGATGGAGTTCCATGTTCTTAGCTTCAGATTGTCTGTGACTCAACCATCGTTGCATTGTAGGGAGTTAACTCAAGGATAGGCCTTCTTTTCTGTTCTCCCTCAGTTGCTCTTTCGAATAAATTTCTAAATATTTCAATACATTCAGCATAGATAACGAATGCGAACAACCCATGCTTTTGTAACAAATATACCAGAACATCAAGTAATTAATTTTGGCAATGGCTTATATTAATTTGAGTATTCATTATAAATGATTAAAGAAATGACACTGAACCAAGAAGAAATGAATGCATCAAAATTTTATAAATTAAGTGATCTGTTTACTTTTCTATTGAATGTTTCCCCCTCTTCAATTACATTGTATTTTTTAAAGGGTTTGCTTATTTTATTGTTGAGAGAGAAAGTATCTTCTATGCCCTGACTCAATTGCAAAACACCACAAAAAGCCAATGTTAGGCCAGGCTGAAGGCAGAAGTTGGGAACTCAATAGGGTCTCCCTCCTGAGTATTAAAACTCCAAATATTTGTACCATTAGGTGCCACCTCGTATGCTCATCAGCCAGAATCAGGGTTGGAAGTACTTTATAGTTTGAATTGGCACTGACAAGTATATAATCAGATGTGGGCTTTCCAAGTGATGGTTTAACTGTCAGCGTCACAATGCTTGCTCCTATATTAAATTATTTTTATTTTATATTTTATCATGTTTATCATAATGGAGAAGGATACATGCCTTGTGGACTGTTGGTTAGAATGAAAAGTGTCAAGAAATAAGGGAAAACAGATCGGATCATTATTTCCAGTTTCCTTTTTCTTTTTCCTGTATCTGTTGAAAGAGAAGAGAGAAGGGGATTAGCTGCACCCAGAATTCTAATGACATCAGTACTGGGGATGGCACAGCCACCCAATGTCATCCCAGCGTCCCCGATGTGGAGCAAGCTCCGAGGGTACTACTCAAGTGGTTTTGATAATTATGTGATTGTCATGCCCCCCATGTGCGTCTGACACCCTGTCCACTAAAGCAGTCACTTAAGCCATATGCTTTACTAGTTTCAGTGGTTTTTCTGCATGGAATATTTACTTTAAACTTACGTAATTATATTTTTATCTTTCATTTTAAATGCATCCCGTTGCTTTTATGTTTAGAAAACATCATCTAACTTGATAATTAAGACTTTTCAATGTCATTTTTTTTTCTCACTTTTAAATTACTTAATCTGCTCCACACTTCTTGAAATAACGTTATCTGCTTTCTATGGGAGTGTCAGAAGTACGCTTTCTGCTTGACTCCAATCCCCTTTCAAGATCAGTTTGGAAAACCTTTGCTGTCACTTCTGGTACCTTCTTATTTGACCTTTAACGACTGCATGTTCCATTTTCAATCTGTGTTTATTTACTGCTTACAAATATGTGTATCAGATGCCTATTTCGCACACAGATATCTAATTCATACTTCAGTATTGCACACAACAATCTTCAAAATGTTCACCAAGTATGCATGTTATGAAACAACATTCATGAATTGAGAAAAAAATGGACCTAAATGAAATATCCTTACTTAAACTCTTCACAAACTTTTTGAAGTATCATAATATTTTACCACTTGTGATGAAACAAATGGGAATTTCCCAGTAACGTTTGCAATGTACAAAGTTTCCTTCCTGTTTGCATGAGCCACCAAGGCTTTTTAATTCCTTTTTTAAAAAATGGTGTTTACTCTTTTAATTCCATTTATTAAAATTGTTGTGTACAATCCCTTTATTACAAACATTTTCCTGCCTCCCGAGCCTTTAATCCTTCATTGAACTGAATGTATTTCTAATTTCTGACACACAATAGTATAATTCATATCTCCTTTCTTCCAGTTGCAGTCATCTTCCAACCAGGAATAAAGTCATTCTTGTAAAACTCCCTAAGTCCAGGCTAAGCTGGGGGAAATCTACTCGTCTTTACCATAGCAGGCCATGCACATTGTACTTCCTTTGCTTTTTAGCATTTCAGAATTTTACTAAGTTTGATTTTACCTCTCATTTATCATGAGCAGAAGGAATGTTTTCTCAACCAAAGGATTCATCTTTTATTTCCCAGTGCCCAACCTTGTGTGAGAGGCATAGAGTAAAATAGGCATTAGCTCAATTAAACTGAACTGAAAACATACAGAAGCCTATTAATATGATTACCATACTTTCTCCAGTAATTCTTCAAATCCTGAGCCAGAATTAAATAAAAAAGATAATGAGATTACCCATGTTGACCATTAGTAAATGTGCATGAGGGATGCTCAAAAAGCAGTATCTGTTAGTGTGAATACATTATGGTTTGCATTATACAAGACAGAAAATTGTTCTAGAATTATACCATAAAATTGTTGTAACTCCAGAGTGAAAAAGAAGTAATTATAAGAATAGGGATAAATATTGAAGGACTTTAGAAGTTAACAAGAGTTGGTATATTAAATCACATATATATATGCACAAATTTTGGAGGTTTGAAGTCACAATTTTAATAGGTCATGTAACTTTTCATTGAAACAATTTGAGAACAATATTGATCAAATGACAGTACACATCAAATACTCTTTAAGGATCAGCATATTTAATCTGCATATTATGGCAAATTGGACCTTAAATAAGGTGCCTTAACAAAATTAGCCAAAAATGTCATATATATAATTTAAAAATAAGTATTTTCTTTCTTCTTCCAGTTCCTGCATTCTGAGCATCATGGTTTTCTGGGTAGTTTTGTCAAAAACAATTAGAAAATGAAAGTGTAGATTTTTTTATAGTACATGTTGACCTTGAAAAAAATTTCTAGCATAGACATGAAGGAAGTAGTGATAATAATCTTTGCTGTGAAAGTGTAATTGGTACCATAATCACATCCCTCTGCTTTGGTAATAGAATTTTAAGTTTCATGTGGTATCACAGAATACTTTAATAGACTAGGATGGAAAAGAAGATGGGAGTATTTGCTGGAGAAGTCTGGGGTCAAGCACTTCCGCTAACTTGAAGACAAGTGATATATGGAGAGATAGATGTGCCTCAGAATGGAGAGATGTATGTATTGATAAGTGTTGGATTTTTCTAGGGAAAAGGCATGCGAAAATTATAAATAATGACTTATTTATTAACACAGAATGAATAGACAAAGGCACCTGATGAGTGAGACAAACAGGGTCAATGTTGACAAGAGGAAGTATAGAAACATAGGAAGATCTACAATAGGGAAGCTAAATAGACTCAAAAAAGAGTGAAAGAATGTGAATGGTGAAATAAACTATAGAACGAATGAAAATTTAATTGCTGTTTTAACAGTCTAGTCAGTTGAGTTCCTGTGATTTTGGTACAACAGTGGCCCTAGAATGCAACAAGAAGAAGAATTAGATTAAATATTTAACCAAGGCCATACATGACAAGTAGTGAAGAAAAGCAAGAGAAGGATCTCAAGATTTCAAGAGAAAGATTTGCAATTGATAATGCAAAAACTTCAGACTAAATACACATTTAAGCTATGCAGTGATTTTTTTTCAATTTTGGCAATTCACATTTATGCATTTTCTTTTATGTTTAATATTGCATAAAAAGTTGAGATGGATGCATCCCAGTGGTGGCGGGAAGGGTGGGATATGTAGAAAGGTGGGTAGAACAAATGCTTCCATCATTTTTTTTCCCTGTGTTTGCAAGGGTGGGATGTCTCTGCTGTCAAGCTACATTAGCACCTGGGAAAGCAGGGGCAGTCATTTGACATTGCCTTAGAGTCCCTGATGAGGAGAAAATTTTTCTGAGGTGGTTACTTTGTTCGTTTTGAGAGTTGTGAGACTCCCTGCACCAGGGTTATGAAAATCTTTCTAAGTCTATTGGCTGACCAAGTCCACCTTAGTGTACCCACAGGCCCAGGAACATGTTGTAAAGCTTGGCCAAGAGTATTCTGCAACGTGTTCTGTTTTCCATCCTTTGGCAGAGTACTCAATGTCCCCTGCTGGCTCTCATGTCTGCCGTGTGCAGCTGGGCATGCTGCCCACTGCACAGTCATCAGCTGGTGAGCAGGTCTAGTACTTACATACACACTCCAAGGTTGGATCACATATATTATGATTTTTTCTGTGGTGTGGTTTGAGTCCTACCATCTAGTTTAGGGTGCCCCAAGAAAACTCTCCTAGGGTGATCTCAGACTTGACTCATATGCACCAACCAGTACAGCATACAGCTCTTCTGTCTCCTGCACTTTGCAATGCACATAGCAGTGGGTGTAGCTTGCTTGTCCACCACTGCCAAAACTCTCATGCAAATTCATGGGTGCTACAGCTTAGCCCAAATTAGGCCAAAACAGGCTCTGTCTTTATGTACACCAGCAACAACCAATAACCCCTACCAAGCCAACCTCCAGCAAGCATATGGTGCAGCCTAGCCTGGTCCTTTCCATATTCCATGTGTCTTTTGTGTAAACTCATGGGTGTTGAGCTTATCTCAGCCAAGCCCACACGTATGTTCATGGTTACTGTTTCCTTGAACATCCTGGTCCATGCCCAAGCTTTGCTCTCATGCTCAATGGCAGGAGCTACAGCCCAGCAGAAGAGCACCAGGGATCCTCTGTGAGGTCAACTCCCAGTCCTTGACCTTTTTCATGCCAAGTAGTATGGATGTCCAGCCTGATGTAACTCACACTGTCTTGGCACTTTGCAATAGGTACTGTGGCCCACCCTGGCTGGCACTCGCCAATTCTGGCTCTCATGCACACAATCAGGTAAAACAGTGTAGTCTAGCCTGTTCCACCCCCAGACTGGCCGGTCCTCAGTCTCAGCTCTCACGCTCACCTTGGAAGCAACAACCTAGCAAATGAAACACCAAAGTTCCCCTACCAGGCCCGTTTATAGTACCAAAAGAGATGCCAGGGGATACCATGATTTTGTGTAAGATGGGGCATCACTAGTCTCAGCTTTCACCAGCAGGTGCTATAGCCTGATTCTGTCCGGCTCACCCCTCGTTCTAGCTTGCACTGGTGGGTGTAAAGGTCTAGCCCAGCCTAGTCCACCCAAAGCCCTTACGTGAACTGGAGGGTGTTATGGTCCATCTGCTACCAGTCCTGGATCTTCAGCTCACAAGCGGGAGCCGCAGCTTAGCAGGGGAGTTCCCTAGGACCCCCTACCAGGCCCCTTCCTAGCTCCAGATCTCATGTGTGTCTGCAGGTACTGTGCCCCTGCTTGGCATGGTCTTCTCTCAGTCTTAGCCTTTGCATGTGCCAAGAGTTGCTGCAGCTTGACCCTGCTCAGTTGCCTCCCAGTCCTAGTCGGGTCAAATTACCTCTGCAATCCAGTCTGATTCAGCCCATCATCATCCTTGGCTTTCCATATTAACTGGTGTGTGCTGCAGTCCCAAGGAGGTAAGTTTGCATGTCCCCTGAAATATCTGCACCATGATCTCAGTTTCTGTTGAGTGCTGCAGCCCAGCCTAAGGTGGCCCACTCCCTGCTCTGCCACTTGAAGGCAGGCATTGCAGCCTAGTGTAGCCAGGCATGTCCCCAACCACCAGCTTGTGTGTGTGCCAGTGTCTGTCAGACGATGCTATTTAGCACCACTCAGATCTCCCACAGACAGGTGTGTTGGCTTGATCCAGACATGCCTATCAATTCCCCTATCTCTAAGTCACTGCATCTCATCTCCCTCACCTTACCTGTGAGTGCAATGACCCGGTCTGTTTAAGACCCCAGAAGCCATTCCTGCCAGTCAAACATCCCCCTGCCTGCTCCCACTCCAATCTGTTCTCCTGTTCCCAGACCCACTTCCCCAGGCAATCTGCAGCCCCACTGCCTGGAGGCCAGAGTATCATGTCCAAGCCCTGGGTTCCTTGCTTACCCATGTATCTTAAGAGGAAACAAAAATGTGACGATTCTTATCCACTGATACAGTTAGCACAATTTGGCATTTACAGGCCCACAATGCCTACTAGCTATTAGCTTATTTTCTCCTAGCTGTGTAACACTTGTCTAAACACAAAAAAACCTCCAGTTAGGGCACAGTGTTTTTCATGGATTACTATAGCTCAACAGTTATGGCATAATTGCTCAGTTTGGTTTATTCTGTTAAGATCTAGTCTCGTGAAATTATAATCTATTCTAATGGAAGTATGTGTGTTGCTTCTGAACTGCATAGTTATTCAACTGCAGTTAATATCTGTTACTCTCTGGTGGTTTTTAAAAACTATTTTTTAGAAAGAGAGAGAAGGTGAGAAAAAGAGGAAACGCTGGACCAAACTGAAGTCAGGATCCATATAATACAACCTCAAAATGGCTTTTCCACATGAATAGCAGGAACCTTGAACCATCATCTGCTGCCTTCCCAGGATTTGCGTTAGCAGAAAGCTGCAACAAAGAGCCAAGACATCAGTGGATTTCCAGCACGGAATGTTGGCATTCCAAGTAGGGACAGTGATTTTATCTCGAGCACACCGACAAAGGTTCAATATTACGAATCAAACGCGGTGATGACTTTTTAAGTAAATGTAGGCAGAAAAAAAAGAGAACACTGTCGTATGATGCGAAACTGCTAGAAATAGTACAAAAATGATATAGAGGGGCTTATGGGTGAGTTTATGAAATCTTTAAGTTCTACAGGGTAAGTTAAAACTAAAGCTCATGGTTAGCAAAATTTTAATGTTTCAATTTCTTTTTTCTTCCATTGTGCTTGGCGCTAAAGGAAAGAAGTTTTTTTTTTTTTCAAAGATTTATTATTATTGGAAAACCGGATATACAGAGAGGAGGAGAGACAGAGAGGAAGATCTTCCATCCAATGTTTCACTCCCCAAGTGAGCCGCAACGGGCTGGTACACGCCAATCCGATGCAGGGAACCAGGAACCTCTTCCGGGTCTCCCACACGGGTGCAGGGTCCTAAAGCTTTGGGCCGTCTTGGACTGCTTTCCCAGGCCACAAGCAGGGAGCTGGATGGGAAGTGGAGCAGTCGGGATTAGAACCGGCGCCCATATGGGATCCCGGGGCGTTCAAGGCGAGGACTTTATTTGCTAGGCCACGCCACCGGGCCCTAAAGGAAAGAAGTCAAAGGTATGTTATCATTAATGGAACTGGTGTCAACACAAAGATACTAATTCTATATAAAATTGATGCAGTTTGATGACTAAGGAACAAAGTATAGGGAGTTTTTTTTCCATTTGAACTTGTTGGAAAAATAAATTGACAGCAGCAATGCATCAGAGCTGTATATGAGGTCGATCATTACTGACATGATTGAATAATATACTACATAGACTGATAGTATCCTTGGGAATGACTTCCCACTTTCTCAGTGTTGCTTGCTCTTGTGTATTATCCAAGCAAAAAATAGAAATGATATTTAGCAGTACTGTATTCATGCTTTTGAAGTCTTCACTTTAGAAACTAACTAAATCATTATATTCCCACTGTGTTTCAAATTTGCAACTTTCCTACACACTGTGGACTTTAAGTCTTAACATCAAAAGCCTTCACTCACATTGCATCAAATGTAAATGTACATTTCCATCATATACTTTAAGAACTATTGTGCATATATATGTGCATATATATATAATGTATATATTATCATAGAAAGACTATGTAATGGAAGTTAGCATATCAGGAAGTTCCTGAATAAAAGGGGGGCTCCCAATGAAACTACTAAATATACCTTGATAATAATTTACTAGATGTTCCATCATTTCCCATGCCACAATGCCAGTTAAATAGCAGAATGTTGGACTTTGTGACTGTAAATATGGGGTAAATTGTGTATGTGGGGAGGTTGGGGAAGAATGCAGGACAGGTGGTATGAGGAATGCCTCTACCTACAAAACCGTATCGTGGAAAATAATATTAACAATAAAAAATAAATCTTCACCAAAAGAGAATTATTATGAACTACTTATGGAGTTTTCTAAAATCCCCCTAATGATTCACGCATTTCTCCTCAAAGTTATACACAGCTTTATAAAGTGAATATTAACTTCTAACAATGTAGAGACAAACTATAATTTGTATTATATCAAGTCTTATAAGACATTAGTGTAATAGAAGAAACAATAAAGGGACCAGTGTTGTGACAGACCAGTTCATGGCGCCACTTGGAATGTCAGCGTTCCATGTTGGAGTGCCTATCGAATCCTACCTGCTCCACTTCTGACCTAGCTGCTTGCTAATATACAAGGAAAAATAGTAGAAGATGACTCAGTGCTTGGACCCTTGCCACCCTTGTGGACTAACAATATGGAGTCCCTGGTTCCTTGCTTTCTTCAGGTCTAATCTCACCCTGGCTGTTGTGGCTACTTGATGTGTGAACTGGTACGGAGGATATTTTCTCTCTGCCACTCTGCCTTTCAATAATGTAGGTAAACAATATATATTTTTAAAATGCACATGCATGAACACAATGGAATTTGGAATACTAGAATTGTGCCCGACAACACCATTTCTAAGGATATACAATTTGGGGAAGGATCTGTTTAAAATAATGTTGTCATTTTTCATTAAATAAAATCCTTTCACATTTAAAGACCAAGAAACATTTTTGAACTCCTAATGTATAAAAAATTTCATTCTCTTTTCTTTTGCCCTTGTTCTTTTCTTCTTTTAGAATAAAAAAAATTTATGGTATTTTAAAATGTGATGAGTTCAATTTATCTCAGGGAACAACTTAAAAATGAGAAAGACTTTGATTTCTCTGTTTTTCTCTTCCTGTTATACAGTTTCAGTAACAGTGGTTACAGACACTTTGGAGAAGTGCTAATACTAATGCTTTCCTTTTTAAAGGAAAAAAGTTGGCCATGTTATTGAGGATATTTTAAAGTTGATTGTGTTATCTTTTTTATCCTCTCACTGAAATTTGTAGAGAAGCACTCAGAGGGGGCAGCCCCTTATGATGCTACAAGAATTTTTGGTTACCAGGACAACAGATTATGGGTCATTTTCTCCAACTGCAACAGAAACAAGACTACAACAAATGTAAATTGCCTATAATTTTCTCATTCTTATAGTTTGTATTCACACAGTAACAGAGATGTTTAAAGGCAGGTGTGACTCATACCATTTTACAAAACATCTTAAGCCTAGAATCACAACGATCTTCAAATGCAAACACATTTTAAAATAGAAATAAAGCTGAATGATTAATTGAGGTATTTTAGACATGTTCTGAGTAAAGGAAAATTGATCTGATATATAGCCTTTGAGCTAACATTAAAGCCTTATGTCAAATAAAATTTATCAACCTATGCTACATTAGCTGCTTCAACTTCTTGCTTTCTTCAGAAAAGGAAATAGCTGAGTGCCATTTAAAAATATAGATTTCAGCCCACAATACTGCAAACCATGTCTGATACAGTGCCACTTTTTTTTGTCCTGTATTTGCCCAAAAATTAGAACTTACAAAATGTTCATTTTTAAAATAGGTTATTTGGGCCCAACGTGGTGGTTAGTAGGTGAGGTCCTTGCCTTGAATGCACCAGGATCCCATATGGGTGCTGGTTCTAATCCCTGTGGCACTGCTTCTCATCCAGCTCCCTACTTGTGGCCTGGGAAAGCAGTTGAGGATGGTCCAAGACCTTGGTATCCCGCACCTGCATAGGAGACCTGGAAGAAGCTCCAGTCTCCTGGTTTCAAATTGGCTCAGTTCTAGCTGTTGTGGTTATTTAGAGAGTGAATCATCGCTCAGAAGATCTTCCTGTTTGTCCTCCTCTCTGTATATCTGACTTTCCAATAAAAATAAACAAATCTTTAAAACAAATAAATTAGGTTATTTATGTATTCACTGATTCATTCACTTGAAAAAATCTATGCAAACCACCCATATAAGTCTTGGTTTATAGAAAAAAAATGTGAAGCAATTAGTGTAATAGTTCATGGTTTTATTTTAAGTAATACAGTTCTAATTCAATTACACTTAACAGAATATGGACTTAAGTTTTTTATAACTTTGTGTTTTAATTTTTCCTCACAATGACGAAAGTTATATCATACTCATAATTTTTGACATAAATGTCAAAGGCAACAATGAAAGTGAAATGGCTTTATATTTGAGATTTTTAAAATTTTTGTTTATTTGGGAGACATGTACACACATAGAACTAGAAAGAAAGAAAGCTTGCATCCATTAGCTTATTCCCCAACTGTTTGTATAGGTTGGGCCAAGTGAAAGTCAAGAGTCTGGAACTCATAACAGATTGCCCATGCAAGAAGCAGGAGAATATCTCCTTGAACCACTAACCCTGCGCCTTGCACTTCCATTGGTAGGAAGCTGGAGTCAGGTCCTAGAGCCAGAAACTGAATTCAGATACGCTGATACAGGATGCTGGCATCTTAACCAATACTCTACATGTCTATTCCTGAGTTAATTTACAGAAGAGGGAGAAAATAGCAGGTTTATATTTTTAGACGATGATCTTTGATTAAGAAGTAGAGTATAGATTAATTAAATGGTCCATATTTACAGACAGGGTCATTTTTTTTTAATCTACAAAAGTAATTTAGATGAAATGTCATAACAGGCATAGAAGGAATTGATAGGGTTTGAGCAGAATTAAAGACTATAGGAGACAATCATGTTGTTGAATATAGAATTTCTGAATTTATCAAGTGAATACATTCTTTAAAAAATAAAATACTTAGTTACAAACCATAAGAATACAAGGAAGGGTCCTAGTGCGATAGCGTAGCATTTAAGGTCCTCGCCTTAAACGTGCCGTGATCCCAGATGGGCACCTGTTCTAATCCTGGCAGCCCCGCTTCCCATTCAGCTCCCTGCTTGTGGCCTGGGAAAGCAGTCAAGGACGGCCCAAAGCTTTGGGACCTTGCACCCGCGTGAGAGACGTGGAGGAGTCTCCTGTCTTTGGATTGGCTCAGCTCCAGCCGTTTCGGCTGCTTGGGAAGTGATCCATTGGACAGAAGATCTTCTTCTCTGTTTCTTCTGTCTGTATGTCCGCCTTTCCAATATAAATAAATAAATCTTAAAAAAAAAAGAATACAAGGAAGGAATCGTAAAGCCATGTTAAGAGGAAGTATTGGAAAGAAAAGTAATCAGAAATTAGACGTAGTGAACCATTTTATAGAAGGGATGAGTATGGGAGATCACCGGCTCTCTGCCTGATTGGCCTATGTGGGAAGTCATGAGGAAATGGCACACTGAGCACCAAGGGGGCGACCCTTGTTAATGCTCTTGGCACGTCGAGACCTTACCTTGACCTAATCATTGGCCATACTGGTAGGAGCAATGGGCTGTGTCCAGGTTCTCTTCATTGTTTGTGGAGAAGCTGTGCTGGGATTTCCTTACTGGGCAACTTTGAGGGGGCAATGGGGTCCCACGTTGCCTGACACTCACATGTGATGTTCGTGACCTTCAGCATGATTGGAGGGTCCAGAAAGATAGAAATGATTTCTAGCCAATTGCTGGGCCATTGTTGGGCAGGACAATTGTCTGAAAATGCCGTTCTTGCTTCTCTTTTTATTACGCTACTTAAGACTGAGGTTGCTTTACGATAAATTGACATGCTCAACCAGACTGCCCTTGGTGGTCTTGCTGAGGAAGACGTCTGCCTCACCCCCTCACCGGTCATGGGGGATTTTGGTTAGAATGTAATAGTCAAGTAGGTTGTAGGAATGAAGTAAACATGGCTACAAGAGGAACAACGATTACCAAACCTTTCATGGACAAGAACGAAGCAGGACGCACTGAAGGAACTGAATGTGGACCAGCGACATTTGCAGTTCAGCTTGCAGCCAGGAAATTTGGATTAGAGTGCGTGAAGTAATGAGGCATGGTAGGAGATGCATTATGTTTAAGTTTCTTTTTATGATTTTAGTTTCTTCACACAGGGAAGATTAGGATGGTCATAGAAAAGGGAAAATGATAGGAAAGGAGATTCTTAATGTTCTGTACAATAGGTGAGATCATGGGCTAATGCTGAGGATGGTGAACGTAGGGAGTCGTACTGAAATTAATTATAGAATTTCAACAGTTAGTAATTGTGGGGACCTCTCATTGGTTAGCAACACTACTGTATTTCTTAGATGAAGAATGTGGTTAGCCATCTATTTCTTTTGACTATGGAAAAAGTAACATTTATGAAATAGATGAATTTAAAGAGCAAGAATGGAAATGGCCAGAGTGATGGGGGGATGGAGAAACGGAGGGGATCATTGTCACAGGAGCGAAAGTAAGAGAATAAGAGGATGGAATACACATCTATTAGTGAAGACTCTAAAAAAGTGGATGCTAAAGGATATACTCTATGGCTTGCAACAGTTATATAAGAAAAGAAGCTGTAAAGGATTGGTAGCACAGCATGAGGGGACTTGAAGGTACACTTATGAAAGTCCCTGGTAACTGTGAGCTGTTGAACGTGTTGTAATAATGAGAGAGAGGCTAACGGTTATTATTTCTTTTCATAATTTCTCTTTGTGCATAAATGAAAGTCCTGTGCATATTTTCAAGTGACTAGAACACATCTCAAGAAGCAACTGCCAATAATGGAAAAAATTTGATGAGGAAAAAAGGATTGAAAACCTGCAAGGACCGCAAGGATTTAAGATTATTCAATGGGAACCTAGCCAAGATGGGTAGGAAAAAAAAAGTATTAGTTTCAAAGATTCCCAGCGTCTGTGGAAGCAGTAGCATTTATGTTGAAGTGAAAGTTCTGTGCTTCCCAGAAAGTCTCAACTCCTTCCTGATTCACAAACGAGCTCAGATCTTGAAAAGCTTTCAAGAGAAAAAGGAGCACTTTGTTTCTACATACACACAAAATGCCTTTATTGAAAATAAAATATAAGATTAACATGCCTTTTAAAATGATGGGTGCTTTAGTTAAAGCAAGGCAAATAAGCCTGGAATGGTAATTTAAAAGATTATGTTGCAGTTGAATGTAAGCAAATAGCATAGACAGAAACTGAAAAACATTATTGAAAAATGTTAACGTTTTGGTTATTTAACAAAATGAATCACTTAAAAGAAATACGTCTTTTAGTCATTTTAGCCCATTTCTTTTTCATGCATTTGAGAGCAAACAATGCCAGTCACATTTACTGATTCTTAATATGCAAAAGATGTAGCGATCTTGCTTTCAAGTATACTTTTAAAGAAGTGTGGATTTCAATGATTTCAATGAATGTCATCCCCACACATTAAAAAAAGGCAAATGTCAGAAGTAGGCTCTTTGAGTGAAAAGTGAAATCACTGTCCAATGCAAAATGTTAAATGACATGTTTAGAAACTTCTTAGAGCAAAGAAATCCAGGGTGTAAGTTTAATTGCTTTGGAGGTGTTTAAGTATTCCATATGTACTTGTTACTTCTTAATTTTTCTTACAGTTAAATTTGCAATGACCTTTCCTGCCTGTTATTGCACTAGTTGTCCTCTGTTGTTTTTCAGGTACTATGCTAAATCTTGATAAGTGGAAAGAAACCTATCATTTTCTTATAGAAATATTAGGGCAAGATGAGCTAGGAGATTCCTAAGACAAATAGTAATCTTATATATATATATCCTTTGATAATTACCTCTCAAATCAAGAATACAAATACTTTGGTTTAATTTTTTGAAAGATTTTATTAATTTTCATTGGAAAGTCAGATATACAGACAAGAGGAGAGACCGAAAAGAAAATCTCCTGTCTGATAATTCACTCCCTAAGTGTCTGCAACAGCCGAAGTTGAGCCAATCTGAAACTAGGAGTCAGGAGCTTGTTCCAGATCTTCAACATGGGTGCAGGGTCTCAAGGCTTTGGGCCGTCTTTGACTACTTTCCCAGGCCACAAGCAGGAAGCTAAATGGTGTGCCTGCTGGGATTAGAACTGGCACCCATATGGGATCCCAGGCGTTCAAGGTGGGGATTTTAGATGATATGCTACCGTGCTGGACCCTTGGTTTAATTTTTAACTCATTGGGATTATGATGACTATATCCTGAAGTTGAATCTATCATGAGAAAGGTATTGAAACTTTAAGAATATATAGTGCAATGTAATTAATACAAAAAAGAATAAATAAATCTTTAAAAACAAACAAAAAAGAATATATAGGTCTGATCTGTTTGTCAACATTGCACAAACAACTGAACAAATATTGTTTTAGCCATGGCATAATGGACCATTCTCATATCTTAAACAATAAGGTAATATTAGCTTCTGTATATATAAGCAAATAAGGCAGAATAAGGAAGAAGATAAAATACTTAGGTCCAGGTAAGCTGTATCACTGAGTATTTAACTGGAAGTACTTGAATATGTGCTATAATTGTAACAGAAAATAGCATTATATCATGAGACAAATCACATGGAAATAGAAATTTATAGATTGTTCACAACTTTTTTATTTAGAGGCTGGGCTGTGGAAACTGACACCTGATTAAACTTTTTTGGATTCACCCCAATGAGTGAATTGCTGCTCAGTACCAAAATTCTTTTCAACTTTTATATTTTGTTTTTTCCATGACCCATTATTAGGTGTTTGCCTAATAATTTCACTGATATTAGAAAATGACACCATTTGATCAATTTTATAACTTGGTGAGCAATTCTCCAAAAAAAAAAAATTCAAAATGTTACTGGGATTTTGTTCCCCCTAAAACATTTTTCCTTTATTTAGATGCTATTTTTGCACTGACACAGCAATGTGAAGTTGGCTCTTATCTAGAGAAACTGCAGTGATGCAGTTATCATTCGCCTTGTTTCTTATAATCATCTCTACTTTTCTCAATCCGTGGCATTTTACTGAACAGTCAGGTAAAGACGTTATCACATTAAAATGCATGCAGTACTGCCTCATCTCTGCTCACAAACACCAAGGGGCTCCAAGGTGAGTAGCTGGCTGTAAGACCAAATGGGTAAGCTCACTTTTTGCTTTCTAATTCTACTGTGTGTTACACAAACCAAGGAGTGACAGCAAACTGGACAAATTCAGTGTCTGCCCTTTTATTTTAGGAGATTCAATCAATTGCTATGATCCACAACTAAACAAAGGGCAGATAGAAATATTTCTGCTTATAAATGCTTTCTTAGTAGTTTTCAAAGGAAACAATTTAAAAGCTTTGGACATGATGAAAATACAAAAGAATTATATGGGAAGCACTGAACTGACAGTAGGGAAAAATACCATATCCAATTTCATAACAGTAAAATTTAGAATAGTTTATAAGTTACGTAAGATTTAAATGAATTTAGCTTCATGCTAATCATCATTTTCTGCCTTGTCTATTGTATTAAGCTTCCACCCAGAAATTAATATTTGTGACTAGAGTTTTTTGCATTACTGTAGAGCCTGTTAAAAAAAAAAGCCTTACCTTAGGAGTGCATGTTGGTTTCTCATAAAACAAGTGTTCTGGATATATTCCTAGGAGTGCTATTGCTGGATCATACGGTATGTTGATTTTGAGTTGTTTGAATGTTCTCCATACTGATTTCCATAGAGGCTGTACCAACCTGCAGCCCCACCAGCAGTGGAGTAGGGTTCCGTTTTCCCCACAACCTCAGTAATTGCAAAAACATGGAAGCAACCAAAATGCCCATCAACAGAGGATTGGATAAGAAAGTTATGGTTCACCTACTCCATGGAATACTACTCAGCTATTAAACAAAACAAGATGCAGTTCTTTGTGGCCAAATGGGCCAAACTGGAAACCATAATGCTAAGGGAAATGAGCCAATCCCAAAAGGTTAAATACCACATGTTTGCCTTAATTTAAGATGATATGATGTTATGTATAACATATTATGTTATGTATGTTATATGTTGTGTATAAACCAAAATTGAAATGTCAATGAGGTAGTCACAGAAGGTGGTTAAGAACTCGCATTTACTCTTAACATATTGGTTATTCATTACTATGTCAATTAATTCCATGGTGATGGAAATTTTTGCTGATGGTATGTTCGAGCTTTTGATTGACTGGGATGATACTCTGCTGGCTCTGTTTTCAGACCAGAGAGGGTATACCTAAGAAACCGATGAACTTGACTGGACAATAAGATGCTGGACTCTATGTTTGGTATGTGCTTGCAATGGGGGATTCTCAACTGAACTTGAACTATGGTTATGCAACAAGGTGGAGGAATCCACCATGGTGGGAAGGTTTGGGGAGGGGTGGGGAGAATCCAAGTACCTATGAAATTGTGTCACATAATACAATGTAATTAATGAATTAATAAAAAAAAGCCTTACCTTGGGTTCACCAAGATTGATAGTTCCTAACATCAAGATGTAACATAAATGGAACATGATAATTAGTCAATTATAAGAAGTTGTGAAGCATAATGCTTGACTTCATTATTTTACTAAAGTTTATTTGCTACTTCTTCACATTTTCAATACATCTTTTATTTTTTAATTTTTTGGAGATTTATCTATTTACTTAAAAAGTAGCATTATTCAGACACACAGAGAGAGGGAGAGACATCTTCCATTCGCTGTTTCATTCTCCAGTTGGCTGTAAAGCTGGGTCTGTATGACCACAGCCTAGAATTCTATCCGAGTATCCCACACTGATGGAAGAGGCCGCAGTATTTTGACAATCTACCACTGCTTTTCTCGGGCACATTGAACTGGAGCAGAATCAAAAGTGGAATAACTGCGACTTGAATCGGTGCCTATAGGAGATGTTGCCATTGCAGTTGGTGGCTTCATATGCTACACTACCATGCTGGCCCCAATTTTTAATTGGCATATGGTTGTGCATACAGCGTAATAATTTAATAAATGCACAAAAGCCATGGTTTCTATTCAAAATTATGATTTCAGAAATCTATAGAACATGCAAAATGCACAGCAAATTGAATTTACAAGATGCAAAATGCCATTTTAATATGTAAGCAAGGTTAACTTTACACAGCTGTTACAGGAGAATTTTTATTGAAGTAGATGTATTCAGGAGCTTAAAGAACATTTTTATGTAAATGATCCCTGTAGCTGCTCTGCCTTTACTAAAACCTTCCCTTCTCTTGGGTCTCTTTTATATCTCACACTACAAAAAGATCACTGAAAATGAATAGGTTGTCCCTAAGGCATTTGCACATGGCATAGTAGATGTGTAAGTACACTTTATGTCCAAGCAGTTAGAGGCTAATAAAAATAAAGCTGTGGCAGTATTGTGCCACAGCTTTATTCCATGTCGATTCCACATGGTGATATGAGATAGAATTCCAAATTTTGAATATCTATCTTTACAGTGCTTAAGATTATGAGGAGGATATACTAGAGAGGATGTGATAGTTTATTTCTATAGAGTTCCAGCCACAACTTCGCACCCAAAACCATTAATGATAAGACGATAAAGTGGGCCAGCATACCTTTAATATTTTATTTGCATTCTTAGTTCAGAATCAAGGAATCCTTATGTTTAATTTATTCATGGCCAGGCTACCTACATATTTGATTAGGAAAAGTAATCCATGCTTTTTAGAATTGATCACCAACTGAAATTAAAAATTTCATTTACATATAAATAAAATAATATAAATACTAAAATTCATAAAAAAAACACAATAGCAAATCCATTGTTACCAAAAAAGATTGCATAATTGTTTTCCCTCTAAAACCTAAATATAGATAGCACATACTATCATTTATCACCACTGTGACATTATTGTTTATTATAAATCAGTGAACATGCATTATTATATCATATGGTAAAGATACAAATATATCACAAGTTAACATTTTTTAATGGTGTTTTATGGTGATTTGAATGTGATTTGCTTCCTTTGAATCTTGTGCTTTTTACTTTATGTATTTAAATGGACTATTCTAAGAGGTTTGTAAACACCAGATTATTAAATGGGTTCACATTGCAAAATAATTTTAAAACCCAAATTCTGTATTCCAAACTTAATTTTGCTCCTAACAGGAGAATACACTCTAGCAGGAAAACAGACTAGGATTTCATCCCTAAGTATAAACTGAAAGGAAGTGTTGGGACAGTCACAATATCTTACATGAAATAGAAGTTGAAGCAGGTTCTTTAAGATGGATAGATTTGTAGGCCATCTTTTTTTTATTGGATTTTAAGTAAGGATAAGCAAACTTTCTCTTTTAAAAAATTTAATTTTTAATGATGTTAACATAGTTAAGAAGAGTGCATACTCACATGGACCACTGCTTAGGGTTGGGAGGGTTGAGGAAGGGGGGAAAGTGGATGAGACCACTGTGTCCCATATCCTTTTTCCTTTCTGCATCTGGGGAAAGTGGAGAGGGAATAGGAAAGGGCCGATCCCAAGAGCCCAGTTGCATCAGTTCCCCCGGGGATTGAGGACAGCTGCCTCATGTCATTTCAGGGTCTCGGTTGTGGTTGTGGAGCATATTCTGAGGGTACTGCCTAAGTGGTTTTCTTAGTTCTGAGATGCTATTGATTTCATTGCTCCAAGGTTGAGAAAATCCATCCAAGATCCATTAGCTGATACACAAACTTTCTCTTCTTGAAAAGAGATAGCTCACAGCACTTTGAGGATCCTCCCAGAGAAAGCAGAAGATAAAGAGCATCCTTGATGATGTTAGGCCCAGCTAACTACCCTCAGGGGTAGGTAGTACAAGCTGCAATGGCTCTTAAGAAGTTCTACATGTTAAAGAGTATGGCAAATATTTTGCGATTCTTAGCTTTCTAACCATCCTTGTTCTAAGAAAATGCAAACGAAGTCTAGGATTAGAAAGCCCATTCAAAGTTCAGTCAAGATAAAGAAAACAGTAGAGCCTGAAATGATTTATGTTGTATTCTGAGGGAGGTAATAGGTGAGTTTTCTTCATTTTGATATGTGATGAGTTGTGAATTGGAAGTGTGCATTTTATTTTCAAAATCTAATCTTCACACAATGAAATGGTCTGAATTTCTTCACAATGGATCTTCTGCTTTCTTAATAAATTACATGAGCCCGCATTGTTGCTTGTCAGGCAAGAAGCAAATTATGAAGAACTGTTTCTTTTTTTTACATTTTTTAAAATTAATTACATTGCATTATGTGACACAGATTCATAGGCTCTGGGATTCCCCCTTCCCCTCCCGCTGCCCTCCCCCCTTGGTGGATTCCTCCACCTAGTTGCAGTGTTACAGTTCGAATTAAGTCTAGATTCTTTCGTTGCAAGCATATACCAAGCATAGAGTCCAGCATCTTATTGTCCAGATAAATTCAACAGTTTCTTGGGGAGACCTTCTCTGGTCTGAAGGTAGAGTTGGCAGAATATCATCCCGATCAATTTATAGGCTAAATATATGGTTATAGATTTTTCTCCACAGAACTGTGGGTCTTGAATCTCTTTGCCAATCAGGAGCAAAACCCTAGAAACTACTTCCTCAGAATAGCCGTGGCTTCCTGGAGGAGGCCCTAGCTTATTTTCAAAAAAAAAAAAATTATAACAACTTTCAAAAAAAAAAAAAAAGGAAACAGTAGAGGAGCATTGCCACCACGCTATCATTCCTTAGTAAGCAGAATGAAGGAGAGATGTTCATCTTTTGTAAAACTTGCCTGTGTGTTTCCGGTAGAGATACCTATTGGAATAACAGGCAATGATGTCAACCAAATAAAAATTGTAATTTCATGTGAATAGCAAAATCCCAAAATAAACAGAAAAGAAAAACATAGACCATTGATTTCTTTTTATTAATTTTTATTTTTAAAAAGTTACTAAGTAAAATAGCATGACTATGTCAACAAGTATGAGTTTTTGCAGCAATATTTAAAAACAATTATTGTTTCCTTTTCAATTTATGTAAAATAAATGGATTGGCATCAAATTGCAATGTCGGTGTTCAACAAAATGCAAAAAATGCAAGTGAATCCAATGTAATTCTTGATTCAATAGTCATCTTTTCCAGGAAAGCTTAGGAACACCATCTTTTTCTGCTCTTCTCCAACAGAAACTGCAACCACATTCTGAGTCCTCATCGCAGAATTAAAGATGTTTGACCAACCTGACTTTCTCTTCAAATCATTCTCTTTTTCTGCCAAAACATCAGCTTTTCTGACATTCCTTGACCATTCACATTGTGACTGTACTTTTTTTGCCCCTGGATAATTGTTCTTCCTTTTCTTTGCTGCATTAAAATATGTATATATATATATATATATATATATATATATATATATATATACTATATATATACACATATATAGTATATGTATAGTATGCATGTATAGTATATATATAGTATATATAGTATATATGTATACTAATATATATATATGTGTATATATATATATATCAGTAAATAGTAGTTCCCAACCATAATGTTAGAATAGAGGAATGTATAAATTATTGATCTAACAAAAATGTTTGTCTTTCTTTTAAGCATGAGGAATCTGTGATGCATTTAAGTTATAAGATTAATAAAGTTAGCATAAATGCAATCTTACTTAATCTTATGATTCCTAATATTATTTATTTCAGAAAAAGATAATAAAATTGAGATGCTTCCTGATATGAGAATTCAAAGTAGAAATACTGTGACCCATGTCTTCTATTTGTGTTTTATTTTGCTTTTGTCCAAAGACTTAACTCCTTTATCAGTTCCAAAATATCGCCTCCTAATAATGATTAAAAAAAAGGTAGGTGTCTACTTGGGACAGAAACTATTATTTTTTCTTTACTCTGAGAACAGTCCACTGATAATATAAGTGGTTGAAGCAAGAGAGATAGATGTCATTCTGCTTTGTGTTTTCTCTGTGTAAATTAAATTGCTGGTTTTTGGCCAAAAGGGGGCATGCATTTCCATGAGAAGGAGAGAGATGCGTTTTAAAGCAGGAATAAAAATGGTTAAAAACAAGAAAAAGCTTTTACCTACTCTAGCTCTACTGGTACGTAGAAAACTCCTGGGCGCTTCTGTGAAAGGTACAGCAGAGCATCCAGACAGGAACAGAACAGGCCTTTGTTACTCCCGGACTCTTCTGTCACTCACTGGTGGATAATATCAGGCACTGTGACAAAGACCAGGTGTGTGTGACTGCTACTCAGGCAACAGGAACTTCAAGGCCCTAATTGAATTCTCCTCTGAGATAAAGCAATCTTTTTTATTAAAGTCACAATTTGTCAAGTAGGAAGTATCTGTTAATTATTGTAGGAAATTTCTCAGTTTTTATATAATAATCAGTGTCTCATCATCCTCCGGGATATCCATTTGCAGCTTCTTCCCAATATGAGTGTGGATGCCAGAATAAAAGTGCATTTCTTGTTTTAGTGTCTGCAACTTTATTCATAGGAAATTTTCATCTAAGTGGTGCAATTTTCCCAACATTCAAAGAACTACCTAACAAAATGTTAGAAGCATTACTTTATTGCCATCTTCTTAATTATTCACAGAATCTGTCTTTCTATAATCATGATCATATATATTTATTAATGTAATTTAGACATATGTTGAAATTCTATTCTGTCAACCAAGACGTACTTGTCAACATACACTATTTTCAAGGTACCTAGATTACATGTACTTTTTTGTTGCCTGAAGGCACACTGGAAAATAGTTTTTTTCTTCATCATCTGTCTACCTCCAAATCTTTTGTGAAAATTGATACTTCCTGCTTTGCATATGTCTTTTTTCCCCTCCATTTATTGATATGAATGATGCTGTATTCGTGGTACTCTATACAAATAGTTAGGCAGATAAAAAACATGCTGTATTTGCTATTTTTAATGCAGGTATAGGCAGAAGTTTTGCTTATTATATTTGAAAACTTACTCATCACAGAAAGAAAAATGATTCACTACTCTGTGTGAAAAATATGTAAAGACCACTTCTGTGAGTTTCATACTGTTGATGGTTGATGAGCCATTCTGTTACACTCATAGTCAAGATAAGCACTATTTGTATTTGGGATATTATAAATAATAAACTTAGAGCAAATAAGAAAATAATTCATTTTCTGATTGCATTCAAGCATTTCCCTTTGCACACAACTAATAAATAAGAAAAATTAAGATGCTAAACAAAGTGAAATTTTTTTCACAGATATATTGTCAACACACAGTGACAGAATTATAAATGTATAGGAATAGTGAACATTCTGTTTTACTTCTCTCTCCCATCTAGATAGAAAGCAATATAATAATTTCTAAGTGAGTTTATTCATTTTTAGGATTGCAAAAATTACCAATTAAATTTAGCACTAGATATCTTAAGCTCGAGTTTTTGCAGCTTCAAAAAACTGACATCTACTCTCTCTAGCTCTAGTGTGCACATGAGAACCTGTCAATCATGTTTCAAGATGTTTCATATCTAAGTGTATCTGTCAGACAGTGCTATTCAAGATCCTTTAGAGTTATTCTGGAAAAAAATGACTGAAGAGAATCCTTTTGGAAATATCAAAAGTAATTACTGGGCTTGAAAATTGTATGTTCATCTTTAGAAGATACAAAATAAGTTGTGGAAATATATTATCCAACTCAAAATCACTTGCATATGTGAAAGGAATTTTTGAAAGGGTACTTGAATTTATTTTCTTTAGCTAGTATAAAAATGATGCTTTTGTTTTATTCCTAAGAAAAAGAAACTTATTTCAATTAGAAAATCTACTAAAAAATTCACCAAACAACTTTTATTTTCCAGACATTTAATGAAAAGTTGACTCATTCTTTCAGAAAGTGTAAAGATTTTTTAAAGACATCACCTCTGTTTTTTGCTTAAACTTTGGAATGATTTTATTTGCTTTTCAATTTCTAAAGATGATACCTGAGTTACAATTGTGCCTTTATTGTAATGTTGAGTGAATTTCCTTTTGGAGGATCAACAGAAATATGTAGACTGCATGTTCTGCACCCCCCTTCCCCTTAAATGCCCCACTGAATAATGAAACTGTTTAAGTGTAAAGAAAAAGTAAACATTTAACTGGTAAACATACACATACATATACATACATATATATGTAAATCATTTTTGATGATGTTTACATAGTTTAGAAAAATGCATGCTCATGTGGACCACTGATTAGGTTGAAAATGGTTGAAGAATAAGGAAAAGTGGATGAAATCATTGTTTCCAATTTTCTTTTTCTTGTGTTTGTTGGAAATAGGGAAAGGGAGAAGCCACACCCAACATCCTAATCGCATCAGTGCCCAGGGATAGGTTCAGCTGCCTGATGTCATTCCAGTGTCCCCAGTACGGAGGGTGCTCTGAGGGTACTGCTCAAATGGTATCAACAGTTCTGAAATGCTGTTGAATTCATTGCTCCAATGGTGACTAAATTCTAAAATTCATTGATTGGCATAGTCTATCTTGGTCTCCATTGTTCCATATGCTTGCTGTCAATGCTTGGCTGGAGAGTTGTTCAGTTTGTTCTGCCCTCCATTCTCTGCCATGGAACTAGATGTCTTCTGAAGTCCCCAGTTGACTGCCACATACCCAAGTGCTCTGGGCATGCTCTCCACTGCACCAGCTTCATCAACTGAGGACACATGCACTCCAAGATCAGACCAGAGATCCTGCAATTCTTCCTGTGGTGGAGTCCTGAATCCAGTGATTCACTGGGAAAACTGGTCCCCAAAAGAAACCTTACCAGAGGTGACCACAGACCTCTGTGTTCTGGCTAGTACAGAGTCTAGCTCTGGCCATCACCCACATCAGCCCATTTCTTATGCAAACCAATGACTGCTGAGGTCCAGCCCAATCTTGCCCACCAGACATTCAGCCCTCATCTACACCAATGGGAACTCCAGTCCAGTCAGATCCACCCAGAGGCCTGATTCCTGAGCATGATGTTACGTGCTGCACACTGATTTAGTCTGTCCTGCATTCCTTTCAGTTTTTGTACACAGCAATGGTTGCTGCAGCCTAGCTCAGTCCAGCTGACCATACTATCCATCCCATACTCACCCTGGATGATTCTACCACCTACCCAGTGAGATCCACCTCCCCATCCTGGTTCTCATGCTTACCAATGGGAGCTGCAGCTCATCAGAGAGGTGTCCACAGTTTCCCTAATAGATCCACTCCCAGCCCCAGATCTTGTGCTTTGCAGGTGGTTCTGCAGTCAAGCTTGATAAGGCTTGCTCCCAGTTTCCAGCACTTTCCAGCCGATACTGAGGCAATGCCCAACCAGCCTGCTTACTCTGGCTTATGTCTGTACCAATAGATACAAGCAATCAGCCCAGCTTGGCTCTCCCACTAACCCAGGTTATATGCAGACCAATGGGTATTGTAGCCATGCCTAGCCTGGTCCGAGTTCTCATGCTTACTAGTAACAGTAGTGGCCCAGCAGGGAAGCCTGCACTGCCTTCCTACCAGTCTTGCCCCCCTACTCAGGTTATAGGTGTGCTCGTGGTTCTGTTACCTGGTCTGGCATGCTTTGCCTCACCTCAGCATTTGTAGCTGGGTGCTACACCCCAGCCTGCTCCAGTTCCAACACATGCTGGGGTTTGTTGCAGCCTAACCCAGCTTAACTGCCCCCAGTCCTGACCCTAATGTGAACTGGCTTATGTTGTGGCCCAAACCTGCCTGTCTTTAACCCCATTCTGGTTCTCACATCTGCCAATGGGTATTGTGAACTGACTCAGCCTGGCCCACCTGCAGATCTGACCCACACCTATGACTGTGATTACTATAAACTGGCCTGGTCCGGGTTGCTCCCAGTCTTGATTCTTGTGCTCACCTTCAGGGATTTTGTCCTGATAGAAGAATTCCCCAAGCTCCTATCAGGTCAAACTGATGAAATTATTACTTCTAATTATACAAAATCTATTTAAAGAACTTAAATTACCTTTTAAAATCAGAATTTAATGCTTTTTACTACCTCAGTATATAAGGATATCTATGCTGATACCAATTATGAAGGTTATATAAATTTCAAAACCTCAGACATTTACTATTTCTGTTTTAATCAGTCTGCAGGAACCATGGTTATGTCAATGTTTTAATTCTATTTTACTGATGAAAGAATAGAAATTCAAATATACTAGATAAACATCTCCAAGAAATTTTTTCTTTCTGTTTTAAAATATTTATTTTATTTATTTGGAAATCAGAGAGAAAGAGAAAGTGAGATCTTCCGCTGCTGCTGCTCTATTTCCTTAGGGACCACACCCACGTGGGCTGAGCCAGGCTGAAGCCAGGAGCCAAGCGCTCCACCAGGGCCTGCCGTGTGGGGAGGTGACCCACTTGGTGTTGTTCCACTGCTTTTCTAGCTCGTTAGCAGAGTGCTGGCTCAGAAACAAAGCAGCTAGGACATACTTTGGTGGGACGTATGGGAGACTGGCATTGTGGGAAGCCGTTGAATCCACTGGACCACAACAGGGCTCCCCCAAATTATTTTGTTTACATGCTTTCATGTGTTAATCAGATTTACACTTATTTTCAATATGATTTCCATCCTGTTACCTTCTAAATCTCCCTGTTCAATCCAAGTAGGGATTAAAGTGGAGGCTTCAGCACTTCCCAATGCTGTGACTTTCATCAAGTTGCTTAAATTCTGTGAGCTGTATATCTTGTTTTTAATTTCTTGTGATAACACTTGTGATAACACTCCTAAATATTTATCATCTAAAAAAATGTAAATAACTTGGCATGTGCAATATATACATTAATCATTTCCTGTCCCACATGTTCTATTTGTTTCCTGTGTGCTTTGTGCTTCATGTTAATTTTAATACAAAAGTTGGCTATCACTGGAATTTTGACTTTGTGGGACCAGCCAGTATTAACAATCAGAATATGAAAGTCAGGCCGGATTATCAAATTATGTTTAATGCCTTCAATATTGGCTTTAGTTTCTGAAATCACAAGGCAAGGCAAATTGTAATGCAGAACCGATTAATGAATGTATCAAAGCAGTTATTATGACATTGAAAAGAAAATTGAATTTCAGTATTTTGAGATATTGAGTCAGAGACACAGACACTTAGACAATGGCACAATACTGTCTGTGTTCATGACTCAGTCCTTGAAAGTTCATATTAACAAGTGAAAATGCAATCCATCAGCTATTCCTGGTCACCTGATATTTGATGCTTCTGTCACAATGGTTTTCCACTTTACTTTTATAACTCAGATTGGGAAATAACTGTCTGCAGTTGTAACATGTAAAAAAAAAAAGTCCCCACTTTGATGGATCCTTATTACTTATTAAATGTTTAATAGCCTGCAAGACTCACTCTGAGCTCCGTTTCATTTCCCTTGGTGCGTATAGTATTACTTGTTAGGGGAAGAATCCTGGCAGTTCTTGGAGAGTTTTTATAAATAGTATTAGGAAAAATTTCAAGATACTGATTATTTCTTCTCTTCAGCTAACACTGAGCTAAATTTACAAGTGCAATAACCTCAGTGGGGAATATTGCTAAAGCTAAATAGAAAACAGAGAAGAGGAAATTTCTTACCTGGATATAAAAAAATAGAGAATTAAGGAAATATACATATTTTTTGTGATCTACACAATCTTGAATATATCAAAAATAGAGAAAGGTCACTGGGTCCAACATGCTCCTCCTGCTGTTTTCCTCATCGCTGGCTTCCTGTTCACTCTCTGTATACTCCTCTCTTCTCTTTGTCTAATGCATATTGACTTTCTTATTTCACAGACTCTGTGATATTTTGCAGCAAAGGTGGTAACTCTGAATATTTTTCTTCACTGTTAAGCAAAGGGTCATTCCTCTGGATGTGTTTCATATATCTTCAATTTTAAATGTGCTTCAGAAGATAGAATTCTGAACTTTAAAGTGATAGAGATTTATATGAATTTTTTCTTAAAAAAACTAATACAGCATTTACGCAGCTTAAATGTACATAGAATATGTAGGCATATGCAGATCTGATTCTGTGCAGAATTAATATTTAGGCAACCTGAAGCATGTTCATGCTTGTGTATAAATGTGTGTACATATATGCTTACCTGTATCCATGCACAAATGCACACTGCCACTCAAACCATTTGGAATGAAAGGTTACTGTTACAGGATTAGATTATATAGAACTGCATCCCCAAATGTCAGTAATACCAGCTGACTGTTATAACCAGAAAGAATTGTCTCGGCCCTGTCCCCATTTCTTTGGGTCAGTGACTTTGAGTCCTATTCATCCATTTTCCTTATTTTTCCAAGTATGAATTGAGGGAATACTGATCCTACCCTTTTGATGCAAAGAATACTGAAAAAATAAATCAGACAAAAGGATTTTTCTTTTCTTTCATGTTCATTTCTAAACCAGGAACCATCCACTGTGGAGAATGTTGACTTTTTACTACTGAATTAGCAGTGTCGGTCTTGAATAGATGTCTACTCCTCGCCATCCAAACCTCTTTCTGCTTCAACTTCTTCCAAGGCTCAAACATTTGAGAAGTTCTTGAAGCTAACTCACCACAGAATTTGTCAATTGCACCTACATTCTATTCCATCCAATTTTATACCATTTTCTAAGAAATAGCTATAATTCCAATTGCAATTGGAACTACAATGGTGCCCTATTCCTCCCAGGTTTTCCCTCTAAGTTTGGTAAATGTAATAACTGTGACTGAATTTAACCCTAGGATTGCCAGATTAAGCATCCAAAAAGCAAACAGAGTATCTAGTAAGTGTGAATTTCAGATAGAAAATGAATAACTTTACTTTAGTATGAATTATAAATACCATATATTTTTAGTATCAGAGATCCCATGTAATAGTAAGGATTAATTGTTGTGTATTTTACTTATTTTTTTAAATCAAAGTTTCCTTTGCTTATCCTTATCAAATCCCTCTGTACTAGCTAAGTGTGGAATCAGATCTCTCAGATACACACACAAAAAAGCTATAACCTTTGGTAACAGTTCAAAAGATAAATACAGTTACTTCAGAGGAAACTATATGCATCAAAAGCATTTTTACTTATTTCCATAGAGTTTTCCTCTTAACAGCAGTCCATTTCCAACCCACCTTCAGATTTTTCATTTGAATATACACACACATAGAAATTATATGAATAATTCAATGAAATGTTGCAATGTGGTAAAAATCATACTACAATTTGAAAAAAGAACAATTATGATACATAACTAAATAAAGCCAATAGACTATGAAATTCATACAACAAAAAGTAAATATTTAAGGATTATAAGCATTGGTATCACATAAAACTTGAGGTGTATCATTTCACACAAATAGACATTATTATTGAACAGCAGCCATAGATATTTAAAATAAGTTAAAACTAGAAATCAGCTAAGAGTAAATAATGATTAGATTAGCAAAACTGAAGATTGGATTAGCTTTTTGGATGATAGAACCGATATATACTTCAAAATATAAGAAAAAATTCAGACAAGTACTTGGGAGAATTTCCAAGAAGACTAAGAGTGTTGAGTAATGAGATTGCTAAAATACTTGAGGAATTTTCTTTTTATTTAAAAAAATTTAAGTTATTAAAAGTTTCTTTTTTTAATTTAAAAGACAGATTTTTTTAAAAAGAGAGAAAGGGAAATAGAGAAATGTTTTCTATCCACTGGTTCACTCTTCAAATGTTTACAACTGCTGAAACTGAGCCCATCCGAAGCCAGGAGCCAGGCACTACTTCTGGATCTCCCACACGGGTGCAGGGTCTCAAGGCCTTAGGCAGTTCTCCTCTGCTTTCCCAGATGATCAGCGGGGAGTTGGATAGGAAGTGGAGCAGCTGCTATACAAACCAGAGCAACACAGGCCTGCTGAACACCTTGAGGATTTTCCTAAAGGTGAAATTAAGTAGGTGTTTGATGTAATGGGCCAATCAAAAGTCAACCATCTCAAATGAGGAAAGTGCTACAATATAGTAGGATTTCAGAGAATCACTAGTAGAGAATGGCCTTAAAATCTTCCTCAGCTAGGAGTCAGTGATGAGGTACAGTAAATGAAGCTGAAGCTGTGGTTGCAGACACCAGTGTCCCTTTTTGAAATGACAGTTCAAGTCCAGACACTTGCATTTGACCAAGTTCCCTGCTAATGCACCTAGGAAAGCAGCAGATAACGAAACAATGCTTGGGCACTACAACATACACTGGAGACATGGCCGAAATTTCAAGTTCCTGTCTCTTGGCTTTAGCCTTGGGGAGTGAGTCAGCAAGTCAAAATTCTGTCTGTTTCTCTGGAGCGTGTGATCTTGCTCTTTCTCACTCTCTTCCTCTCACCCCATACATCTTTCTGTGGTGCTAGTTAAATAAAAAATGTTATAAAAAATTCTTCTCTGGGCCAACATGATGTTGCTACGGATTGAGCCAACAACTATAACACAGACATACTTTACAGGCACTGATTTGAATTCTGCTGCTCCATATCATATCCAACTCCCTGCTAATGACCCTGGGAAAGAAGTGGAAAATGATCCAAGTGTCTGGGCCTCAGCACTCACGTAAGATACTTTGCTGAAGCTCCTGGCTTCTGCCACGCCCAGCCTTAGCTGTTGCTGTCGTTTGAAGAGTGAATCTACTAATGAAATGTCTCTCTCTCTCCCCAAGTCTCTGCAACTCTGCCTTTCAAATAAATACATACATACATACATACATACATACATACATACATAAATCTTTAAAAAAAACTCTTCCTTAAATAATTAGAAATCTGGAGTCCATTCCTCCTGATCTTCAAGGTCCAGAGTTCTTAAAAATCAGCCCAAGACAATCAAGTATAGCTACATTAGGTATAAATAAATAAAAGAAAACCAGACTAATAAAAGCATACATACACATTCTTCTTATTATTCTCACCTAACAAATACTTGTTGGGAAAGGATCCCTCCCTAGGCCTTAGCACGCTTCTCTCATGCTGGCAGAGACCACACAGGTAAAGCTTCACTACAGGCTGAAGTAGCTCTGGGCAAAATTCCTCCTGCCCCTCTTGGAACCCCGCACTCTGCCCGGCGCTGTAACAGGGTGAACAAAACCAATTGACATTCACTTTCCTTTCTCTGGTAAGAAACAGACTATTTTATCTTACCTGCTACTTAGTTGAAATCCACCGTCACTTTGAAGAGCACAGTCTACCATCTGTCACCTGTCCCCTTTGGAACAGTGTCACCCTGTGGGATGACGTGTAGGGAGCAGACACCATACTGATCTTGTTAAGTTGGATGTGTAAGTAATAAATTGTCCAAAGCCACTTGAACTTAGTGTCATTTTTCTGCATGAATCTTGTGAGAGTATGGCAGGCAGACCGGAGAGTGGAGGCAGTTAATGACCATGCTGATGTTTTATTTGAACCAGAAAGTTTAGCATCACAGTAATGCTAAAAGGAAAGTCTCTGCTTTTTTTCCCCTTGATTTGTTTGATCTTTCTCTACATGTGTAGGCATCTGTTTTCATTATTGCTGTCTCATGATCACAAAATAATTTTTACCTGTTTTGCAAGAGGATGCAAGGTTTGGAAAGGACAAATGGACCATAGCAACTAGCATCCTTTTATTTGTATTTTGTTAAAAGATAAAAGAGTGTTTTTTTTTTCTGTACACTTGTTTTGTTTTTGATATTTGTCTCTGCTGGCAGAATTTCACCTTGGTAAAATTTACCAAGCACAATAGTTTTTCTTATCCACCCATTGCTGTCAGGAAGCTGAAAATTGAATACTGCAACTGAATTTCTCTCTCCTATGGCTTTATATTAGAGCCCGCCAAGGGGTTTTGAAGCTGGCAAAGAGTGTTAAGTAAGCCAATCATACTCTGTTAACACCAACCAAATTAAGTTTAAGGTCAAACACAAGGACAATTTCAACTACATGTACAAGCACGTGCGCACACGCACGCACACACACACATACACTACAGAAGCTATGTTTCATACTCAAAAAGTAAACAAATGAGCAGACAAAAAAACCCAAAAAGTTGTAGAATTGAAGACATAATGAATCAAATCCAGCTGTAGATTTTTACTTTAATACTAAATACTCAAGGAATAAGAAGACATATAATCTCTTTATAAAGAACGTTCTCACAAAAGTTAATTGCAATTCAAGGAAACGTGCAAATTCACAAAGTTATTTCAATTCACAAAAACTTGCAATTTTATGATGAATGAATATGTTTTGCTTTTTTTGAGTAAGATAAAATAATAGCAATTTTAAAAAGCCTTGGGATCCTGCACCCACATGGGAGACCCGGAAGTGGATCTGGGTTCCTGGCTTCAGATAGGCACAGCACCAGCCGTTGCGCTCACTTGGGGAGTGAATCATCAGACGAAAGATATTTTTCTCTGTCTCGCCTCCTCTCTGTATATATCTGATTTTGCGATAAAAATAAATAAATCTTTTAAAAAAACGGGAACTCAAAAAGGCTTTTAGTATCTTGTCACTGAGAGTGGGCTATTTTTCAACCTCACCATTCGGGTTTCTAGTTCAGTCAACTGATGATAGCAGAAATCAAAAGCATGATTATATCTAACCTTAACAAAGAAAAAAAACTATTGCAAATTAAAATGGAATTCATTTAATTTCTGTAATTCAGAATTTTTCTTTGGACTTTTGAAAGAATTCTTCAATTACCACATTGAAAGGAAACGAGAAGTGAAAAAATATTTTAGGTATTTTTCATATTCTTAGCATGAAACATATGAGTTATTGGTCACTTTCTTTTATGGTATGGACACCCAGCTGATGCTATCTGTTACTGGTATTACAAGACAATCTTACTAGGCAGTGTCTGTAGAAACATTTAAAACTCCAAACAGAACTCTTGTTCAGTTTTCAGATGTTTCTCAAATGATTTGTTGATGAAAGTGCTGACATGCGCAAGTATTCTGCCACGAGTAGCAGAATAACAAGGATGTTTACACTTAACAATGGAGTTTCTGTTGTTTAATGCTGTTTGCTTGTGAGAAATTAAAGCGTGTCATTTATCATTGGTGCACCTTGCTTTCAAAGACAGGAAAACGTGAAAATACATGCAACTTATAAAGGATGAAGTGCAATAATTAATCTACTGTAGAGCTTTCTGCTACAGAGCAGTGTGGTTATAAACTTGCTAACTTCTCATGGATTTAATGTTCAGATGGATGCATTGTTTTTATTTCTCATTTCAATACACTAGTCAGTTGCCATAATTGTTCAGTTAATATTATCTATTTGTAAGAACTTTCAAAGTACATATGGTGTAAATTATATTTTTTTCTTTTATCATTTGTGCTTTGCAGCATTAGTAAGGGAAATAAATAAAAAACCAAAACCAAAACAAAAACGTGGTTACAGTGCTGTAGGTGGTAGTGACTTGCTTCATTAATTTAACTAAATTCAATACCACATACCCAAAACGCTTCTGAATGACCAGGGACACAAATGAGTCGTGTCATGCAGCAGACTAAGTACTATATTACATAAAGTAGGGTATTGCTTCCTCTTGGTTGTTGTTGCATTTACAGAAAGGCAAATGATTTTGACTTGTGATGGGTAATGCTTTATATCAGATTGGTCCAAAAGAAATATAATTCAGGGCGGGAACTTTAACTTACCAGTTAAAGGCTCTTCTATCACTTTGGAGTGCTTGGGTTCACTGAACTGTGATGGCTGAAACATGTGGTTTGATGCCACTCACCTGAATTCAGTTGCTGCTGTCAGCTTTGGGGAGAGAACCAAGGTCTAAAAGTCTCTCTCTCTCTCTCTTTCTCTCTTTCTCTCTCCCAAACTCTCCCTCTCTCTCTCCTTATGTGTGTATTTGTCTTTTAGACCCAAATGAAGCTCCTGTCTCTTGACTTTATTGTGGTCCAGCCACTGGACATTGTGGCATTTGGGGATTGAACCACTAGATGGACAATCTGTTTTTGTCCCCAAATCTCTGTGTAACACCGCCTTTACAAATAAATAAATGTATCTTAAAAATTCTTCCATGACTAATATTTTCAAATATCAAGAACAAATTAGTGAGTAAAATTTTACTAGTATGTCAACCTCAATATTAATAAATTAGCTAACATGTAGCACACTTAAATATTGTATGAATAATCTCTATAATTTAGAAACCAAATCTTCAATATCCAATTTGTTTTTGTACTTGCCACCAACTCAATTTGCGCTAGTGCTCAGCCTAATGTACTTGGTGCTTACAATGATAAAAGCACAGTTATGGATTACTGTCACTGAAACATCTCTATCCCTAGCTTCAGTTAGACTCAGCGGTCAATGCCCCAAGAATTGTGTGTACAGGACTATACTTTGAGGTTTACCATTTTCTTAAGCATCAACAGTCAACCAATTGCTCATGTGAGTAAGAAATGGTGTCAAGTCTAAAGTCTGTTATGAACTTCAGGTTATAAAGACAGATAAGAACAAATGTAATTCTGGCCAACTATCAAGAAGATAATAGGGATTTGATTCATGGAGTTTGGTCCTTTGTGCTTGGGTTATGCCTTACTTCTTGGCCTCTATTTTATAAACTGAATATATTTATATCAATTTCATAAATGTATTATTTGAAAGAATCAGAGAACACCCCTACCCAGTGATTCACTTTCCAAATGTTTGCTGCTGCCACTCACTGGACTTAAAACAGAAGCTGTAATTTCACCAGGTCTCTTATGTTCAGCAGGAGCCTATCTATTTTAGTCATCAGCAGCTGCCTTCCAGGGTCTTTATGAACAAGAGCAAGAACAAGAAGTGGAGGTGAGTTTCAGGCTCAGGCACTTTTTTAAAAAAGATCTATTTATTCTTGTTGCAAAGTCAGATACACAGAGAGGATGAGAGAAAGAGAGGAGGATCTTCTATCTGATGATTCACTCCCCAAACTGCCACAATGAGTGGAGATGAGCTGATCCGAAGTGAGCAGCCAGGAGCCTCTTCCAGGTCTCCTATGCGAGTGCAGGGTCCCAAGGCTTTGGGCCGTCCTCGACTGCCTTCCCAGGCCACAAGCAGGTAGCTGAATGGGAAGCGGGACCTCCAGGATTAGAACCAGAATACATATGGTATGCCAGAACAAACAAGGTGAGGACTTCAGTCACTACGCTGTAGCGCAAGGCTCAGGCACTCTTCTATGGGAAATCATGGTCCCAACTGAAACCTTGACTGCTGTGCCAAATGCCTGCCCTGGGTCTGAACTTTGAGGGCAAAAGTTGCCATCTTTTTCTTTTAGTTTTCTTTATATTTTTCTTCTTGTTTTCTCTCTTCCTCTTTATCCCTCCTCTTTCCATTGCTATCCCTGCTGTCCACTTTGAGATCAAAATATTTATGAACTACTTGGTTAATCTCATATTACCTATTCCCTTCCCTTCCCTTCCCATCCCCACCTTCCCCTCCCCTTCTCTTTGCATCCCTTTCCCCTTTTTGCTTCCCTTCTGTTGGTGCTCCCAATGCTTCTTTTCTGTCCTTTTCCCATCTATGACATGGAAGTCCCTTCCCTGTTGATCCATCACGGTATCAGCAATGTTGTTCTTTTTGTTGTGAACACATCTTCTTGCTCAAACATGGACTACGTAAGATATTACTCCTGCCTAACCTTGTACTTCTGCAGAATATCATATTCTTATCATGGTTGTGTGTGTTTAATGGTTGCTTATAATTTATAGTCCACATAATTTTTGAAATCTCATCTAATTCTCTTTCATCAGGATGTCTTTGCTGTTCTCAGCTGTATTTCTCAAGCTGGTTTGTGCTTCACTAGACACTCACAAATATTTATTATTGTTGTATGCTTGGAATGAAATATTAAAGAGTTAGTAGTTTATAGTTCTTTAAAGCAGACTTTGTGGTTTTTGACCATGCACAGCGTTTTATAAGTTTAACATTGCTTGTAATTATATAAAAAAGGCCATTTGATAAACACTACTCACTGCAGTAGAGAAGTCATCCCTTATACTGATGGATGCAAATTACAAAAAATATTTTTGCTATAAGCTGGCCAAAAAACTTGTTATTATTTACCTTAATTTTATACTATATTTTGCTAAACCGTGCAGAATGACATTATAAAATACTGACTAAAGTTATTATTTGAGAAAAAGGCAGACACATGTTTTAATCCTACTAGCTACATTTTTGAGTGCTTCCCTGAAAAGTACTAAGTGTTTGTAACCTAAAGTAGATATTTATAACAATCTTTGAATAGCAGTCCCACTTTCCCTGCGGCATAGAGGAGTCCTTACCAAAGAAAGTAGAAAAATGAAAAAAAAAAAAGATTCTGTCAAAAGAAAGGTATTTTTTCAAGAAGCATAGGTATATATTGTCACTTCTTATCATTTACAGAATTGTATTAAGAATTTTTGTTGTTGTTGTTGTTTAATTTAGAAGTCAGAGTTACAAAGAGAAACAGAGAGAAACAGATGGAAGGAGTGAGAAAGCGAGATCCTGTACCTGCTGACTCACTCTCCAGATGGCCATTAACCTGGAGCTTCTTCCAGGTCTCTCAGGTGAGTGCAGGGGCCCGTGCATTTAGGACATCGTCTACTGCTTTCCCTGGAGCATTAAAGGAACTGAACTGAAAGAGGAGAAACAGGGTCTTCAACTCACTCCACCTCCTACGCCACAATGCCAGCTCTAATTATATAATTGTTGATCGTATAAGAACCAGGAGCAATGATAAAGTGTTAGGAGGATGCGAACACTCTTTACAATTAATTTTACCTTCCAATTTCAGTGCAATAGCAGAGTTGTAGACATTCTCTAAGATTTACAGTCATTCACCTCTCAGTTCATATTCAAAGATAAGGTTGTTGGATCAAAGATTGAATTTCCCATCATTCTTGGGACTGTGGCATGTGACTAATCCATGAACTGTCTTATGTAAATGTGTTTTTTTTCCCTTCAGGGTTATGCCCTTAAAAATAATGACCCAATATTACATGGCCTCCCTATTTTCCTTTTCCCAAGTTGTGCACAATGTGGTGAGTCATCTTAAAATCTAACATCAGGTCATCCCAGGAGGGATGTTAAAATAAAAATGAAGACCTCTGAGTCAGAAAAATTCATCTCAAAGTCTGTTTCTACTTTAATCTACACCCAAGATAAATAAGCCATGAACCCTGCTAGTTTTTGTTAAAACAGTCTATCCAATTGACCTGACCATTGCGAGGAGAGTTGAATTTGCTGTGTGGTACTCTGTATCAGTTATCATTGATTTTTCTTTCCACCTGTCCTTTCACCTTTGCTAAGGTTTCAGCTGAACTACCTGCTGGGGATCGTGGGGTGGGGATGGGGAGGATAACAGTGAAAACAAGATTACATTTTCACTATAAATTTTTTCAACACTTTAACTATAGTAGTCTTCATCTGCATGTGAACTGTAAGTTGCACATGCTCCATCCACACCTGCTCATCTATACCTAAAGCAAAATCCTGGGAAAACAAAACACAATCTACCTTTGAAACAACACAGGCAGATGACAATATCTTCGGGAATACAGTAACTTGTGAAAATTACTGCTTAGACAGTACTAGCTAGCTTGACATTCCATTTCATTGAGACAGTGACTAAACAAAGTCTGTGTTCAGTAAAATGTCTGAATGAAATAAGTAAGCACCTTCTTAGAATCCAAAGATATGAGTTTTTCATACCACTAAGTAGTATTAGCAATAAAAGTGAAATCAGAGTTCTAGCATAGAGATTTTCCTCGCTGTTCCGTGAAAAACTGTAGGAGTGGAAAAAAACGTCATTATACGTTGCTTTAAGCACATCCAATTTTTACCCCAGACAAACTGTACATAGAGTCAAATGGTACTCAGTTTGAATAACTTGACACTGCATGTATTAAGCAAAGTGGAAGGCAGTGTGAGTACACTGAAACTGATTTAGTATGCAATATTTATCTGTGGGAGAGAGAAGCACAATTCAATTCAGACTGATTCATTCTCCATTTTCTGTGCACAAAATCCCACAGGAGGTCATCTGCTATCATTTTGTATCTATTTGGTATGCTCAAATGTAGCAGGCAGTAATAGAGTAAAACCTAGGATCACCCAGACAGCATAACCCGCTCTTCCCCATGTCGCTTATCACGCAGAGTTCAAGGTTTTGCTTTTTTCCCTCAACCACTTTGTGACTATGAAATTACCATAATTGTTCCTGAAAAATCTTCTCTGTTTTCACTTTACCAGCCAACCTAGGAGGCCTTCCTCGCTGTGTGCTGCTTCTCTCTCACAATGAATATCATTTTAGAGTTTGGAGATGATCATGCTCTTATTTATTTATCCCGTTTGGTTAATTCCCCCTACAAAACCCATTGACAGGAAGGGGCATTTTTTCTCCTGCATGTTTTCAAGATGCTATTGTTGCCTCTCCAAACACAAACAGTGCTACTTCATATTGGTATTACTTCCTGCTGTCACACAGAGATAGCTGGCAAATACATATATTTCTCAACTTCTAAATGTATTCGTTAGAATATCGACAACACAAGATTAATTCTTTAAAAGAGTACTTTTGGAGTACTTTTGGGATGCTATAGTATGTAATGTTATGTCCCTCAATCTCAGCATTGTAAACGTGTAGAAGTTCCTTTCCACTTCAGATTCAATGCCCTGCTGATGGCCTGAGGAAAGCAACAAAATACGATCCAAGTGTTTAGGACTCTTGTAGGACACGACAATGATGTTCTTGGGTTCAATATAACCCAGTTCTGGCCATTGCAACCATCTGGGAGAGCAAACAAGTATTTAGAAAATCTCTCTTTCTTTCTGCCACCCCCCCTCAACACTTTGCTTTCAAATCGATACATACATCTTAAGTAGTAAACTAAACTACATACATTTTTAAAATGAATTTGTAGCACTATTTTACAGTTTTTTTTTTGCAGTGATTACTTGATTGATACACATTATTTTAAAACCAAAGGGACTTTATATTAGGGGCTTCATTTATTCCTATTTTAACAGAAGATTTGAAGGAATTTAAACACTTCACAAAGTTTCAAATTCATGCATGATGAATTATGATAATAAAAAGGTTCCTGTCCAGTTTTAGTTCCTTATTTTACAATTAATTTGTCTTTTTGCTGCTCAAGTTTCTCCTCTGTCATTTAAGACTGAAATATGGAAAATCACTTATCTGTTTTTTATGTTTATTTTCCCAGTAAAAATCTTTGAGCTCATTAGATTATAAGAGGCAAAACTTGGTTTGGATGACAAAAGCCACCTCCAATTCTGTTCAGGCCCTTTGCTCTATATCTGGGTTCTCTCTAAGTCTCAGCTTCCTTTCAATTCTTAAATGTTTCGCATGGTACCTTGAAAATGCAGACTCTGAGTAACTGCAGGTTGGTCTTGACTCATCGTTTAATGGCTTCTTTAGGGCAAATCTGTGGCTCTGAAAAGGAACAAACTGGCTCTTTGTGCTCAAGACAAACAGATAACCATAGTTTCATTATTGTGTTATAAATGCAGGCAGCAGTGTATACGGACGTCTCTGATCATGCCAGAGGATGTATTTACTAAATAATGATGATAGGTCTTTTATTCTTTTTATAATTTTAAACACAAATTGAAAGAGAGTCATGACCTTTATAAAGGATAAGATCTGAAAGCTTTGCTAGAATACACATCAAAAGTTAATTGTAATAACAATTAACAATTAACCCCTTGCCCTGGTTCCCATGCTTGCCTGTATGTACCTTAAACTTGTCCGGTCTGTCCCACATTGCATTCAGTTCTTCTATGTGTCAATGGGCATTGAAGCCTAATTCAACCCAACCGGGCCTAGTATTAAGCCCACGCACATGTTGGTGGGTGCTGTTTTGTAATCCAGGTCTGCCCCAGTCCTGGTTTTTCATGCTTTCCATTGGGAGTGATAAGGAAGAAGAGAAAAATACAAATGTACTGATGGAAATTTCAATATGATTACATCAACATTGCAAAAAGATTAAAAGAAAAATACCAAAAATGCAAATATTTGAAATAAAGAAATTAAAAATGTTAATGCAGTGGAAATCTGTGCATCCACACAGAGCTGTCCATCTACGTATGTTACTCTGGCATACTAATGTGAAATATGCCCTTATAAGCTTACATAACACATTATAAAATTTGACCTCACATGCTCCATGTGAAAAGGCTCAACACATTCAAATTATTAAAAATCTGTGACCAAGTGGAGCAAAGGTAGAAGATAATCTCCAAAACAAAAAGGATTTTAAAAAGAAATGTATATAAATGTACATAAATTACCAGTTATTTCACAGCTTGGGATGTGTGTATCCCACACCAGAGTCCCCAGGTGCAAGTCCTAGGTTTGCTTGAGAACTTCCAACAAACGCATATCTTAAGAGGTGGAAGTGGATGGTTCAAGTTTGTTGGTCCCTGCTGCCTTCCACAAGGAAGTTCCAGCCTTGACACAGCACTGTTACAGGCACATGGAGAGTGAACCAAAAGATGGAAAATCTCTTGCTCTTTCTCAGTCTACATCTTTCTCTTACCATGGGCATCTCTGTTTTTCAAATAAATAGAAAATGCTAAAAGAAAAGGGGGAAAAATGTTCCTTCTGCACCTCACTGAGGAATTTCCTCTGCAAAATGATGGGTAAACATTTAGTAAACTGGTAAACATATACATATATATATTGTGTGTGTGTATATAACAAAAATAAAGATGACACAAATGCATCCAACAAATGACAGATACTCCATATGCATCAATGCTTAAGGATAATTTTTTCAACAAAACTTTATTCCCATAAGTTGGAAAATCCATATAATTAAAAAAGCCCCAGACACAAAAATCATTACAACTATAAGATAGGAAATATAAACTGTGATCAGCTCTGTGGTTAAACATTGTAACAGGAAGAGGCAGTGTGGCACAGTAGTTAAGCACTGAAGGAAAAATCATACTCCATATTGAATTGCTACTGTGCCCCAACGAACATCCTGCTAATGCAACTTGAATGCAGCTGAAGATATGTCACACAGATGATGGGTCCTGTCATTCGAGTGGGAGACTAGAAGGAACTTCTGACTCCTGGTTTTAGCCAAGGCTATTCATCCATGGCTGTTGCAAACTCTTTCAGAGTGAGTCACAGCATGAAAGATCTCTGTCTCTGTCTCTGATTGCCTTTCTGTTTCCATTGTTTTGCCTTTCAAATAAATAAAAATAAGCCAATAAAATTACTAAGCAAAACTAAAACCATAAATATTACTCAAAATAAGAAAGACATCTCAAAGCCTGATATACCTGTAAAGCAGTTCTAATGATATTTGAAGGTCTTTCAAATATAATTAACTCAGGAGAAAGGGTTTCTGAAATGGAATTTACTAGAAAATCACATAATCTCTGTTTAAGACTGTATTTGTCATCAGAAGATGCCCGCTCCAGAAAGTGAAAAAAATCAAGGGATTGAATATAATATGGTGAACACCATTATCTTACAAAGAACTAGTGCCCCAGAAGATTATTTAGAATTCCTAAGAATTGTTAATGGATGGAAACAGTACATCTTAGTTTCGCTTCACAGCACATATCCATCCAAAGCAGACTGTGGCTCTACTCTGAGGTCCTTGGGGTTGGGCTGATGGGGTAAACCCATCTGGAACACACTGGTTTCAGGACAGTGGATAAATGATCATGAGCATTATTAAACTGACTCTTGATAAATGATTGCTCCTACAGGGAATACATAACATTTCTATCCTCCTCTAATTGATGATAGGATTTTTCTGAGTCCTAGTGAGTTCAATAGGATGGAAGAGCACAGTCCTTTTCAGGAGAAAGTTACCCCACCCAGCAAAGCTAGAGATCATGAACCGTCACACACACAATCTTCCATGGGACATTTTACAGAAAAGAAACATTGAGGAATTCTCAACTATCATCTGTCATCTGTCATGAAAATTAGCTACAAATAGATACATATTAATTGCTTAGATTGACAAAAAAGAGAAAAAGAAAAGGTGCTAATGAATGAACTTGTTGAGTGTCCTAACGGGATGCCCAGATGTTGAGAAGATGGTGCTATGCCACTGTAAGAGCATTTTGGAAAATGATTTGTCATAGCCTAATCAAATTAACAATTTAGTACTTTCATAATCTTGTCTTCTTTTTCTAAGAACATACCTTGAGAAACGCTTGGATAAATGTCTTGGAAGACACATGAAAAATATAACAGAATAATAGTTTTAATACGCAAACTCATTGCTGAGAGATTTTTATTAACAACATAATGAACAAATAAATTGTTCACCCACTGTATTTATTAATGGAACCCAGATAACTTCATGAATTACTTCATATAATGAAGTATACTAAGTAATAAAACTAGAAAAATATTGTTTCCAAAAAAACACTGATGTTTACCACATATTACCGAATGAAAAACTGCAACTCATAAAAAAATACATGAAATATTCTATTAATATAAAATTCAAAATAGGCAATTGTAAATAGCTTTTTAAGATTTTTAAATATATATATTATTTTACAATGATAAGGATATATATAGAGTTAATAAAGTCATATATTCTGACAAAGAAATATTGTGTTAAATTTGTAAAAATAAAATATTCATAGGTTTTTAAAAATAAAGACCTATATACTCATGCCCCACCCAAAACAATTTGAACTAATAATCTGAGCAACTTTTTAGAAATTAAAATTTTCTGTTTAAATTTACACAGAGTAAACATTTTTATTTAGCTATATCTGGATTTGGATTCATTTTAAAGGCACACTGTATTTCCTCAGAAAATAACTATGATTCAGACTATCAGGTGATATAGCAATTAGAATATACTGAATAATAACTACACTATTTTAAAACTGCACCTTTTTTTCTTTAAGAACCAAAAGGAATCACTCCTTTAAGAAAATCCCTCTTCACCACAGTAATAGTGTTTCTCTTGAAACAACTTCTGGTGTTCTAACCTTTGCTACCCTGACAAGATTTCAGAGGTACAAATTGCAGTCTGTCTAGTTCAGCCAAATAAACTTGAAAAGTTCTGCCCATAAAAATCTTTCATTTCTAGCTCTCAAACAGATTTAAATGAGGAAAATCTGGTACTTAATGTTCTCCTGGCAAGGTTGCCTAGCGACTACTCCAACCTGCAGCTCACACTGGGGCTTGGGTGTAAACTTAGTTATTGCGATGCTTAAGAAAATGCCAGTTAATAAACACATGCGGCCTAGCAAAGTTATTTGCAAATCTTTGATCACACCTTTAAGCATCACTCCTGTAAGCATCGGCTCTCTCTCTTTCTTCTTCTTCTTTTTTTGGTGTATTACATTTGATATCTATGTACGCATGATTGTAGAATTGATCATGTTTGCCTGAGTGCTTGTGGAAAGACTGATCTTTGTTCATTTTGAAAAGTTCAGCTTATTATAATCTACTTAAACAATGTGACTGTGTGTGTGTGTGAATCTGTATTTATTTGAAAGGCAGAGTAACAGAGAAGGAGAGCAGCAGAAAGATTTTTTCGCCCTGTTGATTCACTCCTCCAATGGTTGCAATGACTATGGCTGTGCACGGAAGCCAAGAGGAAGGAGTTTTATCCTGCTCTTCCATGTGGGGCAGAGGGCCGCACACTTGGGCCTTCTACTGTTTTACAAGATTGAACCTGGATTTGAAATGGAACCTCAAGGACTGAACCAATGCCTCGATGGGCTACCAACATGGCAAGTGGTGGCTTAAGCTGCCGCACCATGATGCTGGCCTCAATGTGACTTTTAAAATCATCAATAAATGCATTGAAGAAATAAGTATTTTAATTCAGGCTTTGAATGCAGAAGACAGATGATGTACAAACTAACAAAAGGAATGTTTATCTCCCCCTTTACCCCAGATACAGGGAAAAAAGCAATGTGGAAATAATAGTCTTACCCATTTTCCTGTAGCCCTTGAACATTTGTGCCCTAATTAACTATGTAAAGATTGTCAAAAATAAAAAAAAAAAGAAAAAGAAAAAAAAGAATGTTTAACATGGCTGACTTAAAGCATTTTCAAAGAACTTAAAATATTTTAAGAACTGCTCACGCTTGGTAGTTTTTATCCTTTAATTTTGTCTGAAACTTAATTTCATAAATATTGCAAATAGTTGAGAACTCTAAAATGACAATCAAGTCAGTTCTTCATCAAATGCCTTACTTCTTTATCAAAACTTAGTTTGATTAAAGTTGTACTGTGGATCATTTACATTTGTAATTTTTTTAGTTTTTTTTAAATTTCCTTTATTTTATTAATTACATTGCATTATGTGACACAGTGTTATAGGCACTGGGATTCCTCCCACCCCTACCCAAACCCTCCTCCCATGGTGGATTCCTCCACCTTGTTGCATTACCACATACACTTGTAATTTTTACTAGGTCCTAGGTCCTGTCACAAAAATCCTCATAAAAGGCTTTTTCAAAAAAGCAAATGAAGCATCCTCTTGTTGTTTTCAATGTACCTGTGAAAAAGAAACCAAATGAGATGCTTTACAAAATCATGTAAACATAGTTTGTCATATGTTGAGCTTATACATATTTTCCTGTGAAATATTTTCTTGGGTATTTGTAAAAAGTGCTTTTTTGTAGAGCCCTACAGGTATAGACTCTATTTTCATGTTGCCATTCAATAAAAACTTATCAAATTGAAAGCAATTATGATTTGTTACTATCCTAACACTCCATTGTTCCTTAAGTTATAAAAGAGAACTTAGAGGATGTTTTCCTCCTCTTAATCACTAGCTAAATGGAGACAGTAACATAGTTAATTCTTCCGGAGATAAATTACTGAAGTGTATTGTGTTTTAACAATGGAACTAGCTGTATAAATTTAAAAAAAAGTCTTTCACTTAGATTTAATATTGTCCTGTAAACACCAATACATTGTATTAAGAAAAAACATCATGTTACAAATAAATGATTTTCAAAAATGTGATCATTTTTATTTTTTTCCCAATTATCTAAATTGAACATTACCTTTCCTCCAAAGAAGCAAATGGTTTCACGTAGTTTCGTAAACTGGTTCTAGTCATCTTCATTGAAGAAAGGTTAAAGCACTAATTTCTGTTAACTAGCATTGTGTGACCTTATAACGAACCTGAACATTAGACATTTTCATTCCAAGCTGCCCAAAGTCTCAGAGCCAGCATCTAAATAATATGGGTGAAAAGACGGATGGACTGAATAGATTGTGACCAGTGTTGGAATTAGAAACTGAGCGCTTCCATCTTGGATATAAAAACAGTGCTGTTCAGAAAATTCACGACAGTATTTCTGTGCATGAAGCTAGAATGTTTGGCGTCCTCATGGTGAAGGGAATACATTTATCAATCGTAAATAAATAATGTTTTTCTATGTATTATTTCTGTTAAGAGACACACATGGATCATAGATTTTCTAACTAGGAATTCAGGGTTTAGACACTGTTTTTAATCAGCTCGTTGCGGCTGACCTCATGATCATTTTTGCTGCTGAGTGTGCTCAAGGCAATTCTCTCTGGTGCCTGAAGTGAAGCATTGATTCTGTTTAACCAGTCAGTACAGCACAGACCCGCAGATTAGGAAAGGTGTTAATGGCAAGATCTGATGCAGAGAAAAAGTTTGCAGAAGCAGAACTGGCATGAAAATTCAGAAAAGAAGCTTCCGCCTGCATTAAAGAACACACGCATAGAAATAGAGCGAGATTTATTGGAGAGTGTAAAAATGAATATAAAAACCAGAGCTGCCAATGACAAGTTAGATAAAGGGAAGAAAACAAGGTGCTCCTGGAATAAACAAGTAACATTTGGATAACGAGGGGAAGGAGGGAAGCAAAAGTTCGATGACAGATGGAATTGGCTTACAAAAGTGCAAGCATATACTAAAGAACTTTCGTTTAGCATTCAAAAAAACGGCCGGAAGGTTTTTTAGCACAGACTGGAATACCTTTTCCTGCAGTAGAAAATGAAATATTAAAAGACTTTATTATTGCACTGGAGCAGATAATTAGGCAATTAGAACCATTAAATTTTGATAGAATATCAGAACTATAAAGCATGCCTGCCAAGTTTAAAATTTTCAAGCTAAGACTTGGCTTTTGAATGTTACCGTTGCTTTTAAACATTGTTTTGCTGCTGATTAAGTTTGCTCCCCATTATCAAGAAACAGAAATATTGAAGTTTGTAGCGTGTAATGTCACAGAAAAATATATTCACAAGAAATTCATACAAAGAAAGTGAAGGCTGAGCAATGAAGGAAAATGATTCATGAATCAGACAGTTATATTAACCAAGAATAGCTCTGTTTGAAAGAAAGACGTACTAAAAATCTTTTGTAGGAAAATGTGTACAAAGGCACAAGCATTCATCTAATAAATAAATAGAACTTAAGTTTTTATACGTTCAGGTGTCTCAGTGAATGCACTGCAGACAATAACCTAAGGTGTAAGGAAGATTTTACCAAACCGAAAACAGAAACTAAATTTACAGTTGTTAGTAAAATTTCTAAAAGAGTTCTCTCTCTCTCTTTGGCTATCCTCAGGGGATATACAATTTAGAATTCTTGAGAACATTTTGTACTAGAAATAGAATAATTTGAAGTTGACTTCTAATAGGGCAAAAGGGAAAATAAAATCACTTTGTGTAAATTAAATTTCTTGTATTATTCTACCCAAAACATACCATTATTTGTAGCTTTCCTTATTCTATTACCACAGAAACCTCAAGGTTTGGTTTGTAGTATAAAAATAGACAAATATTTAAGAAGAATTCTTAGAGTCTTGTACATTTTTGACTTACTGAAGCACTAATTAAGGCAAGTTTAAAACGTTGAAGCTATCTGATTTTACATTGTGGAATTTAGATCAAAATTGAACAGATCACCGCAGCACTGTGGAGCAATGAATAAAGCCACCACCCTTGACACTAGTTCAAATACTATCTGTTCCATTTTTTTTTTTCATCCAGTCCCCTTCTGCTGTACCAAGGAAAGTAGCAGAGTGTCCTCTAATTCTGCTCAGGAGACCTGAGGAAGCTCCTGGCTCCTGGCTTCAACCTGTCCTAGCCCTGGCTGTGGTAGCCACTTGGTGACGGAAGCAGCAGGTGGAAGATTTTCTCTCTCTCTCTCTGTCTCTGCAACTCTGTGAAATAATGCTTAAAATAATGGCTGTTTTAAAGGGATATTGTGGTGTTATACCAATTTATTTTCGATTTTATTGAGGATACCATTTGTCACTTTTAAAATAATATTAGAGCTTTAGCTCATCAAATGAGGAACAAAGTAAGTAAAATTAACTTTTACTAATTTGAACAAAAATCTGAGAAGTGTACATATTTAAAGAATCTGGGTTGAAGACCTATAATCAAGACAATTGGATGATCATTCCATGAATATTCCAACTTATGTAGCAAACAACTATAGATGCATATATTTTCTGGATAGCCATGGTGAAACACAAGAAATGGAATTCTTCAAGCAATCAAAAATGAAATGGGTATCCAGGATTGAGAGTAAATGCAAAATTCACAGGGTCGAAGAGAGACACAGAGCAAATATGGATCCTAAGGAATAAAATTTAAAATACATACAAAACTCATAACATAAACAGGTCTGAAGAAGGCAAAAAAACTTTAAAGATCTCCTATTGCCCAGAACAAGGACCACAACACAACCTGTTTTCTGTCTTGCAGGAAGTAGCAGAATGATGGACTTTTAACTTCTGCTGAAGGATAGACTAACAAAATAATATGGCAGAAAATGGTGGGAGGGAATGGGGCAGGCGAAAGGGAAGGGAAATGGGGGGTCCCTATAATTACAAACTGTATCATGGAAAATAATAACAATGAAGCTAGAAAAAATAAATAAAATAAATGTAATATTGACACCTCAGAATTCTGAACAATATTTTGTGCTTTTTCAATGGAATTAAATATGAAGAATAGGTTGCCAAATTCCAGAGTTCTTCTACAGCTAAGTCAGCACATATTTTTGCCTAGAATATGCCTATATGCCAATAAAGCATGTTTCTTGTAGATTATATATCAACCTGATGTGACAATGTGATTATAATTCTGATATCTGCTATCTATATACCACATTTTCATGTGTACATATCTCCCCGTGACTATTCACATCCTTAAATCTTAAACCTTAGTGCTTTAAATGAGACTTTATGTACAGATGAGGTTTTGCCATGCAGTTTGTTAAGATTAAGTGATGCTAGAATTTTAAACTTTCCTAATTAAACATGGCTAACATTCTTATAGGAAGGGGGAGAATGGATCAAGATATGCATATAAGGAAATTGCCGTGTGAAGATGAAGTCAGATAATGTGTAAGTCTTTTACAAACCAACTAAAGTAAAAATGTCCATTGTATCAGCAGGAACCATGGAAGACAAGAAATAGATTCTTCTGAACCCACAGAAGGAAACAACCCAGCTGTCACATGGACTTCCAAAAAATATGATACTACATTTCAGCTTTTGAAATTATACAGTAGCTACAGTGGTCTAACATCCTATACTATTCCATCTTACCTAACATTGATAATGTATCTAGGATATTAATACATCTCTGCTAATATAGTCATCTACCCTTTTAATATAAAATGCAGTGCCACCATTCTGAAAGCTGCAAGATGTTCAACTCTAAAACAAAAATGAAATAGCTTGAGGCATCATTTTCTTTTTCCCAAAGAAATTAGACATATAAACTTCAGTTGTAATTGGGCTTGTTGACGTGGGTAATGTTTGTGCAAACCTAATAGCTCGTAGAAAAGTAATAAAGTGCTGGAATTGACCTTTGAGGTTACTTAATCCAGCGTGTGTCTCCGTTCTGAAATACTCTCCTTAAGATCTTTGAACGACAGCCAATTACCTTCTTCATGGGAGCAAAATAGGGGGTAGGACAGAGTGCCTAAAGGCACCAGGGAAAGATTTAAAAAGGAAACGATGATTAGACCGAGTTGAAACATGGGCAAGCATGGCAGAGTTCCCTAAGGCTAGAGTGTAATGTGTGGGAGAAAAACATGGACATTTCGCTAGAAAAGCTGGCCTTGCCAGATTGTGAAGTGTATTACACACTAAACAAGAGAACATTGAGTTGTCTGCCAGGAGACAGTAAGAGCTGGGATTATTTTGGGTCTAAATATAATAAGATACAAAGTACAAACTGTATGTACTAATGTAAGTATTGTTATAGTTTATATATTTAGTAAACTCATATTCATAAAGGAGGGAGATACAATGGAGATTAAGCAGAATGCTGGAGAGCTTGATCAATGAGAGCATTCTACTTGTTTAGCACAAATAATCTGTAATTCCTCATCTGATTATCAGTTGGTTGCATTCCAAATTCCACTATAACTGTATCTCCTTTCACTATCATCACTCTTATTCTATGATATTTTGAAACAACATGTATTTGTAAATTTAAATTTTGTAAGTTGGCACTGTGTCTTTCTACAAGCATTAGTATTACTTGGTATAACATTGTATCTATTATTTTCTTATTAATATGACTTGAGTTAGAACTCAAAATAACTACATTTCAAGTACCTTGAAGTTGCTAGAAAAGTGTTATTGCTCTTTCTTGATGTTCTCAAGCAATTTTGAACTTTGAAAGTAACTTCATTTTTTTGTACTAGTCTTATGTGCCTAACTTTGTGACCTTAAACCCAGAGATACATGTCCATGCAGCTTTAAGATGAACGACAGCATTATATTTAACATTGTAACTTTAATCTTAAAAGGAAAATAACTCTTAAGTATTGGCAGTATGAGGTCAGTCTTGTTTACATAGCATGTTAAGCTGCTGCCTGGAAGACTGTCATCACACAAGGATGCTAGTTCATATATAGGCTGCTCCATTTCCAATCCAGTTCGCTAGTAGTGCACCTGGGAAAGCAGTGGAGTATGGTCCAAGTGCTTGAGCCCCAGAAGCCAGAAAAGAGATCTGGCAGTCCCTGGCTCCTGGCTACAGTCTGGTTCTCTCCTGGTGTTTTTCGTCATTTAGGGACCAAGTGATGGAAGCTCTAGCACACACTCACTCTCTCTCTCTCTCTCTCTCTCTCTCTCTCTCTCTCTTTCTTTCTCATTTTCTTTCATTCTTTCTATTGCTCTCTCTCTTTCTCTTTTCTCTGTTTCTCTTTCCCCTCTCTCTGAAATTCTTCCTTGCAAGTAAATCTACAAATCCTTAAAAATTAAAGCTATAACAAATGTATAGCTTCTGTTTTGGAAGTGAGAAGGTGAGTAAAATGGTAACACAATTAGAAACATGTATGCAAACCAATATTTCACAATATTCAGGTCAGGGAATAAAATTTACCATCAAGTTGTCCATAAAAGCCAACTTCCATTTAAAAAACTGATTTATTTATTTTTATTGGAGAATCAGATATACAAAGAGGATAAAAAACAGAGAGGAAGATCTTCCGTCTGATGATTGACTCTCCAAGTGACTGCAATGGCTGGAGCTGTGCAGATCCAAAGCCAGGAGCCAGAAACTTTCTCCATGTCTCCCACACCGGTGTAAGATCCCAAGGTTTTGGGCCGTCCTCGACTGCTTTCGCAGGCCACAAGCAGGGAGCTGGATGGGAAGTGGAACTGCCGGAAATAGAACCGGTGCCCATATGGCATCCTGGTGTGTTCAAGGTGAGGACTTTGGCCACTAGACCACACGCCAGGCCCCAAAGTTTCATTTTTTAATCTATGGCTATGAATCTATATCCGCAAATCTTAAAAAAAAAGAATCTACAATTGTTTGATAAAAGTTAGTAATTGATGTGGCTATTTTAGAATACAAGTTATTTGTACCTGAGTCACAAGATAAAATTAGGCAGGTTGAACACATACAAATAATAAACAAATATAGAGAAAGATCAAAAAATTCTTATAGAACAACTTCCTTATTTTTGTCTTGAATTGTTTTTTTCTAACCTCGTAAATATAATTTACAAATAAAATATAAATTTCTTAGTTCCTGAAAATATAATGAATTGATCATTGATATTTATACTATAAGAAAGTGCAATTTTTGGTTTCTCTGATTTCTTAGTAATTGTCCCTTCCCTCCTAGCCTCCTAGCCACCATCACTGCATCATCTGTGTATTTTGGACAAGAGAAATGCCTAATGCAGCTTTGCAACGGATGCCCGAGTTGCAGTCCTTGGAAGGTTGCAGATGTCCAAACATCTGTCTAGAAGTATTGCTGGCCACCAAGTTGCTACTTGTTATGCTTGAATTTGCAACTGAAAAGTTCTGTAGCAATAATCTGTGGTCTGGTTTTCCCCAGCCTTATTTCAGCTTCTACTGTCACAGAGACCCTTCTGGCATGGAGTCAATATTCTCATTAAGCAGTAGCCAAAGCTAATAGAAGCACTCCCTGTCTCTTTTATGAACATTTCTTGGAATAAATACAATTTAGAGAGTCCAGACATAATATGCATTACTCATCCAAAATTACACATCTATTAATTTACTATAATTTCATAAAATATGTATGCTAATATCTCAATAGAATCCAATATTTCTCATATCAGTATTTAACAGGGGAAATTGATCCAAGATACATATTAGACTGACCTTTTCTCAGTAATTTTTAATGGACTGATATTCCTAAAACCACACTCATGAGCTGTATACACATGAGTGATGTGCAGTTACGTATTCTCTTTAGATTCATGCTCTTTGAATCCATAAGCAGGGGAATACGGAGGATTGTCTCAATGTGTTTCTTCATAAGTATTTGTTAGTGTGACGACCCAAGATCAAGAGACTTAAGGAACAGATCCTCTGTAAGGTGCTTCTCTGAAAAGTAGTTTGACATCTTTGGGAAATTACAAAGTACTATTTTTGGGAAAGTCTTTGGGGAAAATGAGCCATACAAATTCTAGTTTAAATAGTAAAAATCAAATTTCTGCTGAGCAATTAGTTTGTACGTATTTGAATGATGATTCAAGGCAACTTATCGAGCACTGTGATGAGTCCTGGACTATTTTTAAAAATATCAGAATTTCCATTGAGTCCATAGTCTTATCATTGTTGATTCTAAATTTATATTTCATGCTTTTCTCTTTGCCTTATCTTTTTTTGTAAATTTCAGACTTATGTTACATTGGGTATTACTTACATAGGTGTATATAAAGAGTGTGTAACTACAATTTTTTTCTTTCAACTGATTATATCTTATTTGAATAAGCAAAAATGGAGAATGTCATGGTAAAATGAAAAGTGAATTAATAATTAAAAAAATTAGGTAAATGTACAAATATTCTAGGTATTATGTGTGTTAGATTAACTTTAACAAACCCTAATAGATTTTCTTATGATATATGGTCATATTCAACATTCAAAACTCCGTTGTGAAAACAATAACCTTGGTGGCTGTAATGAGAAAAGAGATTATATCAGAATAATAGAGTGAGAAATTTTGAATTGAAAATATTGGTTAGTATGTAGCCAACCGTAATCTTTGTAGCAAACCTAGAGGCCACTTTGTTCGGCATATAAGCAGTTACATATTTAGAATACATAAGTAATGTATTCTAAAATCCATTCTCATGTTATAAACTACTTATATTATCATCCCCCATTTATTAAACTTTCAACACACTTTTTTTTAAAGATTTATTTTTATTACAAAGTCAGATATACAGAGAGGAGGAGAGACAGAGAGGAAGATCTTCCATCCGATGATTCACTCCCCAAGTGAGCCTCAACGGGCCGGTACACGCCAATCCGAAGCCGGGAACCAGGAACCTCTTCCGGGTCTCCCGCGCGGGTGTAGGGTCCCAATGCATTGGGCTGTCCTCGACTGCTTTCCCAGGCCACAAGCAGGGAGCTGGATGGGAAGTGGAGCTGCCAGGATTAGAACCGGTGCCCATATGGGATCCCGGGGCTTTCAAGGTGAGGACTTTAGCCGCTAGGCCACGCCGCCGGGCCCTCAACACACTTTTTAAAATTTGATATAATTATATGACATGTGGACTTCATTGTATGTGCACATATATGCACTTAAAATGCCTGTCATAACGACTCAATTAAAAAACTTTAGGTGAGTGGATTTTGTAAATGCGTGCAGGGTCCCAAGGTTTTGGGCTGTCATCGACTGTTTTCCCAGGTTAAAAGAAGGGAGCTGGTTGAAAAGTGAAGCTGTAGGGATTAGAACCTTCACCCATATAGGATCCTGACATGGGCAAGGTGAGGACTTTAGCTGCTAGGCTACCATGCCAGACCCTGCCTGGCTTCTTGAGTTCACAGATTGCTCATGTTGGAGATTGAGATCAAAAGCTGTGGGCAATGGTACATAGAAATTAGCAAAAGTTCAAGACCAAGTTTGAGACCTGTGGACAGGGCCACAAAACTGTGTGCTTTGAGATTTCTTTGAGATAGTCACTTACTGACTTCTGTGCTTGGTCACACTATTGTTTCATAATCATCATGCATTGGCTGACTAATATCAACATAGGATGTAGTTATCAATATTTGTGCCACATCAATTCATGTGATTTACCTACAAAAGCAGTTCAATAAAAGACTGAGGCACGGAGCCCTCTAGATTGAATTCTTAACTTCAGAGAGGGGGGCTTCCTTCTGGCTCCCAGCTTTCATAGTCTTCTTGTGTTTGTCTCATTTCTTCTTCTTCTTTTTTTAAATGGCACATTTCTTCCCTCTCTAATCCTGTTCATGCTATCTGGGTCACTGTACCAATTGTATGGCAATTTTAAGCAATGAAAATTTTAAGCTAAAATTTGTTTCTACATCAGAATTCAAGCAATTCAATAAATGATATATTTCTAACAAAATTCACCAGAGAAAATCAGTATACAAATGATGGTATAGAAAACATTGTGGAAATGAGTTAAGAGACTTATTTTGACACAAAAAAATGATCGAAAACCACACATAGTTGTTCCTTATATGATTTTTTGAATACTATATTGAAGATTCTGTGAATTCCTTGGCTCTATTATTTTCTATGTATCTATTTGGCTAACCCTACTTAGTTTCACTTTTTAAAAATTATTGTATTGAAACAGAATCTTCCAAAGTTGTTATTCTTTTAAAAATTGTCTTACCACGTGTTAAAACATTTTGATATGATGTTAGCATCAGCATATAAATGATTACTTTGAGGCAACATAACCCAAATAATATGAACCATTCCTTTGGTTATAAAAATAAAGCGAAATAATACCTATCTCATTTTGTTATTAATTTTAGCAATCTGCCACCATTTGAAATACCAAAATATATGATTATATAATGTGAAATAGGTGCATATAGAAGTTTCACATAGTATGAACTAAGATCTTTAAAAACAAGGTCATGTCTGAAGATTATAAAATTAGAAGTAGCTTAGCTTTTGTCAACTTGCTATTCATTTAGAAATTGCTTAGAGCATGATTTTTTGAAGTCATATATTTTTCAAAAAATTCAAACATTTCAGGATATATCAATACCTTTAATATACAATATTCATATTTTCTTATCTCAAATTAAGAATATTTCACCACCTTTGGTGTAATATTTTGTACTATTTTTGCATTTTGGTTTACTAAGAATTGACTGATACTCTTGAAATACTAGATGTGGTGGCTGGCATCATGGTGTAGCAAGTTATGCTATATGGGCATCAGTTCATGTACCTGCTGTTCTACTTCCAATCAAGTTCTCTGCTTCTGACATGGGAGAGCAACGAAAGATGTAGGATTCACAAGACCTTGGGCCCTACATAAGAGTGGGAGGCTGGGAACGAACTCCTGGTTCCTGGCTTCAGATCAGTCTAGTTCTAGAAATTGCAGTCATTTGTGGGGTGAATCAAAGGATGGAAGACCTCCCTAACTCTCCTTTTCTCTAAAAAAAAAATCTGCCTTTCAAATAAAAAGAAGTAAATGTTAAAAAAAATGACTTCTCAGAAGACTTATTAAAGTATGTTTGAACTATTACTTCATTTTTGAATTTGAGAAATTTCTGATTATTTCATAAAAATGCTTTTTTGTCAATAATTAATTTAGAATCTATGTTTTCTTTTTAAAGACCTTTTAGTCCTTTTTAAGGATAGAAGATCTAAGTTTAGCAGTATAGTTTGTCTGATGTCTGTAGAGATGAGAAAGGTGGCCTCTTTAAAATGTGTAAAACATGACATTATAGACCTTATATTTTATCCTATTTTATCGTTGTATTATGTTTATAGGGGTTGGACATCTCAATCCTATAAGCACTTTCTGTTTCTTAATATTTCACCTGTAATGATCACTATTTATCTGAAACAACCTCATTTTTCCTTTTCTTAGGATTCAGTCATGCTTGAGTCAGATCGAATGACATTCCCAGAAGCAAAACATATATCAGCTTCTATATTGTCTTCTTATTTCAGAAAAGGTCAGTGTGCTGATTCCAATCGTGAGTATTCAAAATTTTCATTTGTAGATATGAGCAAAGTGGCATTTACTAGGATCCTAAATTCTGGGTTAGTCTTGCTGCAATTTTATTTCTGTGCTAGGTTTTTGTCCATAAGGCACAATGAATAGAAAAGACTACTAGAATGAGATATATTTAATTTGTATGTTCACATAATGTTTAACTCTCTTTATATATATATATATATACTTATGTTATATATATATATTAAGTTGTTACTTGATAGTCAAATTTTTTCAAATATGAAAAGGAAACACTTATCTTTAAAGCAATATAAGATTGAGTTAATTCTTTGTGACTTATTTGATAATGTGAGATATAGTGGAAGATTTGGGTCATATACCTGCAAATAATTCTGTTGCCTTTTTTGGTAGAAACAGTAGTATTTAGTTTTAAGAAAAATAGCAAAAAAAAATCAAAGCTTTAATTTAATTGTTCTTGATGCATAATCACCTGCAGGTAACGAACATATTGAAGCAGCATTTGTTGCTTCCAGTGAAGTACAAGCATGAAACTGTGTCATGATAATTACTTTTAATAAATTACTGACATTATTAAAGTGTGTTGAATGCTCAATTTTAAGCTTCCTGTAGTTTATCTACCTTTTTGTTACGGAAGTCATCATTTTCTCTTTTTCTCTGGGATCGTTTTCTACTGAGGAACTCTAAATCTTTCCTCTCCCATAAATACGTGAGCATAAATCTGTGATTTATTGCCATTTAGGTTCTGTTTCTGTTGAGGAGGTTTACTGTTCTGAGAAAACTCATTAATCTCATTCAGGGTTTGTAGTATAAACATAACCTTTACAATATATAGCAGAACAAATTACATGTTTGTGTGATTTACCGTTTCTGTTTTGCAGAGAGAACAATTTGTACTGCTTTTTTCTCCTTTTAATTTTAATATTCATTAACAAATTTCCACTAATAACACAAACCAGATGAGTAGTTGTGCATTTTCATTCTTTTATTTTTAGTTTTATTTCCTATATATTAAAAACATGATACATTGAAATGTGATTAGATTTAAAACAATCTTCAAAGCAAAACAGACTTTTATTTGTGTGTGCGTGTGAAGTTGACTTGAAATCTGAGGTGATTAGCAATCCAGTTTTTTTTTTTTTTTAAAGATTTTATTATTACTGAAAAGCCGGATATACAGAGAGGAGGAGAGACAGAGAGGAAGATCTTCCATCCGATGTTTCACTCCCCAAGTGAGCCGCAACGGGCCGGTACGCGCCAAACCGATGCCGGGAACCAGGAACCTCCTCCAGGTCTCCCACGCGGGTGCAGTTTCCCAATGCATTGGGCTGTCCTCTCCTACTTTCCCAGGCCACAAGCAGGGAGCTGGATGGGAAGTGGAGCTGCCGGGATTAGAACCGGCGCCCATATGGGATCCCGGGGCTTTCAAGGTGAGGACTTTAGCCGCTAGGCCACGCCGCCGGGCCCAGCAATCCAGTTTTAATATATATTTATATATACACACAGACACAGATATCTTCCAAGTTTTTTATATTAACTGTATATTTTGTTTAAAGGAAACATTTAAAATATTAGGCTATGCTTATTTGTGCTGAATAATTTTCTTATTTAGAATCCTTAAATGCTTTTTTCAATGTCATTTTAGATTCTCCTGAAACTTACTGTTGAGTTTTTGAAATTGTAACTGGGAATATGAAAAGTTCCACTACTAACATATGAGCTTTGTTTTAAATTACATGTTGTTGGGCTCGGCAGTGTGGTCTAGTGGCTAAGGTCCTTGCCTTGATCCCATATGGCCGCTGGTTCTGATCCCGGTGGCTCCACTTCCTCTCTATCTCTCCTCCTCTCAGTATATCTGACTTTGTAATAAAAATAAATAAATTACATGTCATTGTTTTCGTTAGTCCTTAAAACTTTCTTAAATTTTCTTGGTATTATTTTATTTCTTTGTAAACATCTTTCTTTTAAAAGATAATTCTGAATGTCTTACATTGAACTGGACTTGCTGTGTTGCAGTGGTTTATATTTTGTTTTTATGCACTTAGATTTAAAAGCAATACTTAGTTAACTCATTTGTTAACTCATATTCAACGGAAGGACTTATCTAAAATGATATTTTTTGCTGATTATATAATAATTGTCCCTTTAATAGACATTTTCGCCCTGCTTCTGTGTCCTATGTATGCTCTGAGGTGCTCTGAGAAATCTTTGCCCTAATTGGAAAGAGAAATAACACATAAATAAGAGAGTCAGGTTTGCTTTAAAATAAATGTTCTGGCAATAAAACAAAGTAGAATGTGACAAAGACACCTACCCATCGCTGCGTTCCCATCTCCTACGGATTTCTAGTTGCTAATAGCACATCTGTGAGTTCTCATCCAACCTGTTGCAACCAGGTGTGCCAGAGGCCGCAGAGTGTACCTGGAGAATATGACAGTGCACCGTAGAAGCAGTGACAGCTGCACACTCAGAACCATGAGATTCAGCGAAGAGAGGAGCATACTATCCAACCCTAAATTATTCTTGATTCAACAACCTTGAGAAGAGAGAGACTGTCACAATCAAATGTTTACCTAAGGAATATGGGTGTTTGACAGAGCTCACTTTTTGGATTGCTGACTTAAAACTCTGAATTGAGCTTGGACATTAGGTCAATGTACATCAGCATATGGCTAACTTTGTACTGTCTGGAGGCTTTACTCATTATGTTCTGATAAACTGTGATTCTATCCATCTGCCTGGTTTTTTTTTTTTTTTTCATCTTGTTCCTGGTGTTCATGGAGCATATGGGAAATCATAATAATTAATTTACGAAGACTTTTAATCTGTCTGCCAATAACAGATTACTTTTGAAAAATAAAAGTCTCAAAATTTAATGTGTCTCTGAATTTTCCCAGCCACCGACATACTTGCCTATTCTTATAGGACAATGGTATTCAAATGTGATCTGATTTAACAGCTCCAACTAGAGGTCCAATTTGTTTTTGTTATTTACATGTGTTCCAAGGAATAGAAGAAAGGATAGACATGGCACCTTCTAAGCAGCTTGCTCTAATTACATTATTCAAGCCACTTTTATAAGATACATCAATCCACATATTGGAAAAATATGTCCTAGCTCACATTGACCTGCAGCTATTATGCCCTAATAAACTTAGCTCATAGTAGTATATACGTTTTCCAAATTGCTGCCATTTAAAGAAAACATGTTGAAAAACAGAGTTTAAGGATTTTATGTTGCATTATACATAATGTCTGCATATTCATAAATAAAGCTCAGATTGTAACAGGAATGAGAGAAACTTGCAAAATTTCCCATCACAATTCTAGACATGAAAGACACATGGGTCAAGTTGGTTTTCAGCTACTGAAATCAAAGACGTTCTGCTATTCAGAGACAAACTCAAGCAATCCAAAGATTACTGGGAAGGTTCGCTAAAGCTGTTTTGATATAACTTGCCTGTTTTTCCTGTATAGCTGCTTCATATAATAAATATGAGTTTGTTATTATTAAAAAGCTTAAAATAAATTAATCAGTGTTGAAATATCTAAAGAGAAAATGTTTGTGAATGGTCTCAGGCTAACATATGAGTGCATAATTTGATCTGAAATGAACAATGTGCTTTAGAGTAGACTGAGTAAACCGTTGATATTAATTTTTGTTATGAGCTCCTTCCAGTCCACATCCATGGTGTTTGAGTGATCGCTTCACACACTGATTTTGTTGGCTGTCTGTTAGAGGGAAGAGCACCTGGAGAATGCCTGTTTTGAGAGGTATTCCTCTGAAATTGATATGATGATCTGTGCACATTCTGTATTGCTATGATAAATTATCATCTACAATTCCTTTCTGAGACTTGGTATTTTATGGATATTAAATGTCCTAATTACTTCATTAGATCAATAGTAACCTTCCTGCTATTGTTTTCGCATGCATTAAACTTTTGGAAGCAATATTAAATAAGGTTTATTTTCTGCTTAAAATAAGTTAGGAAAAATAGTCTCAAAGTGTTCAGTGCTTACCACGCATCAGTTGCTGTAATGGTGCTCTTCATGTGTCATCTGATTTAATCTTCTCCACAGCTATGTTCAATCTTAGCAATATTTTATAACCAGTTAAGTAGGACCAGCTAGCTTAAAACATTACTATTGCAGACTGAATGTTCAAAATAAGTCCTCTGAGAGAACAATTGTTGCTCTTACTGCCATACCAAGCTGGCATTTATGACTGTATCCTTCCTTTATAATGTTCTGATCTGTGTTGTGCATGATTCAAAGATAGGCTTGTACTTTTTGTTATTTTTTTTCGCACCAAGAATTAACAGTTTCACTTTTCAGCACAGTTTTGAAAAACCTATTAAAATGATTATTCTTTTCATATTTTTTCCTGACATCTCCTCAATATTGGACCATTTAATAGATTTTGTAATATGTTAAGATGCATGCTGTTACAGAGCCTGGACTTAAACTGCATTGATATTAGGAACTACTTGAAATAGCAATAAGGTTAAAAAAAAAAAAACCTATTTTTCCCTGGTCCTAGCACATTAATACTAAGGAATTGTATAGTGGTAATTTTCATTTCAAACACAGGATTTATATTTAAAGAGATTTTTCATTAAATATTAGTGTTAGGAGTTATTCCAATTGAGAAACAGTTTTATAATTGTTTGAATTTTCAAAGTATCTGCATTATTAACTGAAAGTGCAATTCCATTTTTTCAGTAATATTGAGAAATCTAATAAACATTTAATGAATTTGTGAGTATTTTGACATTGACACATTGACCTTTCTTCCTTTTTATTGAAGTTGATTTTGCAATTACCAGCTACATATTTTTTCCTAAATTTTAAAATTTTCTTTATTGATTTGAAAAGCATTGAACAAAGAGAGAAATGGATACGGAAGCAGAGAGCTCTTTCCTCAGCTGATTTAGTTCCCATGTTCCTACAGCAGCTGGACCTGGATCAGCCGGAACAACAAACTCAACCAAGGTCTCCGGCAAGATTAGAAAGAACTCAGATACTTGGATCTTCCCCTGCTGCTGTCTGGAGTGTGCATTAGCAAGAGGTGAAGCAAGGTGGATCAATGACTCACATTCAAATACTTATCATACGCGGGCGTGTGCATTTTAGCAGCATTGTAACCACTGCATCAAACACCGCCTCTATTTTTATTTATTTATTTCTAATTTTTGAAAGGCAGAATGACTGGGTACGGAAGGTGAGGGAGAGATGTAAGTTCCATCTGCTGATTCATTGTTCAAATGGCCACAATGGCAAGTTGTAGTTCAGGTAGAAGCCAGCAGGCAGGAACTTGATCCTAATCTGCCCATGGATGGAAGTGTTACAGCTCCTTGGGCTATCTTCCATGGCTTCCAAGGGTATTAGCAAGACTTTTAATATGAAATAGAGTAAATGGAACTATGTATAATGGACGTAAATGTCTCAAGTAGCAGCAACCTAGAGCACTGTGCCTAAATATTGGCCACTGCAACATCACACATACATACATATATTTTCATATAGTTAAAACTGTATCTTCAACCTTCCCTACCAATCTCTATGCTTTCTGTGGACCACTCACATTCAACTAATGTGGTACAGACATGCATCTCAGAGCTTTTATGTTAACATGTAGGTGTTTTGAAAATACTGGATAAAACGGAATGAGAATTCTCTTCTAAAGAAAAAAACACTTTGGAATTATTTCACATGGAATATCTTCTAAAAGTTCATTGAAGATATATTTCATGAAAAAATTTGCAAGAATTTCACATTTTAATGAGCCAAAATAAGCTATCTTTTAATTCTTTTTTCTACATCTTTGTGAAGTACTCTACTACAGGCAGCTTGGAATGACATCATTTCATCTATTCCATGCTAAATATGCTTATGATAAATTATGCTTCAGATACACTTACTCATTGTGAGAAATACCACTCCTTGTTACTCATTTTTAACTCTCCTGTGCTGTTGCCTGTTTTTATTTTAATTTTGCAGTTATCACAATTTATAAAAATACATTAATTTATTTTATGACATTAAAGACTCAATTCTTGAGAAGAAGCAATTTTATTTCATTGTATATCAAATTGTATTTATTTATTTATTTTTTAATTATTTATTATTTAACTTCAGTAATTACATTGTATTATGTGACACAGTTACATAGATACTTGGGTTCTCCCCACCCCTCCCCAAACCCTCCCACCATGGTGGATTCCTCCACCTTGTTTCATAACCACAGCTCAAGTTCAGTTGAGATTTCCCCATTGCAAGCGTATACCAAACATAGAGTCCAGCATCTTATTGTCCCGTCAAGTTCAACGGCTTCTTAGGTATACCCTCTCTGGTCTGATGACAGAGCCAGCAGAGTATCATCCCAGTCAATTGAAAGCTTAGAATCTATGAGTATTCATGGAGAACTCAGCACAGTAGCCTAGGGCTAATGTCCTTGCCTAGCATGCACCAGGATCCCATAGGGATGCTGGTTCCTCTTCCAGCTGCTCCACTTCCCATCCAGCTCTGTGCCTGTGGTTTGTGAAAGTAGCAGAGGATGTCCCAAAGCCTAATAAACCTGCACTCACATGGGAGACCCAGAAGCTCCTGGCTCCTGGATTCAGATCACCTCAGCTCTGGCCCTTGGGGCCACTTGGGAGTGAAGCAATGGATGGAAGATCTTTCTGTCTCCTTCTCTCCATAATTGTGAGTTTCCAATAAAAATAAATAAATTTAATAAGAATTAATTAATTAATTAATCTTTAAAAATATTTCTTAAAAACATATGCATTAAGCTTTTGGAATTGGAACATATGCTTAGATTCATTCAAATGTATTTTCCTAAAATATTCACTGTAATATCTTATTATTTTCCACTGTGATTCACTGTTCTTTGAAACTTAGGGCATTTGTTTTCTTGTTTACTTACAATTATGCATGTGAACATGTCAAAACCATTTAAAGGTAATCCATTCAAAACTAAATATTTTACTGAAAAATCAATATTCACACACTGTGGAGAATTTGTGAATAAAACCTGTATGTAGTATTTTAAAAGAAACTTATTTGCTATCAAATGTCTATAGTATTTGATCTATACTTTCTATGTGGAAGTTGTATTTTTAAAAGGACATAGGTGTGCTAATTGAAGTATGTTTGGTATGACGTAAAACTTTGTCCTTAGCCACGGGATACATATGCAGAGTCCACTCATTACAAAATGCTAAGAATGTAGCTTGATGACACGACAGGTTGACAAAGAGCTTGCTTATACTTACTATGTAATCCTAGACACTAATTTTGCCAATGAAGTTTTGCTAAATGTATTAAGATACAACTTCACTACTACTTACTTCCTTGTTTTACTTCAATATCATTGAATTTCTTAAATGTTATTTATTTATTTATTTGTTTGTTTATTTATATTTTTATTGGGAAGGCAGGTATATAGATACAAGCATAGACAGAGATAAAGATCTTCTGTCTACTGGATTACTCCCCAAGTGGCCACAATAACCGAAACTGAGCTAATGTGCAGCAGGAGCCTGGGGCTTCCTTTGGTCCTTACATGTGGGTGCAGGGTCCCAAGGTTTTAGGCAAATCTTAACTGCTTTTCCAGGCAACAAGCAGAGAGCTGAATAGGAAGTGGAGCAACTGGAACAGGAACCAGTGCCCATATGGGATCCTGGTGCAAGTAAGGTGAGGATTTAGGCACTAGGCTATTGCACTGGGCCCTAAATTTTATTTTTTAAGTGTTGCTTTTTCCTTAAGAACAACCCAATCCTAAAGTTTGTTTTATTTCCATCTTATAGTTGCACACTTGTTGCTTATGCCACAGATCACTTTGTTCCATTCTCATTTGATTATGCTGGCTTTTTAAGCAGAACACCTGCTGTGAGGTTAGCTACTTTTGAAAAGATGCAATTGTCTTTACAGAGAAATGAAATATAAGCACAGAGGTCCAATTATTATTAACTGTTAGCATAATTGTAATTATGAGTAGAGTGTTTCATTATATTACATCTGTTGAAGTTTTAAATGAATTTCTGTAATGTGCTATATTAATAAGCAGCTAGGAACTGCTGACTTGGCACCCGTTTGGATCTCATTTGTGACAACAAAAGAGATTTTGAAAATGAATTTACCGTAGGAGCCCTACTGAGTTAGTTACTATGATTCACAAGTTTATTATGGTAATAAAGCAACATGAGACAGTCATGGTAGGGACTCAGGCGTATAAGTGATGCTCATTACTGCTCCCAACACATTATGAGGAAGTAGGAAGTGCTGGGAGTTGTAGATGATAGCAGCTGTCTTGCTGTTGAAGAGTCGTAAGATACATTTTGCCTTGGCCTTCTCTGCTTGGTTCCTCCATTTGCAGTTTTCCTGAGAATTTGTGAATTGTTTCAGATAAACAGAGTAGGAATTCTTATAGGAGTCTTAAGGTGGCAGATTCTCTTGTTTTGTAGGAGGACACAGAGACACAGCACAAAGATCTTCCAACATAACAGGGGTTGGTATTTTTTCTTCCTGTTATGATTTTCGGTAGAGTAGCAGGGGTCAAGCAAGCATATGAGACAGAATTTATACAGGTTGATAGATATTGAAGAAAACAATCTCCTAACATCTAAAAATCTGGATTGTATCTCTACCATGTAGAAACAAATCAGTATGGGATTTGTGTTAAAGCAGAAGTAGTACAATCCTCGCAAAGTATCTACTGGCTATTTGAAAACTTATTTGAAATTGTCTGTTTTTCCCCCAAATCAACACTGCATTACTGACTAAACATAATTTATAAGGTATTTATAATAAAGTTGTATTAATATCCTTGCTTGCTTTCATCTAGATTTTATGATGAAACATTCAAAATTCAATCTCAAAAATTATGCTTGTATGTAATTTATTTGAGGCAAATAAAAGTTTCCAACTCATTCCTAAACCTAATCGATTCATTTCTATGGGCAAATTTATTAGTTCTATCTTTCTGCATAACGCATTACTGTAAGCGACTTCATGCAGTTCTCATGTAGTACCCGAAGCATCTCAGGTTAGAAGTTTGGATAGGGGCCTTTACTCAGAACTTCAATGGTGGTTATAATTTAGCAAATAGAACAGACATTATTTTTATATTAAAAATCCAGAGAAGAATAATTTATTTTGAGCTCCCTCCAGCTGTTGGTAAAATATGCTTGCGTGCAGTTTAGCAGTAAGATCTCTATTTCTTGCTGGTTCTCCAGGGGGTTCATGCTCAGCTCCTAGATTCTGTTCTTTTCTTTGTCTACACTATTTTAAAGCCAGTACCAGACAAATTTCTGTACACAGACTGCCTTTCACACTGCAAATCCCCAACTTTCACTGCATTTAACCTATGGATCTAGATTCCGAAATTTAAAAAGCCAACACACATTATCTTCCTACTATAAGGAAAGCTGACTGAATTTCTTAATTCCGCTTGCAAAATCCATTCCTAACAATTCCTAGATGAATGCAACAAACAAAAAAACCCCAGAGTTGCAGAATTTAAATACCTGGAATTAAGATTGTTTATAAAATTAAAATGAACATGACCTTGTGCTACTGACAATAGAAAGAGCACATAAGCAGAGATTGTAGAAACACATTGAATTGATTTAAAATTATATATGAATAGGAACAATATAAACAGGAAAAAGATATACAATCCAATAAATATATATATATTTTAAATATTTGTTTATCTTTATTACAAAGTCAGGTATTCAGAAAGAAGGAGAGACAGAGAGGAAGATCTTCCATCCACTGATTCATTCCCCAAGCAACCGCAACGGCCAGAGCTGGGCAGATCTGAAGCCAGGAGCCAGGAGATTCTTCTGGGTCTCCCACTTAGGTGCAGAATCCCAAGGCTTTGGGCTGTCCTCGACTGCTTTCTCAGGCTATAAGCAGGGAGCTGGATGGGAAGCAGGACCACTAGGATTTGAACCAGCGTCCATATAGGATCCCGGTACCTGCAAGGTGAGGACTTTAGCCACTAACCTATTGTGCTGGGCCTCATAATTTTGTTTATGTGGCATTACTTTAGAAATAAATATGTGTCTATCTACTTTAAAAATATGGAAACTTAAAAATCCATTTGTAGTATAAATTTAAATATCAAAGACAAAACTATAAAGTTACAATAATAAAACAGGAAAAAATTGTGTCTGCTTGCAGCAAAGAGTTATAACGAGAATGCCAATGAATTTTCAAAAAAAGAATTGGTGTGTGAAATTCATCAAATATAAAATACTTTTGTGCTTCAAAAGTTACCGTTTAAACCACAAATCACCAAGAAATACTTGCAATTCTTTTGCCTTAAAGAGGATTTGTTCAAAATATAAAGGACCATGCTAGCCAATAAGAAGATAATTATAATATTTTCAAAGGAATTTAAAAGGAACATCATAAAGTAATTCTTCAAAACTTCTCAGTATTATTACATATCAAAGGAATGTAAATTGAAATTTGAATGAGATACAGTAACTACAATTAAAAAGTCTGAGAACATGAATGAGCACTATAATTGGCTACAAATGGATCACTAGAATATTGATAGGTTATGCATGATGCAAATATTTTGAAATTGAGTTAGATAATTTCTTACACCTTCTTTCTGGTAAAGATTTATTTTATTTTATTTGGAAAGGCAGAATTACAGAGGAAGAGACACACAGGGAGAAAGATTTTCCACCTTTTAACTTAGCTCACTCCCCCTGGCCGGAGCTGAGGTGATCAAAAGCCAAGCCTCAGGAGCTTCTTCTGGGACCCAAAGACGTATTTCATCCTCCACTGTTTTCCTAAGTCATAAGTCGGAGATGGATCCGCAGTACCCAGACGGGAAGCCAGTGCTTGTAGTAGCATTAGTCAATTGAACTGTTGTATGAACTCCATTGTCTTATATTCTTATAAGACTTGTTCTTTTTCCTTTTTTCGTATAGACTGGGATTCCCCTCCAAACTCCCAACCCCCCAACAGATTTTCCCCATTTTACTACAAAGGTATAGTCCTTCATAATTTAGAACAACTGACATGTGATCTGGCCATAATACCATAGGTATTTACCCCCCAGAAAAACGAAAGCACATTTTCTCACAACCTGATAGTTTAGAATATCTTTATTGTAATAGTAAACCGGCAAAACTTTAAATAGCTGTCTGAAACATAATTCACAAACAAATTATCTTCTATCTATAGAAAGGAATTCAAAGGTGCATAAAGAATAATGGCTCATCTCTAAGCATTGTGGATAAATCTCAAAAGCACAGTAATAGCGCCTGGCACGGTAATGTAGATGCTAAAGTCCTCACCTTGCACTAGCTAGGATCCCATGAGGGCGCTGGTTCTAATCCTGGTGACCCTTCTTGCCATTCAACTCCCTGCTTGTGGCCTGGGAAAGCAGTCAAGGACAGCCCCAAGCCTTGGGACCCTGCACCCATTTGGGAGACCTGGAACAGGCTCCTGGTTCCTGATTTCGGATCGCATCAACTCTGGTCGATTAGGCCGCTTGGGGAGTGAGTTAATGAACAGAAGATCTTCCTCTCTGTTTCTTCTCCTCTCCGTATATCTTTCCAATAAAAAAAATCTTTAATAAAAGTGGTATATATAAGAAATCAGAGAGTCAGTGACATACTGCATATACTTACATCCATTCAGTATTTAAGGAGACATGTAACAGGTGAGAGAGTAGTACAGGGAGAGCAGAGGATGCAGCCGGGTATGCATTGCTATCGTTGCATTTCTACAGATGCATACACTTATCCAAATGTCTTAGGCTTACAGTAAAAATAGACATGCCTATGGTACTTCAGTGGCTTTTATTAGATATGAGAATTCACCCCATGGCACTTTTCAGTTGTGCTTCATTTTTAAGTGTTTTATGTAGTTTATTTTCTTGATTGCTGCAAAGATGGGATACTATGCACATGTTCAGACTCATTTCACATCTGTCCACTGCCATTCATTATGGAAAACCTGAGGGTTTGAGCTGATAAACTCACCGGGGTAATGCCATGCCACACTTGGAACATTTAGACTGGATTCCACTGATAGAAGTTAAGAACCATTTGTATAACCAGGGACAGCAGTGATTAGATTATAAGAATTGAAAATGAAGGATAACCCATACATAGAAGGGAAAATGTGTAACCTCAAATTCTACTGTTGTGAAGTTAATGAGATAGTTGAAAACAAATTAAAAAGTATCAAATATTAACATTAAAATGCTATTAACACAATATTCAATATTGTAATGTGATTAAACTAATTTTCCCTATTACTGAAATTATTAACTGATTATGTCTTCAATTGAGTGGAAATGAATTTTCAAAAACTTAGTTCCTTCCTGCCCCAAAACTAATTGCTGATATTATATGGTGTATAAACACACCTAACAAAATTCACAGGTATATATTTTTTTACATATTTTATAGCAAGAATAAACTGCGTAAAAGTAGTACGCAAGTATGCGTAAGACCTCTGATGTTTTGTTGCACATTATGGTAATCACAGAGGCTGGGAATATATATTTTCACAAAAACTATTAAAATGATGTTGAGTGTTTACATGTTTTTAAGGAAACATTGTGCTTGAGGATATGTATGCATATGTATGTATATATGTATGTATATATGCACATATATTTTTAAACATAATATGATGCATAGAAGTAACAAAATAGACATGATATCCCATAACTATACCCAAGATTTATGAGAATAAAAAAATAAAAGAAAGGAAAGAATTCAAGGTGTAACGAAATATTAGACAATATTAAGTAACATTATTATTATTATTATTTACTATATAAGTCAGACAAAAATTTTGTTGATGGTACAAATAAATTATTTTCCAATATTCCATAATTGTATTTTAATTTTACATATTTTATTGAAAAGAGTTAACAGGCATAAAATCCTAGATCTCTGTGATGTTTCTTTACATAGATAACTAAAGAGATAGAAAAATAGAAAGATAGATAGACAGTTATATATAGTATGATTTCCAATCAGGGTCAATTTTAAATCATTGAAACATATTTTCTTTGATATTGAAAAATACATAAATTACAGATTCTGGATTTTTAAAAATTACTATTTTTATCTTTTGGGAGTTGAATATACGGTAATAGCCTCCTTGTGGTGCAACCAGTTAAACCACCAGTTTGAGTCTCACCCCCTCCACTTGCAAGCAAAGTCTCTGCAACAGAAGGTGCCTGATTACCCTGTTTGGAGACAGCAGTGGAATTGCCTGCTTCTGGCTCTGCAGACCCAGTCCCATTTACGGCAGTCTTTTGAGAAGTGATGCAGCAGGTGGAATATTTCTCTTTGTCTCTCCCCCTCTCTCTTTGTTACCCTGCTTTCACACAGAAAGAAAGGTGAGCTATATATAGTGTGAATATTACTCAGACCAACAAAAAAAATCCTGTCTTTTGCAACAAAATAGATGCAACTGGGAAACATTATGCTTACTGAAATAACCCAGTCTCAAAAGATAAGTATGTTTTCTGTGATTGTGATAACAAATATATATAGTACAATAACGTTAACTATATAAGTAAAATTGACATTTTGAAATTTGTGGTTTACGATCATTGGTATTCAATTCAGGAAGCATTTTTTTTTTTCTACTTTTTGTTGAATTATTTACCTGGTGTAGGGTCAAGCTGCGCTTACAAAATCAACCAAACATATGCCATTTTCAAAACAAAAACCAAAGAAAGGGAGAAAATCAAAGGTGGGGGTATAGGATTACAAGTCTCAAAGTATCACCATACTCCCAAATCTGTGCATATTAAACAAATTACGTCTGTTCATCTTTGATAAATAAAACAACTTTTGAAAGAAACATAATGTATTACCAGTATTTATCTTTTAAACTCTACTGTTTAATAAGACCTCACACTTCTAATCCCTATTAATTGCATTGCATTTTTTTAAAATAAAGTTTAACATCCTTTCTTTTAAAATTCAAACTGTCTTCAGTCACAAATGGTTGATTCAATGAATATCATCATCTCTTATAGTAGCAGTTTAGTTTTACACATGTATTAAATTTTGCTTATTTTAATATTTTAATTTTTATTGCTTTTATTATTTTTCATGATACAGTTTTGTATCATGATACAGTTTTGTAGCTAGAAGGATTCTCCCTTCTTCTTCCCTTTTTCCTTCCTATCTTACTTCATCCTTCCCCCATCTTTTTCCATAATTCAGTAGTACAGTCCTTTAGAAACATGACATTGTAGGCATAAACAAATGTAGAAAATCCAGTATCGTATTGTCAAGGTACATTTATCTGGTTCATTGGGAGTCCTCCTTTTATTCAGAAATAGAGCTGCCTATTGGAATGTTTCTTTACTTCCTGGTATTCTTTAAGAAACATGAGAAAAGTAAACTGTGTTAAAAGTAACAATACAAACACCACTCTCGGAGACTTTTGTGTGCTGCCTAGAAAGTGTCCAACCCTGTGTTTGAGGGAAGAGTTTGTGGGATGCCACTGTGTAAGCAGGTTGAACAATTACCACGTAGGTACACTATTACATGTAACATATGCAGCACACGCTCAATTTTGGCTACTAGCTTAGAATACAGCTCACTATTAATGAATCTGGAGGGGGCAGATAGTGTCTCAAGCAGATCCTGATGGAGTTCTTGGCTTCTGAACTTCGTTTGCCCCTGACCTGGATGTTACAAACAATAAGAACTTGATTATAAGCTGGAAAATCTCTCCCTCTCTCACATTCTCTATTTTTCAAATAAATAAAACATGAACGCTTAAAAATGTAAGTTTGTCTAATTCTTTGCTAGAATCTTCAGATAATTTTTAAAAATTTTTTAATGTTTGTTCATCTCAAAAACAGCCTGTTTTATATTTTTCACATTAAGGTTGATTTTTGTTGCAATTTTTTAATTTTTAAGAATTATTGGACCCGGTGGCGTGGCCTAGAGGCTAAGGTCCTCACCTTGAACCCGCCAGGATCCCATGTGGGTGCCGGTTCTGATCCCGGCAGCTCCACTTCCCATCCAGCTCCCTGCTTGTGGCCTGGGAGGGCAGTCAGGGACAGCTCAAAGCCTTGGGATCTTGCAACCACATGGGAGACCTGGAAGACGTTCCTGGCTTTGGCTTCGGAGCAGCGCAGCACCGGCCATTGTGGTCACTTGGGGAGTGACTCATCGGATGGAAGATCATCCTCTCTGTCTCGCCTCCTCTCTGTGTGTCTGACGTTGAAATAAAGATAGATAAATCTTTAAAAACAAGAAGAATTATTTATTTATTTTTAATTGAAGTGCAAATTCACAGAGAGGGAGAGAGAGGGAGAAACAGCAGGAAAAACATCGATCCACTATTTTGCTGGTTCGCTCTCCAAAGGGCTACAATAGCCAGAGCTGATTGGATGTGAGGCCAGGAGCTTCTTCCTGGTCTTTCAAATGAGGGCAGGGTCCTGAGGCTTTGGGCCATCCTGCATGGTATTCCTAGGCCATATGCTGGGATCTGAATGGGAAGCAAGGAATTAGGACACAATTTAGAGCCCATATTGGATGCCAACACTTGTATGTGGAGGATTAGCCAGTTAAACATCATGTCAGGCTCCAATCTGCTAATGTTAACTTAAGAAAAAAATCTGTTTCTCTTCTACAAATCTTCTTTATCCATGCTATCTTTCTTTAATTTAATTCTGACAAAAACTTTCAAAATTAACCACTAGTTGGAGAATGCGTATTCTGAACAATTATCAATTGCTAGTATTCAAATACTGCCAGGAAAAATTTGGCACATTCTTACTTCCAAGAACTACATTTAAGCATTTAGTTTTTCTGGTGACTCACTGCTGTTGTATCTCCAACTATGTTTAGCCACATGCACAGACCTCTTCACATTTATTTCAATTTGTTATTTTAATCAATAATATTGAAATCACAGAGAGGTAAAACAGCCAGCTCAGTAATGACTGCAGGCTCTGCTGATTTGAGATAATTGTGCCAATTTCACACATACACAAATAATCAGGTTAAATGGAAAGCTAGAGACCTTGGCTCAGACACAATAAGCTTTAAAACAGTGACATCTCATGGTAGAAGCTCCTTTTCTTAACTCTAATTTTGATTTTCTCAGTATTTGCTGTTTTTGCATTCATGTCATTTTTAGCGGTTGTTTAGCTCCTGTAACTTTCAGCATTAAACTTGGATGCATTCCCAGAACACATAGATGTTTTCCTGATTTGCTCTCTTTTCTTTTTTTTTTTTATTTTTTTATTCTACAGACACAGAGTATTTTTTATTTTCATCAGTACATGGAACCTTTTCCAGGATTGATCACAATTTTTAAAATGTCAAAATCATACCATACAACTTATCACACAATCATGTAGTGAAACTGGAGACTAACAAGTCAAATACTCCATGAGATATACAAATAATTGGAGACTGAACAATATGCTGCTAAATGAATGAGGATCATAGAAGATATAAATAAAAAATTAAAAGATTCCTTGAAACAAATGAAGATATTAACACAACGTGGAAGAACTTGTGGGACACAGTCAAGGCAGCGTTAAGAGTAAAATTCATTTCAATGAATGTTTATGTCAAGAAATTAGAAAAGCATTAAGTAAACAGTATAATGATACATCTGAAGGAACTAGGAAAACAACAGCAAGACAATTCCAAGATTAGCAGGAAAAAAGAAATAAACAAAACACTTGAGGAAATAAACCAGAGACAAAAAAACACATAACATCAACAAAAATAAAAGAGCTGGTTCTTTGAAAAATCAACGAAATAGAATCTCCACTAACCCAATTAATCAAACAAGGAGGGAGAAAATATGAATCAATAGAATCAGAAACAAAAAAGGAAATATAACAGTAGATTTTGTGACATACATAGTATAATCAGAAAGTGTTATAAGCCAACAGATCAGAGGACCTAAAAGAAATGGATGGGTATTTGAACACATATCACCTATCAAAATTGAATCATGAGGCAATTAAGAATCTACATAGATGTATAACCAGGGTGGAGATTGAGTCAGTAATTAAATCCCTCCCAACAAAAAAAAGGTCCAGTCTGGATGATTTCACTGCTGAATTCTACCAAATATTTTCAGGAACCTACCCCAATCCTCCACAATCCTTCAAAACAATAGAAAGAGAGAAAAACTGTCCAAACTCTTTCTATGAAGCTAGCAACACCTTAATTCCAAAGACAGATAGAGACACAACAGGATTTGCTCTCTTTTCTTACGCCGTTTATTTGATTGTTTCAAGGAGTAGTAAGATAGCAAAGGAAGTGTGATGTAGAGGAATGGCTGAGAATCCAGGTAAGGTCAGGATAAAAATGGCAATCAGTAACTTTTGAAAGAATTATCCTTCAAAGTCAAAATGTTAAAAAATTTCCTAAGAAGTTATGAGTTGGTGATAATACTGATAAAGTCAATATGTTTAAAATATACGAAAAAAGAAATAAAGGAGAAGAAAATAAAGATGCTTTGTGATGTCTCAAACGTTTCAACACTGGGAAACAAAAGATCAGAGAGCAATTGAGAGAAAGAGGAGTTAAATATTTTACAATGTGCAGAGGTATTTGAAAGAATGGGTTTCCACAGGACAAAGAAGCAGAACTTTCAAAATGCCTCTAAAAAGCCGTGCATTGAAGCCTTTGAGAACACAGTATAGCAAATAAGAACATTATAAAAACTCATACATTTTGGATGGCTGAGACCCATTTCGGGGAACTCTGATCTGTCAAATTTTAGTAAGGTATAAAATGCATGTGTAAAGATATTGAGTGTATAAGCTGCCTCTGTAACCTTGAATCTTATTGTGAACTTGAAAACTGCTCTGATAATAGTATGATTCTAAGGATGCTATTTTACTTCCTTTGAGGACAGGAGTTTTGAGCATCTACTGTCAGTACTGTTATAAGAAATACGTGTAAGGGCTAAGAAAATAATTCTAAGGATTAAATTCCCAGTTGAAGCTAGGCATTGTGATTTCATGCACTGTGTGTTTTTGTAGACAGACTCTGTGGGAGGATACAACAAAGCATTATGGAGTGAAAGACACTGGCTAGGTGACAGTGACTACTAATTATTGGGTACTTCTATAGATCAAGCACTGTAACAGAATTTTTGTATAAATGATCAAAGCCTTGAGAACAATCCTGCAGGATAAATGTTACTGTCTCCGTAACTCAGGGTACTGCTGCTATTATTATTAATTATAGGAGTATTTTGTGAACTGGTTACGGTGTGGCAATAGAATATTTCATTAGAGTTTTGCTGATTTAGTATAGTAGGGTTGAAAGTGCCGCTGCTTGCTAAGTTATATAACGCACATGACAATAATTATCTTAATTCAGCTTTATAGGAATTCTCAGCAGTTTTACAGATAACAGAATCAAAGAACATAGCTATTGTTCTATATTTGAATTAAACTACAAATGATTTCATTGTACAGGTTATACTGCTGTATACCTCGTAATATTTTCTAGTTTAAAGGCAAATTTACCAAGTTGGAGATCCTTGCCTGAGAATGAAGCCCACAAATAAATCTGTTGACAATGGACTCAAGGTTGTAAAAGCGGTCAAATGCTATTCGATAGGAAATGAAATGAAAAATCAGAATTATTAATACATTTAATTTTAAACATGACATAAAACCTTATTTAGGAGTTGTAATTTATTGTACATATAAAAATGAAGCTATGCACCTAGAGATTTTTATCCCATGAAAATCCATAGATTTTAGTGAATCAGATGAGTCAAGTGGCTACTAGTGGCTGAATCAAATGGATTTTAAGTTTTTGTATAGGATTGTAAGTTTTAAGCAGAGGAATTGTGATTCGAAATAGTAGAAAAATTCAGAAACTGCTGCTATCTAGTGGTATAGCAATGTGTGAAGATATTTGAAAAAAAAATAAAATTACATTTGACCTTCAAGACCAACTTATATTGCAAAGACATCATGAAAATGAAAGCTAAGTACAGTGAAAAAAAAAGTCAAACAAGGTATTCCAGGATAGATTTCCCATGTGCTTTTTTTCTTTTGCATTAAAAGAGATAAAATTAGAGCAATGCATAACTGGCATAACATTTTATTTTTGATAATCAATTTACTGCCTAATGATTTTCAATGTGTTAATTTCTAACGTCTGCTTAGCTATTTTTTTTATTAAACAGGTTGTCTTGTTAGTTTAATGAACTAAGAATTTAAGTAAAGAATTCACTGCACCCTCATTTGCTCTTTCTTAGTGAAACACTTCTGCTAATTCTGTCTACAGCGGCAAGAAAGAGACTAATGCTGTAAAATCAGAAGTACTTTGAGGTAAAAGTACCAGCAATGCATGAATGGTATCACTAAAAATAAAAAAATGTATGTATTGTTTAAATTTTATTCCTTATTTGAATGAATGACAAATTAATATGCTCAAATTTAAGCACAGAATTTCTTCCATTTTGTAGAGCAGGGGAAAATGCCAGCCTGGGAGGCCATTAGAACCCACTTGGAATGTTACTCCTTCCCACCTCCTATGAGCTGATACTAAACATGCTGCTGCACTACAGATCCAGGGACGGAGCGCCGACTGCTCTGCCCCTTACACCTATTGCCTCTCTTTGCCAGGAAGCAATTTGCACTAAATCACTCATGCCTGTCTTTATTGTTGGTAAGCAATCAAAAATCTAAGTCTCCTGGCTTCTAAAGCATTTCTACATCATCATCTTCATAAAGACAAATACCTTCCAGGTTTTCACCCTTTGGAACCTCATACATTCTACTTTGCCTTCAGAATTAGATGTCTCAATATCTGCATCATCACTTAAGATCTAAAATTCCCTCTCCTGAGCACACGGATTCACCTTCAAGCTTTTGAAATGAAGGCAGTGATTTCTTTTCATATGACATACATCTCATATGTGCAAAACTGGCTGCGCTTTGTCCCTGCTCCCAACTAACACGTGAAAGCTCTCAATTCACTAACCTCTTGTAAAGAAAATATTCCTTTCTTTAAGCACGTGATTTTCTGTTTATATCATTTTTTCGCTCTCAATGATAACAATAGTTCAGTTGTGTGAGCCTTATTATGTGCAAGGCACTATTTAAAACATTTCACATATTTAAAATTGCTTAATCGTGTCGTTTCTTTTCAGTGCTTTCCCAAGTCTATTATTTTCATTACAGAAGCACATGCCTTGCTGATCCTTAAATGATACAATGGCATAAAGTTCAGTTCTAGACCCATTCCCTTCTCCTTTTGTGTCATTTCCGCAACCAATGGATTCATTTTTCAATATATATTACAATGTCCCAAATATGTATCTCTAACCTATATCTTGCCTCTGAGGTGGAGGTCAATTTAAATAACTTGACACTTCTACAAAAGGCTTCAAACTTAACAGGAAAAAGTTCTCCATACATTTTATTAGAATGAATAGTAAGTATGCCTTTAATTCACCATTTTTTTTCTCAACGAATATTGTTTTTTGTTTATGTATGTTTCAACTCTCATTTTAAAAATTATTTTTATTATCTTCTATGATACAACTTTGTAGGTATAAGGATTTCCCCTCTTTCTCCATTCGCTCCACCTCACACCCTCCCACTATTCTGCCCCTTGTTAAAGCAGTATGGTCATCCACCAACAGTTACAAGTTCAACATTCAGCTACCATGGTGCACCATGGAACTGTAGCTATACACAAACGCAGAAATCTAGCATCATTTTATTGAGCTATACTTAACTGTTTCACTGGGGATCCTCCCTTTATTCAGGAAGAGAAATGCATACCACAAGGTAGCTTCACTTGTAGGTATGCTAGCCTCCATTATACAATTCCTCTATGAGTGTATATCAACATGTATGTGTGAGTTTAATGAACTAAAAATTTAAGTAAAGAAATTACTGCATATATATATGTTGTTGCTATTTAGATTTTAATTATCTCATGAATCAGTTTTGATAAATTATGTGTCCAGAAATTTACGAGTATCATCTCAGTCTTCCAGTTTGTAAGCATGTGGGTGCTTGTATTCCTGATTATTCTAGGTTTGTCTGAAGTATCCATTGTTATAGGTCCATGTTTAGCTCTGATTCTACTCATTCTTATCTTTTCCCTCATTAATTTTATTTGTTTACTTTTTGATTAGTTGTGATGGTGAGGAATCTACTTTCTTGTTTTCCTTTGATCTGTTTATCTTAGTGCTGTTCTTATGGTCTCTATTTGTGATTTCCCTCATTATTTCGGTTATTATGTTTTATTAGTATTGGGATTATTACAATGATGGTGACTTTTATTAGATCGTCCAAATATTTAACATTATAATTATTTGATTCATATCTTTCCCCTGTAAGTTCTGAATTTCTTGTTTTCTTAAAATATTACATTTTGTCCCTAACATATATCTAGAATGTGGTGAGTCAGGAAGTGATAACCCACAAATTTGTATCAGACACAAGATTTGATTTATAAGCTCAAGGTATGGCATTTGATATCGGCTGTTTTATCATTTTCAGAATAAAACACTGGGAGCTTAATGATGATAGAGATGATGAAGACTTATCAGAATCTTTAGTTGGCAAGAAACAGTACCATAAATAAATGGCAATTAGTGGGTGAGTATGATGCGGTATAATGCCTATTTCTTAATCTTCACTCTTTGCAGCTGTTATTATATATCTGGGCTTACATTTTTTATCTTATCTGAGTTAGACACTCAATATATTTTAAATGCTTCTACTGGTTTGAAAATTGACAACTCTATCAAGCTTTTAGGGTTTTATAGAGGAATACAATTGATAGGAGTTATAGATAGATAGATAGATAGATAGATAGATAGATAGATAGAAGCTAGCTAGCTAGAGACAGGCACATATGCACATGGAAATATTGCAAAATAAGTGCATAAAATTGTAGAGGTTAAGATTTTCCACTGCATGTTGTCTCAGAACTGAAGGAACAAGACAGTGGTAAAATTCTGTATCAGTTAAAAGGCCTAGAGGGTAGGCGACCTGATGGCATACCGTTTATTCTAAAGATGATGAACAATACCAATGGGGACCATATTGAATCCTGGCGTTTTTTAGTTGAAGATTTAGACATTGAGCCATCGGGCCAGGCTCAAGACATTCTTCAGCAAAATTTCTATGTAGCAGATACAGACTATCAGATAATTTTTTTTTTTTGATCCTTTGGCGAAGATTTTCAACCTTTCTAATTGTCCTACAGTTCTCTTTATGGGTCTTTCTGATACAGACTTACATAATTCGGCCGTGAGAATTTAGATGAGATTTTCCCGCCCTAACCACATGAAGGATTGTTAAGCCTTCCGTTTGCCAAGGGGCGAAACCTATGATTACAAGTCCAGATAAACATGTTGTGGAGATTGTGCCTCTGCAGGTGAGGGTACAGGGTAGAAACTTGACTTGCCTGCCTCACAGGGCTTAGCTCCCTCACAGGTCCATTGCCAAATAAACATTAAATGATAGTAGACAAAAGAGCAGATCAAATATAAGTTTGCAAAATGTCAGATTTCCTGCCGTTCCAACAGGTCTTTATTTACATTGATAAAGGTTTTGATGTCACTCATTGCCCTCATACAGTTCTCCTGTAAGTTTCCTGATGGATGGAAATCTTTTGTTCTGTAAATAAACAGATCAGAGCATTCACACAGTCCTGCCTAGTATGCTAATACACTGAAGGCCCTAAGAACAAACACTCATCTAAGAATGAGATGCAATAAGCTTTAATTTCACTATATAAAATGTCTATAAGAAAGACATGTGATTTTGTACATTTTAAATAGTGTAATTAGAGCAAGGTGGCAAGTTTTATTCAGAAAAACACATAGGTTCTGTACAGACACAGTGAGCCATCCAAGGATCCTCAGGGGGCAAGAGACACAGTGGAGAGTAAACTGTAGCTATTATATTCACGGCACTTTTTTTTCTCACTTTGCCTAGTTTCTTTGTTCTCACTACCAAAATGGTTACTTCAGTAGCACTACCTAGACTAAAGAAAGTTTTGAATTGTACAAAGTTATTTTCCTATATAAGATAAAATTGTTGATCAGATATTGCTTGAATCTCCTGTTCTTTCTTTAGTAAAAATGATAAAAAAAAAATAAAAGTAATATAAAACCCCAATTTCTGGTGCCCTGTTACTTCTGTATTTCTACAATGAAATTCAAGAGGATACTAAAAATAGTCTGATTCTTGCACTTCAGTTGACATAAATCTGATTCTTCTTATGGTCCACACTAGAACAATGTTGCCATAAGTTGTAATATTATTCTTAGTTTCCCCACCTTGGGAACAATAGGGGAAAGTGAAAGTCAAAGCTCCAGCCGTTGAGGCACCTTGGGGAGTGAACCATCGGATCGAAGATCTTCCTCTCTGTCTCTCCTCCTCTCTGCACATCTGCCTTTCCAATAAAAACAAACAACTCTTTAAAATAAAGATTCTTTAAAAAAAGTCCTTATGATCCATCACAATATTAAAATAACTGTTACTACGAATTCCATGATAAACAAACGCATCCAAAATAGCTTGCTTATACAAAGGAATTTTCTTACTTGGAACCCTCGGATTAAAAGTTGAGCAGGTGAATAATTGTAACTATCTCTGCCATTACTTTAAACATTATATTCAGAATTCAATGAATTATGGCAAGCCAAAAGGGCTCAATTTGCAACCATTTTGATGCCTAAAAAAAAAGGTAATTTGCTGATAATAATTTAATTTAATTTCAATTTCCTAATTCACTAACACAAAGAACACAGAAATGTTATGACAATATTTTTATTGTTCAGGGCATGAAAGTCAGGCTGTTAAAACAACTCCCTTCCCAGTATTCTCCAGAGAAAGCAGCTAATATTACTGCATCATTAATTTCATGCTTTGTCTTGCATGATTTTGTAGCACTAGCCCAGAAATCATGGCTCTTCTATGGGCAACATATACATTTGAAAACTTTCAGTGGTGGTTTACGTATTAGTCAGATATAAGGGTTCAATTCAACTATATATTGAATACCAGAACTAGTGATCTAATAAACCAGCTCTTTTTTAAAAAAATGTAGCATAGTTGGAAGGGCTTAAAATACAGACAGAATTTTAGTAGAAGTAGGAATTTCATCATTAATCAGGTAGCTTATTGAAGTCCATTTCTGATTCTGCAATATTCTGTCATAAGATGTGCTATATTAATATCTTACTTGCATCAAAAATTCTGTTTGAATCACCTAAATAACCTTTCCCAAGTATAATATTGAACTTTTCAAATTTATACCTGAGAAATAAGTCGCATGAAGCATATTAAGGTAGCATTTCTCTGGCAGCATATCAGATTACTGCAAACAGTTCTTGAAAAAGGAAACAGTGGGAAGAAATGTTGAAATACATGCATAGTTTTTCATAAGGTATCTTGTATGAAAAATCTTTGGAAGACTCATTCTGTTGGGGTAAAACCAGATACTACACAGCTATTATTGCTTTCTTCATTGATTGGTACTGATATAGGCATTCCTGTACAAATTCTGCATGAGGCCTTATTTTTCTAAAAAGTTTAACGTTTAATGATCTGGAACAGCCATTAAAAACAGAGGAATTAAATATTGTAACAATTTGATGTATACAGTTATTCAGGACTCATCTCTGTAGAGAAAAAAGTTAAAACTGGTTTAACTTTTTTAATTAAGTGGATCATGATGAATCTGTAAGTGTATGTAACTTAGAAGGACATGGCACTATCTATAGTGTTGGGAAAGGAATTTATACATTTGTTCAGTTTCATGAGGAAATTGTGGAAGAGCACAGAGTTGGGAATCTGCCTCTGCCAGCAGGAAGATTTAAAGGTAGACACTAAGGAATGAAGAAGATAAATTCTCTGTCCCAAATGTTGTCATTACAGTGAAATTTGGAACTTAATTTTTGAGAGATAATATTGCATTTATTAGAAATTTTAAAAAATAGACATTTGCCTAAATTTGTTGCATGTGGGAATTTTGCCATTAAATTCATACATTTTCACATTGGTTATGTTAATTGAACTTGGTCCACTTCTTGGCTTGTTAATTATTTCAACTGTAAGTAAATATCTCTAGAAATTTTAAGTGTTTTTGTTATTTTTATTAATAGTTTACTATTGTGTTTATTTTTAATATATGCTTGAGAATTTGAATTGATGTGTTTTTCAGAAGCCATTAAATGATAACTGTTACATCACAAAAAAGTATTATAAACGTATTTTATGATGCTTTTTTTCCCTTAGTTACTCTTTGGAAGCTTCACACAAGTTTCAGTTTCTATTTGAATCAACACTTGTAGAGTTTATGCATTTCAGAATGTTAGTATGAAAGTATGTAAACACTTTTACTGAGGACCTAAGAAAATATTCGAATAAGAATGAAAAAGACACATAATTAACAGAGGGGTTTAATCACTTTGAAAAAAAAAAGTAATAGGTTTCTATGATAGTGTGAGATTGGATTCCGTAGACCCAAGAGTGGGATAATAAATAACATTAGATTCTTTGGGCTAGTCAAGCTGCTGCGAATGGACAGAGTGATCACACCTGACTCAGAAGTTCAGCTGGGCACAGATCTCACAGTGAAAGGTGACTGTGTCCACCTAACAGGTAACAGGCCATTACTCTTCTGCAAAGGAGAGGAAAGTAAGACAGCCTGACAGGAAAACCCAAGACATGCCAGATAAGGATTTGATATTTAGTGTTTCGCTCAGGAAAAGGTAAGGGTGTTGATCTTATGGAATGTTTTATTTTCTTTTGTGTTTGTCCTTCCTAGGGTCAGGTAAATGCTTCAGAAGTTGTAACAAAATATTGATGCTTAGAATATTTTTTATGAGACTGTAATAAGACACACATGATTTTTTTGTGATAAACTATGAGAAGCAATTAAAATCACAATTTGACAGTTGAAATAAAAAAAAAGCAGGTATTGATTGATTTGGTTGACTGCAGTTAATCTAAAATTACATCATGAAGAGGAAAGTGTGTAAGCATTTAGCCAGTGTGGAATATTTAGAATATTACCAGATCTAAGAGGGCTCTTTTCCCCTGGGAAAATTTCTCTGTATTAAGCCACCACTTTACACCTTCCATCAGGCTTGTTGTGAAATTTTTTATGACCTTTAGTTAGGTCTGTCCTCTATTAGGAATCACATTTTCAAAATGTTCTCTTGGGTTATATCTGAATAAAGATTGCTATAATTAAACAGGAGTTACATGGAAAAGAGGATGTAGGAATATTAATAGGGTTTTAAAAGAAATGTTTTGGGAATTATCAGTTTAGTAGTTACATTATTGATGAGAAAGATTTCACTAATCAAAAATAAAATTTAAGTGTTTTTTCAAAGTCCAATTATGTTCAGTCAATTTGCCTTTTAATTAAAAATAAACAAATGATCCTAGGCTTCTTTGGTTATATGGAAACCAACTTATTAATTATATATAATTCAGCATGATTTTTCAAAAATGGAGCACATTATGCTATTTTTCATGTTTAAAAAAAATCCCTAATAAATATGGTGGTTAAAAGGTTTTGCTATATTTATCCTGAAGTGATTTTCTGTAATACAATTATATAGATATATGCACACATTTCAGAAAAAAAAATGTTTGAAGTTAGCATTAGTACTGATGGTATAATCTCAAAAAATTATTGAAAATTTACGTATCTAGTACTTTATTCTTATGTAATATCATTTAGCATGTATTATGTTTATTTTTATACCTTAATATCACCAATTTGACATTTATTGGATGCTTTTTGAGAGATGTGTTTCTCTATTTTTTATTTAGTGAGATGAATGTTTAAAACATATGTAGTAATTAAGTTCTGTTTAAAACATCTACCTTTTTAAAGATTTATTATTTGAGAGGCAGAATTAAACAGGAAGCAAAGAAAAGATGGGGGAAAGATCATGCACCTATTGGCTGATTCTTCAAATGGCCACAACTAGAGATGAGTCAGGTCAAAGACAAGAGCTTGGAGCTACGTTCAGGTTTTCCATGCAATGACATTGTCTTCCACTGCTTTCCCAGGCCCAATATAGGGAGCTGGATGGGGAAGAGAGCATCTGGGATATCGACTGGTGCCCATATAGGGAGCTGACACTTGCAGGTGGGGGATTGGGCAATTGAACCATTGGGCCAGCCTCAGTGGAGTTTATAATGGGTAGTGAACTGAGATCATTTCTAACAGCTAAATGTTATAACTAGAAATAGTTTACAAAGACCTGTTTCCTAGATACCATCTACCCAGCACAATGCATTTTGAGTGGTGCTTTCATTGTGACTCCTTATTGAAATGTGTTTTCGTAGATACATAGATTATAAGTATTTTAAGAGCTGATGGGTTATATAATACTAATAATATCTTGGTTTTTGTGTTTGGCAAAATATTAATGCTGAACAAAAAATTAGATATCTTTCTTTTTAATAAAGGAAAATATGTAAGCTACATTAATTCTATTATCCATTTTCTCTTCCTCTGAAATAGCTGTAAACAGTTAAGTAGAAAAGAACAAATAATGCCTTATCTTTTATTACCATAAAACTTAACTATAGTTTAGAGGTGTAGACTTAAATCAACTTGGTTCTTGAAACATATATGTATTTTTAGCAACATCTTTGTGTGATTGATCTGTGAAAAAGATAGCAAATAAATTCCAAATGTTGTTTTTATATAGTGTATATAAATTCATTTCTAAGATTACACTCTAATGTGTTTTCTTAACTTTTTACAATTGTTTCATTTTATAATTGTCTTCACCTGAAAGTTTAATTGATTATGGATACTTCTAATTTCTTTTTTTTTTCTTTAGTACCATAATTGACACCAGCTTCAGCAAGGTTTTGCGGAAAGAAGTTGGGGAGTACTAATCTGCTCAACATTTTTATAAGTTAATTTAGTTAAAACCACAGGATAATTTGCAATCTAATTAATTGGATATGCAAGACAATTAGTATCATTATAGTCAAAGTGAATGCTAAGGTGAAAGGTCTTGTTGTAAAATTAACATTGGTTTTTATATTCAGCATAAATAATGCATTGTATAATGAATGACCACTTGACATATAGAATGTAATAAAGGCATCACTTAAAACCACAGGATAAATATTAGCAAAACTTAACTTCTTCCCCCTTGATAAGTGACAGTTCTACCATTTTTCTGTTGACCACCAGATCATCTATGAGGATCTCCTATGTTGCTCTTCACTTAGTTGCATAAAATCTAGACAATTAATTGGCTGAATTTTAAGATTAAGGGCCCTTTAACACAATAAACTTTGTTGGAGAAAATCCAATTTCTATTTTGTTTTTCTCTGTATGCAATTGAAAAGGTTCAGATATTTCACGAAATTTTAGAAAAATCTCCATTACAAGAAGGCAGACAGCACTTGATCTTAACACAAAAAAAAGAACTAAGAGGTGTGGTTTATGTAGGACAGAATATAATTTGGGTTTGGGGGGTTTAACAAATGTTGGATGCTGGTTACAGTAATTGACATTGTAATTAAGTGCTTCCTTAAATTACTTTACCTTAACCCAACCTTTTAAAAGTTATCTCCTGGGAGAGAAAGAAAACCAATCTGTGGAACTTCTTATTTTAGTGAAGGAAATATCAACCAGATGTTCAAGGTTTTGTTGATGATGTGTCTTTATTATGGCTGTAATATTTTCTTAACCATGCTCACCGAAGAGTAGAATTGAAGATGATCTGTTATACTTTTCATGAATATCTCTGAAATTTTAAACATCATAAAATTTCTATTATGAGATACAAGGATTAAATATTCCCAGAGAACACTTAAGTTAAGAAATAATTTCACCTCTTCAAAACACTTTCTTCTGATTAAATTTTTCAGTGACTCATGGATCACACAGTGGCAAAATTTTCTTCAAAAATGTTCTTGATTTTCGTTTTCATTTCTTCAGCAACACATTGGTCATTCAGTAGCATATTATTTAACTTCTGATGTTCATTTCTTTTTCTTTTTTTTTCTTCCTTGTTAGTTTTGTTTTGTGGCTTTTCATTTGAGGGGTTGTATAGCAACTGTGTAATGGAGACGATCATATCTAGTAGCATGTTTTTTAACTTCATGGTGTTGCAAATTTCTATTTTTTCTTCCCATTATTGATTTTGTATTGTGGCTTTTCATTTAAGAGGATGTATAGTAACTGTGTAATAATGACTATCATATCCAGATGTGGGGACACAATGCAATATGCATCTCTGCTTCCAGACAAAGATGGACTCCCAATGAAATATTTTACTCTATCTTAACAATAGGATGCTGAATTTTCTCCCATTGTTCATGCCTGCAATGATGGACAAAAGCCTGTGTATGAACTATACTACAGTAATGATATAGGGAACTCAGTGAGAGGGGATGGAATTGGTGAGGGGATAAGGGAAATCCCAGGGCCTATGGAACTGTATTACAAAAAGATAATAATAAAAATAGCCAAAATTGAAAAAAAAGGAAATAATATGGGATGTTTACGTATTTTGTAATCCCAAATGACAGTTTGAGACACTTTTTTTTTCTTTTAGTTTTTACTTTCAGCTCTTGATGTATTATTAAATTCCTGACATTTTCTTTAAAACTCATGTCACTGTACAGCATGTTTTCCACCAGGACAACTGAAAACAGGCTGCTAGGTTCTGTGAGTACTTGCCACTTTTTTTTGTATTTTATTTATATATTTATATATTTATTTATTTATTTAGATTTATTTATTTTTATTGGAAAGGCAGATTTAAGGAGAGAAGGGGAGAAAGAGAGAAAGATCTTCCATCTTCTGGTTCACTCCCCGAGTGTCTACAATTCCTGAACCTGAGCCAGTCCAAAGCCAGGGGCCAGGAACTTCTGAATCTCCCATATGAGCAGAGCTGCAAAATTTCGAGATATTCTCTACTGCTTTTCCAGAGGGAGTTGGATGGGAAGCGGCACGTCAGAGACATGAATCAGCACCCATAAAGGTTCCTGGCTCTTGAAGTGGGAGAATTAGCCAATTAAGTCAGTGTTCCAGGTTCAAATTTTTTAGGTATTGTTTCAATGTCCTCCTTGGAGCTGAAAAGGAGAACATTGCGTTCTGCTAAAAATTGTGTTTTATCAATTTCTTTTTATATGTTCTTTATTAAATTGTTTCTGATAATATTATCATCTATTTGCTTGAATAATAATATATATGCATATATATACACGTGTGTGTGTGTGTGAATATACATGTCTGTTATCTGATTGGACTTATCCAATTTAGCTAATAATTTTTATAACAATGCTTAGGTAATTTTATAAGACTTAAGAGAATGCAGCGATGAAGTTGGAACAGTTTATGGGGCAGTGTGATTTACATTAGGCTTATAATTATATTTCTAGCAACATTTTTTGTATTTAACATATTTGGTTTTAAATAAAACAAATTTTAAAAGATATTTTTTACATCATATCTTAATAACTGCAAATAAGGTACTTGACTACCTGTGTTCTAATCATCATGTGTGTATTTATATTCCAGTTTTCTCTATATTTGATTCTTTGTTTTTTATACATTTATTTATGTGAAAGTCAGCTTTGAGGAGAAGGTACCCAAGGCTGGATCTGGCCCAAGACAGAGCCAGGATCTTCATCCAGTCCTTCCACATGGGTACATGATTTGCAAAATTGGTGCCGTCTTTCATTCCGTTCCCAGGCACATTAGCAGCTAGCTGTATGGAAATTTGAACAGCTAAGACCCCCAGTGCATTCCATTGTCGAAGGCTGCAGCTTCACCTATTATGCCAAAATGCCAATTACTTTATCTTGCCTTTAATAAATACAATTTTGTGCTAAACATAAATCATGTAAGGAATAATTATATCATTTATAAATTATAGTTTATCAAAGCATATTATATTTTAGATATTAATCAGAAGAGTTCCCTTTTCTTTACCTATTTACATTACTCTTGTATTATTTTCATTTCAAACAAAATTTTTTTGGTTTCAATTAGCATATTCCATGACTATCCTTTACGTTTTGATTGAGTATTTTATGCACAAAACTGATTGAAAAAGATAATATTTTGCATGTGTATTAGATGATTAGTTCCTATGTCATTATGTTGACTCTTTAATTGTTTTTATAATGAGAAAGGTAGCCTGTTGGTAAGAGAAAGAGAACAAATTCAGTTGAAAAATTCTTCGAAGAATTTGATTTAGACATGAAATAGAGGTATCTGGAGAAATCGAAAGGAAAGTGTTTTTGTAAGAGACTGACAATGGCTCAGATGAGAGATTGCCTTGAGTCTTAGTTGGAGTTAAGCCTGTGACCATTAATAGCAGTGTTTGGGCAAGCAGCATATGAAGATAGCTTGTGAAGTGGGCTAAAAGGGTTGACCGCAGAAGAGACAGTAAGGTGTTAAGAGACTTATAAAATGTGTCTAAATAATATGACTTATAATATGTGTCTAAATAATAAGTGCCATATTTGTGTTGAGCTTCACACTTTCATATATCTTTAAAAAAACATCGAGCACTTTGAACTAGTCAGGCCAAGATTGTGAATTGTGCTATTCTTTTTATAAACGGAAAAAATGTAGCTCTAAGAGGATGAGAATTTTGAAAATCATGGTGACTGAATTTTCAAAGCTCAAGCAAAGACGCTGGAATGCCAGTCATTGTGTTATGTCCCACTTCTTTCTTGAAGAACTAACCGGTTTCTTTGTTTAAATTGGAGTGGTAATGATAACTCCTAAGCATTTTGTGGTTTCTCATGTGTAGGATAAGTCTGAGGTTGATATAAAAATAACAAAAGAAATAAATGGAGAAATTTATTCATTTTGCCTATTGTAAAATTACTTAAGGTATATCAATGCATGTAATTTATGTATGTTGAAAATTTTAAGAAAGAAAATAGCAACCTTTTACAACGTTAGCAATTTTAATTTCTTTCTGTGTCTTTCTCATGTCATTTTAGTTTGGAAATCAATAAAAAAGGATTCTCTTTTAAATCCATTTGTGTTCAGATTCAACTCTGAATTCAACAAGTGCTTCAAAAAGACAAACTAGCCTAGTTTTTTAGACCCCACGAATTTGCTCTGCTGGATATAGATGCCATTTTAGATTTTCCTATGTCCCAAATCTTATTTCTGAACACAGATTCACTTTTAATTCAATCTCCATCTTTCTTCTCTTATCCTTGCTGACATTTCATTTCAATCAGGGTTGAGACCTTGCCTTCAGTCTTTTTGAACCAACTTTTGATGGATATAGGTGGTTTGTTAACAGCAGCTGCTCCTATTAGAGCAGTGGTTTCTGTCAGTCTTTGATTTCCCTCCGACAGGTCAATGTTTATCTTATTCTTGTCTATTTTGAAACTTTGGGGAGTTTAAAATATATATATTTAAAAGTCAGTTTACCATTTTGAAAAGTGATTATTTTCTTTTGTTGTTGTTTTTATTACATCCAAGGACATACTGTGATATTTTGATAGAAGTTTTCTTCCTTTTTTATTCACTAACATCATCACAGAAATGAAGAAGAATGTCTCCTACATGCAAGTCATACTCCAAAAGCGTGTTAACGCTTTGGGAAGCCACAATGCTTTTTTAAGTTGAGTCACCATTTTTAAAAGAAAAGTGTTACAGTAAAGGTGATAAGATTCAATAAGCACAATTTTCTTACATTACAAAATGGTTGAATAAATGAATTGCAGGCTTGTTTTTATTAAAAATCTTACTAATTGTGGCTTTCATTTAAAAACCACAAGTGAATTTTTCATATTTTAATGTAATACGGAAACCATACATCTCAGAATTTGAATTTAGCATTACGTAATGGAAGTTTAGGCCATTGTTTTATGAAAGTTTTTGTGTTTTGAGGAGCAAGAGCAACATACAGTCCTGTGATAAATTTAGGCAATTAAACTTGAAGAATAATTGCTGGAGAGAAAGGCTGTGCATATGATTCTGGGCCCCACATGTCTGTGTACAAATTACAGTGCAGATAATGGCAGAGAGAATAGAAAGACTAAGTCCTGAATGTTTTTGTTGATGACAGTGGAGGAGCATATTTTTGTGTGCGATAAAATTAAAAGGCAAACTGGATTACAGCAGATGGCGCATCCTGTGCCATAAAGTGAAAGCACAGTTCGAGGCTGGTAGTTCCTGATTAATTTAAGTATAAAAAATTCCTCTTGCTTATTAGCTAGCTTGGATTAGATCAGGCACATGCATGATCTTGTATGGCTATAGACTCACTAGCTAGCTTAGAAATTGAGTTTTGTTGTCTTTATATTTAATAGTAAGTATTAAAATCTAGAAAAATACAAGAGCCTCCAGAATGGAGAACTAAAAATTTACACAATGTAAGAAAGTAAGATAGCCATATTTTTAAAGTGCTTTTTACTTACCCTCATAACCATGCAATTGCCTTTGTTAAAGAATTGTTCAAGTAGCAGATAATTTGAAAATATTAACCAGAATGAAAAAATAATAAAATTACAGATATTAGGAAAACAAAAACCATCATTATTGATAACATTATTTCAAAGGACTTGAAAGTCACATTTGTAAAAGCTCAATATTTAATAAGAAATGAACCATAAAGTTTGAATTCATCAGAGCCAAATGAACAATAACTATGTAAACAACGCTATCTAAGTTGTGTAAGAAGAATTTGAAATACTCAAAGATGCCTTTATATGAATTTATTACCATGTGGTACTGTGCATGTGCAAAAATGATCATTCATAGAATGAAAGAATTCAAAACAGAGCATTGAATTACGTTTGTCTATCTATCTCTAGATGTATGTATGTATGCATGTATGTAATGTATACCTTGATCTATCTATGTATCTATCTTTTTGTAACTTTATTATTATCATGTTATGATACAGTTTCATAGGCATGGGGATTTCTCTTACTCCCTCCCAAATCCACTCCCACATTGAGTTCCCCTTTATTATTACTGTAGTATAGTTCTTCATAAACAGTCATATGCCCATCATTGGGGGCAAGGACAATGGAAAGAGTGCAGCATCCGTTTGTCGAGATATAGTTAACACTTTCAGTGGGAGTCTATCTTTGATCTGAAAGTAAAGATGCATACTGCATTGTATCCTCATATCTGGAAATGTTAGTCTGCATTACGCAGTTACTATGTATCCCCTTATATAAAAAACCACAATATGAACTCAACAACAGGTAGAATATTAGAAATTTACAATGCAAAGAAGTTAAATAACATGCTACTGGATATGATCGCCTCCATCATGCAATTACTATACATCCTCTTAATTGAAAAGTCACAAAACAAAATAAACAGAAAAAAGAAGAAATTAAAAATGCCATGGAGTTAAATAATATGCTACTGAATGACTAATGTGTCACTAAAGAAATGAAAAAGAAAATCAAGAACCTTCTTGAAGAAATTGATAGTACTGTGTGATACTGTGAGTCACTGAAGAATTTAATCAGGAAGAAAATATTTGACAAGTTGAAACTAAATTTAAAAAAGAATCAAAATCCATGAGATATAGTTTCCACTGATCTTTCTTGGTGAGATGTACGTTCTATAATTAACAAATAGATTGGTTTGTTTTGGTTTTTTTAATCCGGTCTACTAATCTGTGCTGTTTGATTGATGAGTTTAAGCAGTTTACATTCAGGGTTAATATGAATGTGTGGTAATTTGGTATGTCATTTTAGTAACAGGTTGTTAGTTGATTCAGTTTTCTGTCATTTTACTGGGATATTCTTTACATTTGCCTTTGGTTTTGGTGACTGCTGTTTCACTTCTTTGTCGAGAGAACATCTTAAAGTATCATTTTTAAGGCAGGTTTGGAAGAGGCATATTCTTAACTTTTGTTTACTGTGAGAGAAGTTTATTTCATTCTCAAAGACAAAGGAAACCTTTGCTGGATACATTATCCTGGGCCGACTTTTTTTTTTTTTCTCCTTTAGAATCTGGACTGTGTCACTCCATTCTCTTCTGACCTGTAGTTTCCCGTGAGAGGTCAGTAGTGAGTCTGATTGCCATTCCCCCCAGGTCATTTGACTTTTTTTCATGAGCACATGTAAGGATATTTCCCTTATGTTTGACTAAAGATAGCTTGGTTATCATGTGTCATGGTGAAGATTGATTTTGGTTAACCCTGTTGGGAGTTCTGTGCACCTGCTGGATGTTATTTCCTAATTCTTTCTCCAGATTAGGAAAAAAATTTCCTCATTATTTCACTGAATACATCTTTAATCCCAGCTTCTCTTTTTGCACTTTCTGTGACACCCATAACCATTATGTTGGGTCTTCTATTAATGTCTTTCAATTTTGGAATACTCCTTTTAGTGTGACCCAGCTCTGCTTCCGGCTTTTTGTTTGTTTCCTCTTGGTAACAGAAAATATCTTCCAATTCTGGGATTCTTTCTTCTATTTCATTAGTTCCATTTTGGAGACTCTCCACTGTACTTTTTATTTGTTTCACTGTATTTTTAAATTTCTGATACATCAGTTTTCATTTGATTCATTTCCTGTGTGATGTGTTCCTTAAATTTCTTGAATTCCTGTATTATGCGCTTATCATTGTTGATAAGAAGCTTTATAAAGAGTGTTTCGAATTCTGTATCCTCCATTTTCTCGATGTATCCCTCAGTTAACTCTGAGGTTGCCAAAGGTTTTGCTCCTCTTCAGGGAAGTCTTCAGTAATATTCATTGTGCCTCTGTCTCTTCTTTTGCCTTTGGTCATTGTACTTCTAGTTATGAGATTCTTGTTATTGGAGCAAGTTTCTAATCTGTGTTATCCACAGGTCTTCAGTTTAATTTTACTTATTACAGTTGGTACATGGTTCTTTGTTTGCAGCCACTGGTGCCAATTCCTCCAGCGAGTTCGGGGTCTGGGTTCTTATGTTAGACTTCTATCATGGTCTTTGTAGTCCCAGCTCCTTACTCACCACTCTACCTTTGTAATTCTGTGCTGAGGCTACACTGTAATCTATACAACTTTTCTCACACTTCCTGTTAGAGCGGATATATCTGGTGTTCTATTTAACTGGGTGTTGGTGGTGTTAATATTGCTGGAATCTGTTGGACATTAGGTCTGAGGGTCACATGGACCTATTTTGATCTGTATGGTGCCAAAGTTGGTATTATTTCGCTGTGGGACCAGTGCAATACGCTGAGATCAGTGAGTTTTCTCCCAGCTCAGCACATGCACAGCTCACTGTTGTCTCTGCACTCTTAAAAGTTTTTACACACTATACAACATGATGTCTGATGTTCCACTATTAGAGGTCTTGATCTGCTGGCCATCAGGACTGAGGGCTACTCAGACCTATCCTGGGTGGAACCTGTAGGATGCAAATTGCTGCAGTTCACTGAGCCAGAAATGTGTTCACTCCCAGCTCAGTGCATGTGCAGTACCTTCCATAGCTTTGCCTCCCATACAAAATGGTGCCCCAACTTGGCTCTAGAGGGCAGACTGAGCTGTGAAACCTATTCTGTTCCTGCACCGCCTATCTGGGACCTGCCCCTCTGTCTCTGCTCCTAGTCAAATCACACAGATCAGTAGGACAGGCAGTTCTTTCTCTGGGTTCACTTCCTGAGTTTCTGTTGAACGCCCCTTCCCACCTTGTTGCTGGTGGAGTTCCAGCTTCCAGTGCAGTTCAGATCGCCACTCGTTGAATGCCACTGGGGTATTGGTCACTGCAACACCACACATTCTCTCTGCTGCTTTCCTGTGTCTGTCAGTCTCCAAGTGCTCCTCCACTGTTGTTTTGTTTTTTCCTATCTCCTGGAATATACTCTGTCTGGTTTACATTGGCTAATGTTTCTCCATCTCTTTAAACGTGTCCTTACCCCTAATCATTAATGAAACTGTAATTATCGATATATACACATATGCAGCTTTATAAAGGAAAGGATCAAATTCACATTGTATATGAGATAAGATTTGTTTTATTTCCCAGAAATCTGTGACTACAGAATTGCATTTTAAGAATTCCATTTTCATATGAAACATACTAATGAGAACACTCATTCAGAACTCCTGTGGAAATAACTAATTTACTATGAAAAAATTTGTTTACAACTTGTGAATTTGCAAATAAAGAAATATGGTGCAAAAAACACATCAATGTCTAAATCTTTCACTAATATAACATTAAGAATAAATAATCCTTCTCTAACACATAAAATGGAACAAATTTCAGATATTTCTTATTCTGTAAGCAAAATATGCTATTGTATTTAAACACTTCATGACTTGAAATTTAATTCTAAATACAGTGAAATAAAAATAATAATTAGATTCTGCAGTTGAATTAGAAATACTGCTTGGCTTCTTCCATTTTTGCAGTAAACTAATAAAAAATTAAGATTAAGAGACTGTTAAGAATAACCTATCCTTAATAAGGAGATCAATGAGAGAAAACTTAGCCTCCATTTATCAAAATATTCATTCAAACAGAGTGGTATTGGAGGTGGAATTATTAAATAGTAAATGCAAGAAAGTGAGCCCAGATTGATTGTGATATTAATGGATAATTTTATACATTAAAAACTGATTCAGTCATTTGGCCTGGCAGTTAGGTTCTATACATAAGCAATGAAAATAATACATAGGTAAATATGTATGTGTGTATGTATGTATCTGTTTATTCATCTACCTATTTATATATAGCTATAAATACATACTTACACACATGTATGCAGTTTTATAAACATTATCATTAAATTGACATTCTTAATGGGATAGAATTTGCTTCATTTCCCTAAGATATGGATTTTTTTTTAACAAAAATACAAGCATACATTTAACCTTAAAGGACAACAAAAACCAAAACAAATGGAAATATTACATAAGTTCCCTATATTTGGAAGTGATTTGAAAGGTTATACTGAAGTAATATTCGTAGATGTTTAAATTATTGCAGATATTCATGGGGAAGTTTATAAAATCCTTGATATTTTAATTGACATACTATTCAGTATTTACTCCTAACTGCTACACTATTATACAGAATATTAATAATAGTTGCGCAAAGATAATAGAATTATAGAGATGGTTGTAATTCTTACTTAAATTGATACAATTGTGTAAAGAAACTGAATGAATAACAATGAAAACCAATAAGAAAGTAATGGACCATAGTGGCTTTTAAATACTTAAATAGAATAAAAGGAAAATTAAACATAGACGTTTTAGTATAAAAACCATCAAAGTAATTTAATTAAAAAAAGAAATTTATAGTATTGTTTTTGTATATGTGTATTCTCAATTAACAGCAATTACTGTTGATGATATGAATATTCGTGATTAGTGAAATGTAGGTGTGTATATATAGTGAAATAATAATTTTAACTATTAGTCACAAGAATTTTTTTAAAAGCTTAGACAATAGGAAAGAGAAATAATGTTTTCACAATGCAAAATTAAGTGTGTGCATTACAAATCCTGCATTGCTTTTGTTAGCATAATTCTGATAACTTCGGTTATTGGGATATATTAAGACTTTTGTCAAATACATTCTAAGTTTCAGCATTTCATTATTTATTTGAAATTAGTTCTTGTTTTTTTCCTAAAATTTTAAAATTTAATTCTAAATTGTTACTAAATGTTTCTAGAAAGAATGATAAGACAGAATAAAACACATTATTTAACGACTGCTGAATAGAATATACATAAATGACTCTTTTGCATATTACCCAGATTTATCAGATATTTTCAGGAAGTCTATACATGTTTATGAAAGTGAACTCTCTTCTTGTGGCCACACAATGTCCAAAAACACTCTTTTTTTTTTTTTTTTTTTTTTAGTAACAGAGTATGGAAAAATCAAGAAAAGAGCAAAAAGACTTTTGAGCAAATAACTTTGTTCGTTTTTCTACTCTCAACAAAGAAAAGAGTGGTTTAATTAAGAGGCAGGCTGGAAGGATTGCTGTGAAGAGAGAGGAAAGGCGGACACCTTCCAGAGAATAAGAATCATTTATGTCGTAATCACATTTTATCCTAGAGCAAAATTATGTCTTTACTGGTTTTGGCAGTAATCAACATTATCCACTAACTTTTGTTGCTGTAAATGCAGCGGGTGTGCAGGGGATATTTGCAATGATTTGATAGATACAGTCTAGGGAGATCAGGCAGCTGGTCAGAGCCACACTCACACCAGGTGAAGACTTAAGGAGACATAACATTGACAGCACAGAGTCTTCCTTCTTGGCAAGTATTATTGTTTGGCATGGAAGAAGCAATCTCAATATGCTGGTTAATGATTCTACAACAGAGAAATCTACATTTTTACAGAGGTGGACTTTATACAATTGATACCCCAAATTATTCATATAAATTTCTCAATGGACACTTTTATTTATGGAATTTTGGAGTGCTAAGAACTGTACTAGAAATATTCAATTACCTTCCCAGGAATCAATATGACAATGTTATATCAGCAGTGATTGCATAGGAGATGCTTTTTGTAAGGAAATAAAACATTAATGCTTTAATCACTACTCATTTCTGCTCATGCTACTGATTTTCACATGAGAATCAGGGTTTTATTGTTATTTTTATTCTCTGTAATTTTTATTTGATTATTTTTTATTCCAAATTTGAGAAAGATCTATTTAAAAGAGAAAGATAATATTTGCTTAGTGTTTAACACATGAAGACAAAGATTCACAAAATGACATACTGAAAGCTTCCTTCAAATTCAAGCATTCCAAAGTCAGTGTCTTAAATCCTAGTTTCAGAATCTGACACAGCTAACCAACCAGAGAGGAAGACATTTGTGAGTATACATGATCATATTTTACAAATTTGAGAACAATCAAAATTTTAAAAATGCACTATATATTGAAAGAGCATGACAAAAATCTAAAATTACATTGGCCCTGCAGTGTCTGCAAGGCTCTGGTCTTAGGATTCCTGAGGATATCAAAATTTCACAGACGCCAAGGTACCCTTCATCAGTTAGCACAGAATCTCTGTTTAACCTACACATATATTCTTGCCCATACCATTTTACTGTGAAAGACTTATTTGCTTTGAAGCCAGTGTGACAGAAAGAGAGGAATTTACAGCGAGAGAAAACCTCCCACATAAGGTTCACTCCCTCACAGGCTATGATAGCTGGGTCTGGGTCTGCCTGCATTACAGAGCCTGTAACACCTCTAGATCTTCCCCATAGTTGCCAGAGGCTCAAGTACCAGGGCATCATCCCCTGCTTTCTCCAGTGTATCAGCAGGAAATCACATTCAACTGATCTGGCTTTCCCACATGACTTCATTTCTTGTGAATGTTACATTGAATGGCTAATGCAATGAGCAGATGTCAACTTTCAGATAAATCTGATGTTGGAATTAATAGAAAAAATTAAGTGCTCATATCATGACTAGGGAAACTGAAATAGAATTTAATAAAATTACGTTGGTAAAACACAATTTTCATTTGATGATTAATGGAGATTAAAAAACAGCAATATTTCGGATAGAAAAGGAAATATCCCATCATAATGAAAAAAATGGAAAAAATATTGAAAAGCTTTCAATAGAGTTTACTAACATATTTGGGGAATTTTCATAATGAATGAAATTTTTGGTGTGGGAACTCCAGGAAGAGAAGAGAAAGACTGGTAGAGAAATCTGTTTTTTATAGAAATTTTCATGGGCAGTTTCTCAAACATGAAGAAAGGTATAGGCTTGCTGACTCAAAATTTCAAATCAAGGGTACCAACATGATGGCTGAACTGCATAATCCTCTGCCTACAAACCCTGGAATACCATAAGCGTAGCAGTTACTGTCTGCCTCCTCCACTTCCCATCCTGTTTCCTACTTGTGGCCTGCAAAAGCAATGGAGGCTCGCCAAAGCCTTAGGAACCTGCACCTACATGAGAGTTTTGGAAGAATCCCCCGACTCCTAGGTTTAGATTGGCTTAGTTCTGGCTATTACAGCCATGAGTAGTGAACCAGTGGGAGGAAGATCTTTGTCTCTGCGTCTCTCTGTAAATGTATCTTTCTAATCAAAATAAACTTTAAAAAGAAAATCAATTCAAGGAGAAATCATCAAACAAGGTAAACCCGAAGAAGTCCATGCCTAAACACCAAGTGGAATTTCGGAAAGCGAAAGTCAATGACAGCAACAACAAACCAAAAGAAAAACAACAACAAAATACTTGAAAGAAGCTGGTGAAAGTAACAATTTAGAGACAGTGAAATGATGATTTACTTAACTATGGCTTCTCACAGACTGGAGATCAGGACACAGGTTAACGATTATTTCAATCGCTGAAGAGAATTGCTAACCTGGACTTTTCAATCAGTTATATATATCTCTGCATTTATATTGTCCCTTCTTGAATAGAACGAAATGGATTTATTATAAAAGAGAGTATTTCATTGTTAAAATAGGAACTGTATGATGAACCACAAAATGTATGTTATAAACAAACAGCAAATTTTAGTTTACTAGGAGAAGCAGAATTGCAGGGGTTGAGCTCATACTTCCTAGAATTTTGTGGGGGATATAATACTGATTCTTTTGGAAAGTTAATAAGCTAATTAGGAGTATAAATATTGCATTTATATAGATTTTTTTCTTGAAAGATAAAAATGGCTTCAGATTTAATTCTTTTCATTGAATTATTCAAATAAAGGTACTTGCCAGACCTCAAACTACGTTTTCCTAGATGATTGCACTTCCTTCCACCCCAACCAGAGCCATGGTTTCTGGAATGCTACGATTGTACATAATTTTTTCAAAATATAATCGTTTTCAAATCTCAGTTTGATTTAATTGCTTACATTGGCTTGCAGATATTCAAATCACCAAATGATCTATAACTTGGGAAATAGACTTTAAATAGAACTCAAAATAACCCAGACAATTTCTTGAATATTTTTCCACTCACCTCCATAATAAAAAAATAAGTTTGTAAGTATATATACATCATTTAAAATATTTATTTTTATTGGAAAGACAGAGTAGCAAAAAGAAGGAAACACAGAAAGATCTTACACCCACAGATCACTCCCCCAAATGGCTGCAACAGTTCTAGCTAAGATGACTGAACACGAGGAACCAGGAGCTTTTTCCTGATCTCCCACACACGTGCATGGCTCTGAGGAATTCTCCACTCCTTTCCCAAGCCATGAACTAACCTCTGGATGTTGACTGTGGGAAGCTGAAGCTTGGAGGCAGCAGATTAGCAAGTTGAACCATTATGCCATTCTACTAAAATGTTTTTAATTTTCCATTAATTTCTTGAACTCAATGCAGCGAAAAAATCTGCAAAGACAATACCAAAAGTGAAAGAAACCAATGAAAGCTAAATAAAAATTCAAACCAAATTATCTTTTTAACATTTAACATTCGATAGCACACAAATATAGGGGACTCAAAAATTCATTTTCATAGGGCTAGCCTTGTGATATAGTCACTTAATCCATCAGAGCTTTAAATGTCCGCAAACCATATTAGCACTTTTGTGAGTCCCCGCTGCTTCATATTTGATCCAGCCCCATGCTAAAGCAACTGGAAAAGTGGCAGAAGATAGTATAAGCACGTGTACGCCTCTCACTGTGTGATGGACCTGGTTAGACCTCCAGACTCCTGGCTCCAGCCTGGCCCACCCTGGTCATTGCACTGAATCAGGGATGTGAACCTGGGTTAGAAGATTCTCCCTCTGTACCTTTGCTTTGCACATAAATATATTCCTAAAATTAAAAAAAAATAAACCTATCAGATTATAGAAGATATTCATGCTGTGTTTTTCTTATATCAGTGGTCAACTAGCTTTGTCCAGTACATGTGTGCATTTATGACATGGTTTTTCCGCAAGAATTTCAAGTTACAGTCAAATAAAATGAAAATCAGATCTAAATGGTTCTAAATCTGTACTCAGAAACCATTAAACTATTGGCGGAAAAACATAGAAAGCACTCTCCAAGATATAGGAATGGGGAAATAATTATTATAAAAGTCACCAAAGCACAGGCAGTATAACTGTGCTTGAAGGAGTATAACTATTGAAACGACATGGAGGAAATTAGTTTTGGGGGGATTGGGTGGGGAGGGGAGGGAAATCCCAGAGCTTATAGATCTGTATCATGGAACTATAAAATAAATTCATATTTAAAATGATAATTAATATTCCTTCAGTCTCTCTAAAATAAAATTCAAAATTTTACATCATCTCAGATAAGGAGTAGCTCGCACTAACATTGAAAGCTCTTCAGTCTGATCCAGTCTGATCATATTTTGTTTTCACTTCTTCCCAATGTTCATAGCCCAGCAAAATTTACATTCTCATTCCAATAACTTTGATGACTTCCCCTTCCATACCCAGAAATGACAAAACCTATTCCTTTATCTCTATTAACTAAATCTTCAACTTTGGAAAAGCATTCTTCCTAAACTGGAAAAAGATAATATTCACTTTCTTCTCCGAAAATTCATATTTACTTCTTTAAAGGTTTATATATATTTTTAATTGGAAAGTCAGATATACAGAGAGGAGGAGAGACAGAGAGAAAGTTGCTCCTTCTGCTTGCTCACTCCCCAAGTGTCCAAAAAGGCGAGAGTTCAGGAGATTCAAAGCCAGGAGCCAGGAGCCAGGAGCTTCTTCTGGGTCTCCCATGCAGGTGCAGGATACCAAGGCTTTGTCCATCCTCTATTGCTTTGATAGGTCACAAGCAGGGAGCTGATGGTAAGTGGAGTGGCCAGTATTAGAGCCAGTGCCGATATAGGATCGTGGCGTGTGCTAAGCCAAGACTTTAGCCACTAGGCTACCGTGCCAAGCCCTAATGTTTCCTTTTGCATTTCAAACCCTAATGTGAATTTTTCTGAACCTCTGTAACCCTTATTAGTTATACTGTTAATAATTTATAAAAACATATGCTTATTGTCATTGTACCTCATATTAATAATAGCTGATGTGTGTCATCATGATCAATGAGTTCATACTTCCAAATCAATTCAATAAGCTATTTATGGACAGAAAGTTAAACAATTGCTCAATAGTAGAAATTTCAGCTTTTCTAATTTAATAAATAATGTATCTCTAATTGTTTTGGAACACCCTTTCCCCCCTAATCCTTAATCCCCCCAATCAACAATGTAAATATCATTGAACATAAAATTTAAAGTCATATAATTCTAACTTGATTTTTTGTCTAGACTTCTTTTTTGTAAGACTTGTTCATATCTATTTATCATCTAATTATCTATTTACTTATTTACTTACTTACTTAATTGTAAAGGCAGATATACAGGCAGAAGGAGAGACAGAAAGATCTTTCTTCTGCTGGTTCACTTCCTAGGTGCTAGCAATAGCCAGAGCTGAGCCAGAGCCTGTATTTTCTTCAGTGTCTCCCACACAGGCACAGGTTTCCAAGGCTTTAGGCCATCCTTGACTACTTTACAGGGCTACCAACAGAGAGTTGGATGGAAAGTGGAGCAGCCAGGATACGAACTGGTGCCCATATGGGATCCCGGCGAATAGAAGGCGAGGATTTAACCACTAGGCTACTATGTCAGGCCCCAGGTTTATTTCTTGACTTCTCATGTACTAACTGAATAGAAAATATAAATAATAAAGTGTGCTCTAGGGAAGGGAAATCATAAAATTATTGATGCTGACAAATTAAGAAAATATTTCTCATACATATATTCATGGACATATTTTATAATTTGTTAATATATGCATTTGTGTATAAAAGGATGTTTTGGTGGTTATATTATGTTGCACAAAACACTACTCCAAAGTATTCTCAGTGACAAATTGTTCTTTATTGTCTAACCTTGTGATGAATTACATTACCACTCACATATATTCCTTAAATCAAATCAAATTACTTTACTGGATATAAATGGCAAAAAAAAAAATCCTGAGCATACTGATGGCATGTTCTTTTACTTATATCTATAAAAAGTATACGTAGATGGAAAGAAACAGAATATTTGGAATTCTAGCTCCATAGTTGCAGAGCTGCCTATCCCAGAGGAAGTAATCCAACTTCCAACAATGCTTTTCCTCTTACTCCACATCTAAGGCAAGGCAGCTTTGTTCTTTACTGAAGACAGCAGAGGCTTTTTGACAGGTCCTGTGCACTTGAGGTAATCTTTTTTTTAATTTTATATATTATTATTATCCATTTATGATACAGTTCAATAGACCCTGATTTTTCCTTACTCCCTCCCCAGTCTTTTTAAAATGTTGTTTCATGTGCAGCAAATTTCCAAAGTCAAGTTTTTTGTTTACAATAAAAATGAAAAAAATTCTATATTATCTTTAAATGAATTGCTAGGTATAACTCTCCCCCATTTCAAAACTGTGCGAATTGATTCCAAGAGTTCATTTGGGCTTCAGCGACATTATTAATTCTTACCTGAAGGATACCACCAATTCAACAGCAGCATCTCAAATTTAGTCTTTATTTGGCCTCTCAGGTGAGCCAAGTCCTGACTGGCTTTAGAATTTAAGCGTCAGCTAGTTTGATTTGATTTAATCTTGGATTATTTGAAAGATCATTGATTTTTTTCTGTGACTTGTTTTGTTTCCAAGTTTGACAGTGTTTTGAGATGGCTTTGCTGCAAAAAGCACTCCACAAAATAAAGTTGTGGTAAAAGCCTTGCTTTAAGGTTACCTGGTGATATCCCCACATGACATTTGCTTTAAAAGAACTCTGTGAGAAATAAACAGCCTTGCCACAAGAAAAATCTGTCTTGAAAAAGGAAGTAAAGCCTGCTAGTGAAGATAAGCTAAAAGGATAATGAATGTCATAATCTCCAAAAAATTATTGCTCCATTTATCAAAGTTTATGTATCAGATGAAGGACTAGTAGATTAAAAGAACCAACTTGCTTATATGCACAAAGATGCTAAATCAATTCCCCATATTAGTGTGCTAAAACTTGATTAGGTCGTTCTGGACAAACTCCTTTCTGAAGATTAGAATGGCGAATAAATAGTGAGTTAAAGAACTGTGTGAGATGACCTAGATGACTGCAATGAATCAATACATGCGAACGTATCACTTATTCCACCGACTGTTATGAAGGTTATAAAGACTGAGAACCCATTTTTATTAGGAAACCAAAAAAAAATAATCTAAAAATTTAATTTCAGAGTAGGCAATTTAATCATGTAGTTAATAAAAGATTATACATCATGCTTTATTGCTAACTCAGCTCAATTCACTGTGTGTGTGTCTGTGCTTGTGTGTGTGTGTGTGTGTCTGTGTGTGACTGTGTGTGTGTGGTGTGTGTTTTCCTGGATACTGTGCTAGGCCTTGTGAGTAAATTGAGAAAAGAAGATTGAGCCGATTCATTCCTGATGAAGCATGAACTCCAATGGTTTAAATGCACAACAAGCAATTGAAATGCAACACTTGGGAATATGACCAAAATTGTGTGAATGGCAACATACTGCACCAAAATCTGGTCTAGCATGTTTACTGAACTGCCATTCATTTTCATTTATTTATGAGGCAGAGACAGAGAGACAGAGTGAAGCAGGTGGAGACACAAGGAAAGAAATCTCCGATCCAAGTATTCCTTACTCAGATGCCCACAATGGCCAAATTTGGGTTAAGGTCAAAGTTTTGACTGAGTAGTAATGTAAATCTTCACTGCGTGTGGTAGGTGGAGAGGCAGCACATCTGCTCCCCAGGCTCTGCATTAGCATGAAGTGGGAGTTGGGTCAAGAATCAAAACCAGGTACTCTGACAGTAGGAATGAGCATCTTCATCCCTAAGCTAAACGGTTACTCCCCTGTTGGTGAGGCAGCTGTGAAGGTAGGTATGTTCTTTCTACCCTCTCCCACCCCCCCTTCTTTTTCTACACATATTCTTTATCCTCTCTTCATTCATAAGCTTATAAAGTATGTACACACTGAACTCTACTAAAAATGGGCAATCAGTAGTGAATATAGGGGTAAAAATGTTGTCATGAGGCTTAATATAAAATAGGTTACAGAAATGTTGATAAGCAAATGATTTGAGAAATTAATTTGTTGATTGGGATAAGTATTTTGACAGAATCTTGAAAATGGCTATGACTGAAACTTAGTCCAGGATGATATCTGAAAGATTTTTGAGAAAGCAAGATTTGAAATGAGATTTTGAAGGGCGAAGTATTGTACTTGTTGGCAAGTGCAAAAACAGCACATTTGAATATTAGAAGCAGTAGGAGCAGGTGGTAGAAGCATTTGTTGCATGAGTAAGATGTCACTTTGGATCTTAAATTTCATATTTGAGTGTTTCATTTGTGTTACATGCCTGATTTTTATGTTTAGGGTTTATGTATTTGTGTGAAAGGCAAAGTCAAGAGAGAGAGAAAGAGAATATTTAATCTGATTGTTTACTCCCAAAATGACCACAATAACTTGGCTAGGCCAGGGTGAAGCCAGGAGTCTGAGGCTTAAATCCAGATCTCCTACATGGGTGCAAGGACCCAAGCCCTTGTGCCATCTTTAGCTTTTTTCCCAGGCACTTTACTAGGCAGCTGGGTCAGAAGAGGCTCAGTCAAGACAGGAACTGGCATGCCTTTAGGATGTCAGCATTGGCTTAACGTGCTATGGCAGAATGCTAGACATCCCAGCCCTGCTTCTGATTCCAGTGTCTTCCAGTGCACATAGAGACAGTGGGTGCTTGAATTACTGCCACTGAAAGGAGAAGCCTGGGCTGAATTTCAGTCTCCTACCTTTGGACTTGCCTGGACCCAACAGTTTCAGGCACTTGTTGAATCAGCCACTGGGTGTAAGCTCTCATGATCTTGCTCTCAAATGAACTATAGAAATGTGTACACACACACACACACACACACACACACACACACACATGCTTTTATTATTCATTTCAGACAAGAAAAGAATTGGAATAATAGAAATCAATTGTGAATGGAGCTGTGAAGAGAGGTGCTTTGTAGCTACAAATCCATTTTTTTTAAACTGGAGGAATCAAGTAATAAAGAAAGAGTTGATTAAAGCATTTCATCATGTGGTGATAAATGATATGAGATGTAGCTAAGAGTTTGATTATACAGAAAATGGTAGACACAATTGATATAACGAATTCTCCCATGGTGAGGCAGCTGTGAAGGTAGGCTTGTGGTGTAGGTATTTTAAAAGAAAAACCTCATTCTTCTTGCAGGTGAATGGCTCAGGATCTCTGCATAGCTTTCTTCTGATGACAAAAACACACCATATGAACCAAATTAATTCAGAAGGGCTTGAGGGAGAATCTTTAATATTTTCTCTACCTTTGGAAGCTTCATAAGCAGATAAGCTAGAATGGTTAGAGGGCACCAAACTTAAAACGGCATCAAAGGAACACAAGCAGAATTTACCAGTGTCAAAGCCACAACACTGTCAGGATTCCTGCCGTAAAGAACAAGACTTTTCTGGATTTTGGAAATTCAGAAATTGTAGACACAACAGAGAAATTGATGCCTGGTTTTCCCACAGACTGCTGTACCTACCCCAAAGTCTTCTACCATTAAGTAAATGGCAACTTTATTTACTTAGCATTTAACTCAACAACACAGACTTATAAATTTCCCTCAAACTTTACATCTGATTCCTAATAAAATACTTCAAACTTATTCCTTTAAATATTTCCCTGGTTCTTGCTGCCTTCACTGATACTAATTTTCAAGCTAGTTTCTACAGCAGCAGCCCCATCTGATCTCCTGGCTTCAACCTTCTGTCTTTCACAGCAGCCAATGTAACCTTTTAAGAAAATCAGATTTTTTTTTTTTTTGAACTTCTGTTGTCGAACCTTCCTAATAGGTCTCTATGTCAATCAGAGTAAAAGCCCAAGGCTTACTAATTGCTTATAAAACTCCTCATGATTTACTCCCCTCTCTTTATTCTCTTACCAGCCTTCATCTCTTATTTTACCATTCACTTTCTGTTGCCTAGAGCGTTGTTTATTTTCTTATACCTGGCCATGCCTTAGATCCTTACTTTAAAATACTTGCATTGATCTTTTCTGCTGTCTATAATCAAACTCGGCCCCAAATATCCATCTGGCTTTCTCCTACCTGCATTTCAAGTTTTCACTTAAGTTTCATTTTCTTGAACAGGCCCATTCTGAACACCCTATTTATACTTTTTCACTACCCTTTACAACAGCCTGATCGCTTTATGTAATGTAAGCACTGTGTTCTGAACCAAATTCTCAAAAAAGTTAAGGTAATATTTAAAAACTTTAAATGTATTTTCCAAAGTGTATTTGTGTTAATGAATAGTCATGGTATCTTCTTAGTACTTGGGTTACGGATCTAACCTGATGCCTTTCTCTATCCTAAATCGCTATGTAATATTCATACTATGCTCAGTTACTTGAGCATTCAGACTTCTTTCCCATATCTTTGGCATATGCACTTCCTATTCCTCTGCTCGCGATATTGTATCCTTGAAATGTTTAATAATACACTTTCCATTTTTACAACCTCAGCTTCAATGCCATTTTGGACTGTTTTCCTGACTCTCCTATGTTATGCTCCATTTCTCGTGTGACTCATCAATTTGGTTTTTGTTTATTATCTCTCCTATCTGAAAGAACGTAAACTGATTTATATCAGATTATTTTTTCTTGAAAAAGATACAACCTCAACATTTAGACTTAGTGTCTAACAAATCAAACATATTTAGTAAAACTTCGACCTTAGATTAAAGCAAGCAATGCAGAACAGAACACAAGGTATGGCTCATGTTGATGACTTCAATTTGGAGGAAGTAAGGAAAGGACTTAGGAAAACAATCAATGAAGTTAGAACATTTGAGTTCAGCTCCAGTTCTGTCATGTATTTATTATAATAAGAACATGCATCTGAATTTTCTAGGGCTGTCTCTGATTGTGCTTGTTCTATTTATTTTTTCTCTTATTTCTATTTAATCTCAAAAGCATCCTGAGTTTTATGAAAATTATGTCTCCTATTTTCCATGTTAACACCTTTCCTTAGAATTAGACTTTCTTACCCCATTTTCCAAATAAATAAACATAAAGGTGATATCTAAACCCCAAAAGATGGTGAAATTAGTAAAGAAACCTTCTTAAAATATGGGAAGCATATAGTCCATGTGTCTGTGTACTCAGAATTCAATTACATACATAAATGCACGTACAAACGCATGTGCATGCACACAAAAATACATGTCTGTTTATTTGTGTAAACAGGATCTGTATATATGACAAGTAACTTGGACTAATATTTGTTACCTATTGATAAATTTTACCTTTAAATACCTCTTTGTCAGCTCATATAACTTCCAGCTTATAAAAATAAAGACACATACGTGTTAAACAGCAGAAATTCATCTGACAGAACAAGTAACCTGGAAGCTAAACCGTTTATCAAGAGATAAAGCACATTTTTTTGTCCATTTGGTTTAATATATTGAGAACATATATCCCAAGAACTACCTATTTGCTATGTAAAGATACAATAAAAATGAACTATTAAAATATTCTCTATATTATTGCTGTTTGGATAAACAAAGGCTATTCTTTAGGTATATAGATGTATTCATTTTAAAATCTAAGCTGAAGTGCATGAAATACATTTAAATCTATATTGTAGGAAATGGTTTTTTTATTCCTTTTTATTCGTTCTCCAAAATCCTTTCCATATTGAAATCTACTTAGTGACTTTACATTTTTTTCCTTCACATTCAATTTTTATTTTCTAATAGAAAAGTTGTAAGATCTCTTCCTTTCATTTAGTATGTTTATTTAAAGTGAATAATTGTATACTCTCATCATACTTTAAAAATAATAGCTGGATCCTGCTGCTGTTCATTTAGCAGCAAGTTATGAACTAAGAATGCTTACCATTTAAAATAGAACACAATTAGTTTTAATAAGTTGAAGTGCAACAATAAGGCAAAAGACAAGCTATGTGATAAGCAGCCATGGGACCGAAAGGTCATCCCTAAACACAATTCTCATTTCTCCCTTCACGTTTGGTGTCAGGGTCTTGTTCTGGCAACACAAGCCCTGGAGATTTCTCAGGCTGTCCTTCCGTATTGAGCTACCTTGCTAATTTAAAAGCCTTAGTGATTATGCTCTGTTATGATATTAATGTAAAGGTCAATGAATTCATGAAAATACGTTTTTGCCACTTTTATGACATTCTGAACCTTTTCTGATTTTACAATTTTCAACAAGAAACTGATCATCTGGATCATTTTGCATAATAAATGAACATCAACAGTCACCTTTTGTGATAACATCACCATCCCTTGTCATGGTACTGAGTGAATAGAAGAAAATTTCTGAATTGTTTGATTTGGTACATTTTTTTTGTGTTAAATACCAAGATTTTAATGTTGAAGGATGAAAGAAAAAAGCAGATTTAATAATACAAGCTACAATTCAGAGGATGAAAAGGTTAAAAATTATCTCCAAATCTCATAGTAAATCTGACATAGTGAGTGTTAATGTTTTCCCAGAATCTTTAAACAGTGTTTGACACTTGGATTGTCTTTGTGCATGGTTATCAAAAGACAACAGTTATGGAAAACTAGGAAAATTTGAAGTAATCAAATAAGGGAATGAAAATACAACAAATAAAAGCATTGTATAAGATGCTGTCGTAAGAGTGTGTCTAATTCTGTAAGTCATAATCATACATATTGTTTCTATCCACTACATGCACAGATTGCAATATGTACCTCGTTTTCTTGACCTAAAAAATGTCTTTCACTTTGAGCTATGACAATCTTTTACATATTTCACAAAATTTTAATTATAATCTAAATTAGAATTTGTGAATTAAGGTGATTATCTGAATTTGGTGCAAACATTATTATAGCCTCTATATTCTTTGTGAAGGACGAAGAGCCAATTATATTTTTTCTAGCAAATATCAATAATACTGAAACATTGAATTGTGATTAAAAATTTTAATGATCAATAATCAACTAGTCTCATGTTATTTAGGCATACCTTAATCAGAAAATGATTTTAGTATATACTCTGCAAATTCTCATGATATAGCAATGCCAGTGGATCTCTATAGCTTTGGATTCAGGTAATAACATTAGGCTTTATAGCCTGCATTCATACTATCTGGGTGCTGCTAGATCACTCAAGCAGATTAGTGGTGCCCCCTAATGCCAAGCAAAATAAAAAGAACACCCATCATGAAAGCAGACTTTAGAATATCACCACGTATTTGGTTTCAAAATATATGAACATGCAGACAAAACACGTAGAACAGCATTACTCGTAAACAGGAAGACAAAGCAATGTCAATGGAACACAGAAAATCAGAGAGGGACAGTCTCCAGTACAGAGGAAACATGAAGATTCCTCAGATACCTGAGAAAGAATCTACCAGATGACCCAGCCACTCCAATCCTGGGGATTTACCCAAGCAAAATGACGTCAGCATATGAGAGTTATTTGCACACGTATTTTTATTGAATCTCAATTCATGATAGCTAAGATACAGAGTCAACCCATATGTCCAACAGTGGATGGTTGCATAAGGAAAATGTGGTAAATAAACACTACAGAATATTACTCATCCATTAAAAAAAAGAACTAGGAGGTTGAACTCTATGCATGGTTTGTGCTCACAATGATGGAATCATAACTGGATGTTAACTGTACTACTGCAACAATGTGGAGGAACCCACAATGGGGGAAGGGTATGGGGAGGGGTTGGGGGAATCCAGAACCTATGAAACCGTGTCATAAAATGAAATAAAAGAAAAGAACTCTTGTTTTTTAAAATAAAAATCGATGTAATTATAATCTGTTAAATTTAGTGAATTGATCATCCTCCAAAAAATATTTTACACAATTTGTAGTATCTAATAGATAATAAAAATGTCATCTATATGAATGAGATTAACATTTTAACATTTGCTTATTATTTACATACTTTGTACTCCATGGGAATAATGTTTCTTCTTCTTTTTTTTCTGCTTGTTATGTGTTAGGGCCTTTACCTAATTTACTTTTAAACCTGTGATTGTAAGGTGAATTTAAGGAATGACACTGTAAACATTTATATAAAGAAAGATAAAAAATAGAGGAGACGGAGAATGCCTGCATGAGGCAGGGTAGGGTGATAGCTATCACTATAGCTCTAAATCTGTGCTGTCAAATATTGTTATATAAATAAAATGCTATAAGAAAGAATTAAATAAAAATAAAAATGAATTTATAGGGCTATTGCTATTCAGCAAAAGATTTAGTCACCTTGCCCACATCAGCACATCAGCTGAAGTCCAAACTGCTCCCTTCTGACCCCGCTTCCTACTGATGCCCCTGCGAAGGATGTGGAAGATGGTTCATGTCATTGGGAAAAGAATGGTCCTCCTGTCCCCTGGGTGGCCATCTGGGGACGGAATCTCTGCTTGGACAATTTTTCTCTTCCTGCTGCTTCATGTGCCTCACTTTTCCTTTCAAGTAAATATTTTTTTAAAAAAAATTAGAAAAACTCACAAATTTGTCAAAAAGAAAGACAGCAAGAATAAAATATTGTTTTAGCTTTAATACAAAATATCTATTTTTCTCTGTATTTTTCCCTTGTCATTTTGCCTTTAGAATAATTGAATAAAATCAATTTCTTCTTTTAAAATAAAAAGAAATAACATTCAATCTGTTGCAGTAACTCAAAAGGGAACAGATGTGTGTGCTACCAGTTAGGTTGCCTGCTTCCCACATTGCGGTACTTACATTCAATTCTCCACTCCGGTTCCTGACTCTAGCTTTCCAACGATATAGACTTGGTTAGGCGATGGTTTCCTTCCTTGGCTTCCTGTCACTCAAGTGGGAACTCTGGGTTACATTCCTGGCTTCTGGCTCTGACTCACTCAGTGTCTAACTTTTGGAGAGTTAGTCAATAAACAGGAGTTCTTGGCTTCTTTGTGATTTTTTCTCATTTTCCTCTTTCTGTGTCTGTCTCAGCCTCTCAGGTAAATAAAAATCAGATAAAAAAATAAACATGTCACAACATTTAAGGAGATATTTCAGGAAAGAGGAAGCCTGGATTGTCTACAGTTACACTAAATTATCACAGAAAATGAAAAATATACCCATAATCAGAAGCTATTGAATACACACAAATCTAACAAATCTAAAAATCAGACAGTATGAAATACAGGAGAAAGGAGGATCCATGAAACACAAAGACTGTTTACTGCATGGTTTGGTGTAACTGTTTGGATTAATTTTTGGATGTGGTCTTCTAGATTGTGTGTGGATATTTAGTCCCTAACTATTAACATCAAGGAATTTTTACACATGTATGCCAGAAAATTTTTCAAAAGATTACCAAATAAACTAGAAGAATTAATTTAGTTACAGAACATGAAATCATCCTTCAAACATTACTCTAAAAATATAATTCATCATATCAGTGAAAATAAATTAAGTATATTTATATAAAAATTGATTTGTATTTCATAATGATAGTGCTGAGGGGAAATGATAGGAATTGATTGCGCACATGTAATTTTAATTTTTAGTTTTCATAATAAATTTACATTATTTATTTGAATGACTGTTACAGAGAGTGGAGAGTGAGAGATCTTCCAGAGGCTCACGTACTCAGCAAATGATGGCAATTGTCAAGGCTTCAACAGAGCAATCCTGAAACTCCATCTGGTCTTACGTTATAGGTGGCAGGAGCTTGGGCACTTGGGCCAACTTCTGTTGCCTTTAAGAAACGCAAGCAAGAAGCTGTATCAGAAGTTACACAACCAGGCCTGCCAGGAACTGGCACTGACTTGGATGCCAGCATTGGAAGTAGTACAGTGTAATAATATTGGTCCAAATATATATATATATATATATATATATATATAATATGATACATATATACATATATACACATATATACATATATGTATAATTATATATATGATATAGAAATAGGTAAAACATGGCAAAAAACAGGAACACACAGGAATGTTTGATCTCGTCTCAGGTCAACCTGTATTTCAATGGCAAATCATATGTAATTTACATTCACACCAGCTTATAGCTTAGGAGAAAGATAATTCTGCAGAATATCATAATTGTGCTTGTTATAAGTTAATAAAACTTTCAGTCACCAAGATGATATTAAAGGTTTCTTAAACTTATATTGAACACTGAATTTTATGTCTGATACCCTGTCTATTCATTTTATTTCATCTACTACATCTTTAGACACAAAAATCAGTATGAGTTACAATCTACTACTTATGCAGAATTTCAGAGCAAGTAAATACAGAATATTAGTACTGGCAGTTTACCTAATGAGATGCTGCTTCAAATGTGCAAGCTTGGCAAATGACTTGTAAAGTGTCATTGGAAATTAAAACTAGCAACATTTCATGAAAAGTTGCAATGTCCAAAGCCTGAAAATGTCTTTACTTATTTCAAATTCTTAAAGTTTTGGCTATTTGACAAAATGACATAAATTTCTAGTCTAAAAATACACATAAATAGTGTTATAACATTTTTTTCAAGATCAAATTTGGGACAATGATAAAATCGAGTACTGTAGTGTGTTACTAAGACTGCTATGTAAATTGTTGATTCCTTTTTATGAAATCATCCAGTTCAGCTTTTAGTTTATATGTTTCAGTGTTTACTTAGGCATTGAAACAAAAATAAAAAGATTTAATTTTGAAATTAGGATGAAAGCCATATTAGACTTTCAGAAATACTTAATTGATTACTGGGAGATATAATCTTCAGTTTGAAATTCAAGTCACAATTATATCACTTATATTCACCAACTTATTGTTTTATTTTAACTAAAGGTGAAGAATCTTGTTTAGTTCATCAAGAATCTTCATGAAGAAACCTTAAATTTTTTTTATTGTTTTTGGCAAGCTTTACGTTGTTAATTAGGGTAAAAAGGTACAAGGGCTATAGGAAAGTGGGTAAGACCACTATTTTCCTATTGTTTCCTTCATATATCTGAGGTAAAGGGAATATTGAGGGAGAAGCCCCAACCAGTCTCCCACCCTCCCCAGGTCCCGGATGTAGGGCACGCTTTGAGACCCTTGCTCAAGTGGTTTTGATAGTTCACCAGTTATGAATCGCTGCCAATCTCGCCACTCCAGGCACGATGAGGCTGTTGAAGAATCCACTGATTGTCATTGTCCATATCATAGAGTCTCCCTTTGTCCAGTATTTCGCTGCCAACATACAGCTGAGGTGGTTGATTGACCTGCTCTATCTTCCGTCTTTTCTTGGTGAAACCTTAAATTTTTACAATAAAAAATATGTGGCTGCCAATAAAGGACCTGCATATTTTTTTAAATGACCATAATTCTTTTAAGTACTAACATTGGTTTTTTTTTTTGAGCTCACACTTCCCAAATTCACCTCTACTTTCATAACTTTAATTTTGACTACATGTTGAGCAACTATAGACAAGCATTCCATAGAGTGGATGTATGACAGTTCTTTATCCATTACTCTTTTGATGTTTTCTTGGTTGCTTCCATGTCTTTGCAATTGTAGATTGTGCTGCTATAAATGTTCAGTTACAGTCACTTTTGCATGTGCAAATTTTATTTCCTTTGGATATATTCACAACAGTGGGATAGCTTGGTCATATGCCAGATCATTTTTTTCAGTTCTCTTAGCATTTTTCATTCTTTCATAGTGGTTGTGCTAATGTACACTCCCGCTCACAGTGAATTAGGGTACCTTTCTCCCCATATCCACATCAGCAGGTGTTGTTAGTAGAGTTCTGTATGTAGACTAATCTCTCACTGGTCTTAGGTAGAATTTCAATGTGGTTTTTATTTGTATTTGCCTGATAGCTATGGAGCCTGAGAATTTTTTTCATATCCCTGTTAGCCATTTATATTTGTTCATATAAAAAATGTCTGGTCATTACTTCTGTCCATTTTTTTCACAGGATTGTTTGTTTTCCTGTCATTGAGTTTCTGAAGCTCTTTGTAAATCCTGGATGTTACCTCCCCATCTACTGTGCAGTGTTAAAACATGTCCTCCCATTCTGTCGGTTGGTTTTTACTTTGTTCATGTTTTCCTTTGCTCTACAGAAGCTTCTTACACAGCCTTTCCATTCTTGTTCATATTTCAGTTTTTAAAGTCTAAAACTTCATCAAAGGACAATTTAAAACTTTGCTATGATTACAAAAGATAATAGATTTATATTTTTGAGATTGTACATAAAATAGTGTAGCTCACTTTAAATTCATGCCAAATATATAGTATTTATTTTGATACTATCATTTTAAAGATAAATGAGTGGACACACTATATAAATCCATGCATGAAAGACAGAAGAATAATTTCTGCTCAGTCTGAAAAGCTATGCTGTTTTCCACAACTGTATTTTTAAAATGATTGTACTCCCATTTTTAACAATAATATAACTTTCCTCTAACAAGTGCTTTATAGAATCTCAAAAATCATCAAATCAGCATAATTGTACATTACAAAAGTGATAGTAGTATCAAGAACTAATGTCCCTGTTAAGAGAAAATCAAAAAACACACAGTCTTAAAAATATGTAAATCACAAAAGATCAATAAGCTCATTGTGAGAAATAATTTTCTTTTATCTCATAACAAGACTTGCATATCCATTCCTAATGCATTTTATGTGTTTCATTTATCTAGAATGAATAAATCATGCTATCAAGTTACGATACTTGTATTTTCCTAAAGTTATACAGTTAAATCTAAAAAGGTGTAATTTCTCTTTGCTGGATTTTCAGAAAGAGTATTTACAGTTATAAAAAAAATCAGCTAAAATCTTAATACATTCATATTTCTCAATAAAATACAAAACTTGTCTATTATCTAGCCCTTCAAAACTTATGATCTCTAGTTAATGTCTTTTCATCTCTATTAATTATGTCAATATTTGGTAACTCTGTTAATCAACGCCAAGATCTTACCCACGATTTTCAGAAATACCAAGTTCCAATGTGCTGTAGTTTTGATGATGAATGGAATAATCTCCATGTAGCTACAAACTGCGACCTGATAAGACACTTATGCATTAGATTTTAAATGTTTGAAATAACCCATTTATAGATAACGATGTTGAAATTTAAATACTTCAAGTGGTGAATGTTAGATTACACAAGTGGCGACTGTAGAATAAGTACTACAACACTTCTCTCTAGATTTGTTATCATGGTAATTACTCAGCATTAATGCAGCACAGATTAAGTTTCAGAATATGGGCCCCACATTGTAAATTTGACATCATGAGAAAGGTTTTTTTTTTTTTTGTATTATGTTATTGGCAGTTTGAGATGACTCACTGTGAAAGTAGTGGTTATTTGGTAATGTATTCAATAAAAATAAAGTCAGGGGAAATTGAAATAATAAAACGAGACTATGGAAATGCACATAACTAAATTTTGTCATTTTTTTTTTTTTTTGAAAAGGGCTTGATCTGGTACTGATTGGCGCTGGTGGCTCTGTGTTACAAGCTCTGTGTTACTACTTGTAACACCTTGTAACATGGCACAAACTAATTTTGTGAAGCCTAAAATAATACAATGGGTGACGTTTAACTCTATATCTTTATTGCTATGATTTAGATGTGATGTTTTCCTCTGGTATTCACAGGGGAAATAGGTCCTCGTTGTGGCATTGTTGGAAGGAGGGTGTTTCACAAAGTGAGGGCCAGTTGAAAACCCTACGTCATATCAGGGAATGCCTTTGAAAGTCGTCCGAGCTTTTTGTTTTGAAATGTGCTCTCTTGCTCCAGAGGCATTTTTAACATTATTACATCATCCACACTTGGGCCTCCCCAGTGTCCACCTTTGTGGTCTTGGTTTTGAGCCTCCTGAGTGATGAGTTAACTAGACTTGATTACTTTTAAGTAGGAATTTCATCACAGAGACAAATGACAGACTAAAATGTTTACTGTTTCAAATTTTATTAACTAACATTACTATTGTCCTGCTAGTAGGCTCAGATAAGTTTCACATATGCCACATTGTGTTAGATTCTAAGCACATAAAATAGTTGTCTGTTAAGTATGTTGCTCTTCCTTGCTCATCAAATATGAACTTAGGTCAATCTTGATTCAGTGAGCACTTATTAAAAAATACAGATATGAGAAGAAAAATGAAAGAAAATGAACATTTTATTCATTGTTGGAGAACAATGTAAAACATATTGCCTTTACAAAAATCCCATATATTTGCAATTGACATTTTAAATAAACATTCGAATGGTGATTTTTCATTTTTTCTGACAGGATAGAATCATTTAAAATCTGTTGTTATATAAGGACATGAGAAGATACAAAGAAAAACATCTAAATAGTTAAAAATGCCTGGTGTCAGGCTCTTATCAAATGTAATGTAATAAGCATGAGGCAATGGTTAGCACCTTTCTAAAAGACTGCAAAATATTTATAGAACAGGGTACTGAGAAGAGTTAATTACATCAAAGTAAGTAAGATGAAAGAAAACATTAAGACTAAGAGCATCTTAAGGAGACATAATTTTACCACATGGTAGTCAGAATGGCATTTTGATACAGCAAAATAATATTACAATAAAGTTCAGAAAATCTGAACAAGCAGATCTAGATTGATATGTCTACATACTCATTGATTGTAATTCAATAATATATAACACATATTTATGTATTTTGTGCCCCTGTATTATTTTTAAACATTTTGATAAATCAAAAATTTGAAACTTCAGACCTGGGGCAGTAGCGGCTAAAGTCCTAGCCTTGAACATACCTGGATCCCATATGTTTGACAGTTCATGACCTGGCAACACTGCTTCCCATCCAGCTCCCTGCTTGTGGTCTGGTAAGGCAGTTGAGGATGGCCCAAAGCCTTGGGACCCCGCACCCATATGGGAGACCTGGAAGAAGCTCCTGGCTCCTGGCTTCAGATTGACTCAACTCGACTATTGTGTTCACTTGGGATTGAATCATCAGATGTGAGATCTTCCTCTCATTCTCTCCTCTTCTCTGTATATCTGACTTTCTAACAGCAACAAAAAATATAAATCTTTCAGAAAAAAATTAAAAATTCAAAACTTTTCTGAGAGAAAACATTACTAATCCATCAAGCAACTCAGCAACCAAATAAATAAAAGTGTAAAAGTAACTTTGATATTTGGTAGAACTGGATGATGTCTTTTATATGAGTCTTGCAATTTTTGTGACTTCCTAATGATGACGAGGCATCTCTGATTTTAGAAAGTCAATATCCAAATGAAGTATGAATTTTCAATATCTTGTAGCAAAAAGCATATGTGAAACATTTCTTGAGAACTGCTTAATTTTTATTTCATGTGAAGTGATTATTATATCGTTTCCACATACCTTTATCATTTTCACAATTTTCTCCATGTTTCTTTTTCCTCTTTAGTTAAATTTCCAGAAAATGCAAAATTATCTGCATATCTTGCCTCATAATGCTGTTAGGCAGAAGAGTTTTAAATGATTCACTTTTTTTGCATTACTGTTTTCACTTTTCTGATAAGGAAATCCGCAAAACCGTCACTTTTATTTTGGATTTTCAGTTGAGATTTCTGTCTTCGATGTTGAAACTTTTGCTTCTTCCCCCTGCCGCCCTGTACTATTTCTTCATCAAGTTGTGATACTCTCCTTTCTTACAGCATACTCATTCTTTCATGCAAATTTCTGATATTGACTTATTTATACAGTAATCTTCCCTGTATAAAGATGACACTGTATTCTATATATTTTTCATCTTTTTGCCTCTGCCTACTTTCCAGTTTCACTTTTAACCCGTGTCTTCACAGGGCATTGCAAGCTCCAACTGAATTGGCCCTCTTGGTTTCATCAAATGTTCTATGGTTTCTTTTGCATTTGGATATTTTCAGCTTTTTATTTTTCCTATATTTTGTTCACAATTTGATTGCAAGAGTGATAGCAACGATGGGCATACAGCCAACAGGCTAAAGAACTTGAGTAAATGAATGGCTATCTAAATAGACTTTACTAGAAACAAACTACTCTGGAAATTTTGTTAATATATAAATGTATTTCCTGGAATAATGCTTAGGTAATCTTTGAACCATTATTGTTTGCAAGATGAACAATTTTATTAAGCAACTTTAAAGTTGCCAATTTAGTCTCTACCCAGTTTCACTGATTTCAAACTGCTAAGTTTTTCCAACCCAAGATGTTTTCATTTTAAACTATCTATTGTTGCTTTGTAAAATGCTGATAAATACCCGGGAAAATCTTTATTATGTCTTAGCAGCTTGCTTTTGAAGCTCACGGTGAAACAAAAATTAACTTCAAAGAAATTAGCAGGTTTTTTCTCACTTGTTCTTATCAAAGAGATTGGAAATAGATTGCAAGCCCTCTGTGACTATGTATTATACTACGTGATGCGAAGGAAAAAAAGTTAAAAATGAATTTAGGAGCAATTAATATGCAAAGCTAGTATTCCACAGTCCAGCAATAATGTTATTAAATGTAAGTTTGCTTTAAAAGTGTATTATATTAGAAATTAAAATGAGCTGCATTGTATTATTAGTAGAATTTATATTATTATAAAATTGATTTATTTCAAGTTTCTATTATTTATTCCAGAGAACGTTAGTGGAGATATTTCTTTTCCCTTTATTATTTTCCCCAGTTATAGGTGTAACAAAAGGTAAGAAATAGCATTAGGTTAAGGGGGTTAATTATGTTGCAAGTGAGACTACCAAGATTGAAATCAAGGAAGCTGCTAAGACCAAAATCACTTTGAGAGTCTTTTTCCTTAGCATCTTAGTTCTCCAGGTACTCCACAATTTAGAATGAGATGATTGTCATATAATAGATTAGAAAATCAGTGTACAGGTCACCTAACACAATTTCCTACCTAATACAATAGACTTCAAATGACGGAAAACAATATTGTCTCTGTTTTTAATTTTCTACTGATGTGCCACATCCTTCATAAAAAATGAACCAATTCTGTTTAGGGCATATCTAACTGTCAGAAATTACATATGGCTCTAATAGAGATAAATCCAATAAAATTTAATTTTTCTTCTGCATATTAGTTTTTAATTATTAATTTGAAATGCTTAGATCACCCCCATAATCAATCTATCTCCAGTCTAAAATTATTGATGTTTCTAGGATTTTTTTAAAAACATGGTTTCATAATCTTCATAACATTGGCAGCTGTTTTTTGCATATTTGCCATTTATCATAGTTATTAATTATGACATCCAAGGGCCTACTCATCTGTACCCGAATCTCCATGTAACCAAAGCATAATGCAATTTTTGATTTTGATTGTATACAACTTTATTTTAACATAATCTTGTTGGAACAAACTTTTGCATATATTTCAAAGGTATAAATGTTCAGAAAAAGAAAAGACTAAGATACTCTGGTTATTTACGTACTTTTCATCCTGTAACGGCACGTAACATGCTTGCCTTTATTTTCTCAGTTGCAACTCAAATATATGTAGCTATGAACCACACTTGATATTTTGCATAAAAACATAACCAGTTTCATGATACCCAAATATGCTGAAAGATGCTTAAAATATGATTCTACCTACCATCTTACACTAGAAAATATTTTGGAGCTTTGTGTCATCAATGTGTTGCTTGAAAATGAATGTCAGTGTGTTTTGTTGATATGAAGCAGCGATTGACATTAAAATCTTAATAAAAGTGATAAAAACAAAATGGATAAATATAAAATCCAGTGGCATTTAGAGCCTATTTGCTCTAGCTGCAATGTCGTTAATAATATTCAAGTTTCTGTGATTTGGTCTGGTGAACATGAGTTTTGATAACCCCTACAAGCTTCCTAGGTTACCCAGAGTCTAATGAGATGCAACCAGCAACATTAAAATAGAAGCTATAAGTGTAATCCAAGCTTTTTGCCTAATAACTACGGAGAAACAGGGTTTTTTTTTTTGGCCCTGTTCTACATGAAAATTTGCTCATTCTTGGCAATATATATTTCTAAATATGGATAATCCTTATTTAACAGTGCAATTTAATAATGTAATAATGTAGTTGAATAGCTTGCCATTCTCTCAAGAAATCTTATGATTGTATCTTTCCATAAATATGAGTGAAATTATTATATATTTCAGAATACATTAGTAAGTCATATGCCATGGACACAATTTCAGTACTTTGGCATGAAACTTGCTTTGCCCTGTAATCTTAAAGCTGCTTGATTATACTGAGCTTTTGTTTTCCTTTTTGCTTTCCATGAATTTAAAAATGTGTATTTGAGAATTATTTTTCATATTTTCTGATTATGTATTGCGTTTTCTGTTCCCACTGGGTTTTAATCGCTGTGTAGAAAGTAACTATCCTGGGCCTGGTGGGATAGCGTAGTGGTTAAAGTCCTTGCCTTGCATGCCCGGGATCCCATTTGGGCGCCGGTTCTAATCCTGGTGGCCCTGCTTCCAATCCAGCTCCCTGCTTTTGGCCTGAGAGTGCTGTCGAGGATGGGCCAAGGTCTTGGGATCCTGCACCCGTGTGGGAGACCGAAGAGGCTCCTGGCTTCTGGCTTCGGCTTGGCTCAGCTCCAGCCATTGCAGTCACTTGGGGATTGAACCATCAGAGGGAAGCTCTTTCTCTCTGTCTCTCCTCCTCTCTGTATATTTGCCTTTCCAATAAAAACAACTAAATCTTTAAAAAAAAAAGAAAGTAACTATCCTATAATAGGTATACAATATTTTTGTTCTCTTTTAATTGTTTTTGCTGCATATAGAGTGAACAAGATTTTGTGTGTTTTATGTATGCAAATTTAAAACCATAGTGATACTCTCTATCTTATCCTCTTCCCCACCAAGGCTCCCATTTTGTTCTTCCTTCTTTTCTTATTTTTTTCCTTTTAACTTTTGTTTATTTTGTAAGTGCAAGCCTAACCTTTTACCAAATATTCAACAAGTAGTAAATAGAAAAAGTTCTGTTCCTCAGCAGTATTGACAAGCCAGTCCAGCACAATGGCCTGGTGGCTAGATCCTTGCCTTGCATATCCCAGGGTGCCGTACGGGCTCTGTTTTGTGTCCCAGATGCTCTGCTTCCCACTGGGCTCCCTGCTTGTGGCCTGGGAGGGAATGAAGGATGGCCCAAGCCTGCGTGGGAACCTGGAGGAAGCTCCTGGCTCTGCCTGCTGGATTTGGATAGTTCCAGCTCCAGCTGTTGCTTCTGCTTCGGGAGTGGACAGCAGTTGGGACATCTTTCTCTGTATGTCCTTCTCTCTGTGTATCTGCCTTCCCAATAAAGAGTGAAATAAATCTTTAAAAAAAAAGTGAAAGCAAGGGCTATAAAAAATAATCAGATCTTTATCATAAAAACTAGCAAGTTCATGAGAAGTGAAAATATTTTGCAGTATGCATCTCTATTCCTGAATAAAAGGAGGACATTCAATTAATCAGTTAAGTAAACCTTGAATGTCTGATATCAGATTTTCTATCTTTGCTTATACATAAAATGCTCATCCCTATGACTTTGTCAAACTTTAATTGTCTCCATTAGGACCTATTTCCAAGTATAAACACGAAAGAAGCTACGATTTCAACATCTGAATTTGTGAGACACAATTCCGTCGAAATAGTGATATCTCAAAAGAAGTGAAAACAATGACTGTTTTGCTTTAACCACAATTTTCACAGTTTTTTTTTTTGTTGTTGATTGTTTATTATTATAGGTCAGCCAATTCTGCTTTTCCCCAAAATTGATCAGGTGATCAAGTGCACATTCAAACACACACACACACACACACACAAACACACAAACAGGGAGTGGAGTATGACGCTAATATCTATTATCTACTTCTTTGGGGCATCACCTGTTAACAACAAGAATCTTCTCTTATTAGAACCACTGGACATTTTTTTGTCTTCCCACCAAATATTTAGCGTATGTATACTTGATCACTTTTTTGCCCCTTCAAAAACAAAGCAAAATAAAACAAAGCATAAATAATTGTTGCTATGCCTGTCTGTCAATGAAGCCTCTTCTCACGCAACTATGGACTCAGAATTTAACAAGCATTAAAACTATCCATATCATTGATTTATTTTCAGGGTTTCTAAGCCATGTAATAAGGTAGGTAGGAAACTGAGCCTATGACAAAATAGTTGAAACACTGTGTGTCTATGGACAAATGTTTTATTAACTTAAATGCAAGTTTCTTTCAGTTAAACAACCTGGAATAGATGTAATATGTAGAAATAACAGAATAAATTTTCTATACACATCATGTTCTCCTGAACTTTGAATATTAAAGAGGGGTCACGTTGTGAAGAATTCATGAGAAATCACTAGCTAAATTTGCAGTTTCCCTCCAGTTTGCTAAGTTGAGAATCACCGGAATCTCTTAGGATAACAAATATATTTAGAAAATTTCAGAGTATAATTATATAGCTTTGACTTTTAAGGCAATTCAAAAAATTCTTTGCAATATGCACTATGATGAATATAAAATGAGTGAATAATATGGTCCCAAAGTACACTATACTGATATTTTGGCACTGATAAAGCTTTTTTTGTAAAATTTGCTATAGAGCAATAGGAGGGAGGAGGTAATGAACTCATCTTCATGAGTGCTCACTATCAGTGTGCTTGCAGTTTGATGCTTTAATTATGCCACATCATTTGCCTTGTAAACAACCCGTAGGTTAGGCATTATTATCTCCATTTACAAATGCAGAAATTAAGGAGCAGAGAAGTCAAATTCCTTGTTCAGGGTCCTGCAGCTGTTAAAAGGAAGGATCAGATTTCAATCAGAATTCTATTTATACGTACATGAAATGTTATCTTATTACTACAATATGCCCACATCCTAGGGCATACATTCATAAGATTTCTGTTGTACTGAAGGAATGAAGAAGGAGAGACAGGAAAAAATATAGGAAACAGGGAACTTTATCACTGTCACCATGATAACCATAAAAGGCAGTTTTACATGAGCCAAAACAATTGCTAGTGCATGTTCTCACTGTAAGTAGTAGTAGTAAATGAAAGTCAAAGATCTAAGGGTTGCTTTAAATTTTTTATTATGTCAGTTGAATGAATAGTCTTAGACCACAACTAACTCTTAAAGCTAAAATGTATTAAATCACAATTCATGAATAAACATGAACAAAACTGTTTTGGATAATTAGAAAAGGCTTTTATGTTTTTGATTGACAATGAAACCGTTAATATTTTTTAAGAATGTATTTAGCTTTAAATTTCCCTTAATAAATAAAAGGGGATATAAGCCTTAATAAAGAATGTACAAATATGACTATCAGAAGCAAAATACAAAGCATTTTTTACAATGGGGAAAAAGGATATATAAATATTTAAACATGAATTTGGTATTTTATAAGCCGGCTCAATTAATGCCGTCATGAACGGAATGAATGTTACCTTTCGGTTAATTAAATAACGGACTTAAATTAATTATTTGGTATATAGCCTTTCATAAATATTTCATTTTCTTGATATATAAGTTAAATAAGACTTCTCCAAACTTTTCTTATTTATAGAGCAATGTGGCTTAAAACAGGTGTAACTTTAACTTTTGAGTTAATTTGTTTCTGCTATCTAGTTACATCTTTATCATAGCAAGGTGGCATAGTGGGCTAATCTTTCTCCTGTGGTTCTAACATCCCACATGAGCAATATTTCAAGTCTGGTAGCTCCACTTCCTATCCAATTCCCTGTTAGTAACACAGAAAGGTAGAGGAGTGTGGTCTCGATTTCTTCATCCACATGGAAGACCACAAGGAAGCTCCGGGGTGTCAGCTTGGACTGGCCCAGCTATTCATACTGTGGACAGGATGAAATATCCCTGTCCTCTCTCTGTACCTCTCTCTCTTTTTCTGAGATTCTTCAAGTAAACAAAAATCAATATGTTGAAAAGATGTATTGAACATACATATCTTTAATTTTTTCAAAATAATCTGATGAGACTGTGTGTTCAGTGGAAAGGGGGAAATGTTGTTTGGGACACGCATATTCCGTCTTGGAGTGCCTGTGTTGGCACCTCAGCTCTGCTTCTAACACTGGCTCCTCACTATCTTCGGAAGCAGCAGACATGCTCAGGTAGGTTGCTTGAGGCACCTATGCGAGAAACTCAGCTTGACCTTCAGGAAGCTGATGTTGCCCTGCTCAAATACTGGCTGGTGGGGCGTTTGGGAGCATGAACAGCTGTGAGTCTTTTCTTGCCTTCTTTCTTACAAATAAAATAATTTTTAGAGAAATCAATATAAAACAATTATTTCTGAACAAAACAGCATTAAAAATTATAACTTCAGTAATTTTTTTTTTCAGATAGTCTTTGGCAATGCGTTAAACCGGGGACATTTACGTTTTTGGAACAATACTTGATTTTATTTGATAAATACCAATGGCACCATGAATATTCCTACATCATACAAAATGCAAGTATTTTCTCAATATCCCACTTGGCAATTCAGTATGATCACCATGGTTAAATCAATGGCCTTGATTCCAGTGCATATTTTGGTTTTATAATTTTGTTACTAATTCATCTTTTAACTGAAATGATGTTGTGAATATAGAAATATTTCTACCACCTTTTTTTTGCATTTTCTCACCACAATTGTTTTTTTTTTTCCTTTTCAATGGGATTCTATCAAAAGGCTGCTTTGAGTATGCTTGCAAGTAAACCTACCCCTGTAAGTTACATGTCAGCTGTCTTGCTCCTTTTGTATGTCACATCCTTGTAGATTCCTGGAAGCCCTGTTGAAATACATTCTTATTGGAGCACAGTGAGGATATTATCTGAAAGTCAAAGCACATCATGTATAGTTGGTAATAAAATAAAAGGATTTCAACTTTCCATACTTGCATAATAACTTAGTGGGCTAGCATCAGTGATTATATGCCTAAATAGCATTCACATGTAGCAAGATACTTGACAGCACAAAGGAAAAACACATAAATATTTCATACTTTGGAATAAATCCAACCTACATTAAATTGTGCCTGCTTAAAATCCTTTCCAAAATAGATCATTTTCAATTCTTCATCCAAGCCTGACTGTGTATACCACAGTTTAATGAAGTAAAGAGTTACCCATTGAATCTCATCTATGTCAAGGGAATCTGAGTATTTCAGTTATAGTAGGATGCTTCTGTGCCTGACATCTGAATTTTATTACTTGAACAAAACATTTTGCCACAATCTTTGCATCTGCTTACAAAGAAATACAGAGAGATGTTAACTGTCTACATGATGCACTGTGGTTTTGCAGAGAATCAGGAAAGGATCATTTGTTCTTGATAACTATCTTTATATTACAGTAGCAAACACTTTATAACCTTTAAATTCAGTCACAGCTACATGAAACAAATACAGAGCAAGACTTCTTATAAATGGAATGACATTTACAGTACAAAAACCGTTTTTCCAATGATAATCATTGCTATATAGTTATAGTCACATATTTGATGTAAAACAAACAAAATATACATCTTACAGCTGGTTGCACAGTATATGTTTAATAGTGATTAGCTGTTCTGTCTGTTACTGACTGTTCCTTAAGGTGTGTTTAAGGCCCACCTGATTTTACACTTTTGAAATGCCATTACACTGAGAAATGTGTGTATGTTTCGCAGCAGTCATGGACAAAGGCTTGTAAACATAAATCCTAATCAGCAGAGCTGGAGTATTCAAAAATAACAGAATAAAAAGTTTCCTTAAAATAAACAACTTGTTGTTTTTATATTTCTAATTCATTCTGATTCATTCCTTTTGAAACAGATAATTGGGTATGTTCTATCTCATTGAAACAACTAGAAAAACATTATATTTCAGATACATAGTTATCCTGGGTTTACAAATATCAACATGCAAACAGATATGTACTTCTCCTTAATTGTTTTTCTAGGGGAAAGTTGCTGTGGCTCATCAGTAAAACTGCTGCCTGTGATGCCAGCATCTGTGATGGGCTCTCATTTAAATCCTGGCTGTACCAGTTTCACTCCAACTCCCTTCTAATGGCCTGGGAAAACAAGTGGAGTAGGACCCAAATGTTTAAGCTCCTGCTAGCTATGTGGTAGTACCCGATGAAGCTTCTGACTCCTTGCATTGGCCTGGCCCAGCATTGGCCATTTGGGGAGTGAACCAATTTAGACTTTCAAATAAAATGAAATAGATCTATAGAAAAAATATTTTTCCTTTCAGTTTCCAGTGTTTGACTTATGAACATTAGTAAAACAATATCCTAACATTAGAAACAGTCTAATTATTATCATTGTTACTCAGATATTTAGATTTCTTTTGATGGGACTAGAGATAGCTAGCAAGGAAGAACTAATGTTCTGATGGTACCTTTCAAACCTCCACTCCTTTCTTTGCAATGAAAAACCACTGGATAGACCAGGTACTTGCCAAAAAGCAGACAGCATGGCTGCCTGGTTTGTTCTTGTGTTACCTGACCTCATTCTAACAAAATTATCAGGGTCTGTGCTCCTGCTTCCAACACACACTTGACCTTATGACACTTCTGAGGCTTTCACACAAACTAAAAGGAACTGGCATTCCTGAAACTCACTGTAAATATCACTCCCTAAGAATATTTAACTAAACCCTACCCCAAACAACACTCATTATGCTTTATGATCATACAATATAATGCATCTGTATCTTGTTATGTAAAGTTTATTTGTGCATACCTGCCTACATTTCTACTTGGATTTGTATTTTCACTCTTGTATCTTGTCTCTCTGTTGACCATTAGCTAAGGCTCATCCTTTTTTCTTTCTTGTGTCTGAGAAAAAAACTGGAACCAGGCAAATCAAAGCATGTTTTCTTAAGTTAATCATTTCATCATTTATGTTTACAGTTTTGCATGCTTTAAACTTCAGTAGCATATCTGTACATAAATGAATAGTAAATATTTTGTGATTTTTTTGGTATTTTTCAAATGTCAGCTGTAACACCTCCTTGAAGATGCAATTATCATTTATAAGTAGAGGAAATCTGAATGTGGTTGCTTCAACTTTTAGTAATTGTGTAAAAATTAAAAGATGTTTACTTTTTTGAGAAGTCCTAAAAATGAGAAGCAGTGTACAAAAAGTCTAATTCATGGCAACAAAAGATGTGATGGATTTAAAGATCTGTTAAACAGAATTGGAAGAATAATTGAATAAATACCAAACTTCATGTGATGTGCTAGGAAAGTAGGACATATTTTACCAATTAACTTTCAATATTTCCAAGACCTTGCTAAAAACGAGGCCAAAAATATTAGATGTTGGGCCTTAAGTGCAAAAAACATGAAAGCTGTGGACTATGTGAATGTTAAGTAAGATGAAAATCTAAAATTCATTGCAGAGTCTGGGCTCCTGGCTGATGGCACCTGGGTTGGTAAGCAGAGAAGGATACTTGTAGTGCACCACTCACTGTAGAGGCAGTGAATCCTCTGTAATACTAGCACAGTTACTAAAAAGAGTGTGAGATTTACCCGAATGTGGAACTTTGTTAAGTAGGAAGAGAATCTAAAACAACTCCATGACCTCAGCTGTTTTGCAAACGATGTTCCAGGAAAGCTTATATTGTTCTGCAAGCAGAGGAGACTATTATCAACACGTTGCGGTTAAAGCTGTAGGAAACCAGTGTGAGCCATGCTCTTCAAGACATAAGCATGAAAATAAATGCTGCGATCAGGAAGGTCTCAATCACTCCTCTTGGGCTCTAGTGAACTTTGTCCCAGGGAGGCACTTTTCTTGGGGAACCATACCTCCTAAGTATTCCCTTTAGTTGCCTTGCATAAGCAATCCACCATGGGGGGAGGGTGTGGGGAGGGGTGGGGGAAATCCCAGTACCTATGAAACTAATACAATGTAATTAATGAATAAAAAAATACAATGTAAAATAAAATAAAATAAAATAAAACAAATGATTCTCTGAACATCCATTCATTAAGGCTGATTATCTGGTGACATCTCAAGTGCCCTCTGTTCAGGAAAAGCTATGTTTAAATTTAGGCTGTTTAGTCCTATAATGCTGACGTTCAATTGGGGAGTGTGCTGTTGAGCAGATTTACATTTGGGCTGACTACTGTTTACCAGATTTAAATTTGGACAAATTAACCGATGATTCTAAGCATCACTTTCCTCAGTTCTAAATAGGGATAATTTTATGTTTCATATAGGATTCTGTGAGAAGAAAAGAACTGTACCTAGCACAAAGTAGTGATGAGTCGATGCTTAAAAAACTTCATTCAGTATAGTAGTGACAGGTTTAGGAGGATGTTTTCAAGTATTAGGAAAAAATAGAAGTGAAAATATGCTGTGACTTCTCTGTTGATGTGTAAATGTCACAGAAATCATTTCCAGTAATTTGCAGATACAGAATGATGTGGTTGTTATGCTAATTATGCAACTATAGGGATAAGGAAGTGTTGAATCTGTGTACCAGACTATCATAGAAACATTCAGAAAACGGAGTCTTATTTATGTGAATGCATCTCAAAATCAGAAAAATACAACACTGCAAACTCTATCAATGCATATTTGAGAATTTTAAAGAATCCTCCTCAGATTCTATATACATTAAAAAAGATTTCTATACAACTGGTGACATTGGTAAGCAATTTAGCCAAACGGAATGTTGTTGCTGTGAATATGATTCTGAGTTAATTATGTCTTGAATTGTGGCAATGTACAATTGCAAAGACTTTCAGAGGTGAAAACAATGAAACTGAGCAGAAGAGAGCAGTTATACTGAGTACAGTAGCACCTGGGAAATGTAACAGATTTGTTTCCAAGCTTTGAAGTTACAACTTCCTCCAAATATTTAATCCTCTGTGTTGTTTGGCTTTGATAAGTGAAAAATGGCTCTTCTGACTTTCTAGGGAAACCATAACATTCAAAAAAAAGCAAGGCAAAATTCATCATACTTAATCAATAACACATATTTTGTAACAGAATAGAATACTAACTCTGAATGCATTTCTGCATTGTCACCATAAATTTAGTGTTTGAAAACTCTGGGTAATAAGTTCTCATAATCCCTAACAAGATTACTTTGTGATCAGTACCTGCACAGGACCGTTTCTGAGGTGTTCCAGATTTTCTTCTGATGTGGAATCTCTCATAATTGGGTTAATACCCAATTATGTGGAACACATTTATATTTCCATCTACCTCTGATTAATGAATATGTACAACTTATTTAATAACAATATTTTAGGTATTCAGCTACAGTTTGTAATAAGGTAATCTGACATAATGGATCCAAATTCTAGTAATCTGAGAACAGATGCCTGTAATCCAAAATCGGGAATTTCCTGATCTCTCCAGGGCTTCCGCATTGCCATGTACCACTGCCAGTCATCATTTTTGCTGTTTGGAGACTTCAAACTGGGCTCCTTATTTCTTTATTGATGTCATTTATTTTATCTTGGTCTTAGTTGTTATTGCAAATAAGGATGAGAGACTATGATCCTTTTACTAAGTAGGGCCTTCTGCCCATTTTTTAGCCAGTTACATCAAATTGGAAAATATATGCTCATGTGTTTTCTATTGTCAAAGGCTGTTTTATATTCCTCAGACAGAAATGAAAGCTGTGATAGGAACAGTTTTCAGGAGTATTGAATGATAACTTTGATGTAGACATTTACTTTGTGGTAATAATGGGCTGCTAAAATCAAGGTGATCACATATCTAAAGAAATGTTAATGATATAAAATGCAATATTCCACGTACTTGGAAGTTGGAAATGAGCTCCAATCTTTTCAAATAACAATGAATATCTCCTAAAATGCTGACAAGAAGAGTTGGAGTAATCACTCTCAAAGAACCATTTGTTAAATTAGCCAAACTTTACCAAGATAAATGTTCAGTGTCGGAAGAGGTTGATCAAAACTGTTGCAGGAATACACACATTTGGAAATAATTCCTTACTATATGTATGTCAGGAACAAGGGGAGTGTTATTTGAGTTAGTGGCTGCAAACTCTGCTCAAAACTCTGTACAAACCACGAGAGGCTGCGATGATTGTTATGGCCAAGCAGCAGTTCCTGTCTCCTTCACTTCATATAATGTACACACCACAGTGCGAACATTGGCATGCCATTACATTTTTCTGTGCTTTATACTGTATATGGGAAGCAAGCCTAGCAACATCCCTTCAAAATTCTGCTATTTGCAAAGGATCTGGGTAAATGAGTTGGTAAAATTGGTATTAAAACACTCTCACTGAGAAAGCATTGTGTAATAAACTTCTGAATGGTAACCACTATCTCCTTCAACTTCCAGAAACAGTAGCTACACTAAAGTCATATTTTAATTTGGTGAATAGCAATAGATTTCAACCTTCATAATTATCATTTAACATGGGATGTATAGCAGTAGTTTATAACATAATGCTATTCTATTAACATAAGCCCTTTTCCCCAATTCTGTTAGAAGGAATTCTCCCACCCCTGCTTTATGTAACCAAAAGCCTCAAAATTTGTGAAGTCCTGACTTTGCCAGATGATCTTATTAATTTGAGTTAGACTGAGAAGCACTTTGTCCAGCAAGCTATTTTCAAATCAGTAAAGAAATCAGCTACCAAGTGGTGCCTTGTAACATCTGACTGCAACACAAAGAAAGACAGATGAGTCAGAAGTACAATTAGTGGATGAGGCAAACATGCAGTCAAGTATAGATCATAAAATTTTATGCTTTCCCATGGTCGTATGATCTTAAGTGAAATTGAAATGAAAACATCACATTACTAGTACATGGGTGGACATACACATCAGAAAACTAATGAATAGGATATCTCAGCCATATGTATATATTTTTCCCCTCTGTGTGTCTGTGTGTCAGAAAATGAAAACCTTTTCTGCTAAGAAGGCATAAACCTAATCTTTCTTCAATCAATTGATGCCTACTAAATGTTGCTAATTCAGAGGCAGCCTCTAGGAAGTAAGGTTTAGTCACAAACTGAGGCAGTAAGTTGTCTAGTATATCAAAAGCAGCATACAGCCAAGAAAAAAAACTTTCACTGAAATTGTCCAGATACTGTTGCATACAACTAAACAAGCCAGCAAAAATAAGCCCAACGGAGACCAATAAAATGAATTGCTAGAACATATTATCCAAATTGTCCAATTTGAAACACAATAGTGTGAAACAAGTAAATCAAATATTACCCATACTCAAGGAAGCACAAACAATGGAAATTACTTTCCAGGTGACTAACAAGGTAAATGTATTAAAGAAGAAATTAAGAAACTTATAAACATTCACAATCACAATTAAGCATGAAAATAAACTATAATAGGTATAATTGTCTCATCAAATTGAGAATCTCAATGTAATATAGATTACTCAAAGAATCATACAAAAAAGTACAGTAAATGAAATAATATTAATGAGGGAAGCTCAAGAGAAAATTTGAGATTGAAAGCCCTTACATAATGTGGAGAATTGAAACTAAAACTGAAGAACAATTATCAGAGTCTCAAAGAGGTATAAGAAGTATATCACTATCAGAAATGTGAGGTCTAGACAAAGAGAAACAAGAAACAGAAATAATGAACAACATACCCTGACTTTTATAATTGTAATATGTTTTCAGTTGTAAGCATATTATGGTATGTATTTTCTTCATCTTTCCTCCTCTTTCCCTCCAAATCTACCTCTGTCAGGGATGAGATAATATCTTATTGTCATTTTGATTTTAATTTCCTTTATGGTTAGGGATGTTAGCACTTTTAAAAATATATTTCTGGCCATTTATATTTATTCTTTGAGAACTCTGTGTTGAGTTTCTTTTCCATTACTAACTAGATTGTTTATTTTTACTGGTGAGAAATATCAGTTGCTTTATAAGTCACCCAGTTAATGGTATTTCAATGCTTTGAAACATGTGATTGCTAGAGATTTTAATTGTAAAGCTCTGCATAAAAATTACATAGAAATTCTATTTTGAGGGCCCGGCAGCATGGCCTAGTGGCTAAAGTCCTCGCCTTGAAAGCCCCGGGATCCCATATGGGCGCCGGTTCTAATCCTGGCAGCTCCGCTTCCCATCCAGCTCCCTGCTTGTGGCCTGGGAAGGCAGTCGAGGACGGCCCAAAGCTTTGGGACACTGTACCCGCGTGGGAGACCCGGAAGAGGTTCCAGGTTCCCGGCTTCGGATCGGCACGCATTGGCCCGTTGCGGCTCACTTGGGGAGTGAATCATCGGACGGAAGATCTTCCTCTCTGTCTCTCCTCCTCTGTGTATATCTGGCTGTAATAAAAAATGAATAAATCTTAAAAAAAAAAAGAAATTCTATTTTGACTAAACATAAATTTAAAGTGCACAATCTACATTTATAACAAGAAAACTATGCAGGAAAACTTTATACTTATAAGTATTGGAAACTGTAGTTCTGTCTATTTTTAAATCAAATCTAACCTATATTACTCATACCCATACTTTCTCAATTTGATCAGGGAAAACAAGCTATATAAAAAATTCTAAGCTAAGTGCATTTAATAAATCACATTAGTTGAAGTATTTAAATATTCTAAAGATAATTAGAATTATATTTGAACTTTGCCAGGCCTAGATGACTACACGATTCTCTAGACGTTGCTGCTTTAATTGAATTTAAAATAGATAGGCTCTGTGTTTGTGTAACTGATAAAAGACTCAAAAGGTGTCCATGAATCTTGTACTTGAATTCTCACAGCCTGATTAATACTTTGATATTGGTATAAAACTCCTGGTAATGCTCTGGAAAGTGATAAACCTTAAATTACCTCAGTGTGAGCACACTTTATGCTGCCCCATCGTAATATAGTTGGATTAGTCATCATGTAAAGATAGTAAATTTTTTCTCCTTTGTCCCTGACTTATGTAAGGTATAACCTTGGTTTTTCATCATTCTAAGTTTTGCATGTTAAATATTTTCATAGAGAGTACATTTGTTCTGAATATCCCTGAGATATCACTTCTCCTTCCTGAGAGACAATTTAAAGTAAACTCATCCTTGATTTATATAAAGGTACAAAATTCCAACAGATTATCTTGGGGTAATACACTACGATTGCTAAATAGCTGTATCTTTGTATCCAGTACTTTTCAAAATTATTTTTTATGATATTCTTAATATTCTCATATGAAGCTGTGTTATGTTTCAATTTAAATTACAACCCTGCATAAAATATTACCACATTTGCTTGCTTTTAAAGCTTACTCTTTCACTTTAATAGAATGTATAGAAATTAATTGCATAACAGGAAAATATCTAAAGAAAAAATTAATAGTAGGTTAAAATGAAAGTATTCAACTATTCACAGCTGCAGAATGCATTTGGAGCAGAACATTATGCAAGCAAATATTACTGGACTTTCAGGAAGCATTTTTGATGGAAAAAGAACATTCAATATCTTTATGTGAAAGTTTTATATCCTGCTATGAAAATCAGATGGTCCATATGCATATCCAGACACACAGATTTGCAAAACTACAAAGTAGCACTTTTATTATGTATCAAAGACTTGTATTACTGTGAATGAATTTTGGTTTCCTTAAATAACGTATAGATGAAACAAAGGAATATTTGTGGAACTATTACTATTAACATGGGGTGTCCAAGCCTACTGAAGGCGGAGACAAAGGCTTTAGACCTACAAGGTATAGTTATGATCTGATCCTGCTCAACTTCCCATCTCAAAAGTCTTAAAAGATGTAGAGAAATTCTGTACATCCTACAACCAATTTCTTCTTGTAGTAACCTCTTACACCTATTTCATTATGCAACTCCATAGGTTAACGTTTTGCATTCCCATGGGACTTTTGTTGAAACCATGAAATCATCAAATAAACTCCATACTTAATAAACATTTAACTGGTTTTCCCCAATGACTTTGACTTGGAGAATGTACCTTCACATGGAAATCTGAAAATCAGACTCACGCATTTTCACCATTCATCATAGTGCTAAACAGAGTAAAAAATAATAAAAACACTGGCTTTGTATTGATCGCTTCATGCTTCTAAAATTACCATCATATGCAATTTAATTATGTGAGAAACACTAAAAATATAAACATTAATTTTAATGTGATGAATGATTACATGGGTCTGGTGGCTCCAGATGCTGCTACTGACTTTACAGCTCTCTGCGGAGTGTGTTCCTACGAGTTGTTGGAAGGATCTAGTTTCTCCAACTTCTCAATTACATTATAAACTTCCCATTCACCTGTAATGTTTTGTTTCACTAAAATGGCTGTGTTTTTCTGTTTTCTGAAAGAGTGCTGACCCAAAAACTGACTATGAGAAATAAAGTACTATATGGTGATAATCAATTCAAAGTGTATACCACCTTCTTGAGTGAGATCTAATCAATTTGCAAGACCGTGACTGCAAAAGAAAACAAACCAGATCCAAAATAGTTAGCCGATGTGCTCCTCCAGGTGTTATTCACAGCAACATTTAGTTTTAATGGTCTTAAATCATTTATTCATTGATTTGAGCTCACCATGAAGCGATCACGTTGTGGCAGTATGTATATTACTGAAGAAATTTAAACATGTCAAATGGATTAATTTCTTGAGAAATTGTACATACCATATTATTTTTGTAATGTTTATGGAGCATTACATGTAGCGTTATTTTGTGATGAACAGTGCAAAGAACATAGTCCCAGGACTTCCAAAGTGTTACATGTTTAATTTCTACCAAAGTTCCACTCCAATTCAAGAACAGTATTTAGTAGTAAATGGTACACTTGCAGATGAGTACATAACTTTGATCTGATTTTTTTTATTTCTCTTTTATTGTTTTCTTGTTTAATTCTGCTTTCTACTACAATTCACACTGTGTAGAATTTGCTCCAAAATAAAGTGATCATTCCAAAACCTCTTATGCTGAAACCTGGAATGCTCAAAATAGTTCTTATTATTGATTGAAGTTAAAAGTAGGGCATTTGAGTTATCCCCATAATGTTTCTTTTTTAAAAAAAATCAGATAGCATTCATATATTCTGGGGACTATGACGTGCACAAGTTGGGGAATCATTATTTTGTCAACAGCATTACACCATCATTTGTATTTTTAGCAAAAGTGAAATTTGAGTCACTGTATTAGAGTTTTCATCCAAGTATTCAATATTTTTAGTAGCTGATCTAATGAATTAAATCAGTCTATGGTTGTGGTACCTGAGACTTTCCATACTCAGATAATGAAAATAATCTTTGATTTTAAGAAAAACAATGATCTGATTAGCATGGGTTACCCCAAGGACCTACTGCTGCATATCCAATTCACTATATCCTTTATAGTCGTTTTATGGGTGGTGGTAGAATATCCATGAACTAAAAATCATCAGATATTTGGGATAAAGTGTCAAAAGATTTTACCATCACAAATTTCCGCTCTAATTGGCATTCAATATAATATTCTGAGTTACTATTAATTATTAGCTTGAGAGTCAAATAAATTCTCTAAACCTTCATTGTTCGTGTCCCTTAATCCAGTTTAACAGCCATTGAAATTAATGAATATAAATAATAGGTACGCATTAGTGTTTTACAAATACCTTCCCCCGAGTTAATACTGAGTATCAAGATGGAATCCAGGTTAAAAAAAAAGTACGACACAGTCACTGTGACATTTTCAAAGACTTTCACATTTTTGTGGTTATGGATATAGTCAAAGCATGACTATTTGTCAGTCCTGTACTGTTTTAGGTTTACATCAGAAGCAGTTTAATAAGGAAGTAGAAGTCCATGATCGAAAGTTGATGGAGGTATACAGAGAGACGACATATTGGTTTACATGAAAACTGCACCTTGTCTTTTCATTTCCTGGCCCTACATCCCTCTATCATGTGCGGATATGAATGAATACTTAACCAAGGGACTGTATGGTTTTGCAACATGTGTTCTCACACTTTAGACTGTTCTTTCAGCACTGCATCTTATAGTATTTTAATTTAGCAAAAATCTAATTAATACACCAGAAACAAACTAAGAGTGTATGATTTTTAAAATTTATTTTCACCATTATGAATAGTAAGAGCACATTGCATGTATATCACAAGTGCAATAGTAAGAAAGTAATCGTACCTTGTTCTCCAGCTCCTTCCTCAGTTCTCTCTCCTTTTTCTTGAGGTAACATACTGTGAATTTGTTTTACAATTTCGGACTTAGTGCTAACCACAGTTGCTGGAGACCAGCTCCAGCTGACTCGAGAACTTGCAAAGGATGCGTGGATCAGCGAGACGATAAGAAGATGAGACGTGGACCCCTGCAGCAGGATTCCCATACTGGACAACTCAGAAAAGTTGCCTTCTTTATTTATACACAAATCACCACAAGCTTTTCCACAACATCCAATTGTTTCATTATTTTACTTCATTATTTTATTTCATTGTTTTAGTTCATTATAAAATAACGATTACAAAAATAATCCTAAAAAAAGTTACTATTATTTTACTTCAGAGAAAATATTTTCAGCAAGCTATTACTCATTCAAACCTGCAGTGACCTGGCTGAAGCCAGGAACTCCACGGTTGGCAGCACATGCAGTTACATAGTGACAAGTGGTTTACTTATATCCAAAATCAATTTTCACTAAACATTAACTAATATTACTTAAAATATCAAGAGTACAGAATTAAAAGGCAAGCTCAAAAAATGAAACAAATTTATAAAGGCATATATCAGATTCTTTATTAAATCTTATAGTCAATCATGCACTAATTACCATCACCTTCACCTAGTACTGATGCAATTGTTTTTTGTTCTTATTGCTGATTGAATTGTTTTTTGTTCTTTTGTTAAAGGGCAGTGAAAGTGATCAGGGCAACTCAGCCATTCTACAAATAGAGGGCCTTTACAAGAAACATCCTTTTATCTTTATAAACTGTTTTCTTTCCCTAAATATGAGTGCCAATATAAGGCAGAAGTTCTTATAAACCGTTTTTCTTTCCCTAAATATAAATGCCAAAATGAAGTAGAATTTTAAGCCATTTGTTGGGGGGGGGGTGTTCACATTTGTCTCCCTTTAGAAGATGCCCCGATTGCTATCTGCTTTCTGCTTTCCGTGGTGAGAAACCAAAATGCATCATATCATGTGTTGTAACAGTTTGAGGCGCATGGTAAACAAACTCTTTGTACCTCCATGATTGCCATCTGTTGCAAGATATTATCAAGACATTTCTTAAGGAAAACATTACTTAGATTAGGACAAGCTTGAGGACAAAGGTGGGCACATATTAGGATGTTTGGAGACATTGTGGGCTCAATTGTACTATTGTATGCTTTTAGCTGTGTGTCATTGCCTAAAGTTGCTAAACATGCTTTTACCATAACTTGATGGATCAGTTTCAGGTATTATACCAGTTATAGGAATCATCTCACGTTTGCAGAAAAAACACCACCACCATCCTCAGGCGAATTTTATGAAACATCAGAGAGGTGATTGAGTGTCCATACATTAGGGTGAGGCAGCAATGAGGTGACCAGAGACATTCTGCCGGGCCTTGCCACACAGCCAGATACTCCCCATAGCCTTGCTAACTGAGGAGCAGTGCTCATCACATGTCCATGCCACCTGACCCAACTGCATGGCTTACCACACACAATGTTCAGCAAAAAGTACAATTGTCAATTTTCTGTTGGAGTATAATAATTGCTATAAACTAGACAGATATGTCAATTACATACTTATACATTTGTTTTTTTTAATTTTTATGTTACTATCAAATAGTGAGAAAATGTTCTTGTTATTTTGAGAGTTGCTTGTTTAAGTATGATGACTTGTAATTGCATTCATTTTGTTGCAAAAGACAAGATTGTATTTGTTTTTAAAGATTTATTTATTTTCATTGGAAAGTCAAATATACAGAGAGGAGGAGAGGAAGAGAGGAAGATCTTCCATCCGATGATTCACTCCCCAAGTGACCACAATGGCCAGTGCTATGCTGATCCGAAGCCGGGGACCTCTTCCAGGTCTCCCACAAAGGTGCAGGATCCAAGTGCTCTGAGCCGTCCTCGACTGCTTTCCCAGGCCACAAGCAGGCAGCTGGATGGAAAGTGGAGCTGCCGGGATCAGAACCAGCGCCCATGTGGGATCCTGGTGCGTTCAAGGCGAGAACCTTAGCCGCTAGGCCATGGCGCCGGGCCCAAGATTGCATTCTTTTTATGACTGAATAATATTTCATCATGCAATAGTCCACATTTTTCTTACTCAGACCTCAGTTGATGGACTTCAGGGTTGATTCCATATCCTAGGCATTATGAATTGACTCACCTGTAAAACATTCTCAGCTTGCTTATGAATACACTCTGGGTTATTGGGAACTATATTCACTCTGCTATGCTGTTTATATCAAGAAGTCATCACTTCAATTTAACCCTGGTTTAGTACACATTGTGCAAATCGTAAGATCAATAATGACTCTTTCCATGCTGTTCTTGCTGCAACCCATGGGTTTGGATATTTTTGCTTTTCTCTTCATTTCTTCCAAATAGTTTCTTATCTCTTATCAAATTCTTCACTGACTTGCAGATTACACAGTAGCATCATTTTACCTAAGAAGCTTTTGTATTTTCTTTTTCATTTCTTCACTGATACATTAGTTACTCTGTAGCATGTTGTTTAACTTGATGGTGTTGTAATTTTTTTGTTTGTTTCATTTTCATTCCTGTTGTTGATTTGTTTCATGGGTTCTCATTTAAGGGAATGTATAGTACTGGCATAACAGAGACTGTCATACCCATATGTGAACATACAATGCAGTATGCATGTACTTTCAAATCAAAGACGGACTTCCAATTGAAGTGTTGACATATCTAAACAATGGGATGCTGGACTGTCTGATATTGTCCGTACCCAGCAATGTCAGGGAACCCTTAAAAAACAAACTGATGGGCTTATAATGGCTTATGGAGCACTATACTATTGTAATAATATGGGGAAAATCCATGTGGATGTGGGAATTTGGGGAAGAGGTAGAGAAATGCCAGGCCCTATGGAATTGTATCATAACATTCCAAATTAATGAATTCATTTAAAACTGTGCATCTAGGTAAAATGATTCAAAATAAATCCCAAACACCTTCAAATTTTTAGTGGTTTATTTAGGTTTCAAACATTCATTACTGAAAAGTATGATAGGTGCTGAAATAAATTCTAGAGAAAATACAATATATGAAAATCTATCTAGAACAAAAAGTCAGGGTTGTAGAGTCAATGAGCAAATGGTGTTCGAGTATACAGAGTTGGGGAACACTCAGTCCATGGGCTATAAACAGCTCACAAAACCATTTGATCTGGCCCTGTTCTGGTTACTACAGACAGAACTTCAAATGCAGCAAATCTATACCTGGTTAATTTTGAAGCTGACAATTCTTCCATTATCTTTGAATCATGCAATAAGTATTCAAATGATCTTTGGCAGAAAGTTGTTCAAAATCTCTGAAATTATATGAAGGTAAGTAGAGAAGGTGCCATTCTGGATATATGCAAAGCAGTAGAAACGAAACAGTCAAAGTTATTTATGGATGTGCATTACCTTCATGGGAAACTGCAGGGACTTGGGGATTTATTAAATATGAGCTTCATAAACTCAATGAGAATGTTACTAAGCATCTAAATTTTTAAATGAACATCAGTGACATAAAACAGCACAGATTTTTTTTATATAATAGCCCTGGAGATCAGAAATCTGACATGGGTATCACATACTATAGCCTTTCTTGAACATTTGCCATGTATATTTTAATTTCAGGTGTATTTTGCAGTTCTAGAATTTCTGTTTTGATCTTTTTAATTGTCTGCATTTCTATTTTTAACATGTTTATTTCATATGAGATATTCTCCTTTTATTCCTAGAACAAAAGCATAATAAATCTAATACCCTTACGTGAAAATTCTACAATTTTATGTGATTTTTATTTTTTCCTCTTTTGACTTTCTACCAAAATTTTCTGCTTATTTTCTTTAATGGTGTTCGATTATATTTTATATAAAATGATTTTATCTTATATAATCCATATATATTTTTTCAGCACAGAATTGGATTATGTCATATTCCCCAAATTATAATAGATTTCACTCTGCCGTGTGGCTAATTTGGATAGAATCATACTCTAAATTGTGTTTCTCACAGTAGAAAGCGGCTATACTTTTTTTCCATTTTTCTGTTCTTCAATGTATTTTTTATTCAGAATGTTAGAAACTGTGAGGTATGAAAAGGAATCAGACAAGAAGCTGGGTTGTTTGTAAATTTTGTATTTCCTCCTTAGTGTTTCTTTGTTTCTAACATTTCCAAACTGTCTCTGTAGCTTCTTATTGAACTTGCCAACACTGTTTCTGGCTCTTCAAGCCACTACAATGACACTGTTCTGATTCACTTTCATCTATCCTTGCCAAGCCCACTACAGAATTCTCTCAGGCAAAGAATCACAAAACTGTAAATTGCATTCTACTTAATTGCCCTTTTCCAAATTTCAGACTGCCAGTTTCTATCAGCTTATGTTCACTCCAGTCTCTTGAAATGTTCTTTTAAAAATATTTTGTCTGTACATTTTTGCTTTTATGTATGGGAGGAAAGTGTCAAACAGGCTGTCCTGACATCACTATGAAAGGAACTCCTTTGTATGAAATGCTTTTTAAAACATTCTTCTTTGATTTAATTTAAAATCAGTTACTAGGGTTTAATATTCTGTATTTTGTAGTCTTTCTAAAGGTATTATTCATGTCAGTCTGGATTTGATATTTTTCTATATGAGGTAAAAGACATCTAGAATATTAAAAAAATCCGTCATGAGGTCAGAAATAACACAATAGGCATGCATTTCCCAATTTTTGTATTTGAAATCCAAAATGATAGGATTCTCTGACTTTAAGAGCTATAATTTAAAATAGGAAAAAATGTAAGATTCTTCAAATATACATAGGAATTATTTGAGGCAATAATTTTCATGGCATCAATGCTTGTCTTCAGACTTAGAAACTTCCTATTACAAACAAACCTCTTTGGGTTATGTTGATAATCTGTTGAAAGTGTTAGATGTGATATTTTTCCAACCCATTAAAATTAAATTCCATGGATCTCTCAGATCTTAGCTCAAACATAGCATTTAGAAGTTAAAAAAAGAAAATTTCCAAAGCAAACTACCACCAACAACCCTCTGCCACCTACCCCTCCAAAAAAGGAAAAGAGGGAGGAGGGAGGAGGAAAGGCAATACTCACATCGAAAAATTGGTTCTGAGACAATTGATTCTGAATATTTGTAACATGGAGCCATTTTAAGGAAATTTCATTTAATTTGAATGCATGGATTAGAGTTGAGGAGTCAAAGAATCAAAGTATCATGTGGCAGACTTCAAAACATTTGTAAATGAGGTTATCAGATATGTTCACTACTTAAGGCTACATCAAGATCAATGTATGACATCATTGTTTCTAAGTTGAATGAACTATATTTAGAAAACATTTTATTGTAATTAATAAGAAACCTATAGGAAATATTATTTCTAAGAAGAAAATTTTAAAACCACAATAAATATCATTGCACATGAAGTATCTCAATAAATTACAGAAGCTGTCCACTGCAAAATGAATGACACAAATCTAGTAATGTCATAAAAACTCTCTGGTCAAATAATTGAGGAATCAGAGCTAAATTAGAATTTTAAAAATTCATTGCCTATGTGAGATTTTTAAAATTTATTTTTGTTTTTTGCTCTTGGAGAGACTTCTATTGCTCTAGCTCAAAGTCCATACTATTTTAACCTTTTATGCCTACTCCTTTTACTAAAAGAGTTCAAATAAGTGTGTTTACAAAACTATTAGAAGGTCCTGTTTTTTTCCTTTAATTAAAGTGGTTAAAAAGAACGTAGAAAGGATTGGTTGTCTGTGCATCTGATCTTGAACCGATCATTTCTTTTAAGGATTAAATAGAAATTTTTAATACATTTTTAAACTAAATTGTCCAGCACAGAGAATGTTTTCCAACCATCAAAATAAAAATCATTCCAAAGGTTATTAATGAGTAACAGATTGTATGTCATATAATGCCTCATTCTTCTAGAATAAAAATTTACCTTTGTATTGTATTATTTTATGATAAATATTCTCATATAATAAATATGCTAACAGAAACAGTATAAATCCTTTCGTATCACTAGGATAAAATAAAATGAAATAATGTGCTTGACTTAGGTATTTGGGTGTTGAACACTTAAAAGGATTTCAATAAAGATACTGCACTACAATAGGTTAAAGGACTAAAATACAGTAAGAGTAAGAGATTTTAGGATTCCACTTTCAGAAAAGGAAAGATTAATTAGACAGAAAATCAACACAGAAACAGCGAAGTTAAATTGCACTCTAGATCAATTTGACCTAAAAGACATCTACGTTCAATGATTACAGGATTTGTGTTTTCCTCAACAGCACATGGATGCTTTTCCAGTATAGATTCTATTGTAGGTCAGAAAAATGTCTCAACAAATTTAAATGAATGAAATTTAGGCTGCATATGTTTTCTGACCACAGGGTAGTTAAACTAAAAATCAACAAGAAAAGTACTTTAAAGCACAAATATACATGGGAGTCGTAAAATGTATCTCTAACTACCATACCAGTGAATTACTGATGGAATTTAGGGGGAATTATATGAAAAACCAAACACAACAACAAGCTTTTGAACACAGCAAAACATTACTAAGGAGAGTTCATAATAATCAATATCCATATCAAAAATAGAAATATAACATATCAGTTACATCAAATAATTAGTAAATAGATAAAAATGAAATAGATTCAAAATTATTGAAAATAAAAGAAACAATGCCTGCATTTTGGGGGTCTTTTTTATCAAGTTTTTGCCCTAACAAACGCATTGTATAGTTTTATGGATGTTTTTGTGTAGTAATTTGATGGTATCAAGTTATAGATTTTGATACTTATACATTGTGAGTTGATTTTTTTTGTATAAGGTGCAAGATAGTGACTTTTTTTTTTAACTTCTGCATGCACAGATCTAATTTTTCCAGCACCATTTGTTGAATTGTCCTTTCTTCATGGATCGATCTTAACCTCTTTTGTAAAAAATTAACTTGCTGAAGATGCATAGATTGATTTCTTGGGTTTCTCTTCTATTCCATGGATCCATATGCCTATTTTGGTGGTGTTACCAGGCTACTTTTATTATGACTACTCTGTAATACATCTTTAAGCTTAATCTTGTGATGTCTGGCGCTTTGTTTTTTATTGCTTCAGATTGCTTTAGGTATTTGAGGCCTTTTATGTTTTCTTATGAATTTTATTTCGTATGAATTTTATTTTATGAATGCCATGTCCTTGGCATTCCGATTGGGACCGCATTGAGTCCACAGATTTCTTTGGGTAATATGAACATTTTGATGACATCATTTTTCTAAGGCACAAACATGAAAATGTATTCAATTTTCGTGTCTTTATATTTCTTTTTAAAAATATTTTCTGATTTGCACTGAATAGACCTTTCAGATTCATCATTTATTCAGAGGTATTTAATTTTTTGCAGCATTAAAATTAAAATTTGATAGGTTTCACTTTATTTCATCTAGGTAGGTATCATTCTGAAACAGTGTCAGCATTTGAGGGCAGGTTGTTTTGTTTTGTTTTGCTTTGCTTTTTTGTCTTTTCAATTACACAACTGAAATACCTGACTGAGTAGTACTCTCCCAATAAACACACAAAACCAACTCAAATTATGGATCCAAAGGAGACCTTTTGAACATTTACATCAAATAGTGCATTCCCTTTCTTTACTTCTATAAGTGTACTGACCTTGTAATTCGTTTTACATAACAGGCTATTGGAAAATGATGTATCAGACCCGAGAGTCGCCACAACAAAGCCTTGCAGTATTCTATTGTCTCACGCTCTTCTGTTTCCTTCTTGTCTATTCTAAGCTTTCCTTATTGGTTTGGGGGAGGGGGGGCTCCAGAGCGACCCTGATGGTAATTAGAAGAGTGGGTGGGGAGTCAAAGTTGGAACTAAGTAAGCACCAGAGAAAGCTCCTCTCCTGAGTCCCGAATGAAATTTACTGTTCTTCTGTTTTTGAGGACTGCTCAGGGCTTCTGGCTGTTGTTCTGATGGCATTAGATCCTGGGAGGAAGGATCTGGGCTTCTTACATCCCGTGTGGAAGATCCAATAGGAAATGGTTGACCTCAGAGTTCTCTGCCTATGAGGGCAATCCAATTCCTTGTGATCTCCTTGGCAGTTGGGATATAGTCCTTCGTGCCCATACTGATAGTCCTTGGTGAGGTACCGGGAGTCTCCAGGGTTAGGACACAAGCCTCCTCCTGTCCTCCTGTTCCACTCTGGGGTCCCCTCCTGCTCTGTGCATATGACACCCTGTTAAGAGATGGTCAGGATCACTCTTGGATCCCACTGTATGTCTTTATAATTTTTACTAATGTCTAATGCAGATTCGAGTCTGCTGTCTGTAAGTTACCTGCTACAATCTTCATAGATTATACTTAACATCTTCCTCACACACTCTAAGAAGGTGGAAGTTTTTTCTGTTCTCCTGACCCATTATGGAATATCATAGGGTATTCAGTTCTTTGATGTAGATCATAAGCAGTCTGTCTCTCATTGATTATTGGTTCATTGGTTACATCACAATATATTACTGCTTGTGATACAGGCTGCTTGAGGGTATAGTTATATTACAATTTACAGGTTCTATTTTTTTGATCGACACCATTGCATTTTTTTATATATATGAGGATTAATTTATTTTTGTTGGGAAGTTAGATATACAGAGAAGAGAGAGAGAGAGAGGAAGATCTTTTGGCCAGTGAGTCAATCCACAAGTGGCTGCAATTGTTGGAGCTGAGCCAATCTGAAGTCAAGAGCCAGGAGTCTCTTCCAGGTCTTCTACACATGCAGGGTCCCAAGGCTTTGGGCCATCCTCTCCTGCTTTCCAAGGTCACAAGCAGGGAGCTGGATGGGAAGCAGGGCTGCTGGGATACAAACCAGCACCAATATAGGACATACACGGTGAGGACTTTAGCCACTAGGCTACTATGCCTGGCCCCTCTCTGAGATAAAAAAGGATGTAAAGCTTAAGGTTAAGCACACAATGGCCAATTTGTATTCCTTTTAGCATGCTTATAGCAGCCCAATTCACATCAGCTAATATATGGAATCAACCTAGGTGTTCATCAATTGATGATCGGATATAAAAATGTGGCATATATACATGATGGCATGTTACCCACCCATACAAAAGAAATCTTGACATTTGCAACAAGCAGTTGTAACTAGAGATCAATATCCTAAGTGAAATAAGCCATACCAAATGAAAATATATTCTCTCTTACTTATGGCACTTCATATAGCATAAATATGTATGACCTATCTTTGGCCAAACATCATTTCATCTTTAATTAAGGTAAACATGTGGTATCTAACCTTTTGGGATTGGCTCATTTCCCTTAACATAATGGTTTCCAGTTGGGCCTATTTGACCATGAAAAAATGCATTTCGTTTTTTTTTTTTTAATAGCTTAGAACAGACAGAAAAAGCCAGCTTGGACTCATGTATAACATACTAGGTAGGATACAAAGATCAGTTACTCCTCACTAAGGTATTGAACATTTCTCTGCACACCCCTCTTAAAACTGTTCTGCGCCTCATTGTTAACATATGGCATGTTAGAGTTATAAGCCTGTTTGGACTATCATAAAATTTGCCCAGTTCAGTAAAAATCATGCTTGAATAGTATAAGCTGCTAAAAATAAAAATGAAAATAGACACAAGACAGTTGAATAGTAACCTATAATCATGTTAAGGTTTTTAGCAGCCGGTTATGTTTATACTAACATTGAGATGTCAAGGAAGTAGTTACAGGATGTGATTAAGAACATGCATTTTCTAACATATTGGTCACTTAGTACCATGTTAATCAACTTCATGATGTTGTAAATTTCCATGTTTTTCCCTGTTGTTGAAGTTGTGTAGTGGCTTTTCATTGGTGGGTATGATACCCTGCCAGGTCTACTTTCAGACCAAGGATGGTCCCCAATGAATCTGTTGAATTTATCTGGACAATAAGATGCTGGACTCTGCATGGTCCATGCTTGCAGTGAAGGAATTATGACTGGTTATGAACTGTAACACTGTAACAATATGGAGGAATTCAGTATGGGGCGGGGGGACAGGCTTGGGAAAGGGTTTGGGGAATCCCAGAGCCTATGAAACTGTGTTATACAATGAAATTAAAAAACAAACAAAAAACAGACTTTTTTTTTTACTGGAAAGTCAGATATACACAGAGGAGGAGACAGAGAAGAAGATCTTCTGTCCACTGATTCTCTGCCCACGCTGCCACAATGGCTGAAACTGAGCTGATCTGAGTCAGGAGACTCTTTTGGATCTTTCACACGGGTGCAGGGTCCCAAGGCTTTGGGCAATCCTCAACTGCTTTCTGAGGACACAAGCATGGACCTGGATGGGAAGCGGGCTGCCGGGATTAGAACCAGTGCCCATATGGTATCCTGGTGCGTTCAAGGCATGGACTTTAGCTGCTAGGGTATCGCACCAGACCCCAAACTTTAAATTTTACAGGACCAAAATAATCAAAGAAATGAATGAATGTGAATGAAGTTTCCAGTTGTAGGGATTCTGAACCCAATTTTAAAGTACGAAAAATAAAAATAAAATGAACAGATTTCCTAAGCACACTCATCGATTATTCTGTTACTTGTTCAAAAAGGTTATACACATGTAGCCTAAACACAAGAAGGTAGACAGGCAACTGAAGAGAGCGTAACACAGTCTGCAAAAAGTAAAATGCAGAGCTGGCCTAGAATCGAGTCAGTGTATGTCAGGTTATGGCGGGAGGGGTGGGTGGGAGCAAGTTAAGCCACTCCTTGCTGCACCAAGAACTTATACTGGAGTACCAGCTCGTGTCTCGGCTGTTGTGCTTTCTGTGTGTCCCCCAGCTAATGAGCCTAGGAGGCAGCTGAAGATGACCGTGACTGGGCCCCTTGCACCTGTTCAGAAGATCTGGATGTAGTCCCTGGCTTAGCTCTGGCCCACGCCTGATTGTTTTGGCCCTTGTGGCATGAACAAGTGGATAGCTTGTACTTCTTTCTAACTCCCCATTTTGATTACTCTGGTTTTCAAATACTCAAATAGGGGTCAGTGTGGTAGCTCAACAAGCTGATTCTGCTTGCCAGCATCCCATTCGGGTGCTGGTTCATGTCTTGGCTACTCCACTTTCAATCCAGCTCCCTGGTTTTGGCCTGGGAAGGCAGCCACAGATTGTTCAAGTCCATATGGCTCTAAACACACAAGGGAGACTGAGAATAGGCTCCTGGCTCCTGGATTCTGATCAGCTCAGCTCTGACTATGGCAGCTATTTAGGATGTGTACCAGCAGAAATCTCTCTCTCCCTTTCCCTCTCCAACCTTTTCTCTGTAAACCTGCCTTTAAAATAAAGGCATTTAAAAAAAAATGATGTGTTCAAATTGTATGAAAGGCCCTTTCTTTGATGATGATGGTCATGGTTTTTATTTGCCAATTTGTTATGATAACATTTTAGTTGATTAGATAGGTATTAGAAGATGAACTAACCTTCCATTTAAGGGATATAAAATATATTGTCTTGATGTATTATCATTTTAAGTTTTGCCAGGCAAGACTTAACAACATTTTATCAAGAATTTTTCTATCTTTATTTATGTGTTAAGCTGCTTTATAATTTTACTTTGTATGTTGCTTCTATCATTTCTGGTATTTGAGGTATAATAATAAAATATGTTAAATAAAAAAAAACTAAATCTCAACCTACATCAAGTAAATCCTCCAAAAATGCTTCAACTGCTACATAAATAGCTCCTGAAAAGTATAGGGTTGGGGTTCCGGCGGCATGGCCTAGCGGCTAAAGTCCTCGCCTTGAAAGCCCCGGGATCCCATATGGATGCCGGTTCTAATCCCGGCAGCTCCACTTCCCATCCAGCTCCCTGCTTGTGGCCTGGGAAAGCAGTTGAGGACGGCCCAATGCATTGGGACCCTGCACCCGCGTGGGAGACCCGGAAGAGGTTCCAGTTTCCCGGCTTTGGATCGGCACGCATGGGCCTGTTTCGGCTCACTTGGGGAGTGAATCATCGGACGGAAGATCTTCCTCTCTGTCTCTCCTCCTCTCTGTATATCTGGCTGTAATAAAATGAATAAATCTTTAAAAAAAAAGTATAGGGTTGATGCTGTATATTTTAAATAAGATTATTGCTCTGAATGTAACAAATGTAGTCCTTATTTAATGAATCAATGACAGTAAGCCTCTTTATCATGGCAATATTTGCTGACTCAATAAGAGAAGACATATTTACTGTGCTTCCAGCCTTTAGTATTCTTTAAAGATTATGCATTTAATGATGATGAATGATGCTAAAACAGACGATAAATATTCCTCTATGTTATTTTTCTTATCAAAGAAGATCCCAATTTAACTTTATGTACATTGAGTGCTAATCCATTGAAAATAACTTTATTCATTTTAATATCTAGGATATTCTATGATTCAGTAGCAATTTGTATGTTAGCTGCCAAAAGCTTACTGCCACGTTTATATCTGATTTATTAAAAATACAATTGTATTCCCAAGACCACCATCTTTCATGTAAAACTCAGAAACCTGTTCTGGAGCTTGCATAGAATGGAAAGGTATTTAGCTTGTTGTAGTAACTCCTTCATTTGTCTACCACAAAACCATGTTCTGATAGTCAATGTTTTCTCGAAGAAAAGTGAATTTTTAATAACTAATCCAGGAAACTTAGGTTTATATATTGACTTATATAGTCATCTCAACATTGCTAAGTATTTCCTGTGTTAGGCATTGTCTGGGCACATAAAATAACGAGTAAACAGCATTTTTATTTGTCATTTGTTCTAAGGAAACTCACAATGCAAGGTTTATTTTTGGAGGGAAAAGATAAAAACAGTAGTCAAAATGTCACAAAAACACAAACTAGGTCAAATGGATTGAATCCTAATGAAAAAGAAACAGTGACTTATAGGAAGAGGGAAAGGGAATGCATTGTAGCCTTGTCTGCAATGCCAGCATTACCAAAGGCTGCCAGTTTGAGTCCAAGCAGCTCTACTTCCAATTCAGCTGTCTACTAATGCACCTGGGAAAGCAGTGGAGGTTGATCCAAGTGCCTAGGTCATTGAATTCATCTGGGAGACCCAAAGACGCTTTGTTCTCTGGGCTTTAGCTTGGCCCAACCCTGGCAGTTGCAGTCGTCTGAGGAGCAAATCAGCTGATGGAGGATCTTTTCTCTTTCTCTGCTCCTTCTCCTTCCTCTCCTCCTGCTCCCTTTGCTTCCCATCCTTTCTTTCCTCTCCTCAATCTCCTTCCTTTTTCTCTTCCCTTTCCTCTTCCCTTTCTCTTTCTCCTCTTCTTCCTCCTCCTTCTTCTCTCCTTCCCACACTTTCTTGGTAACTCTGCCTTTCAAGTAAGCAAATCTTTTAAATACAAAGCCAAAATTAATTTTTTTTTTAAAAAAAGGAGGTTAGAGTAGACAGTGTACAAGAATTAACCTGTATATAAGCAATTGAGGAGCCCTCATGAGAAACCAAACACTACTGGAATCTTGACCTTGAACTTTCCAGCACCCAAAATTGTGAGAATTAAAATCGCAGCCTACAGGGCCCAGCATGATGGTTCAGTGGCTAAATCCTCACTTTGCACATGCAGGGATACCATATGGGTGCTGGTTCATGTCTCAGATGCTCCTCCTCCATCCCAGCTCCCTGCTCGTGGCGTGGGGAAGCAGCCAAGGATGTCCCAAAGCCTTGAGACCCTGTATCCACGCGGGGGACCCAGAGGAATCTCCTAGCCCTTTGCTATGGATCGGCTCAGCTCAAGGCTTTGTGGACACTTGAGGGGTAAACAAAAGATCTTTTTCTATGTCTCTCCTTTCTGAAAATCCACCTTTCCAAGAAAATAAATCTTAAAAAAGAACCAAGTGTATAGTCTTTTGCTATTGTAGTCTAAATGCTCTGAGGGAGGATAAAGAAAATTCAAAAAGAGTATCTATTCAACATGCCTTGATCATAGTATGACGTCGAAGGCTGAACTCTAGCAAGATGCTTTGACATGCTGAGGGAAATCAGATAATCTTGAATTAATTAGAAACACAGATGATTAAATATATACAGACATATATATTTGTTTTGCCTGGAAGGTGTCCAATACACTATCCTCAAAGTTATAATAGTAAGATTAGATGTGATATGTGTCTACAGAAAGCAAAAAAGACACCCTCTTCTATTGGAAGAATGCACAGGTGAAAACATGGAAGCATCAATACAGATGACTCGTCCCACTTCTGCTGCCTCTGTGCCTCTCTCTGCTACATTCCGAGTCAAACTCATTTTCCACAGTTTCATTCATTCATATTCATGCTATTTTTTCTCTTGTGTTTGTATGTTATTCATAGGGATTCTACTCATAGCTCGATGAATACAGTTTCTGCAAATAAGTTTAAATTTATGGACCCTAAAAGCAATCAACAAATTTTTTGGCTCAAGGCCATTAACACATAATCATTTCCAGTGTCAATTATATATGATATTCATATTTTTAAAATCATGAAATAGTCAACACCACTAGAAAAAGCAATGAACAACAAAAACACCAATTTGTGGAATTGAAAATATAAGTAGTCTGAAACACTAATTTATTATTTTGCACTTCAATGACACTAAATATTCCTGGAGAATGGTTTGGCTATCATTTTTCCTGAGCTGCGCCTTTTTTTCCATGACTATTTTTCACTCAAGTATAGAAAATTCAAGAAATTCAACTAGAAGATGTTTGTAAGTAAAAATATTATATAATAGATTGACTCCAGAAAGTAGAATATACTGTATATTTCATGAAGCTATCTAGGAAGAAGGATTGAACACTTGAAACACTAAGCATTTAAAGATTTAGGCATGTTCAGGGTGCTTGAGCATATCACAATGTACACATGTATTGAAACATGCGGTAATGCCTAGACATGTCATATGAAAACTTGAAAATTAACTAACAGCCTGTTATCTAGCTGGACATGTCCACTACCTCTGCTTTTTGACTATTTGTTTCTTATTTTAACATACTTGTGTATCCTTTAATTTGTTGTTTTGATCATACATACAAATGTTTTGGCTAATCCGGACCACCCCACTAAGTTCTCAGAACTTCATCTCCTGATGTTTGTAGCCATCATGGCAGAGATTCTGCGAGAAGTATAGAGAAATTGCCAAGTAACTGAACATTAGTGCAGAAATTAATAGCAGTTCGGATCCCAGGTCAAATGTTCATACAAAACAATTTCTTAGATTATTTCTGAATTTACATACCCAGCACTTGAATATCTGGCTAATTTTTGAACTTCTGAATTAATAGAAAAGCCTATCAATTGGGAATTATTTATACTCTTCAAATTTTATATTTCTTTTCCACAATACTCAGAAAACTGCTCCTTTATATTTTTTTCAATGGCTTTCTAAGTATCTTGTTTTTTCCTTCTCATTAAATACATTATGATTCTATTTTTATTTTGCTTTTAAAAGGCCTTGATAACATACTAAAGCATTGGTTTGAAATCACTAACAGACAAAACAAAAATTAGCTTCCCTTTCCTTGAAGACAAAGGGAAATAATATATTTCTGGCTGTTAAGTGGTGAGGACATAGGAAGAGATCATAATATTTTTAATGTAAAAATAAAGAGAAATATGTTTTAATTATTCACTTAAAAATAAACATCCACAGTTGTATTAGTACAACTAAAAGCAGAAATGAAAACACATTTGAACTGGTACAACTTAGATAGGTTTAAAGATGATCAAAAACGGTTCTAATATGGTGTAAAGAATACGCATGTTAGTGCATCTATTAGAAGCAGAATCTCATAGTTCATAAGAGAGAACTATAGAGTCATGGTCATCATTACTATAAATTTACCAATGAGACTAAACGAAAAAATGGGGAATGGACAAATTCCTGTGGGTTGTGCCAAGTTTTAATTGGAAGGCTTGAGGAATGTCACTGTCTTAAAATCCCTTATTGTCTATAGGTTTCTATCATTTTGCGACCTTTGTTAGTTTTTTCATTTGTGGTAGTATCCATCCCATAAAGCTGCTCATTTTCCCAGAATCATTTAGAGATTTCTTTTTTGTAAACATTTTCCTGGGGCATGAAAGGCCTTTGCATATTGAGTCTGTTATTTGGATCTGATTTCACTTCCATGATTTCCATTTCTGTAGTTGAAAGGTCTTTCACGACTACCTTTGTAAATTTTAGTTGCCATACATGTTTCTTAACATTAGTATTTGTCAGACCCATACGTTTGCAAAGTTTTGAAAAGTTACCCACCTCTGACCAAAATCAAATAAGGAGGTGTTAGTTTCATGTTTATTTTCTCTAACTTTACTTTCAGTTTTTCTATTTTGTCTCCATGGAATATATTTAAGAAAAGAAAAATCAATCCCTCATATCAAATTACCACAAAGTGATCTTGACTATTTATATAGAGGATGGAATGAGATATTTTGTCTGTCTATATTTCTGGAAGCTCATAATTAAATCAGTGTTTTTGACATCTGAATTCTTCCTGCACTAAAATATTTTCAGTTATTTCCCTGTTGTACTCGTATGCCAAAAACAGTGCCTGTTTGGTACCAGTTGTTCTAGAATAAATGAGACTTTGTTGAAAGAACAAACAATTGATACATAGCTCTACAAGAAATGTCCAAATACATACAGTTTCCACTAAAAAAATTCTGAGTTTATTTCATATTCCAGCATTAATGGCTTGAATGGTGTGTGTGTGTGTGTATTTCACTTGTCTTAGAAATGTAAATTGTTAATTAAATATTCCAACTTTCTCATGCTTTAGTAAAGATTCAAAATTAACCCATTTGTCTCCAAAGACTGTCCTTCACCTTCAAGGTCATTCTGTCTGTTCAAAGATAATTGCCACTTTCATGTTATATCAGAGTGTTAATTGCTTTACATGAAATAGATTATGAATTTCTCACAAAACTAAAATGCTGATTTTTTTGTTGTTGAGGAAAATATTATAAATAAGTTATTTAGCCTTGAGATTAAAAACAAATGTCATCTCCCTTTATCAATCTAATGGAAATTAAGGAAATTTTCTTTGAGGAACTTAGACATAAACATTGAAAGGAAGTGAGCTAACCTTCTTCCTTTTTTTCCTTAGAATACAAAAAAATTCTATGGTATGATAGGTATTTGTTATAACAATGATGTCTGCATCTCAAGTCAGGATATTCGGGTTCATGCTCTGGTCATGACTCTCAATTCCAGCTTCCTGCTAATGCAGATTCTGGGAGATAGCAGGTATTGTCACAAATTGATTAGATCCCTTCTACCTGCTTTGGAGAACTGGATGGCATCCCTGGTTCCCAACCTCAACATGACTCAGTCTGGAGCCTCTGTGGTCATGTGTCGGAGCGATTCAGTGAATGACAATGTTCTCCATCTCTCTCTTAATTTAACAACAACAACAACAACAAAAGATAAAATTTTGTAGAAAAAAAAAAACCCTTTCTATAATAGTATTAGGGAAATACTCAAAATTCTTAATCCTTTTACCCATAAAGAGGAGACTGGACTAATTGCTGGGCTGGGAGAGGAGAGTGTTTCGTCTGTGGTGAATGCATTTTGAGTTCTCATTCTTTGCAGTTCTCTCTTCTCTGCTTAAGTGGGTTCTGTCTTAGCTGCTGGAACTGTTGGCCAGTGCTACACAGATGTGTGAGTTCTAGATATGGTAGTTCACAATCTGGATCTTGGCCCAAAAGACGGTGTTATGATACCTCCACTGTGATAGATGACTAAAAAAAAAAAAATCCAACTTTTACTAAATAACCACCTGTGTAATACCGGTTTCAGTACGGAATTTTGGAAACAGTATATTGTCAAAACCTCCCAAAGCCATCATTGTTTCTTCATAACGAGGTAAATCTAAATAGAGAAGGTCCATAGTTCTAATTCCTGGAATATTGTAGTTCTCTCTAACATAAATGTAGATCAGGCAAATGTTTAGACAAGGCTTCTCCCTCTTCCATGGGTGATGGAATGGGAAGATTCACCAGTTGGCCCCAGCTGGGGAATAAAGATTCCAAAGTTTCTACGAGTCTGCCTCTAACACATATTTTGCGATAGATTTGGCCAACTCAGGATAATTGTTAAGGATTCCTTATTTGAAATAGAACCATGAAAACTGGAAAAATATGTACAATCACCATACAAAATACAAGGCAGTGTGGAAGAATCTCTTCAAGCAGTGTTGACTGTAAGCAATGATTTTATACCTTGAAATACTTTAAAATATGTATGTATGCGTGTCTATACGTAATTATATGTATTTAAAGTGTTTAGAGTACTAGAGAAAGGAAGAGGCAAGGAAGGGGACGGAGAAGGGGAAAGGGAACAAGAGAGGTGAGGGGAAGAGAAAGAGGAAGAAGAAGAAGCGGAGGAGGAGGAGGAGAACAGGGAGAGGTCAAATCACTCATGTGGCAGACCTGGGTTGGGTTTTTTGGCTCCTATAAAACAGTGTATGCAAAAACTGTGTCAAAGTCCTCTCCCCTACCCCACCAATCCCCATCACTCAGTACCCTGGATTTCTAATAAATAAGATATAACTTTTTAAAAAGAAGAAAAAGAAAAACGTGTATAATGAAATCCATTAGAGGCAATGGCACAAGTCTTCATTATTTAAGCAAAGGAAACTAATTTTACATTAGATTTAAAATGAAATAAAAGAAAAAATAATTGTTGAACTGTTTTGAAGTGTTAGTGATGGGAAGTGAGCATAAATGGTATAGATTTATGCTCTATATGAACAATACTATAAAAAAAAACTGTAAGTGCATCAGGCCCTGTTAACCATATTCAGTGATCCAAATTCAAATCTATAAGTAATAGCTTAACAGGCATGAGGCATCTTTTTTCCTACCAAAAGTCATTTGAATATTTGCTTACTTTATATATTTGTTTACTTAATTGAGAGGTAAAATGCGTGTGACAGAGAGAGCAAGGAAGAGCACAGAGAAGGAAAGAGAGAGGGAATGAGAAAGAAAAAAAAAATCATCCACTGATTCACTACCCAAAAGGACAATACATTTGGTGTTTTTGTGCCAAGCAGCTGGAATAGCTATGGTGTCCATAGTGGGTCTCTTAGTAGCAAGTGGCAGCTTTTCCCAGTACACCATAATGCAGCACTGATGTTGCTCCACCAGTCATAGGTCATGTAAAGTTATACCTTTCCAATTGAGCATGCTACAGACTCATTTGGTTTCAAAACACAGCTGTAGTCATGTTGACAAGGCCAAACTTAATGCTTGAGCAGCTCTAATATGGCCCAGAGACTAGCTGTTCTCCACCCCTGACAACTGTGAAGTACAATAACTTGCATTCAAAGTTGCATTGCTGAAGCAGGCATCTGGTGCAGTGATTACTGTGCAACTTGGGATGCCTACATCTTAAATGTGAATTCGTGGGTTTGAGTCCTTGCTCCACTAATGATTTCAGTTTTGTCCTAAGGTGCACACTGGAATAGTCATTGTTGCTTCACGTGCTTGGGACTCTGGTACCCCTCAAGCCTGGCTGTAATTAAATTTCAGGACTGACCCCATCCTAACAAGTATATACAATTAGAGAGTAAATATAAAATGTCTCTTTCTGCCTCTCAAGTAAATCAAAATAAAAAGTAGATCAGATGATCAAAAAATTAATTTAAAACACAAGGCTGCATTTTCTCTTGGCCAATATGCAAGAACATGTCTTCCTTAGTGAAAGTCTACAGATACTCTTCCAATGGCAAGGCCTGGAACAATGATGGGATGTCTTTAAATATTAGTATGTTTGCTTTTGCTTTTTCTGTTTCTAAAGTTAGGATCCTGTATTCCATCTATTTTCTCCACAACTAGAGACCTAACATTAAACACTTCCTTTATGGGAGGGTATCTCCTCCAGTGAGAGGAAAAGATAAGCTTTTATTATCAGAATTAGTAATGTTTTCTAGGGGAAATTTAGTATTCACCCAGTGTATTTTGTCCAGTTGTAAAACTGTCTCATTCTGATGAGTAATTGTATTCCTAAAAACATTGAGCTTTTACATTTGGAGCATGGAATATATTCCAGATACAGATAGCTTGATATGCAATGAAAAACAACACTTCTGGAGATTTTTTAATTGTAAACCTTTCAAAATATGAAACCTACCTTCCACCATCTGGTAATGAAAACATATGTTTTTGCAAGTTGAATTTTGAGCAAATATTTTTAATTTCTGCACTAATTAGTCTCCCCTACTAATCGAGGCTTGCAAATGCAGTTACATAAGGATATAAATGCGAAGAAAAGAGAAAGTAAGTAAATCTGAGGAATGTTGCGACTGTGAGAGTGTTAAGTGTGACCTTTGCATGAATTTAGGTAAAGGCTTCTGTGTATATGGGAATGACATTCAATATATTGGAGACAAACAGCATCTCTAATTTTTTTTAAAGATTTATTTATTTTTATTGGAAAGGAAGATACACAGAGAGGAGGAGAGACAAAGAGGAAGATCTTCCATCTGATGGTTTACTCCCCAAGTGGCTACAACTGCTGGAGCAGAACCAATCCAAAGCCAGGAGCCAGGGCCTCTTCCAGGAGTCTCTTCTGGGTCTCCCAGGTGGGTGCAAGGTCCTAAGCTTTGGGTCATCCTTGACTGCTTTCCCAGGCCAAAAGCACGGAGCTGGATAAGAAGTGGAGCCACTGGGATTAGAACTGGTGCCCTATGGGATCCTGGCACTTTCAAGGAGAGGACTTTAGCCGCTAGGCTATTGTGCAGGGCCCACAGCATCTCTAATTTTTTTTTTTTTTAATGTCTTCTTGTTGGCCAGCAATCTATTTAGAAAGTTTGAGAAAGGTCATGTGGGTTTTTATTATTTCTCCCTACTCCTCCCAAGAATCTGTCCCTTAGATTATAAACTTTAAAACTCTGATTTTATCATAGTTCTTTTTTCTCCTTAATTCTTGGCAGATACAATATCTGGATTGTGCATACACTGCCTACAAACAAATCTGACCCATAATTAGATGGAATATGCATACACAAAAGACTCAACTCCATGTTTTCAGTTTTGGGCAGTTAATTCATTTCAGGAGATTCACTGCTATTGACTTTAAGTGGTGCTCCGGTCATGGGTTTGTCCTTTTTCAAAGCACTTTATTGTTGGTCAGCACCAATGACATCCTTTTACAGATATGAGGATAGTCTTCAGGCATTTTGAAAAAAAAATAATGTAGTCTCTTCACTTAAATTTATTGCCTTCGCATGTTTAAACTGTTCTTTGCATTGCTTTTCTCTTTCAACAATATGTGTTAACCCAGTCTATAAGTTTAATCAAGTCTGTTGATGTGAGCTCTTTGTCATCATGTGGGTCAATTTGTTTTAATTTTAAGATTAATGAAATTTTGTACATAAAATGTAAAAAAGGTTTTAAATGAAGGTTTAGTCATTTTAGGCAAGTAAACCAGCACTTGTATATTTTAATTGTATAAAAATATTTGTTTTTGTACAAACTAATATGGTCAGGGGATATAATTGATAAGAGTATTTCATATTTATGTTGAGTAAATTACCATTTTCTGGGAATTTTAATTTCAATAATTTTAAGAAAAGTTTGCAATTCTTATTTTTTTATTTATTCATGTTCATTGGAAAGATAGCTTTACAGAGAGAAGTAGAGACAGAGAAAGATCTTCATGTACTGCTTCACTCCCCAGAGAGCCCCAACAAACAGATTGGAGTTGTCTAAAGCCAGGAGAATCTTTCAAGTCTTCCACATGGGTGCAAGATTGCAAAGATTTGGGCCATCCTCTGCTCTTTTCTCAGACAATAAGCAGGGAGCAGGATTGGGAGTAGAATACCTGAAACATGAATCATAGGTTATATGGGATGCTGGTGCTTACAGGTGGAGGATTAGCATGTTGAGCCGCCCCACTGGCCCTGAGAGATATTCAGTACTAGTTTCAGCATTTCTTGGGACTCTATTTTGTGAGATTGCATATGGATCATTACACTCACTTATTCTCTCAAAGTACTTAAGATTGATCCACTCAAAGGAATGTTAAGGCCTCACTGACATAAACAATGGAATTCAAGGAATGCCAAGCAAACCATATATCACCAAACTTAAACAAGGAATGAAATTCAACTCATAATAAGAGAAATAGCTTTTACAGTCTAAATCAGTAGGATATGCAGTAAACATGAAAGCAACAAGGCATAACTTACATGTAATTAAACCTATCTGTTGGCAGAACTGAAACAGTTCTTTGCTAATACTTTCAAGTACATGTTTAGTTTATCTATTCCTGTAAGTTTTGTTAAAACGTCCCTTCATGGTGATTTATTCTTTCACTTACATAGAAGCAGCTTTGATTTTGCTACTGAGTGGGAATGGTCTAGGTCCATTCTCATGATGCATTATATCTTATCCTGAAATTGAAAAGGCATAGCATCATAAACAGTTTACAAATAGGGATAATACAAAATGTTAAAACCACTCACAATCCAAGTATGTTTTGGTACAGTGCACAGAAATATATGCCAATGATCTCTTAAATGAAATTTAATAATAGACATAAACTGTCACGGTAAATCATTAACACCTATTCGGCCTAAAGTATGTGTCTGTGTTTCTATAGGAATGATGATTTTGTCTTTGAAAACATGCAAGTCTACACAGACTGTGTTATCCTCAAGACAGGAATTGATTGTGAATGGATCAGTTCTAACTCATTTATCATACTATATTGGTATATGTGATGATGGTCACTGTTGTACTAAGTTTTCACATGCTGCACCACAGTCCATTATCACCTTTCAGACAGTTTATGAAGTAGAATACAATAACCAAACATGAAAGAATCAGAAGAGAATGGGAGCAATGATAATTACCACACTCTCTCTCTGTGTTGAAATATAACAGTACATAAAGATATAAGATGTATTGTATGTTAATAAAGAAACTTAAACTGTATTTGAGGCAATTTAAATGTAAATATTAAACTACCTAAAATGGGTTATTGAACCCAAAAGTGAGGTGAAGTAAATAGAGAGGAAGTTGTGAAAGGACGTGGAATATTGAAATCTTAATTGCACAAGTTTGTCTATCATTACACATAAAATGCAGAGGCTTAACATGAGCTACTTTTAGAGTTCAAATTTAGTCTATAGAGCAGAATAAAAAAACAGAGTCATACTTCTAAAGTATACATATGTAATCGGAAATTCAATTTTTATGTTTGCTCTGCACTTTGCTCAATGCTCTCATAGCACCCTAAAATACATTCCTAAATGCTATTGCCAAACGTACTTTTTCTTCATATATTAACAGTGTATTCAGGTTGATTTAGAATATTCAGTAATTCTTTTTTCAAAACACCTTAACATTCAATTGGTATTTCATATCTTTTTAAACATGCTTATAAGAATTACTTGGGGAGAAATATATGCTTTGGGTGAAAACTGATTATTAATCTTTTGAAATAACTGCAACAGAAAATGAAGTCAACAAACAGAAGATGGTGGAATGTCTTAAAAGGGAATCATAAAGCTACTCAAATTCTAAATATGAGTAAATTAACTTTCTAATGAAAAATTAAGAAACTTTGTAACACTTGAATAGTGTGCCTAAGAAGCCAGAACAAACTCTACTACCCACAAAAAATGTGTAATTTTGCAGGTACTTCACAAGTAAGAAAAGGTGCTTCGGAGTAGCTCACCTTGGGCAAAGGAGGTCAATAGAAAGTACAGAAAATACAGCTCAGTTCAATCATTAGATTTATTATCAGTAATTTTCCTCATCATATGCCAGTTAAAAGTTATTTAAGCCTGAGCAATAAAACAATTCTAAGAGCCATGAAGACATAAACTTTTACAAAATAGAAACAGCTGGTGTTCCAAACTTCATTACTGGCAATCCAATAGAGTTGGGGTTCTCAGAACCAGGACCAGCCAATGACAACCATAACCATGTGACTATGTATCAATAGGGAATACTTTTCAAATCAAAAAACGTAATAAAGATAGGATGCTTTATGTATGGACTGCATCCTACTCACAATTACAGATTTAGCATCTCATGCACTTGAAGTTTAAATAATGAATCATTTCAGTATTGATTTGAACAAAATTTCAAGAAGCTTGCTAGCTACACAAACTGACAAATTTTGTCTTTGCAGATTTCTTCTGATATTTTATCCTGACTTGTAATGTTTTGTCTCCTCTTACACTTCTTTCCATCTAAATATTTGAAAACAGACTCAAGCAAAACATTGGGACACATGGACACAAGTAGCAGCTCTAGTCACATCATGTCACAACATGAAGTGATCTCTTATTTGAAATTCCTTGTCACATACTAAGTTCTATCTGAGAAACTGGGGAAACAAGTGTAATATAGGAAAATGCTCTCTGTTTTTCAGAAGGTTTGTTCTCATACAGGTTCATATAAGCACTCATAAATTGTACATGTGTTCATTTATAATTTCTTTTTTAAAAGATTTATTATTATTGGAAAAATCAGGTAGACTGAGGAGGAGAGACGGAGAGGAAGATCTTCTATCTGATAGTTCACTCCCCAAGTGGCCACAATGGCTGGAGCAGTGCTGATCTGAAGCCAGGGGCCCAGAGCCTCTTCCGGGCCTCCCACACAGGTGCAGAGACCCAAGGTTGCTTACTCAGGCCACAAGCAAGGAGCTGGATAGGAAGCAGGGCCACCAAAATTAGAACTGGTGCTCTATGGGATTCTGGCACATTCAAGGCGAGTACTTTAGCCACTAGGCCTCTGTGCAGGGACCCATTTATAATTTCTTAAATAGTCTTTGTGGGCATACAAATCTCTGTGTGTGTGTGTGTGCTGATAAAAGGACCCACTAATTGTGTGGTTGTTTCTTGGCAGATGGCTGCAGTTGTGCTGCGTGGGCACATCTTCTGGTACGCAAAGAAAACTAAGTTAGAACTGAATACTCCTGAATGATCAAGAAATGATAGTTCTGGAAAGTGTAAAGAAGTCTGAGATCCAAAAGGATGTTGAATCATAAAGGAAGGAAAGAGAAGAAAAGGATCCTCATTCACTATTAATTACAGGATGTAATATGGTAATATTACTTTGAAAATAGTGATTTGTGGGATTGTTTGCAAAGGATAGCTTAATCTGTATTCCTGTCTAGTAATATTCAGAATATTCTGTTTCTCATTACTGTATCCATGCATGAAATATTCCAATCATAAAAATATATAACACTCATTATATAATCAACATACATAAAGCCATTAGACCAGTTAAGAAATTTAATATTTATAATTTACTACGAAAGCATATTTTATATTATTTCATACTCAGAGGTAGCCACTAAGTATTGTATGTTTATACCTATCTCCATATATTGCAATTATTTAAATGAATGTAATGGACATTTTAGTGTACTTTTTATATGCATATGTATTTTGGTTACTAAAAGCTAAAGTAATGGTTGTGGCTCTATTTTAGTATTGAAACATTAAAGGATCATAGGGACAGGTATTTGTCACAGTGGTGGAGAAAGCAGTTGGGATTTAAACATCCCATGTGAAGTTGGCTGTGTTGGAATGAGGCTCCACCTCCAATCGTAGCTTCCCACTAACGCACATTCTGGGTGGCTGCGAGCAAAAACTCACATAAGATGGATACTGTCCCCCAGTTTGGAGGAGCCAGACTGAATGCAGGACTCGTGTTTTCCACAGGACCCGGCTTTGGCTTCGGCGGTCATCTGGTGGTTGAATTAGAAGACACAAGGTTTCTCCCGGTCTCTCCCCAATCTTTCATATTCTGTATGTGCGTATGTGTGTTTAATTCTGTATTTTGCTGTGTTGTTGCCTTTTAAAACAATAAGCAAATGTTTTAAACACAACCACAGAAATTGGTTACAAGACTGATATAATTCAAAACCCCTTCTCAACAATCCACATGAAGTTTAGTAAAAACATGAAATCATGTAGCCTTCTTATGATCTCTTTCTAGGGGTAGAGAGGCTTTGTTTGTTTCCTAATTCAACCGATTTCTGATACTTCAGACCATTGACTATGCGAGCCTTAGAAAGATCTCATTCGGAGCTCTCCATTACAGCCAGGAGCATACACTTCCTACCCAATAGTGGTCATGTCCTCATCACTACCATTATTCCTCTCTTGTCACCATCATAAAGGGTGACGTGTTTCTCTGAAATTTTCTTGTTCTGCTTCTTCCCTCTGCATCTGTAGTTACTGCGATTAGATAGATAGGTAGATAGATAGATAGATAAATTAGATCCCTTGCTATGAAACTAAGGCATGTATGTATAGTTCACAATGTTGAGCATTTAAACCAGGCCTTATTTCTTGTCACATAGCATAATTCATCAGGATAAACTGAAAAAAAAATCCTTTATTTTTTTTCTGCAGGATGTTAGCTTTACATACAGAGGTGTTTTATGTTGGGCAATTTTCTGTTACTGTTAATGGCTTTATTTCAGGGATACCCAAACCATTGTTTTTCCTAGGTGTGTACTTTCCAAGCTGCCACCGTAAAACTGGCACACTGTATAATTACATCGCCTTGAATTAGTGCCATCAATAAACACATGCTAATACTAGTGCAGAACTCCCAAAGTTCTGCTTTTCTTGTATCTTTGATTTTTGTTTTCAAACATTACCAAACTTTAAGTCCTCGGGGGTTGAAGTAAGCAATAATGAATTACCTGAAATTTAAAGTATACAGAGTCTTCAGATTATAAAATATTACCTATGGAATGGCTCTGGAAATAAAATTACCCATTTCTTTCTCTTTTGTTATATAAAATACAGTTTATTTTCCTAATCGTGCCACAGGATGAAACAAAAACTTAACTATTCATGAAATTAATGTAACTAAAAATATTGCACAATAAATCATGCAGTCCTCTCAGTAATGATCCTTCTGTTAAGGACCATTTCCTGACCTTACGATAAACAAGCAATCCACTAATTGCTTGAAGTCAACTGATGATATACTTCTAAAAATAATAGTATGTATTTAGAGACTCAATGTTGTTGCCTAGTTGAATACCATGACCGTAATTAGATTCTTTGTGTTCTAGTGATGGTTTGAAACCCAGAAATCATCCCTGAGTTAGTAGACAGACCAATGTCAGTGCTTCTGAATTAATTATTGTAACAAAAACTGGTTTGTTTACTACTGGCATAATTCTTGAGAAATCTGCAATAAACTAGGAATGTTTACATTGTATGTCATTTCTATAACTCAGCATTAGTGCTTGTTTGGGCAGCTAAGTTCTAGTCCTATAAGTTTACTATCACCATCATAATACAAAGAAATTGCACCAAATCTTGGAATAGTACTTTGCAACTAAAGTTAAAAGAAACACTTGGGTTTATTTCTCATGATTTATATGTTAATGTTTACTATCAAAAAAATCTGATTCTCTCTAAAGAAAATACTGAAAGCTCTAGTTTTTGTAAATCCCCATATATTCGTCTGATATCATCTTGGCATTTAGAACATCTAGTTAGTTGACAAGTTTCAGTCTGTGAGACACCCAACGGTTGTAATGCGGTAATTATCTCTTGTAAACAGATTGTGTAGATACACTTTTTTCAGAATATGCTCTTTATCCGTAATATTTTGTTGTTTAGTACAAAACAAGAAAAGACTACTGCATTCAGCTAAATCAGCACATATATTAAGCAGATGTCATAAAAATGACAATAAAATAGAAAAAAACAATGTTTCTGAAAAGTGGAATGATAAAGTATGTTCTATAACTCTATAATTTTGTAATTTTGATGGGCTTTTTAGGGAAAGATAAATGGAAACATGCAGCTAAGAGATGAGAGAAAAACTTGTATTTAAGAGCTCCAGAATATCTGAATGTAAAATTGGGATAATGAATTAACAGAAGATAAAGGTGACTCCATCTGTTTCGTGGCCCCGTGACAGGCGCCTCACCATGTTAGCTTCTTTCTCACTCCCCTGCTCATTTTTTTTAAAAAAGAACTCTATTGCCATGTTCTACAGTATTAGAAATCTTTATGATGAAAGAACAGGGGTGTACCCAGCAGGGCTCATCCAACTTTTGCACACATTTTGTTTAGTCAGACCTGGGGTCTTGAAGAAGTCAAAAGCACTTAGAAAGGCGCCTGTTGACAAAGCAGTGCACAGCAGTGCATTTTGTACTTCTTTTCAAATGCTTCAATTACTGACACCTGCAAAATACTAATGCATTTCTTTCCTTAAGGGAAGGAGCATCCATGATTAAGGACTTTAACTGTAAGGAAAAAAAAAAAAGAATGCACCAGTTTTTGGATCCTGAGAAGATTAAAAAATAAAAGAAATAGAATTTTAGTGTCTCTGTGATACCAGGATCAATTAGGTGCTGTATGAAGGTAAGTGCGTTTTCAAAAACACCAATGCTTATTTGGATACTTAGTGTGGAACTGGCTCTCTAAAGAGGTTCTCTCCTGGACAAAATTGTATTTTCAATCTTAATAGCAACAGTAGGAAAACTAAGTGCCAGGAATTAGGAAACTTTTTTTAATTTAGGGATCAATGTTTGTCTTTAATTAGGAACAAATTACCTCTCTGAATCTAAAGCGGGTGAATAAATAAGTCTGACTTCCTCAGGAGATCAGCAATAGGATACAAAGTTGTTAACTGGCTTTAAAAGATGCTTTAAAAGATGCTTTAACTTCAAAGCAAACCAATAATGACTAAACACTATAATGTCTGCTAGATTTTTCAATGGTCTAAGTGAAATTTCTTGATAGTCCCTGTTCAATTGTCAATCATAGAAGGCACATAAATACAAAACATGACTCAATTAATGATCTTTCCTTTAGCTGTGGCCACACATAAAGGAATTTTTGTTTTCATCTGTTTAAAGCCTCTTAATGCAAAGGATAACATTTCTTTGTTTTTCAAGTAGAGTTCTTACTGCAAGGACTTTTAAGTTAGTAAGTAAAGTTTTGCAAAATTATGGATTTGTATGTTCCTCCCAAATCAGTACCTAGTTTTAAATAATCCAGAGGACCCTTTGGTCCTTCTTGGGGAAATAAGTATTAGATTTCACACTAGAAGCAATGTCATTATCAAATAATTCTCATATTTACAAAGAACAGGATGATATTAAACACATAATTCAGTCCTTCCTCCTGGGAAGTGATCCGTCTAACTGTAAAAAAATGTATCCAGTATTACATAATGTCTTGTATTTGAAAGAATTTGTAAAAGTTGATGGAAATTTGACTTATAAAGCAAGCTTCAGTGCAAAAAGCCTTTGAAATACATGTACAGTTGTTTTATCATATCAATTGTCCATGAAATTTTTGAAGATCTCATGCAAGTGTATTTATCAGCTTTGCTTATTTACTTACTTTGTTTGTTATTTACTTACTTCGTCCATTATATGAAAAAAGTAGATACAAACATACCTCACACTAAATAATCTTGAAAAAACTATAGTTGTAAAAACTATTATGCTACATTAGTATCTGTGGCATAGAAGTATTTTCTAAGTATGTTTAACACTTTCAGTTTTCATTTAATTGAGAAATGTTCTTTAATTAGTACCTTCATTCATATGAACAGAATAAAATTTTAAAAAGTCTTCTCATATAATTTTTCTCTTGATAGTACTAACTGCAAGTGCTTTTTTATTTATAGAATTACTAGCTGAGTTCCACACAGTTATTTTCCAGATTTCAAGCTCTCAAAGAAACACATGGCCACCAGAAATCTAGTTAAAATAACACTAGAGCATTTTCACCAATTCAGTGAGTTGTGTTCTTCAGCCCATCCCTGGATTTGCCATGTCCACAGATGTGAAACATATATGAGGAGTCTTTGAAAAATTCATGGATGATACATACCAGGAAAACAGATTTCCAACAGTATTACACCAATTATCTGCTTCTTTCATATTTCTGGGAATATGTGAAATTCATTGTATGTATATATTTACTAGATTATATGTGTGCAGATATGTGTGTATATTATATAAAAATGTATGTATATTTTATAAATATATGTTATACATGCAGTTTATTAGCAAATGTTCAAGTTTTCTATCCAAAATGGCATAATATTTGGATATAACCTAGTTAATCTTCCACTAAATGGTTGATTGTCTCGATGACTTAGAATACTTGATGGAAGTGTAAATTGTATGTAAATAATTGTTAGACGATATTGTTAGGGAATTAATGATGAAGAAAAATGTGTATGATCAATACAGACAATGTTTTATGGAATCTTTTCTTCCTGCAGTTGCTTGAATCTTCATTTATGAAACCCACAGACATGAAGTTCAAATTATATTTGATCAACATTAATTCATCTATTTTACCTTCCTGTTACTTTTTCAGAGTTTGCAGATTTGCCACAACTCACTTAAATTGCTACAAGTTTAGGATTATTTTTATTGTAAACCTTTTCACTTTCTTTTATGAAAACAGTGAAAGTCAAGCTAAGGATATGTAGCTATACGTGTCTTTCAATTAACAGATTATAACAATGAGAAGTCCAGATGATATAAATGAGATGGGAAACAAACAGAAACTTAGAAGGAAGAAATGTTGAGAAATAGTAAGAAGTTATTGCATTCATCCTTTTAAGATTTCGTATCCCTGTGATGCCCCTGACTGACACAAAAAATGGCTGATTTTACAAGTGGAGAAATATATAAATAGTATCTATTACACATCCACTTTGTGATTTTTAACATGTAGGTTTACAAACAAGACCAGTATGAAAATATGTTCAGTGGTATAAACCTGAAATCTTAGTAAAAGACCAATGTAAATATCCCTTTTCCTTATTTTTAGAAATAAGTGTCAGTTTTTTTCCCATAGGTGATTTATTTAACCAGGACCATATGTCAGTCACCAAAATTTTTAATGCATTTTGTGAAAAACATTTAAAGTCCTGATGCACTATTTTGTTTCTTCTTAAGAGAACACTTAGAAATCAATGAAATGATATACTGCAGAGTGGTTAAGGGAAAGGTTCTGAAATGACCCAGTCATAGACTGATTTTGTGCAATTCCTTTAGCTTTCCTGAGACTATTTTTCTTTTCTAAATGTGATGATAATTATAACAGCTTGTTGGGTTGCACTAAAACTTAAAACAGTAAAATATATTTCTTTTGCCATGTTCAGAATAAAGCTCAGTGAAAGCTTTCCTACTCTGTAAATATTTTCTTTACCGTAAAATTCTGTGGGTATGTGAACCAAATATTTTCATAACAAAATGGTAAGTTATGTCACCAAATATTCATATAATATAAAATGGAACTCGAGGAAACAGGTTATAAGACCTCCCCATGCTTATTGTTCAAAAGTTTAGTTTGTCTTCTAGTGAATTATATCCAAATTGAGTTGGTTTTTGAAAACCTTGAATCATGCTCCTCTCAAATAAAATGAGAAAGAATTAGTAACTCAAAATATGGGAATGGAAGCAAGGGGACAGCTGTAAGAAGAGCTTGGTTTTTAGTCCTCTCCCTTTGTGTCTTTCCCTTACTTTGTGAATTTTGTTTTGTTTTGCTGTGTTGTATTTTCATACATTTGATTAGGTTTCTGCTTGTCATTGGGGACACATGTTCCAGCAACTACCAGAGCAGCTGATCCTAAAGAATGTATTTTTCCCTTCAGTTTCTGATAAAACAATGAGAACATATCTCACATATCTGCTACCTTTACATGTAAATAGTAACCAATTATGAACAGATTTTTTTTTTTCTCTGACTGGGAGTGACCTGATACAGGAGCTTGGGGACCTTCTTTGTCATGTTGTGATTCCTGCAGATCAGCACAAGAACCAAAGAAAGGAACAGTCCAAACAAGGCCAGGTTACAGTACCTGCTGTCACACATGTGGGTCAGGGCCAGTTCATGATATCCGTTTGCAGATCTGAGAACCAGGATGAGGTGCAGGAGGAGGCAGGTTGGGCTGTACCACCAGCTAGTTTACAAGGAGGCCGGGACTGGGGACTGGCTGGGACAAACTAGGCTGTATCATCCACCAGCTGGAGCTGAAACTGAAGTCAGGTTGGACCGGGCAAGGTTGAAGCACTTGGTGGATGCTGAGGTAAGGTGAGGTGAGTCATTCCAGTCTTCCAGGTGCAGGGGTATGCTGGGGCCTTGGTGCTCAGGCCCAACAATGTGGTGCGTGCCAGGTCTTAGTGAATTGACCGAATGTGTTTGCAATTTCAGTTTGATACTATTTTATAGATCAATTCATTGTGTAGAAATCGATTTTGAGGATAATTTATAGAAAATGATTAATGTATTGGCATTCCAGTTCACTAAACTAATTATCCAATGTAATGGAGTACATCAGTGGTTCCATGGTTTCAGCACTGAATTTCTGTTGTAATCCACATGTGATGTCCTATGCATGCCATTGAACAAACACAATTTTGGTGTTTATACGTCTGTAACGTAAAGAACAGCATATATGAATTAATATTCATGATAAAATAGCAAACACCTTGCTAAGTATGAAATCGGTAGTCTGTATTATAAATTTCTTGTCATATAACATTCATTACATTTTAATTAAAAACTAAAGAGTAATTACTTAATTTTGAGCTATCTTTTGTTGTAAGAAAAACATTATTATGCAAATATGGCAAATACCTTAATGTTTTCATAAGAATTTTTTATTTGTACTTAATATATCTGAGATTTGAGCAAAGACACTCTCATTAGCATATATCATTTATAAAGTCTGTAACAATTTATGTTGAGGATAGTAAAACATTTAAATTATAGATATAAAATATTATTTCAATTCTATGACATAATACAAAAACCCAGAACTATATTATATTAAAAGACATCTATGCTATGTAAAATGTTTACTTATTTATTTAGGTCTACATTTGTGTTCTTCTATAATTAAGCAAAATATCTTTTGAGTTATTAATTTTCACAAGTAAGTCAATCTGGATTACATTTGTGACAGATTATAACAAAAGAGCTCTATTCTTTTTTTTAAGAAGTAAATTTTAATGTGTTTATGTATACATGCATGTTTCTATATTTTTTGCTCTTTATTTATTATTTATTATTATAATGTTATGATACAGTTCTGTAGGCCCTGGGATTTCCCTTATCCCTCACCTAATTCCCCCCCACACACAGAGTTCCCCTATATCATTAACAAGTATACTTCTGCCAATGAAACTGTTTACTATATAATAATAGGATGATGGACTCTCTGCCATTGACTATGCCCACAATAATGGGCATATGACTTGCATGAGGAGCTCTGCTGTTAATGAAAATACTGAGCTGTTTACACATATGCTATTGTTACCATATAACTTTTGTAATTACCATTCTCAGGTTATATGTTTGTTCTTACATTCAATTCTGTGTTTATATGTTTGTATGAAAAGAAAATGCTCTATTTTTAGTATGTACACATTTATGTATGTGTAGTTTTAGGCATGCTTATGTACACAGATGTACATGCACACATACACACATATATATGGCATACTGTACGCATTGTGTCAATCAGAATCAACTCATAAAAATTGTATTTTAGAACATTAAAACAATAAGAATAAAAAAATCACAAATTACATTTGGAAATAAACTGTCATTCAATAGGTGTTTCTTGTTTGTAATTCTTTATACTTTGTTTAATTGATACAATTTCATTTGTTAGGTATTATAATAGTCAGAGGTTTACAATATAAATGAAGTCAAGTGGGGAATAAAGTTTTTCTGGCATTAGAAAAATGGTTCAGTTATAAATATATCTTAAAAACTTGCAACAAGGCTGTTTTATTGTTGTATCTCTCAGAATCTGCTTCATTGCTCATTTGTAAAAGCAAACATTTGCCATCAAGACATTACTGCCAATTCAGCTAAATAAGACAAATGAGATAATGAGAACAGTGGCAAATTCAAGTTGACAAATCTTACGGAATACTCGGCTCTAAGTACAAAATCTTTCCTTTCCTGCCAAAAGGTCTATATGCTAATTCTAACTAATTTGCCAACTTTGGCCCTACATTGTTTGACAATAGCTGAGCATCCCAATTTGTTACAGTTGTGACATTAATTTGGATGTAAAATATTGCTCCATTTACTAATCTATGCCACCTCTTAACCCAGCAACCAATCATGGAGATCCATCTCTTGTATTTAAAAGATAAGAAAAGCAAAGACTTATTTCTTTAAAAACTGAGAATATATTAAGTATTGAGAGGATAACAAATAGACATCATAAATATGCTTTATAACTACACATATCCTGATTACAAAGATAATGTGTGTTACTTTAGCATCAAGGAATCGTTCTAGTTATTGCCCTGAATCAATTATTCAAATCTCTACAACTTAAACACTAGCTTTGATGTGCTTTGAAAAATCAATTTATAATGTAAAATATTTAGAACTTTCTAATAAGCACCCAAAAGAATCAATGATGTTGACAACCACATATATGTGTATATGCCAGTCAGTTCTCCTAATTATTTAAAATCTAAATGTTTCAATGTGCACCTTGATTTTTTATGTATTATGATATAAATAAAATTTCATTTTGAGGGCCCGGCGGCGTGGCCTAGCGGCTAAAGTCCTCGCCTTGAATGCACCGGGATCCCATATGGGCGCCGGTTCTAATCCCTGCAGCTCCACTTCCCATCCAGCTCCCTGCTTGTGGCCTGGGAAGGCAGTCGAGGACGGGCCAAAGCTTTGGGTTCCTGCACCCGCATGGGAGACAAGGAGAAGGTTCCCGGTTTCTGGCATCGGATCGGCGTGCACTGGCCATTGCGGCTCACTTGGGGAGTGAAACATCGAATGGAAGATCTTCCTCTCTGTCTCTCCTCCTCTCTGTATATCTGACTTTGTAATAAAATAAGTAAATTTAAAAAAAAATTTTCATCTTGAAAAACTCTTGTGGACCTAAGTGTACTCTCTTCATTCTTTTAAAATTAACCTTAGTTCGGGCCCGGCACGATGGTATAGTGGTTAAGGTTCTCGCCTTGCACGCGCCTGGATGCCATATGGGCGCCAGTTCTAATCCCGGCAGAGGATGGCCCAAAGCCTTGGGACCCTGCACCCGCATGGGAGACCTGAAAGAGGCTCCTGGCTTTGGATTGGCTCAGCTCCAGCCGTTACGCTCACTTGGGGAGTGAGTCATCGGACGGAAGACCTTCCTCTCTGTAAATCTGTCTTTCCAACACAAAAAATAAATAAATCTTTAAAATAAATAAGTAAATAAATAAAATTAATCTTAGTTCAATCAATAAGAATATCAGAATTATATACAGGGATGTCAGATTTCATAAAACATGTTTATTTTGAATGATTACAAATTGATGAGACTGGTTTAAGAAGTTTAGTGATAATTCGGGAGCTTAATTCTAAATTCCTTAACTGTTCAATGATATTTACTTACTGAAAGGTAACAAGAAATGAATTATAGCACGTTGTACAGTAACTCAATAGTTGTATTAATTCTACCATTATGAACTCAATAGGACAAGTGTCTGCTTTTTTTTTTAAGATTGCAGTAAAATGATAACTGTCAAACACATACATCTGGTTCAAGACTTTTTTTAATATTTTTATTTATTTTTACTGTGAAGTCAGATACACAGAGAGACGAAACAGAAAGATCTTCCATCCAGTGATTGACTCCCCAGGTGAACACGACCACTGAAACTGAGCCAATCTGAAGCCAGGAGCCAGGAACTTCTCACTCTCCCACACAGTTGCAGGGTCCCAAGGCTTTAGGTCATCCTCTACTGCTTTCCTAGGATACCAACAGGGAGCTACATGAGAAGCGCGTCAGTCAGGGCATGAATTGACGCCCGTATGGGATCCCAGTGCATGCAAGGTGAAGACTTAAGCAACTAGGCTACTGTGTTGAGCCCATTGTCCAAGACTTTTTAATTCATGATAATACTAGACTTATTAGAAATTACGCAGATTTTAATATTAATTTAATTATAGCTATTTGAAAACATAGATGACTATTTTAAAATTAAAAAAGAACTTTGAAAACAGTGTTTTAAATGCTTATTATTTAATGTATACTTTATTGAAAGAAAAACTAATTTAGAACATCAAATTTTATTGAGCATTTTAAAATTATTGAAATATAATTATGAAATTACTGATGTTAGTTCATAAGATCATAGAAACAGAATTGAAAAGCACGTATACATTTTATGTTTTCATTTTCTTACTAATGCCAATTCAAACTTGAACATTCGCTACCACAGTTAGGGCAGGCAGACCTAATATGGTTTCTGGTGAATCAGCATCCTAGTTTTCATGCCCTTGAGTAATTTCCTCATCTTCTTGATGAGCTAGACTGAGTGACTCATTTCTAACTAACAGAAATGGGAAAAACAGTGTATACTATAACTTGAAAAGTAGGTTATAAAAAGACTGAGTCCCCTTGCCCTCTATTATGGAAAACAAACCCTTAGTACGTAGTAATACAATTTTTAGCAACATGGTCATTTGCAGTTCTCTGGAACATATATGAGACTGATCAACACTTAGGGAAATGCCCAAGCAAAGAGCTGAAGGTGTTTTTCAGCTATTTCTTTTTTTCTTACTGCCAATATAAACTGTGAGTTTGAAGAGATGATATTATGGGACATTTTTAAATGAATCATCTTGTAGTGATTTTCAAATAATTCTTGCACTTTTCCAAAAGCAAAGGATGTTGAAATTAAATGACCTTGTAGCAAAATTCAAATTCAGGATATTGCCAAGTAATTTTATTCTATAGATGAAGTCTTGGATCTCTGAAAAATCTTACCTTATGTTTTAGAATTAAAGTACTCTTGGTTCTACTTTCTAATAAAAATGAAGAACATGTCTCCTTTTTCCTCCCATGCAACAGCAAAACCACTAAGCAACAACAACAACAAAACCTAAAGTTTTTGTACTTCAACTCTCCAAGCAAACATTAAAGGTACAGAAGGACCAATCTCAAAAAAATGTTTATGGGAGTAGCTTTGTCTACTGGAGATTGTTCCTGTGAGAGTCACTAGCATTTCTATGCGTTAAAAAAAGGTCAGATAAAGTGTTGATAATTTGTACTGCAAGAAACTGAGAAAGCACAAAATTAAGAGAGATCATTTCGCTTTGGAATTCTATTGGCAGAGGGTAATTGGAGAAAAATACTCAACTGCAACTATATGCTAATGTTTATGAAAATCAAATAATGGCCATGAGAGACATGAAAATTTGTTGCCAGACCTTAACGTGTTTTCAAAAACCTTCCGACGCTTCCATGCCTAGATTTCTTTTTCCCCAAAAGATTTATTTATTTTTATTTGAAAGCCAGGTTTACTGGAGATAAGTAGAGACAAAGAGAAAGAAATTCTATCCCCTACCCCACTGTTTGAATGGCCGTAACAGGTAGATAGGAGCCTATTCAAAGCCAGGAACGAGGAACTTTTTCCAGATTTCTTCTGAGGGTGCACAATCCCAAGGTTTTGTTTTTTGTTGTTGTTGTTGTTGCCATCTTCTACCACTTTCCTATATCAAAAGGAGTCACCTGGATGGAAAATGGAACAGCCTGAACATGAACCATCCCCTTTATAGTTTATTGACACTTGGAGGTAGAAGATGAGCCAGTTGAGCCATCATGCTGGCCCCAAGACCAAAAAGCAATTTGTGTTTCCCTTGTTCAAGTCAGCCTGTTTAAACAGGAATATCTATAGAATTGTTGCTGAGTCTGACATGGCACTTTATGTTAAATTTGTGTTGCCTAAAATAGTTTGTTTCCACCATCAAATCAAGAAAAAGCACACGGAGTGACAGACTCATCTCCTTAGAAGACAATGAGGTAGAACTGCACTCTATTGGATAACAAATAAACAATTCTGAATATGAATACCTTTTGGGAAGAAAAAATAGCTGTTACCCTAATACTTCTAATTTTGTGAGGAAGTCTTCAGAAAGAACTATAGGCAAGAAGCAGCTTGAAGGATCTTATACAGAACTGGATCTAATTTAGATGTTAATATTCTCAACTTTTAGCTGATTCTATAATGATTTACCTCTTTGGTGATTATGAGATTTATGAGCTTATTTCACAACAGAAAATATTGTGACCTACTGACTGAACTGAAGGCAGCTTCTCAAACGGTGCTTAAATAACTCCAGTTCTGGGTATTCTGACATGCGTATAATGTATTTTCCTTGTGAGCTGAGCATGCTGACTCACCTCTTGACAAATAAAAAATGACAGAAGTGATGGACCACATTCTGTCATCGGACCATAATTTTGGACTTGCTTGACTTCTCACAGTCTGAGGAAAACTAGATGCTCTATTTTTAGTTGTCATATGGAAAGATTCACGTGAACACATAACTTGTGGTGTGTCCAGATAACATCTAATAGGACCTAGCACCTGCTATAATTCCTTTCAGTTTACTAAACTGTTGAACATTAGCATGACCTCAGCCCTTGGTAACCATTTATTCTAAGTTGCTAAGATCTCGAATCAAAAACTCCTAAATGGTCATTTGGATTTAAAATCCATAGAAACTATGGGTTGACAGATTTTGTTGTTTCAAGTGTGAAGTGTGAGGATACTTTGCAACATTGTAATGAATAATAAGAATATATTGTATGTTTTCATTGTTATACAAAGGAGACTCCAAAATTTCATGGAAAATGTTCATTATGAAAAAGTATACCTAGTTTTTTTGCATCAAAAATAAGCATCTTCAAAAACATTTTCCATGAAAATTTTGAAATTGCATCATATAGATTGTATTTTAGATATTCCTTTGTGAATATTAACTGTAACATATTTATTAAATTTTTCATACAGTAAAATTGCAGAGATAAGAGAGGATGTAACATATTTTGTGAGAACCAACTTTGTTGAATATGTGTAATTAATACATTAGCTTTTTGTGGCATATATATGAAACTAATTTTAGCATTATGTAAATAAATCAAAACAGTGGAATAAGTTACCAAACATCAAATAAACTTTCTTCATTTTCAAGCAAATGTTATTATTATTCAAAGTCCTTATTTTTAACACAATGCATCATTACATCTGTCAGTCTTCCTAATAATACACATGAAATTTCTTGATCCTTAAACTTTTTATATCACCTTAAACACTTTTAGATTGTAGAGTAATAACTTACAACTTTTTTCTTTATAAAATGACATAATTTATGCAAGTCCTCAGTTACTCAATTGTTTTTAAGGTTATACTAGAAAGACGATATATTTGCAACCTTGGTTTACTTAGATTTTTATGCACAACCAGTTATAGCAGTGATGTTCATAAAATCCATGGCTCTCCACCAACTGTCCCAAACAGATCAGTCTGACTTGTTAAAAGACTTACAGGAACCCAGACCCTGCATCTCAGGGAAGGAACGGCTTCAGTTTCCTACCCAAAATCTTATTTGCCATGAAACACTTCTGGCAAGATGTGTCAATTTATATGCCATTCAGGACAGCCACAAGTCCTCCACGGAGTTTAACCATGAACAGTTCTACTAACCAGGTACAATTGTCATCATACATATGCATCAGATTGCCAGAACATTCCATAGAACAGAGTAAATTCTTTCTTTTTTTTTTTAATTTTTAATTTTGGATTTTATGGTACAATTCTGTAGAGTCTGGGATTTCATGTCCCCCTACTAATTCCTACCCCAAATTGATTTTCCCTCTATTGGTACATTAGCATAGTCCTTCTTAAGGAGTTATAATTCCATCAGCAGAGTAGATGTTTAGATCCAAGGTCATCTTCTCAGCTGCTTCTGGGTCTGGATTTTATCTTTAAATCCACTGATAACAAAAGCAATTGTGGAGACTCGCAAGATGGCCGACATAGGAGGAAGACTGTGAGAGAGCTCACTGACAGAGAGGGCTAGAACGCGACAAAAGCGTAAGTGGAGCAGCATAGAACTACACGGAGAAGAACGTGAAGTTCCCTGGACAGTGTGGAACCAAAAAAATCCACACAACTCGGAAGAGCAACCAGGGAAAAACAAAACGAAGGGCAGAGAAGACGACTTTCCGCTCCTGACCTGCTGAGTCACCTTTGAATGCAGACGCTGAAAGCCTCCAACCGACCCACCCGCAGACGCTGAAAGCCGCCGACCGACCAGCACACGCTGTGACGTGAGGACCGGCGGTGATCGGGACCTGCTGGCATCTGCTCACCCTGGTCACCAGGACCCGTCAGGACTCCCCCCACTGCGTACACCAGGACCCTGAGTCACCGGGACCCGCCGGCATCCGCCGACCCTGGTCGCCAAGCCCCGCTGGGACCGCCGCAGCCTCCAGGTTCCACCCGCCTACACCCGCCGAGACCAGCAACAGACGCAGTAGCTGAGAGACGCATCCGCGGCGAGGGTTCCCACCAGAGGAAGAGGCAAACTGCAAGAACTTGAGGTTTGAGTGAGTTGGGTGGGGACAGTGGTGGGTTGGAGGCTTCGGGAGTTGGCCCCCCAGGGGCATGCACAGAGCCTGAACACAATTGGTGCTCCTCTCCCTGCCCCTCCCCCCCCGAGACTCCAGCGTCTAGAGACACCTGGAAAGTGCCTTGAAACTGCCAAAGTTGTGTCTGGGAGAAAGGCAAAAGGCACACTGAATACTCCCCCGTGCCTTTTCGGTCTGGCACTCAGCTGGGCGGTGCTATCCCACAGGAACCCAAGCACTCCTCTGGGCTGGGCAGTCCCGTGCTAGCGCTGGGGCGGTCAGTCCCCTGCAAGTGCTGGGGTGGGCGGGCCTGCGCAGGAGGCGCCTCCAGAGAGCACCTGGAATACCCCACGCCCTATAGTCCCGTGCTCCGAGCCTTGTGATCCTGCGCACAGGGGGCGCACACAGAGAGTGCCTTCACTCCCCCACGCCCTGTGGTAGCATACCTGTAGGGGACGAACTGAGAGTGCGCTTTGAATCCGCTGGACCCTGGAAGTGGCGCCCTGAGGTCCAGTGTTCTGGAGACGCACCAAAAGTGCCTTTAAAATCCCCACACCCTGCTACTCCACGCCTGCAGACTCCGATCTCTACAGGATAGTGCTTGGAGACCCCTCAGCACACTGGTGCCTAGGTCTCTCAAAAAAGAAACACTAACACAATGGGAAGAAATACCAGAAAAGGTAATGATCCAGATGAGAGTGCCAACACCCTACCAATAAAGAATCAAAAGCCAATGTCTATTTCGGAGATGCGAGATGAAGACATAGAAGATCAACCAGACAAGGAATTCAAAAAAATAATGTTAAAATATGTCAGAGACAATGAGAAGAACTGGGAGGACTTCAAGGAATTCAAGAACCACATAGCCTCAGAAATACAACAAATGAAAAGTAAAATCCTTGACTTAGAGCACAAAATTGAGAGCCTAACCAACAGAACAAATACAGCAGAAGAGAGGATCTCTGAAACGGAAGACACACAAAACGAACATACCCAGTTCATTAAACAGCTGGAGACAAGTCTGAACAAAGCCAATAAGACCATACAAGAAATGTAAGACAACCTCAGAAAATCAAATATTAGGATTATTGGCCTTCCTGAAGGAGCGGAAAAAGAGTCAGGAATGCAAATGGTGCTCGACGAAATTATACAGGAAAACTTCCAAAACACTTGGAACATGAACCCAGCCCAAATCCAGGACGGTCAGAGGACTCCCAGCAGATATGACCCAAAGCGATCTTCACCCAAACATATGGTGCTCAAGTTCCACTCCAATGAAGACAAAGAAAGAATCCTGAGACAAGTACGAAGCAGAGAAAAGATCACATACAGGGGAAAACCAATCAGGATCACTGCTGACTTCTCTGAAGAGACTTTACAAGCAAGAAGAGAATGGACAAAGATCTTCCAAATCCTGAATCAGAACAACTGTCAACCAAGAATATTGTACCCAGCAAAGATCTCATTCGTATTTGAGAATGAAATCAAATACTTTCACAGCAAAGAGAAATTAGAAGAATATGCCAGCACAAAACCAGCTCTACAAAATCTCCTTAGAAATGCACTAAATCCAGAAAAAAAGGAGGTGAATCATAAGCAAAGATGGCAAACAGGAAGATCTCCCCACTAAAGTCCACACAAGGAAGGGCAATTACACAGATATCAACACCCACAAAAACAAGTATGGCAGGGCAAAATCACAACCTCTCAATTTTAACTCTTAACACAAATGGCCTGAACTCACCAATCAAAAGACATAGATTAACAGAATGGATTATCAAACAGCACCCAACTATCTGTTGCCTACAAGAGACACATCTAACCAGAAGAGATTCGAAGAAGCTGAAAGTGAAAGGTTGGAAACAGATATTTCATGCCAATGGACGAGAAAAAAAGGCCGGGGTAGCTGTCTTAATTTCAGATGATGTGGACTTCAATCTGACACACATCAAAAAGGACAGGGAAGAACATTATATATTGGTGAAGGGACTGATCCATCAGGAAGTAATTACCATTGTGAACATATATGCACCAAATTCAAACGCACCTAGCTACATGAAGCAATTACTCACGGACTTAAGGGGAGACATAGATATGCACACAATAATAGTGGGTGATCTTAACACCCCACTAACAACAATAGACAGATCAACAAAACAAAAACTCAACAAAGAAACAACAGAGCTCATGCAAACAATAGAACAACTAGACTTGGTTGACATTTATAGAATTTTTTACCCTAAGGCCACAGATTATACATTTTTTTCAGCAGTGCATGGCACCTTCTCCAGGATCGACCACATGATAGGACACAAAGCAAACCTAAATAACTTCAAAAAGATAGGAATCATACCATGTACCCTCTCAGACCACCATGGAATGAAGCTGGAAATCAGCAATTCAAAATGCCCCAGCAAATACAGAAACTCTTGGGGGCTGAACAATATGCTATTAAACGAACAATGGATCAGAGAAGAAATTAAAGATGAGATAAAAAAATTTATGGAAACCAATGAAAACTCTGACACAACATTCCAAAATTTGTGGGACACTGCCAAAGCAGTGCTACGGGGTAAACTCATCGCAATTGGAGCTCATGTCAAGGCCCAAGAGAGGCGCCAAATACAAGAACTAAACACACACCTCCAGGAATTGGAAAAACAACAGCAGAAGTGCCCCACACACAATAGGAAACAAGAAATCATCAAAACAAGGGAGGAAATCAACCAGATAGAAATAAAAAAAACCATACACAAAATCAACAAATCAAAAAGCTGGTTTTTTGAGAAGATAAACAAGATAGACACCCCACTGGCCTGACTGACAAAGAAAAAACAAGAGAAGGCAAGAATTAACAGCATCAAAGATGAAAAAGGCAACATAACAACAGACATTACAACCATTAAGAACATAATCAGAAATTACTACAAAGCACTGTACTCCAACAAATCAGAAGATCACCAAGAAATGGAAAAGTTCTTAGACTTCTACCACCTGCCAAAACTTAGCCCAGAGGCAACAAACGACCTGAACAAACCCATAACTGAAGTAGAGATTGAATCAGTGATTAAAGACCTCCCAACAAAGAAAAGCCCAGGCCCAGACGGCTTCACTCCAGAATTCTACAAAACATTCCGAACAGAACTGACCCCAATCCTCTACAAACTCTTCAAAACAATAGAAAAAGAGGCAACCCTTCCGAACTCATTCTATGAAGCCAACATTACCTTAATCCCAAAACCAGACAGAGAACTAACAGAGAAGGAAAACTACAGACCTATCTCTTTGATGAACATTGATGCTAAGATTCTCAACAAAATCCTAGCCAACAGAATTCAAAAACACATCAGACAGATCGTTCATCCAGATCAAGTAGGATTCATCCCTGGAATGCAGGGATGGTTCAACATTCGCAAATCCATAAATGTGATACACTACATCCAAAAACTGAAAAACAAGAATCACATGATAGTATCAATAGATGCAGAAAAAGCTTTCGACAAAATCCAACACCACTTCCTACTAAAAACCCTAACCAAGGTAGGCATAGATGGAAAAATCCACAACATAATTAAAGCCATATATGAAAAACCCAACGCCAGCATCATACTGAATGGAGAAAAACTGGAACCCTTCCCACTGAGATCTGGAACAAGACAGGGATGTCCACTTTCTCCACTACTATTCAACATAGTCCTAGAGGTACTCGCTGAGGCCATAAGACAAGAAAAAGAAATCAGAGGAATCCAAATGGGAAACGAAGAAGTCAAACTCTCACTATATGCAGATGATATGATTCTTTATGTAGAAGAGCCAAGAGACTCAATACAGAGACTGCTAGAACTTGCACGAGAGTCTGGAAGAGTGGCAGGGTACAAAATTAATGAACAAAAATCAACAGCCATAGTGTATGCAAACAGCCCCAATATGGAAAAAGACTTAACCAGCAAGATACCATTCAAAATAACAGAGAAAAGTATGAAATATCTGGGAATAAATCTAACCAAAAATGTAGGAGACTTATTCGAAGAAAACTACAAACTACTTAAAAAAGAAATTGAACAAGACCTCAAAAGATGGAGTAACATCCCATGCTCCTGGATAGGTAAACTCAATATCATTAAAATGTCTATACTGCCAAAAGCAATATATACATTCAACGCAATCCCAATCAAATTGCCCAAAACATTCTTCATGGAACTGGAAACAATGATCCAAAAGTTCATCTGGAAGCACAAAAAACCACGGATAGCTAGAACCATCCTGAAGAACAGGAAGTTAGCAGGGGGAATCACAGTTCCGGACCTCTGGACATACTATAGGGCAGTGGTTATCAAAACAGCGTGGTACTGGCACAAAGATAGAGAGGAAGATCAATGGAGCAGAATAGAAACACCAGAAGGAAACCCACACAGATACAGCCAAATAATCTTTGACAAAAAGACAAACGACAATCCAGGCAAATGGGAAGGTCTGTTCAATAAATGCTGTTGGGACAACTGGTTGATAGCCTGCAGAAACAAAAAAATAGATCCACATCTCTCACCATACACTAAGATCAGATCTAAATGGATAACAGATCTAAACCTACATCCAGAAACCTTCAAACTTTTGGAAGAAAATGTTGGAAACACACTGGAACACTTAGGGGTAGGCCCTCACTTCCTAAAAAAGACTCCAAAAGCAGCAGAAATCGAGACCAAAATAAACAATTGGGACCTCATCAAACTAAGAAGCTTCTGTACAGCTAGAGAAACAATCAACAAAGTAAAAAGGCAACCCACAGAATGGGAGAAGATCTTTGCACACGACATAGGTGATAGAGGGCTGATCTCCAGAATATACAAAGAGCTACAAAACAACCAAAATGTCAAAACAAACAAGCCACTCAAGAAATGGGCATGGGAAATGGGCAAACGCTTCACAAAGGAACAAACCCAAATGGCAAATAAACATATGAAAAAATGCTCAAGTTCCCTGGCAATAAGGGAAATCCAAATTAAAACATCAATGAGGTACCACCTAACGCCAGTAAGACTGGCCCACATGAATAAAAGCACCAACAACACTTGTTGGCGAGGTTGCGGGGAAAAGGGATCCCTACTCCACTGCTGGTGGGGCTGCAGGCTGGTACAGCCTCTATGGAAATCAGTATGGAGAATATTCAAACAACTCAAATTCAACATACCGTATGATCCAGCAATAGCACTCCTAGGAATATATCCAGAACAATTGTTTTATGAGAAACCAACATGCACTCCTATGCTCATAGCAGCACAATCAGTAATTGCAAAAACATGGAAGCAACCAAAATGCCCATCAACAGAGGATTGGATAAGAAAGCTATGGTTCATCTACTCCATGGAATACTACTCAGCTATTAAAAAAAACAAAATGCAGTTCTTTGTGGCCAAATGGGCCAAACTGGAAACCATAATGCTAAGGGAAATGAGCCAATCACAAAAGGTTAAATACCACATATTTGCCTTAATTTAAGATGATATGATGTTATGTATAACATGTTATGTTTTGAATGTTATATGTTGTGTATAAACTAAATTGAAGTATAGGTGAGGTGGTCACAGAAGGTGGCTGGGAACTCGTATTTACTTTCAACATGTTGGTTACTCATTACTATGTCAATTAATTCCATAATGATGTAAATTTTTGCTGATGGTATGATGGAGCTTTCAATTGACTGGGATAATACTCTGCTAGCTCTGTCTTCAGACCAGAGAGGGTATACCTAAGAAGCCGTTGAACTTGACTGGATAATAAGATGCTGGACTCTATGTTTGGTGTATGCTTGCAATGGGGGAATCTCAACTGAACTTGAGCTGTGGTTATGCAACAAGGTGGAGGAATCCACCATGGTGGGAGGGTTTGGGCAGGGGTGGGAGAACCCAAGTATCTATGTAACTGTGTCACATAATACAATGTAATTAATGAAGTTAAATAATAAAAAAAAAACAAAAAAACAAACGCAATTGTAAGTCTATACCCCATAGTTACATATGATTAGGATAATATTAATATGGTTGGCTAAAGGTATGTATCTTAATCATAAATACTGACACATTTTAATAATCTGATTTCAGCTTTTATAATTTCACATTAGTAATTATACTCACCAACACATCCACATTAAAAGGTATTTATATATAATTATTCTGAAACTAAAATATAATTCTTTTCACTCAAGACAACCTCCTTGATTCCAGTAATTATTAAGCAATTTTCCCAAATAACATTCCTTTCTGCAGTTTTTCACTAAAATGGATAAATTGTTTTCTGCTGACTTTGATTCATTCAGTAGATTTTCCTTTTTTTTTTTGAATCATGGACGTTATGCTGTTAAAATAACACTTAATGTCCCAAATGCTTATTCACAATACATAAATGGTGTCACATTTGCATTATTTCCAATAAGATAAAGACTTCTTAAAAGCCACTATTTATTAAATTTGGTATCCATCGAGTCTGTGGTTCTATCCATCTGTAACTAAGATCCGCTTTGACAAACATTATGTTTTGAATATAATTATATACTGTGGTCAATTAATTTCAAACTGAGATATCATATTGCAGATTATATATTTTTCTCTGTCTCCACCCATTTTATTACCAGAAACTCTTTCTTAAAACTTGTTATGACATCCTTCTCACCTTGCATTGGCCACACTTGTGTGAACTTTTCAAATGTATATTTCCACATTATCTGTGATTTTACTCACAATTTGACTTCTTAAGTTGCTCTATACTCAGCAAAGCAACTCCAAAGGATGACCCAGGATAATTGTCTCATTATTTGATGGATAGATGTCCCCACATACTTGTTATCTCCCCAAATCTTGTCAAATCTACTTTGTTTCCTCCAAAGTGGTGCTTCCAGAATTTCAATATGGGGTAATATGCGCTTTGCAACAATGTGGCATGTCCTGCTTGACTTAAAACACCTTGCTCTATATAAACAGCTCCTGTCTCCTGCCTTGATTGTTATAATCAATGTGTTGATTTTGCCACCATACTTTCCATTGTTATTTTTAAATACTAATGTACTATAAAGTAAGGCAAGACCACGTATATTATATTTAATATGACTGTATTTGAACAGGCTTAAAGGTTGTGACTCTTTGCCAGAATGTAAAGTTCTTACTCATGTATGAGTTTCACTAAATTCATGAAGTGTAGAGAGCCAGAAAATGCGTCAGTCTCTCTCAGGTGGTTTAGTAATAGTGACTGCAGATGGTTGGTACATTACCTCAAATTGAACTCTGAGTACTTTTGGGTCACGTCTATAAATTTAAATACATCTGTGATTGCTATATAATCCAAGATCTTCCTTAATTGACAGAAATATTTTCCTTTTATTTGACAGCAAATGCATGATTTCTCATTCCTATGCTCTAATCAAAGTTGTATTCTACACAATGCCATGCACCAAATCTGTCATCTTTGAATTCTACTGTTTTTCTATTTCATTTTAAAATTTTAAACAGCTTACTGAAATATGTTTACATAGATACAGAGATAGATAAGCTTTCTGTCATTTGATCACATTCATAGCCAACATTCAAATTAACAAAGCAAGACTAGCACCCCAAGAGCCCTCATCATTCCCCTCTCCATGTCTTTTGTTTAGTTGTGTGCTATCTTGTCATTTATGTGATGTGATAGGATCCAGTGAAGCACTGCTTATAACTACATACCGAATGATAAGATGTCCATGCAACTTTTTCTGTGTATTAACTGCCAGGAGTAACATTAAGTCTGTGATATTTGTAAGGCATGTTTCATAATTCATGTCCCATCCCCAAAATCTACTATGTCAAGACAAAGCAGAAAAGCTTCCAAAAGGGAATTTATCTGGTGCCCTACAAGAGAACATCAGTGTGTCTGGAAACTGCATCACCATCACTACTCCCCTCATGTTCAGCCATCACTCATTTTCCTATCAAGTTTACACACATCTTTCATATTGTTTACTCAGACTCTACTTAATTGTATCAGTGTAGCCAGTTCAGTTGAAAGCAATCACTGTGCTTTCGGGGGACTGGGCTCATTTTCACGGTTGATATCTTATCAATGCCAGTTAAATTAATGTCATATCAATTCCATTAGAAAGAGTAATCCTGTAATGTATGTGGTTTAATTTTCATCATCTTGGCCAGTAAGTGGATTGACTACCTCTAAGAAATCAAACGCATATCTGTTTCTTTTTTCCTATAGTAGTTCTTATGCCATAAATTTTGTGCTCTATTAAATGAATAGGCTGTTTTGTGACAATATGCTTGATCAGTAATCTGATACTGTATAGCCACTGGTTTAATATTAAATAATACTAGGCTTGAATCTATGGAAAGGCTCACAGGAAGTGTGTGCCTGCAGACTATATTACACCAACTAGATGCATTTTTCCCGAAGTACTTGGAGGATATTTTTTAGAAAAGTTGTTTTCTCTCTGTTTGTGTATGATATCTGAATATGTCAACATTATGGTTGTCATCTTTTAGTCTTCCTTTGTCCATAATAGCTTGAGATGCAGTTCAAAAATAGACTAGCTTCTCAAAATACATCTGACTCAAAATGTCACAGAAAGCTTGTCAACCCATGCCTCTGGGGTAGTTCAGATACATATCTATATCTATATCTATATCTATATCTATATCTATATCTATATCTATATCTATAGCTATAGCTATATCTATAGAGATAGCCAGTTACTTCAGAAATTACAAGTTTTGAACCACAGTTATTATGCTCACGGTTCTCTGAGATGCCCCCTTGTGACCTGGGCTGAATATCTTTGCTAGTTTTCTCTATGGTAATTCATGCAGATATACATATTGGGAGGTGGATTATACTACAAGAGCTCAGATGTGACGGGACACGGTGTGATGTATTTTTGCATAGTGTTTGTCATCATCAATAAAGTAAACCTACTTGCAGAACAAAGGTACTGAAGGGCATTTGGTTGATTAAAGCAGGCCATAAGCTCCGATCTTTTATCATCATCCCTACATCAGTCCTGCCCTTAGGTCTATACTGGATCCAGAAAATAGATGTCCCCTGTTGTGGGAGGAAAGTAAAAATAAAGGCCAAATTTTAGTTCATCACAAGCTCTTTGATTAGTACACTAAATTTCTATTCAACAGAATAAAATTATATGAAAAGGCTAGCATATTGGTTAAAAGGAAATGCGTGATGATGCAGGAGTCTGGCAGCTAGTGAGAGACAATATATGAGCAATGGAATAGTATAATGCAATAATCAAGATGTAAGCTTCAAGAATACATCTTTATTTAACTTTCTTTTTCATTGTGTATTTGTGTAGATATCTGGTTGTATTACTTAAGCTATTTACGCCTTGGCTTTTCCTTTGCACAACAGGAAGACTTATATTAACTATCTTGCTTTAGGGTTGCTATGAGGATCAAACGAGTTAACGCATAATGTGTGAATGCTTTGTCTAGTTCAGGTTGTATTTTAAGAACTAAATAAAGATTATGAGTCACTTAAGTACCTAATTTCCAGTATGCGTTGTTCATCCTAGTCATTTCTTTTTTAATTTGAGAAATGGATATTTTTGCACGGTTACAACATTGCTTTTTAAGTTCATGTTTCACCTAGTAGCTCCTGGGTTGGAGTTACACCTCCCTAGTTTATAATTCAGTTTCCTGAAGTTGTGCCCATGGAAGAAAATAGATAATGACTGGAGAAGTTAGATCCAAACCACACATGTGGGAGCCTGGCATTGAGTCCCGTACATCTGACTTCATTCTCAGTGCTGTGGACAGGAAATAGAGTGGCAAAAACTCTGTGTCTCTCTTTCTGTGTCACTCTCTCAAGTAAAATGAAAACGTAAGAAGAAAAAAATTAAAGGACATTGAAAAAATTGAATTTAAAGCTTGTGATAAACTATAATTTGAACAATTTTTGACACATTTTAATATTCATTATTACATGTATAAGTTAATATTCATTTTAGGGAGAGTCAATATATGCTAATATTCATCATATATTCATAATATAAATATTTTGGCACTTTAAATAAGTAGCTCAAAAGTCTTTATTTTGGTAAATTATTGATTTTCTACACCAGCTTATAAATATTTTCATTACAGGCTATCATGATATTAAAACATTCAAATAATTCACAATTGGCCTACCGAGATTTTTAAGTAGTTCCCAAAATGTTATGCAGTATTGAACCAGTTCCTCAAAAATACCAAAATAAAATCAAACACAATTTTTGTTTTTTCTTCTTCCTGCTAGATCAACAATTCATGATTTTTCTCATTGTGGCCATGCTGTAAATTTAAGTAGCGTGGATACATTTTCTTAGCAAGTTTCTTTAAGATTTTAACATCGTTGAGATCCTTTTCTATTTTATACTGATTTGCTATTTTATTTTTAAAAATACAATTCCATACGCACAGGCATTTACCTTATAACCTTCCCGTCCCACTGCCCCCACTGATTCCCACTATATTATTACAATGCTAGAGTTCTTTAACATTAGTAACAAGTCCACTAAGTGTCTTTTTCTTATTTCATTATTTTTGTCTTTTCCAAGAAATGTTTGCCTATGTAAATGTTTTCTAGTGTATTCTCTACATTTTCCTCTAGTAATTTTATAGCTTGCAGTCTTGATCCACTATGAGTTGAATTTTGTGTTCAGGATAAATTAGGGGTCTTGTTTTATACATCTGTATGTTGAGATCAAATTTTCTCAACATTGAAGACTTTCATTCTCCTGTGATATTAGTTAGCTTGTCAAAGATTTCTTGTGTGTCTCCATACAAATTTTTGAAATATTTTTATTATTTATTTATTTATTTATTTCATTTGATTTTTGTAGAGCCAAGAAGAGTGTCCTCTGTATTTGAGATGGGACCACACTGAATATGGAAATTGTGTTTAGTAGTATGTATATTTTGGTGATATGGATTCTTTGTATGCAGGGACATGCAAAGAGTTTTTAAATAGATCTGATTTATTTCTTTAACATTTTCTAATTTTAATTGTAGCAGTCTTTCACATCATTGGTTAAATTTTACTCAGATTTTTAAATTTTTCCTATCTTGTGAATGGGACTGACATGAGTTCTGTTGCAGGCATGACATCAATTGTGTATGCAAATGCTTCTGCAACACTTTCATTTTTCATTTCTGCTTTCAACATTTATTCATTTACTTATCTATAGACTTTCTGTAGGTATTTTTAAAATTCATGCTCATATTAAGAAGACATGGAGTTTGGTACTGTAGTTACTAAGCTATTTAGCACGCCTACATCTCATACTGAATCACTAGGTTTGAGTCCTTGCTTCTTTGCTTCTGATAAAGAATGTGCAGTTCATGAGGCAACTGGGCTTCCTCCCTTTCCAGATAAAGTCTCCAACTATGTGCTTTGGCTTGCCTCCATCCCCTGTGGGTATGTGGGGAAACGGAAACAATTAATGGAAAATTTCTTCTCCTTTTCCTGTTGGCCTTTCAAGCAAAGTAAAAATAAATAGCATTTTTTCCAGCATTCTTTATGAAAATACTAATTTTCTTGAAAATTGGTTGCATAATTTTACGTCTGAAAACAACTCTAGTACTTTCATTTCAACAAACATTTTGTTTGTTTTTTGTTTCTAGTAGTCATTTTCTGTTGGAGTCTCTCCAACGTAAAACTTCCAACATGTGAAAAATGTAAAAATCATTCTATGTTCTCAATATCACTATTAAACCTTCCACTAAATTAATTAAAATCAACGAGTCAAATAAATTTCAATTAGCTTTATTCTGAAATTTTACAATGATATTCTCAATTAAGTGAGATGGTTTTGTGTTGAACATTGTTCTTTTCTAATTTTTGAAGTGTGACAATTCCCTGTTATATTTACTTTATTACTTGTAATCAATACAAGCTTTTTGGTCATAACCAAGTATATTATGTGATTAACCATAACGACTTCTAATTTGGGGACTAAATTTGATTATTTTTTCATTTTAATAATGTGACAAATCTTGTTTTTATCTCATTGAAAATATCAAAGTACCCGTAAGCATTTAGAACCCCACATGTTTCAGTGCGCTTACTTAACATGCATCATGTGTTTACTTAATATGGTTAGTTTCAATAGAAATGTGTGCTCCTTCTCTAGTCACTCAGAAAACAAAGGTGTCCTATGCTAATTATATCAGTTTTCTGATATCATTTTCATATTTTAGACTACTTTATGTGTAAGAAATTCTATATCAATACTATTTGTGTGATGTTTATATGTAGATGTGAGTGTTACTTTGCCATTTTCTCAAATACTAGATAAATTATTCTTTGGTGAAAATTCACATTTTTGCCATGAATATTAGAGTGAAGAAGAATTTTTTACTTTTATAATTTTTAATCAAAGAGCTTAATTTTTTAAAAAGATTATTTCAATTCTTATAAAATCTTTGAAATTTATACGAAACCTATCTTTTTAACTTTTCTTATCCAGAGGTCTTATTCCCTTTTTCGAAAGATTTATTTTATTTTATTTTTTTTTTGAAAGACAGAGTTAGAAAGACATCTGCTGGTTAACTGCACAAATGTCTGCAACAGAGAGAGCTGAAGTGAACCACAGCCAGGAGAAAGGAGTCTCCTCCAGGTCACCCATGTAAGTGCAGGGGTCCAAGGACTTTTCACAACCCTTAGTAGGGAGATGGATAGAAAGTGGGGCAGCCAGGACACAAACCAGCACCCATATGGGATACAGGTGCCCATATGGGCTACAAGTTTAGACCATTATGTCGTAGTGCAGGCCTCCAAAATATATTCCTAAATGCTGATCAACTGTACCATAAAAAAGCTTACTTTGCGGTGCTTAGCTCTTAACCTGATAATAATACATTATAACACTATTTTCTAATTAATCATTCAATGCAATCAAAACCGCAAGTATCTGTTATTTAATTTTCAGTGAGATGCGTAAATGCCAACTTATGATCATTAAATGTTGTAATATACTAGAAATTATATATGTCTATATATACATAATTATATATAATTATATGATTTTATATATTATACTTAATATATAACATAACATATTATGTTATATATAATCACATATATATGCCAAAAATAACATTGAGTAATGAAATAATTTATTCTTATTCTCAAATATAATCTGCTGAGTAGTTCTTAAAACAATTTGCAGTTGGTATCGATATTCTTTCTTATAGGTAAATTTGAAAGCACAGATTTTTATGTTATTTTATTGATTTTTAAAGATTTAATTATTTTTATTGGACAGACAAATTAATAGAGGGTTGAGAAATGTAGCATGAAAGAGCTTCTACCCACTGGTCCATTCACCAAATGGCTGCAACAGACAGAGCTGAGCCAATTCAAAGCCAGGAGCCAGGAACTTCTTTTAGGTCTCTTATAGATACAGGGTCACAAGTCTTTAAGCCATCTTCCACTATTTTCCCAGGTCACAAGCAGAGAGCTGAATGGAAAGAGGAGCAGCTGGGACTTGATCTGGTATCCCTATGGAATGCCAACACTTGAGGGTGGATCAGCCAACTGAACTATTGTAATTGGGGAATATGTGATTTTTAAAAATGTGGTATAGTCAATAAGTGGCTGACATGGAATTTGCAAACTATGAATATAAATTGAGAGTAATGATCCATGTATTATCTGCTTCCATATTCATTACAAGTTTAATCAAAATATTGAAAATCTTAAATGAGGATTCGTAAGTAGTGTTACTATTGTATTTCTATGCCATGTGACACTTTCCTAAATTGAACTTTTCAGCCTTTGTTATTTTTTGTTTTAGCCTTCAGCATGGGTTTTACAATTTCAATTCACTTTTAGCTGACATATGAAGATAAATTCCAAGTTGCATAGTCAGTGGCCTTCATTTATTTGTTTTGGCAAGAAATCAGCAAGTGACAAATTTGGGATATTCTGCACAATATTGAATCAGAGTATATATCTGCTAGGTGGTTTACTGTGGCTATCCTCGCAGGCTAGGAAAAGGTTGAATCAGATATTCAAAAATATCTTTTCCCTTTTCCCTTCTGTCAATTACATTATCTGATTGGTGTAACTCTACTTTCTATAGTGGTTTCATTTTCTTTCTAGATTGCATGTCTTCATACAGAGATATCTTCAAAATGTTGATAGCACTTATCTGAGAGACTCACAGATCATCATCTACTGTATTTTATATCTATTGTCATATTTATATAATTTAGAAAAGTATTAGCTAAAAGAGACATGGTAAGAATAATTTTTGTAAATGCTTGTTTTATTTTTGTTAGGCAAATTTACAGAAAGAAGACACAGAGAAAGATCTTCCATCTGTTGATTCTTTCTCCCAAATGGTCACAAGAGCTGAAACTGAGCTGATCTGAAGCCAGGAGCCAGGAGTCTCCTTCAGGTCTCCTGTGTGTTTACAGGGTTCCAAGGACTAATGACATCCTCTGCTGCTTTTCCAGGCCAAAAGTCAAGAACCAGATCAGAAGTAGAGTAGTTGGGACATTAACTGGCACCCAAATGGAATGTTTGTACATGAAAGTGGATTAACAGGTTGAGCCACAGCACTGCCACCCATACTCAGAATATTTAGAAGAAAATCTAATATGGAGATGGAAAGCAAAAATAAGTTAAAAATTGGTGAATCAATAGTAAAAACAACATTACCCACATATGTTTAATGCAAAATCAAATATCGAATAAACAGCCTTAAGATATTGTATAAAAAATAAAATATGGTATTTTTCTTAATTATTCAATTTTTAAAACTATTTTTGCACACAAAAATACTATTTTTGATTTCTTGTTTTTCTAATGGAATACCTATTTATATGGTTTTAAAAATAATGCAATTCTGCCTTTTTGTGACCAAATAGATGCAATTGGAAACCATTCCAGCTTTGGATTGTCTCTGCTCTGACCATTGTAAGCTATTGGTCACAACGTGAACCAGTGAATGGAAGATCTCTCTCTCTGTGTCTCTGTTTCTCTCCATAATGCTGCCTTTCAAACAAAAGTAAAACAAATCTTTAAAAACAGAAATTACTCAACATAAAACCCTTCAATCAAATACATTAAAGTCCATATTCTCACTGTCGGTCTTAAAAACCTGGAAATGAAATTCTGTGTTCAGTATATTGACACCAAAATCAGTGGTGATGTCAGGAAGTTATCTGAAGCACACTGACCTCTCGTCTACATTTCTATAAAACAAAACAATCAGTGTAAATATTTAAATTTGCAATATGAAATTTATGATTTCTTTTTGCTTTCACAGTTGTCTGTAAATATGCAAACGAAAAAATCTGTGTGTAATGGAATCTGCAATTCTATTGTCTCATGCTCATGAAACACACAGGAGTGGAGGAACATTTTCTAAGGCCTAGCCAAGGATGTCCAAGTGCAATTTCGTTAAAGACTGCTTCAGTCATCATTCTCTCCAGCTAGGTTCAAGAGGGCACTCAGTGTTTTAAAAGATTTTTTTAATTATTGCATATGTCCTTTCAAGTCAGTGAAAAACAGTCACCTTCCCCTCTCATGAGGTAATTGTGTTCAACATCTACAGAGGACACTAAGCTCCAGTAGCTCTCATTGGTACATGGACAAGTCGTGCTGCTCTTGAATAATGTTCTTATTTTGGATGTGTCAAGGCTAAAATAGCATGCTTAATTTAAACATATAGCAAGGCAACCGTTTGTTTTCATTTTAAATGAGTGTTGCCAAGTTGAAGACCTTCTCTGTAATAAAACTGTTAAAACAAATTGACAGTCAATATCCCTAAACTTTAGCTTAATTAATCCAGTTCTTAGCAATTATATTAGTGTATTATATATGTGATCTTTGACCATGCGATGAAGGAATGAGAATATTGCATTACCATAACTGAACTCCAGTTTCTTACTGGACAGACTTTAATACATTAAGACTTCAAATACTGAAGAGAAATTACATATTCTAGAAATAGTTTGCATGCATTCTAAAACATTTCACAGCAAAATGAATATATTTTGAACTTATTTCCTTGAAACCTTTGAAGAATTCATGTTTAGAGATTATGGATTCAATAGGCACTGTTATTATATTTGACATGACAAAAAACACAACAAATACAAGCACTTGCATGTTTGTTTATTTCTAGTTTTAAAGGATATAAGTGGATAGCCTAATTTTACTGTAGGTGGCCATGAGATGTTTCATTGTGAATATGGCTAAGAGCATAATATACTATAGAGTGATGCACAATTTTAATTTGCAATAGGAAATAATGTGGATCTATATACTTTGTGTCTACCTCATAGTCTCTTTCTGAATCTCAAACAAATAAAATAAACAAATCAATAACACTTGGAAGAATTTTTAAAAAGAAAAAGTGGGCTTTTCTTGGAGGTTCTGAACAGCAGCCTTCTGATAGCACTGAGGGGGTGAGGCAAGTGGTGGTCAGTAACAACCACCAGAGACAGTCTGATAGGGCATTTCTGTTTATTCTAAAGTCAGCACAGATTCATATAGGCTAAGTAAAGGGAAAGGCAGAACATCTCCAAACAGTACTCCCACACAACAATGACACTATAATTGGCTACAAGTTATGTTTATCTCTATGGCACCTCCAGTCATGTAGCAGGTCACTCACAACACGCATGGCTGACAGGTATGGCACGGGTCTCGTTCACCACCTGTGCCTCATAGGTAGGCTGTGGGGCATGTGCTGGCAGGTAACGTGGACCACACCTGACTTCTCAGAGCTGCTAATCAAGCAAGTCCCAGGATAATTAGTCCAAAGACAGAGAAGAGAAAAAGAGGTGTAACGCACTGCTCTTGCCTGCATGACCAATGATCAAGCCAGGTTAAGGTCTCAGTGTGGCAAGAGCACTGCCACGGGGCTCTCATGGGCCATACAGTGTGCTGTGTCCTTGTGACCTCCAACATAGGACAAGCACGTGGAGATCCAGGTGTGATCTCTCACACACATTGGTAAGACAGTTAAGATGCCAGTTTGGTATCTAAATCCCATTTTGAATACATGACTTTACTTATTGGTTTCCCTATACTCTGTTTGAATAAATGAGTTCAAGTTTTGACTTCACCTCCGCTCCCAATTCCAGATTCCTGTTGATGTGCTGCGTGGAATACAACATCTAATATGAACTTATATCAGTTTTCTTCTGAAAGCTAACATCATCAGGATAATTTTTATTCATATTTGTTTTAACACAACACTAGACTAAGGGCCAAAAATCTTATTTCCTTTAGCAAGATAAGGTGCATAAGGTGATTAGTTACATTTACAGTACATTTACCTTGGGATTATGGCAAACAGTTATCATATTTTAAATTAATTTCACATTTATATGACACCTTTAAAATATTTTCAAGAAGAGGAGAAAATGAAGAAGTGATTGAGTTTAATGTCAGCATATCAGCATTGTGAGTTTCTATTATCCTTTTATCATACTGTATTACCTGGATTCTTCCTAATCAAACACAATGATTCACTCTAATCTAGACACACGTTGAATTAGTTCACAGGTGTTTTCTAAATAGCTCTTAACATAAGCAGAGATTGTCATAAGTAAGAGTTGAAGTCAATATTGTTTCACTTTCAATCCAGCTCCCTGTTAATGCCCTTAGGCATATAGTACAAAATGAATAAATTCTTGTGCCCATACCACCCACATGGAGCCCTGGGTTGTGTCTCAGGATCCTGACTTAGGCCTGCCTGTGCGGTGGCTGTCACAGCCACTAAGGCAATGAACTGACATATGGAAGACATCACTCTGCCCTGCCTTGCCCTCCCTCCCCGCCCCTTCTATCCCTGGAACTTTGCCTTTTAAATAACAAAGTAAAATAAAGCTATAAAAGAAACTCATCCCATAATTATATGTTTCAAAGATACATATGTACACACACAAAATATGTGAACATAAATTTATATATTATAATGATTATAATAGTTTTAGTTCTCATATATTCTGCTGCATTCATATTTACATTTAATGAAGAAAAATTCAGATTGAGAGGGGAAGTGAGACTAAATCATAATTTAGGGAAATATTATAAAAGTGCTAAACCCAGGCTAGTCTATTTTTAACATATGGATAAGGTGATTGAGCATGGCTAGGTCAAAGAGTAATGTCTAGTTTTATTACAAGTAGAATTAAACTGTATAATAGTGTGTATGGGAAGTGGAAATGAAATATCGACCTTGTGTGCTCACAGTATTTTTCTCTTAGTTGAGTGAGGCTTTGAATGTTGAAAAGGTTAAGAAATATTTTAAAGTGCCTGCTCTACTATTGCTTCTCTTTCCTTCGAGGTCTGTTACACCAAGATGACAGTTAATAGTGAATTCCTAACCCAGTCTGTGGGTAATTATGAGATGATTACTTCATTACAGTCATCTTCATAAACCTGAGACGTATTTCGACCTTTTCCTTTCAGTTCTGTATGTATGGCCAACTCTGCTTGTACATACGTGTCTACACACCAATTTCATAGGCTTAACAGGAGCAATCTTGAATTGTATTTTTGCTTTATCTGGCAGAGGCAGTTTCATAATGAGCGCTCATGAATATCTTTATTCCACCTTGCATTTGATTCATAAATGCTTGGCCTTGTACACTGTCTATGTTGTCAGCAGCCTCATCATTTTGGGAGAAAAATTGAAATCTCTCTTAGAAATGACTAAATTGAGTGCCATCTGTTACAGTGAAGGGCTATTTCAAGGACAACTTTTATTGAGTGTGAGTTGAAATTTTCATGATAACAGAAAAATTGAATAGCATTTCTAGTAGGCTCAAGGGGTCATACTTTTCTCTCTAAAATAATATAAGATTGTTTTCATTTTTTTAGACTTTGTCCTCAAAATCTCTTATGAGTGAATTCAGTAGTTTTCTTTTTTATTTTGTAAATTATCTCAACAAAAAAATTGGTTGTAAATCAAACTAAAAAAGTCCTATCACATAGTCCAAGAAATGAAAAAATGAAAATTTCAGCTATTTATCAAATAATTGCACACAGGCATGCACAGCAAAACTTGGAAAAGATGATCATCAACAGCATTTGATGAAATTTTTTAAAACAATCTTTATATCATTAACATGCCTGCTGCCATTTGTTACCATATGTGGAACTAACTCTGCAAAACTAATCATACCATAAAATGCAAATAATTCCTAAATAAAAATTCAAATAAAATATGCACTAACAATATCCATATAATGCACTAACAATATCCATGATTTAGAAGTGCTTACAAAACATTTTGGCTTAACTTTTAATTTTTTTTTTTTAATTATTTATTTAACTTCAGTAATTACATTGTATTATGTGACACAGTTACATAGATACTTGGGTTCTCCCCACCCCTCCCCAAACCCTCCCACCATGGTGGATTCCTCCACCTTGTTGCATAACCACAGCTCAAGTTCAGTTGATCTATGTAATTATTCGAAAGAATGAGATGATAATAGAATGGTGGGTGGAGTTGTCAGGGAGAAGATACATATATCTAAGCAACTGGTTCATTCCTGAAATGGCTGCAATGATCCGAACATGGCCAACCCAAAGTCAGGGGCCGGGAACACAATTCAAGTCTTTTACATGGATGACAGTGTTCTAAACTCTTGGATCATCCACTGCTGCTTCCCCAGACACATTATTAGGGAGTTGGATAGAAAATGGAGTAGCCGGGACTCATTATGGCACTACCTTGCAAGATGTCACCATTTCAAGTGTTGTCTTGATCTGCTTAGTCATTATGCCAGCCCCAAAGCATTCTAAATGAACTCAGTGTGACATAGCATGTTTTTGTCTGTGACAATCCTATGTATTGACTTTTTATAAAAAAAATACTAATCCATTTATTTAAAAGGCAAAGTGAGGGCCCACATTTGTTAGATGTGGAATGGAACAGCTGTTACACTGTGATGCCATGCGGCTGGCATTGAGTCTTAGTGGGTGAAGCCCAGTACTGTGGCACCAGCATCACATGTGGGAACCATGTCAAGACCCTGTTGCTACCCTTCCAATCCTTGAGAATGTGAGCGGGAAAGCACCAGAAATTGGTCCAAGGGTTTGGGCCCCTGCAATGCAACAAGGCTTTGGCCCAAGAGGGAGACCTGGAAGAATCTCCTTGATCCTGGCTTAAGCTCAGCCTAGACCTGCCTAGACCTGGCCATCTGGCCATTGTAGTCATTTGGGGAATGGACTATTGGATAGAATATTCTTCTCTCTCTCTCTGTATGCATGTGTATACATATATAGATAGCTTCCCTCTGTTTCTATAACTCAACCTTTCAAATAATGGAATAAATAAACATCTGATGCAGGGCACATTCCTCTAAGCTATCCTATATGAATAATACAAAATGGAGGAAAAAAATTCTAAAGACTAATATGTCTAGTAAGATAAAATCCAACCATGCTTACTATTATCCAAGGCAATATATTTTCTTTAGAACACTGTACAAATTGTGCAATTATGTGACCTAACGCCATAGCCTTCATTCATCTTCTATTAGCAATCATTACCCTCTTGGTAATTCCATTCACACATTCTTCATTTTTGCAACATATCAGTGTTTCGTTCACTTACGTTGAATATGTATGAGAGTCTTTCTTATTATTAAGTGGGAAATTATAAAGGTCCTAAGGAGGTAGGCTAAAAGAAAGCTGAAGAGGTTTCTGGTGTGTTTGAAAGCACATTCATTTTGTTATTTATCTTTCACGGGAAATTTAAGAAGCATAGTATGAAATTTCATTGACTCAAATTATGCGAGTATAGAACTTTTTATTGCTACATTGAGAGTGATGTCTTAAACATGATGAGAGTTTTTTCCCTGTTATGACTGTACTGGTTTTCCAGAGGTTTGGAAGAAGTATGTAGAAAGGGCTAGAAAAACTGAAAAGCACTAACGTAATATGACAGACACTGATTTGTGAGGTGTTGCAGATGGATGAGAGAAGAGCTGAAAGACAAAACTTATCAAAAAGAAACATTCCCTCTGGCCCATTGCTTCCAATCCCAAGAGGTGTATGGAAAAAGGCAGAAGGCATGCCCCATATTATTAATAACCTTAAAAAACAGACTTAAATTGATCTCCTTAGGTTATCTGGCTTGTTTTATATTCTGTTCTCTCCCTTGTGTTTAGTTTCCCTGGGTTTTAATCAGATAAGTTTAAAATGTGCTGAACCCAGGTTAGAATTTAGCATGAAAGCAACAGAAAAGACAAAGAGTTTTCTGGGTAGAATGAGTCAAATAACTCACCACAGTAAAGATGATGAGGACTCCTGAAGGGCAGAGCGAAGAGGGGAAACGTATGCACTTGACACACAAAAAGCTGAGCCACCGAGTTAGTTAGAGTGAAGGTGCCGGGGATAAAAGGTTGGCAACAACTCTATTGGGAGTTGAACTCTGAAAATTCAGGCTCAATACAAGCTTCTTTCATTAGTGTAAGTGTTTCTGCACAAATAGCTTGTCATTGCAATTTGGTTTAATCTCCGCTATTGGATGGGGTAAAAGACCCGTTAGGTAGCAGTGCTTACCGCACCAGTGCAAAAGAGAAACAATCCCTTTTACGTATACATTTGCAGAGATCAGCATAGAAGTGGAGACTACAAGATTATTTTTTCTATGAAGAGATTAGAGAACATAATGATTTATTTAGGTGTTTTATTTTGTTTTTAACCTGCAATATTTGGGCATGGATCTGAGGCTGAGTGTGTTTGAGAGTCTGAGGACAAGATATTTACTGGCAGTGACGCTGGTATATGGAACTGCAGAGACAAGCCTTACCTACTTGGCCATTTGGATAATGCTCACTAATCCTTTCTTCCTTGGGGTGTAATTAAAAATAGCAGTAGGATGCTATCTCATATCATTGCTATGGATCCTAATGAACAAATACAGAGCATTAAACCATAAACTACATCTTAAACTACCCTTTACGTTCATGCTGTTCCAAGAAATCCAGATGGTGTAGTTTATTTTCTTTCCTCCGCAGTGGGTAGTAATTGATGTAGCTGATAAGAAAACATGATTGAATGATTGATGGATAAATTCGGATATGCTGATCCAAGATGCTCTGATCTTATGCTACCTTTTGTTTGTTGTTTTATAGTCAGAGAAAAAAATAAAAAGGCAAGAGTGTTAGATCATTAATAACAAACTACACAACCTCCAAATCGCATAAATATTACACAAGGGTAGAGTTATGAATTATCTGAAAAGTGTTTCTAGGCTTTGGATTTTAAAACAATGTCGCATTTATAAATAATTGTACCCTTAGCATTATTCTGTTTTTTTTTTTTATTAAACTGTAAAATGTCTCTTTTTTAACTCTAATTTCAGATGGTATTTATTTCACTTAACCATTCATTCGTTTGATAGTGCTAATATTCCTTATAAAACACAGCTTTTTGATCACGTAGAGTTGACAGACAGGTTTTGTTTGTGTCTGTTTCTCTAGGTTGGCGCTCTGTCTAGTGATGATGATGTCTGTCTGCTAATAGTGTCAGTCAGCAGATCCTCCAGCAAGTGATGGGCGATCAGAGGAATCAAGAGATGGCTTAAGTGATCAATCAATCCAATGTATACGTTACTGAGGCACGGAAACTTTCCAACAAACTGAGGCATCCCTGGCCAGAGTAGGATATATGGCTATGCATTATACATGTGCAGGCTTAACTGTGAAACATGAGTTGATTTATACATTGTTATGTTTCTTTTCATGCCAGTTTCAATAAACCGATTTTCGTTGGAAACAATAGTGATGGTCCCATCATCTCTTTGCGTTGTCCATGAATGAGAATAAGAAAATCCAAATGTTTATTTGCATGTCAATAAAGGTTACACATTGATATTCATGCATTTTATTCTTGTTCATTTGTGAGGAGATTGCAAACAGAACAGAAAGATTTGAACCCACAATTGGGAACCTATTTTTCTGATATGCATAATGGTCAAGCCTGGGTCAGTGTTTGTGTGTTTGCTTCAGGTAGCCTCATGCAAACCCCAAAAGCATCATCATTAACTTTTCCTAACAACTGAATGACAGGAGTCCCAGGAGAAAATTACAGAGAAGGCCAAAGAAGAGCAAACTGTTCAACAGCCTCTGTCTTTCTTATTCACAAGAGGAAAGCAAACACGGGGGTTTTTGGCTTGAAAGAAATAATAGTAATTGCTAAAATTGGTGAGGTAAAGATTTATACTCACAAATGAAGTAAATATTTTTGAGCAGTGTCTTGAGAACAATTGTGGGTTGAAGTGATCCAGATCTGCCCCTGGCAGGTGGTTTAGCTTCTTACCAAGTGTATGTTGTGCTCAGCCTGGGATGGATGGTTGTTTTTTATCAGTTTTTTGCCTGCACACAAATAGGAATCTTGATTTTATGCGCTCAAGATTGTAAAGATGCTTGCAATGTGAAAAATTGGCAAGAATATTTAACGCTTTTTAAAAATGATTGCTTCATTAAAATGGCTTTTGTTTTATGCTTTGGTTCATTCCCTACCTGCTAAGATCTCCATTACACAATTTGCTTAGACTTATTTAGCACTTTCATGAGGCTCCTTGTGTATAGTATTTCATAATCTCTCCCGGGTGTGGTTGCTTTTGTTTGATTTCTCATCTTATGAATTGATATATAGCAAAGCTCTTCCAAAGGATGTTTGAGTGAGAAAGCAAACAAGGGGTCTGTAGTATTGTCTTGCTGGTTAAACCACTGCCTGTGATGTTGCAAGGTGCAAGAAAGATCATGCCAGATAAGCCTAGGACATATTAAGGAGTCTTTATCAACCAAGACTTGGCAATGGCAGTGCCCACTAGAAATTAGCAAATGAAAAGTAACCATGGCAATCCATTCTGAATGGGCACTCTGAGAGGAACAAATGCTTACTGTAAAATCCATCCATTAAACTAAGCACCTATGTTTCAGGTTCCCCAGCAATACAAATTATCCTAGGATACATGCAGCAAATTATCTGGGCACATTAAAAAAACCTGCAAACATTCAACTTTTCATGGCTTCTCTGCCCACATTCTGTTATTGTTAGGCCTCAAGTCTCCTGGAACCCTTGGAAGTAATTCAAATTAAAAATACATTAGCATTTGCATCTTCTCTGACTCACCCAAGCAGTGAACAGGGGGTAAGGGATACAGACATATGTGGACCATGTTTTGCGGCTACTTGTCCTTAGCATATGTCCTTAGGAAGCCAGAGAGCAACCAGGTACTAGGAGGTCAAGAGTCAGAGTGCAAGAGGGCACCTCATCAAAATGAGAGCCCCTCCCCACCATGGGGCCTTTTGGGGGGCTTCTGAAGGGAGTGGTTATGCAAATATATAATACCATCCCCTCTCAGTTTCCAGGTGATGATAAGTGAGTGTCATTTGAATCACAGGTGGGCAAAAAAAGGATTACATATGTAGTAATAGCTTCCAAGCTTGTGACTCTGTGCTAGCTGCCCAAGACCATAAGAGTGATGCTAAAATCCCACAGGAATTCTAGGTCTAGTTTGGATTGCTCCATTTCTACCAATTCAGAATTTCTGCTAATATTTCAGGAATTCAGAATCATTTTTTTGTCTTACAGATTCACAAGAATGAACAAATAAGATAAAGATAATAATATGGTGGGATGAAGAAGTATAAACGAAACAAATTTTTATTGAGAGACTTTGTAGAGAATTGAAGAACGAATCTCCTTCTATCCAAGACAGGACCCCAAGGGAGCAAATTGTTATGGTCTGGGTAATAGGAGCACTTATTTTTTTAAAATTAAATTATTTATTTATTTATTTATTTATTTATTTATTATTAATTATTTTGCATTATGTGACAGTTTCTTAGGCTCTGGGAATCCCCTCCCATGCCCCTCCCACCTGGTGGATTCCTCCACCTTGATGTAATATTTTTTTTTAATTTTTAAAAATTATTTATTATTTTTAATTCATTAACTACATTGTATTATGTGACACAGTTTCATAGGTACTTGGGTTCTCCCCACCCCTCCCCAAACTCTCCCACCATGGTGGATTCCTCCACCTTGTTGCATAACCACAGCTCAAGTTCAGTTGAGATTCCCCCATTGCAAGCGTATACTAAACATAGAGTCCAGCATCTTATTGTCCAGTCAAGTTCAACGGCTTCTTAGGTATACCCTCTCTGGTCTAAAGACAGAGCCAGCAGAGTATCATAATAGGAGCACTTATGAGGATTGGATATGAGTTGATCAATTCTTCTACATAGTTTCTGTCTGTCACATGTCTGCTTTTTCTACTTTTTTTTCTCCTTTGTGTTTCTCAGGTCATGCTTACAACTGGTTAGCAAACATTACCATACACATTAGGCTGAGTACACGAGATATTCTGCTATGTGACGGGCTCCTGCTTGCAGCAGAGCTTGCTTTTCCATATGGTTACCTATGGCTACGGGATCTATTGGGTCCCATACAGGTCACCCTCCACTTGAAGGGTAAAGTTGTTTATTTCTTCAGCAGATGAGAGATGTCATCTGATTCCTTATTCCACTGGGACCTTTCTGGTTGTTTTATGCACATACGGAGCAGGAGGCGGAGGAGAGAGGGTTGCTGCTGCTTTTTTTTTTTTTCTTATTGGGAAGTCAGATATACAGTTGATGCTGCACCAATCCAAAGTCAGAATCCCACAGGCTTTTTCAGGTCTCCAACACGACTGCAGAGTCCCTAGGCCCTGGGCCATCCTCAGCCACAAGGAGGGAGCTGGATGGGAGGCAGGGCCGCTGGGATTAGATCCAGTGCACATATGGGATCCTAGTGTGTACAAGGGGAGGACTTTAGTTGCTATCGTGCTGGGTTGTTGTTTCCTGTCAAACTTTATTAGCAAAGTAGCAGGGGCCCTAAATAAGTATTACCTCATCTTTTGTTTTTGTTTTTGTCTTTTAAAGCTTGATTTATTTGAAAGTCAAAGTCACAGATAGAATGGAAGAGACAGACAGATATCAGCTAACTCACGGCTAAATGCCCAGGCCTGAGACAAGGAAAAGCCAGAAGTCAGGAGCCTCATATGAGTGTCCAACATGGGCAGGCATCAGCTTTACCCACTGTCCTATAATGTCAGCCCTTTCCTAGTTATCCTTGTAACTTCTCACATATATGTGTTGGGAGATTCTGATAGGGTTACAATCTCCTGGCTTTGTTACGGCCACTTGGGAAATGAACCAGAATAAAAATATCTTCTCCCTTTTATTCTATTTTTTTTCTGGATTCAAGACAGAAGTTTATTAAATAAAAACTACATTGCCCATGCCCTGATGCCCTCAATAAAGTGAGAAAAAAGTAGGCTGAGCCATGAAAGGAGGTAATTCGGTTGGATTGGACTGTCTTGGCCTTTGTTCTTTGCAAGGGTGGGTCTGTAAGTGTAAGATACCCGGGTGCATTAACTGAACAGAGGTACAGGTTCCATTTAAGTGTAAATGAGATCTGGGAGTCTCCAGGGTTGGGATACAAGCCTCCTCCTGTCCTCCTGCCCCACTCTGGGGTCGCCCCCAGCTCTGTGCATATGACCTCCTGTTAAGAGGCTGTCAGGATCATGCCTGATTCCCACTGTATGTCTTTATAGTTTTGCTAATGTCTAATGCAGATTTGATTCTGCTGTGTATAAGTTACCTGGTATATTCTTGTTAGAGAAAGAAAAAGAGAAAGAGAAAGGAAAAAGAGAAAGGAAAATAAGGAAGAAAGAAAGAAAGAAAGAAAGAAAGAAAGAAAGAAAGAAAGAAAGAAAGAAAGAAAGAAAGAAAGAAAAGAAAGAAAAAAATAGAATAGAAAAGGGAGGGAGGGAGGAAAGGAGGGACTGGGCACTTGGCGGGTGGTGAGGGGAGAGAGTGAGAAATGAAGGAAGGAAGCCAAACTCTGTGTTCAAGATCTGAATTTCTGGGTTATTTGGGTGGTGTTGAAAAATCTGATACAACTGTGTGAGCTTATAATTTGTTTTCTTCTCAGTTCCACATCAGTAATTAACCTGGAACTAAGATTGCCAGAGTTATCAGATTTATCCCAAATGTGGTATAGTTAGTCTTCTGTTAAAAGCAGCTATCTGAAATCAAATTTGATTGCTTCTCAGCCTTTTGGCTAAGATAAAATATGAAATCAAATTTGGGCCTTCTGTGTTTGATTTCATAAATGTTGACAACTTAGGGAAAATTTTTCTTTTCCTTTCATTTGGAATCCATATCTTAGAAAACACCTGAGCACTTCTCATCTCTCTGAAATACCTATGAATATTTTTGAAGGACGGGTAGGTCTTTTATCAGCTGAACTTTTGTTGTCATTATGATACAGGGATTTATTCCTCTAAAAAGACAGGGGCTAGTTCTCTGAAATGGAAACATCCAGAGAGACAATACCACAACTTTGCCCATGCTGTGAAAGTGCGGGAGGCACCGATATGTGGCAGGCACCTTGTTGCATGTTGCAGAGGTACTTCTGATACAAAGATAGGGAAAATTTATACAGAGAAAGTCAGTTAATTAAGATGATCACCACAATTATTATGTGACTCTATAAAGTATTTGTGTAAAAAAATAATATTGGTAAGCACACATGTTTTAAAGCTGGGTGATTATTGGTTATCTAAAAAGGTGAGATTTGTTCCTGTTGTTGTAGTCTCTTAACAGATATATTACAAAGCACGTCAAATTCTGCTTTCACGCTTATTCAATAATTAAAAATAGTTTCTTTCTCTATTTTCTGGAAGAGATTTACTGAGTTGACAAAAGATTCTGATTTTTATTATATCTCTCCAAACAACTCTATCTGGTGTTTAAACACCGGTTGTACTCTGGTCTTTCGTTCCTCAACTCAGTTTTTCCCTGTGATCATGCCCAGATTATATGCTTTGCAGTTTTCTGCACTTTATTCTATGTCATTGTGAACAGAGCCCCACATAGCTGTTGTAACTGAAACTTAAAAATTATGATTCGATGCTCTGTTAAAGCGTAAACATGGAGCTTCCTGGAAGAGAATGGAAATATAGCCGAAGATCCTTGACATTGGTGTCTCAAGTCAAGTTGAAGCTAGTAAAATGTAAATCTGATATCAAGTTGTCCAAAAATATTGCAAAATGCAATGTTTTCACTGTGATTAAAAAATTAAAATATTCATATAAAATATACAGAAATCAAGTAAATGGAATAGATAGCATTTAATACAGTATATACTTTCCTAACTAGTTCCCCTGCAGAGCAGTGGGGAGAGGATAAGTATTCCCTAAATGATAATGAGCAAAAGTAGTTTTAGAAGCCAATGCTTCGTGACTGTTTTTCAATCCCTGCACAATTTAGGCTCTACAATTGAATTGCAAGCAGTCCTTAGGAGAAAATGAATTGCTCAGAATATATCCAAACACTCATCTCCTCCAGGTGCATTTGCTTAATTTTCAAAGGTGATAGACTTACAAGTAGAGCACCATCTCACATGTTTCATCTTTCAGGATAGATTATGATTCAAATGTAAAAGCAAATATCTACTCTTTGGAAAGGAATTTTTCACCTTTGATTGCATTGGAATTCCACAAGAAATCCTTAAACTAGTCATGTCAAAGTGACTTAGTACATGGAATTCTTTACACTTCTAAACTTAATTTTTCTTTATGTACATGACAGCACTGACAGAATAAACCTAAAATTAATTTGTATATGCATAATAACTGAAATTTGTAATTAGAGGCAACTACTGTCAATACTGAAGCAAAAAATTGATTGTAGGTGAGTAATATGTGTGAATTAGTAAGCAGTTGTGCTAATTCAAGTGGAATCTGGTGACAGACTTCATTACAGACATTTGGAGTAGCAAGAAGAAAGAGAACATATGAAGATATATGCTTTTGGTGATTGTTCTAAGGAAGAAATAGCTTAACATATCCTTCAACCTTTGAAAATTCATTTGTAAATATTTTTTGAACCCAAACTCTTGCACTTACATTAGAGATTAAAGTAGAATTATTCTTGAAACTTTTTTTCAGTTCTTTATATGGCTAACATTATATCTAAAATAAAGAAATACACATATAAATCATCAAAAGGAAGACTACAAATGAATTATGTCATATTTGAATCTTCCCGCATAAGCAGAGACCAAGTAGCATTAAAAATGGAGGGGGGGCTTCAGACACCAGAAAAGAAAATACTAGTTCAAGAAGTAATCCACTTAGTTTTGGCAGTTTTGAAACACACTGACATTAAATAAATAAATAAATAAATAAATAGAAATATAATTTTGTTATGAACAAAATGGAGAATAACATTGGGTGATATATTATCAATTTTAACTATTTTCTCATTATGTATTAACTAAGCAGTAATACATGTAACTACTCTTTTATGTAACAAAGAACAACTGTTTTTGGAATAGGTCACAACAGGGTTGGGCAATTTGGAATGGGGGAATTTTTGTTTTTTATTTTAAGTTTATATTTTCATTGTAAACATATCCATTAGTGTTTCAGTATTCACTATTCTTTTACTAAAAATATTATGATTTTGCAAGAACTTCAAAAAGAACATCAAGGAAGGTAATGAAAACCGATGGGCATAATATCACAGACTCAAAGGATGAAGGATTATTCTTAAAGCTGGAAAAGATTTTCAACCTAATTACTCAGTACCACTGGTCATAAGAAATCCGGCCTGTCTTGCATTTATGGCTGTATGACATTTTTGTATAATAAAGACATTTTAAGCAGATTATTCAAAAGTCCCTACAGAGTAACTTCCACCTAAACTTAGTTTTACATTATTTAGCTATTATTAATCTTTCTCTTTGGTTAAGGTCTTTTGGTTCCCCAAATCCTCTCCTTTAGCAGATAAAATTGGCAACTATCACATTAGTTCTCTTCTTACAAGGTTATGGGGGATGCCAAAAGATGGACACATACTAATTTTTTCAGAAAAGTCTAGTAAAGTAACTGAAAATTCCAATATGACCATGTTAGAGATAGGATATATGCAGGATATAAAAATAATTTTAGATTTTTGAAGTGCTGGATTTTAAATATTCTGTATGCTTAATAAGCTTTTAAACAATATTCCATGAAATGCACAAGTATACTTACTCAAGGGAATGGTAGGGGCGAAGAATTGTACTATCAAGACTTGTGGAGGATTTGAGATGGTTTTTAGTTATTTAACTTGAAAAAGTTACATAGAGACAGAGAGGAAGAGACAGAGATATTCCAACTACTGACTCATTCCCTGAAATAGCTAGAGCTTGGACAGCCCTTCCCAAAGCCAGGAACTCCATCTAGATCTTCAACATGTATGCAGAGCCCAAACATTGGGGGAATCCTTTCTCATTTTCTCAGGAGCATTAGCAAGGAGCTGGATCACAAGTGGAGTAACTGAGACTTAAAGCAGAGCCCATACAGGGTGCCAACAGAGCAGACAGTGGTTGTACGCACTATACCATAGCAAAGGTCCCAGGAGATTTTTTTTTTTAATCACAAAACTTAAAAGTCTGTTAGAAATAATGTCATTAATTCAGCCATGGGGGTGGGGAGGAAGAGCAAATAATGACAGTAGAGCTTAGTAATCAGAAAACATGCTATTTGTGTCCGTTCCCTATTTCCGCACATCCATGAAGCAATACAGAGGCAGGTTCATTGGAATTGGACACATAGAGTGAATGTGTGTCACAGCTGAGTTGCTGCAATTTTACATAACAATCATTTTTGTGTGTCACCTAGCAACATTGTCCCAATTTTGCAGTAACATGAACTGTTATTACACACCTTCCACAACCATTGTGTCTTTTTTATGACTTGGAGTAAAGGAGACAGATATATTCCAAAGCCATGACTACACAACATAAACATCCTGAAGTGCAAAATAGTCTTTGCTAGAAAACCTTGAATTCTAGTGAACACTGTCGCACAATACGTACCTCATCCCTCTGGCCAGGCAGATTTTCATTTCCAGCCAAACAACTTAAAACTTTTGCTCCCTGAACACTAACACCCAGTCCCCACCTTTTCTTTCCATATTTTGCTTTTTCCTCTTGAGGTCTCTTATTATTAATGTATCTTATTTTTCACTGACGGCAACACTAATTGGGCTTTATTTTATTTGAACATTTTCTGATTTCCATGTGAAGTTTAGTTTGCTAGACTTTTAATTTGACAGTTTCTTAGCTTAAATCTATTATTGATTTACTTTTTATGACAAAGAAATTCTTTGAAGTCAGGAGTGGGTACTTGTTTTATTTCTACATTTACCTTTTCACCCATAGATAAATGCTGTGGAAGTGAGAACATCCCTGTCTATGTGTCTGAGTCCGTCTGCTAATGCTGGACAAGACGATCCCTCCTTCTGAAGTACGAAATGCTTTCCTATCACTGAAGGCTGTTAATAAATTAGATAGCGTATCTTACATAGAAGTTGTCTGTATTCAGTGATGTAGCAAATATGAAACACTTAAGTCAATACAAAAAAAACTCCTGAATTCTGAGAATTAACTAAACCTTAATGCCTTAAGTGGACAAGGTCTTACGGAAAGCAATCCTTTTTGGAGAAGGTACTTGCGTAGTAAATTGCTACAGCTCAGACTGTGTGTGAGCATGATTAAAATCAAGTTTCTATTTGATTTTTCATTGAGTTTGTCATTATGGAAGATAAAATATATGCATTTCATTTGTTTTAACAAATCTGTGTTTACCTTAAAAACAGGCTAGTTAGCTTTAGTTTTCTAAACGTTTTATACCAGTAAACAAGTATGTATAATTATATAAAGTTATGACATAGCTGAAATAGTTTTGTTTAAGTAATAATTCTAATAAAATAATGTATAATGCTAGATTTTTCTTTTTAGCTTAAACATTTCTAAGATCTTTATATATTCTAAAATTTTATATTATTAAATTGAACTAATGGATTATGTTGGATATCTGAATGTTGTTAATATTAAACAAAGAATATTGATTTTGAAATGCAGATTTATACTTGTTAGCTTGTATTTATTTATACTCTTCAGTGCCTTTCTTCTTGAATCATACTAATGATCATGTACACTTTTACCACTGTTAAAATGCTTTAAAAGATTTGTGTGACTATAAAGAAGTTACATTAAGGGTATTTTTAGACTTGTTAATATGCTAAAATTTTTGATTGTAATACAGTTCAGCTCTCTCTGTTTTATTATTCTCTATGAAATAAACCTGTGTGTCCAATTAAAACTGATTTATAGATTCAGTATGTTGTTTTTTAAACTACTTCGTGTGTTTGAAAGATTGAAAATGGGGAGATGAAGATAGACTGACAAAGAGAAAGAGCTCCACTTCATTGCTTTACTTCCAGGATGGGTATGTGCTGTTCCAGAGAGTCTGGAATTGAATCTGAGTTTTTACGTGTGTGACCAGAACCCATTGCTTTATCTATTATAATTGCATCCAGGGTCTGCATTGGCAGAAAGCCAAAGTTAGAAGCTGGAACTATGAATTAAATCCAGGAACTTTTGTGTGGGATGGAAGCATGAAGCAATCCCAGAAAAATATTAACAAATAGAAACATGCACACAAGACAATGGAGAACATGCTTTTAAAGGAATGATAAATAGATTTATCCTAATGCATGGGCTTTTATTGTTTTAAAGTATGTAAGAGTATAATGAACAAGAAGAATGACTCTATTTGCAGTGATCTGTAAAACATGCATTCATTTTGTGGTGCTACTGTAACACATTAAAACTAAATTTATGATATAGTTTTTCAAGTTTACTATCTTCACATTCTGCAAGTCAGAAATCAAATTAGATCTTACTAGGTTACAATAAATGGGGCCAGCAGGGAAGAATGCCTTGTAGAAATTCATAGAGTAATGAGACTAACAAAAAACTACTCATCTTCTTAACTTTCACAAGTTATATGTAGATCTTACATGGAATCAGGCATGTAGCATTCACCTCACCCTGACCTTTGATAATATGGTCAAAGTTTCTCTGATTTTCCTTCCTTGCTCTTAAAAATTCTGAATTTGCATCGAATTATGGCCCTGTCTCAAATTCCTTAAATTAAAACCCACTGTGTCTGCAGTGCCATGTAAGGTGATATATTCAGATCTTCAGGATTTAGTCTATGCATATTTTCCAGTGAGAATGAGTGTGCTATTCTGTATACTGAAAGACTTGAGTCTGGAAATAGACTGAGAAATGTGTTTAAATTGGATCTCATCAGTGTAGAATTCATTATTTGTACTCATGCTATATTATCCATTGCCACAGAAGAATTTTCCATAAATTTAGCAGTTCAAAATAGCATGCATTTGTTATTTCATATTTTCTGTGTTCAAGATGTGTGATTTTGATATAAACTAACTCTCTATTTCAGGGACTCTCATAAGGCTGTAATCAAATGGCAACATGAGTGGTCACACCTGAAGGCCATACCTTGGAAAGATCCAGGTTAAGTCTCATATAATTCTTGGTAGAGTTAAGTTGCTAGTGGGGGTGTCAGGAAGTGTTACAGAGATCACATGGGACCCAAGGGTAGGAAATTAGGAGTCTTTATTGGCCAAGCTTGGTGACAGCATCACCCACTACACTCCAGGAGTTACTGTGCTGGGTTGCAGAAGTCAGGGGTTTTTAAGCTCTCACCCTCCAAACAGATTCAGAGCCATACAGAACAAAGTTTCTATGCACTCAATTAACTAAGTGTCCAGAGACATGAAAGGAGATACAGGAGCTCAAAGTTGCCCTGTAGTTTTATCAATCTAAACTAGCACAGTAGGGGGTTGGAGGGACTAGGGGCTCAGAGCCTCTGGAGCCATTTTCATGATGTCAATTAACTTAAATAGCATAGAAGGTAGGAGGGGTGGGGTGTGCCCTAGGATCCTCCAGAGCCAGTTTCATACATTCAATTAACTTGAATGTCTCCAGTGGATGTAAGAAGGGCTGAAGTGGAAACTCCGTTTCTGTACTGTCTGCACTGCCATTTAACTCAATAAGCGGGTGCTAGCCTTCACCTGGCTGTGCCACGTCACAGGGGTATTTTGTTGTCTGTACCTCAATCTCTGAAGGACTGTTGACCTGAGCCTGCTCTCACTTGCTGAACATGTGGCCTTCTATTGTAAGAGTGCTTGCATCATCAAAATATCCAAATTGCAAAGACAACAGAAACGTTTCAAAATGATGGAACTCACATTGATCTACCACAGAAGCGATGCACTTTCTAGGTGGCCGTATTCTTGTTAAAAATAAGTTACTCATGGCCCAGTGCGATGGCTCACTAGTTAAAATCTTGCCTTGCAAGTGCTGGGATCCCACATGGATGCCAGTTTGTGTAGCATCTGCTCTACTTCCCAGCCAACTCCATATATATATATACACACACACACACACACACACACACACACACACACAGCAGGACTTAGTGCTGTACCCTAGTGGCTAAAGTCTTCACATGGGCCAGGATTGCATATGGATGCAGCTTGTATCCTGGCTGCTCCGTTTCCCTTCCAGCTCCTTGCTGGTGGCCAGGGAAAACAGTTTAAGATGGCCATGGCCTTGGGACCCTTCACCCACATGGGAGACCTGGAGGAAGTTCCTGAATCAGCATAGCTCAAGCTGCTCTGGCTATTTGCGGAGTGAACCAGTGGACTGAATATCTTCCTCTTTGCCTCTCCTTTCTCGTAAATCTGCCTTTGCAATATATATTTTTTTGTAATTAACAAACAAAAACAGCAAATTACTTAAGAGAATGTCATGGGGTCGGCATTGTGGTACAGCATTAAGACATGTCCACAATGCCGCATCTCATGCGGGTGCCCATCCCTGTTCTGGCTGCTCCACTTCTTATACAAATTTCTGTTGATGTGCTTACAAAACAGCAGAAGATGGCCTGAGTGCTTGGTCTCCTACAACTATTTGGGAGACACAGTAGAAGCTCCTCACTGCAACCTGACCCAACCCTGGTCATTGTGACCATCTGACAAGTGAATTAGGGGATGGAGGACATCTTTTGGTCTCCCCACCTGTAACCCTATCTTTCATATGAATGATTAAATTAAAAGCATTAGGAAGTCTTTACCCAAGGTTATGAAGACACAGAAGGAAAGGTCTCTGAATTGTTTGCCTAGTATGCCGCAGTAACCTGTTTTTTTCTGGTATTCATCTACTTCTCTTTGTGTCTAAATACTATAGGTTTTATCAGTACAAATTCATTTCAAATGTTTTCATTTATCTCATATTTTAATATTTGTTTAATTTTTGACAGGTAGATTTACAACAAGGAAGAGAGACAGTAAAGAAAAAACTTGGATCTGCTGGTTCAGTCCAAAATGGCTGCAATGGACAGCGCTGAGACAATTTGAAACCAGAAGCCAGGAGTTTCTTTCAGGCTTCCCATGAGGGTGCACAGGCCAAAAGACTTGATCCATCCTCATTGTCTTTCCAGGGCATAAGCAGGGAGCTGGAAGGGAAGTGGAGCACCTTGGACACAAACCAGTACCAGTAAGGGATTCAAGTGTTGGCATGTAGGTGATTGCCCTGTTGAGCTACCATGCTAGCTCTATCATATCTCTTCTTTAAATGATTAATTTATTTTTATTTGAAAAAGTTACAGAGAGAAAAAGAGAGAGAGAGATCTTTCATCTGATGTTTCACTCCCTATGTAGTTGCAAAGGGTACAGTTGAGGAAGCATAAAACCAGGAGCTGGGGGGTGCTTCCAGTTATCCTGTATGGGTGCATGGGCAGAAGGGCAGCTGCTTCCCCAGGCCATTGGTAGGGAGCTGGGTCAGAAGTGAAGCAGGTAGAGAATTGGCATACACCACTATGTTGGCTCCTCATACCAGTCATAGGATGTGCATACTGACTTATTCAACATAAAAAACATGATTATTACAACTGGCTTAATGTTTTCCTTCATCATGGGTCATATTTTTTAAATTTATTTTCATGTCTAGACATTGCAGGCTGCACACTCTGAACTTTACCATGAGCTTTACCATGAGATGCTTCATGTTATGTTTCTTGGGAACACTTTCCCTTGCTAGAGGTAATTTTCAAGCTTTTCAAGGTGGAGACTTTGCAGATTTTAGGATTAGTGTGTTCCCACTGCATTGAATACTTCTCAAAGTTCTGTAAATCACGAGGTTTTCCACCATGGATATAGGAAAAGTGGCTATTCACAGGAGTTCTAGTCATTGTTGAACTTGCCTCAGTATAGTGTGTGTGTTTTCCTTCGTCTCACACTGCTGCCGCATGATGACTCCAGTGGCCACTTCTGTAATTCCTCAGAGCCCAGAGTGCAACCCCCAAGCCTTCCACCTTGTGAATTTGGCTGCCTTTATCTCTTTGGACTCCCACTTGCATCTCTTCAATCCTTAGAGACCAAAAGCTCAATTGTACCCACAGAAAACTCTCTAGTGGCAGGCAGAACACGGGAGAAATGACAGGATTTAACTACTTGTGTTTCCTTGCTAAATGGACAAACTCATAAGCTGTCAATTTCTCAGAATCTAAAAGATAATTCTGGATAGATTTCAACTGTATTCTTAGTTGTTTAACCTGGGATCAGTATTCCAGCGCCTGTTTGATCACCTTTTCTAGATGTGAACAACTTGGGGCATTGTTTACTTATTTTTAGTGTTCTATTTCAAGCAGAAATGTGGAATTATCTTTTTAAATGATGCCCAACATGCAATTTAGTAGATTATTCTTTTTAAAGCTGAAATGAGCCATTCAAAATTAATGTCTACTTTCCATTATCCCTACAACAGTTAAAAAAATGTTTTCTGATTTCTTAGTTGTAATAGTAGTCAGTTCTTTCACACATGTGGTATGCCTCTGCTTCCCATCTTACTAGGCTATAAATAAATAAATCCAGTAGTAGAAACAAGGCCACATTTGCAGTCTCCACTTTGAGAAAAATATTATTTAATGAAAAATGATACATTCCTACTAAAAAGAGAGATAAACTTAATATTTGTAGATAAGTTCTATAACACACTTCCACGGAAATTAACTCAATACATTAGTTACAAAATCTTCACCAGAGATGATAAGATATTCACTGTCCTATAAACTTGGAACCTTAAATCTTGTGTCATCTAGATCCAAGACAAATATACCCGAATGTAAAATGGTTTAAATCGGATGAAGAGTCTGTTGGGCTCAGTTCTCCCGCCTCAGAAGTAAAAAGCAAGCAACAGTGTTTAGGAATCAATCTGTGGTGCTTTCATAACTTCATACACAGGGATTGATGCTGTGACACCGTTAGTTGCCGGAAGTGCTTGAGTTTTATGCTGAAAAAATCTATTTTTTTTTGTGTGTGCGCGAAAGTCTGCTGAATTAAGTAACACTTTTGCTTTATCTATGCAAATAAAGAGGCAGATTTAATAAAAGAGGCATTTTGTGATAAAGGGTAATCTTTAGAGATTGTGATCATATGGGAGGAAATTGTCAAGATAAAAATATCCACAACTAACATACAGATAAAGGAACTACTGTGTTCTTTATCAGCACAGTGTTGGGCTTATTTACTGAGATATTTTTAATCTTCTAGAAGAAATGGTTAAGTAATAGAATTTCTTTCTCATTGAAATGTAATATTTTGTCCGGTGGTAAAGATAACACCAGATACTGTGGTTTATTTCCTTGAGGGATATTATTTAGTTTTACATTGAACCCAACAATTTTTCAAATGCCACGCATTTATTTCTATCACTATTTCTATCTCAAATGCTCTTTAAAATGTTCATAATAAGTTACTGCTTTCATCACTAAATAATCAGTTAAAGATCAAGTTTGATAAATGTTCATTTTGTGTCTGTAGGAAGTCATGACTGTTAGCATTTTGTAAATTGCACTTTCACAAATGCTATTGAGAAGTTCCCATTATAATTCTGGTTTTAAATATGGATCTTCTGATATAGTGCTAGGTTTGGAACTAACTCAAGGTCAAATTTTCAAATTACATGAAATCAGGCTTGAATATAGTCATGTGGCTTTAGATAATGTGTTTTTTAAAATCATGTATTCATTTTCACTTATTAGAAAGATAAATCTGCCATTCAATGTACCCAATATTTCAATTCCCAACTAGTGCTGGATCAGGACAATGCCAGAAGGCCAAAAGCCAATCCTTGTCTCTCATGTCGGTGTCAGGGACCCAGGGATTTGAGCAATAACCTGTTTCCTCAAAAGGTGAAAATTATCACAGAGAAGTACAGGAAGCTAAGTAGTGTAGACTTGAAACAAGCTATGGGATATAGGATGCATACAACCTCATTTCCAATTTAATTGCTACAGAAAACTACATGGAGTGTGTTGATATTCATAATTCTATAATTAATTCTGTATGGATAAGCAGAACATAGGACACTTTTTATGGCATCCTAATGAAAAAGCTGGAATCAAAACAAAGCTTATATAATTCAACCCATCAAATAGCTGCAATAGGTTAGACCATAAATAAAAATATTTGAGCTTAGCTTCTAATGTGACTAAAACTACTTCCAAGAGGCATGAAAAAACACAGATTTTGTTTGAAGAGAATCTACCAATAAACTTCACAATATTCTGTGTTTCTTTGACTGTAGAGTCCTCTTCAAATAAGATATATTGTTTCTATCATCTAATTTTTGAGGCTCATCAATTGGAAAGAGTGTAATACAACCAATAAAAATCGAGCACTTGGATCACACCTTTAAGAAAGGTAATATTTGTTAAGCTAGTTCTGTGTTGTATTTTCTACGAAGCATAGACTGAAATGAACAATTAAATCTGAGTCTAAGAACAATAACTATTTAAAATAAATAAATATGTCTTTTTTGTATAACTCTACAACCCTATGGATGAAATGGAAACCATGAGTTCTCCATTTTATGTTAATTTTTATGAAAGATTAAATTATTCTCTTTTAAAAATGGTGGAATTTTGAAACTCTGGCAGCATCAACACTACCCACATTGAAAAAAGTGCATGCATATTACATTGATTTGCTGAATGTACTCTCAAGTAACAGTAACTTCTGAATAGCCTCTACAGTATATTTTCGTAGTTGAAGTGAATGGGATATAGACTGTTCTTGTACTACATCACATGAATTAGTTTCTTGGGATTAGCATAATGCAATTCTCTGAATCCTACTTTCCACTTTACTGTTTCTATGTGCCTGTTTGTTTATCAGAAAGTGCTATCATTCAGTCCGATTCATTAAAGAACTGCCTAAGCAGCATCGTTCTGTATAATTTTAAACATCATTTTAAAAGTGGTACAGGAGAAAACTGGATCTCTGCAGTTTTTTTATTCAGCTTTAACACTTTCCGTTGAGACATATGTTAGATTTACTTCAATGCTGATTATGCCAAAATATGATCAAACTGCTATAAAAGTGTGCAAAAGCAGCTACACTTTTCATTAAATAGGCTTATTTTGATATGAATATTGTTTGTTATGGGCTAACAGGGAAGGCATTTTGATATTTCTATTATAGAAAAAATTATATCCAACTGCTATCTAGCATCTCATTGCAAAATATAGCTCAAAGTGGGAATAGACGCTGCCAGCTGCAATGTAATCCATGCCCAAATGCTTTCATCTATTGCAGACAATAGCATGGCAAAGTATAAATACTGGTTGAAATATTAAGAACATCAATTTGCATTGATCAATTATCAGAACTACCTTTGAACATTGTTTCATACAGTTTATCTTTGATAATATATCTGCTATTTAATTAGATTTAGTGTCTATCAGGCTTTTTATACCTAATCTTATCTTGAGTAAAATTATCTAAATAAGATCTTTCAACAGCCTCAATATTTCTACATTCTGTATTGCAAGATACACACATTTTCAGATTCAGGATCATTTAAATGAAGTTAATAGATCTCTGTAAATTCATGTTAGCTACTTCAATGGTATTTGAAAAACCTTTTGATCTGTTATGTTTCAATGTTAAGATCACTTCCTAGTGTTTTATCCTATATTTCTATTGGCTGCTAACATCTAGTAATGCACAAGATATCGTACTTTAAACCAATCATGAATTTCTCAATTTTGTCTGTCTAAATATCTGTTTTCAAATATTCTTTTGGATTTTTTCTTTTCCACAATCCTCTTATGACCATAATTGACTAAGTACAATACTAGCTCATCGATGTCATGGGTTGGTATCATGTTTGTATACTCAGGTATTCCTTAGTGCCCTTTTAGTTTTTCTCAAATGCATTTGTCACATATACTCTATGGAAAATATATGGTTCTTATCTTTAATGAATTTACAATACAGAATGAAGTAAATATGATATGTGATACGGATCCATCCACACATACAAAAAACACAAGTCTTAAAAAAAGATTAGTTTTGGGCCCGGCAGCGTGACCTAGCAGCTCAAGTCCTCGCCTTGAACGCCCTGGGATCCCATATGGGCGCTGGTTCTAATCCCGGCAGCTCCACTTCCCATCCAGCTCCCTGCTTGTGGCCTGGGAAAGCAGTCGAGGACAGCCCAATGCATTGGGACCCTGCACCCACGTGGGAGACCTGGAAGAGGTTCCTGGTTCCTGGCTTCGGACTGGCGCGTACCGGCCCGTTGCGGTTCACTTGGGGAGTGAATCATCGGACGGAAGATCTTCCTCTCTGTCTCTCCTCCTCTGTGTATATCCAGCTTTGTAATAAAATAAATAAATCTTAAAAAAAATATATTAGTTTTGATGTACAGTTACCTATTCAAAAGTCAATAATATCTGTTATCTAAAAAGCATTTTTCTAAGCATGGAGAGAAAAAAAGATGCATAATTGGGATAGTTTTGTAGATACAGAGAAGACCTCACTTTGAATTGAAGAAATTTGTACAGCTGCATGATATATTTAATGGCAGTAACGAGAGAAAATAGAGAAGTGTTTTTATGGAAATTAGAAGGGGCAGAAAAAACTATTATATAAGTAAAAATGTGCAAACAAAGATGAAAATTGGGGAGATGAATAATCCCAATATGATACCTTACAGAAATAACGGGGAAAGATTTGTTAAGCAGCAGTGATGAGTATTTCACAGAGTCACTATATAACATTTTTAAAGGAGTACTAAAATATCAGGAGATCCTAGGTCCTTTATTCTGGCCTATTAGATGATGAATTACATACAGAATAGAAACTAGAACTAAAATAAATCAGATTTAGCCCAAGAGAAAACAGATGTATTCTGAAGATCATAAATGACGTATACTTTATTTCTCATAACTAGAATACCTGAAATGATGATAATGTAATAGAAAGGCCATATTTAGCTCACTGTTTGGAGTTATTAGTTCAGGATCAGGTGTCACCATGATAAGGTAGATGATAATCATGATGGGTGCAGAGGAGCAACCATCACTATCCCGAAAGATAAACTAGGCTTGAACACACATTATTCTGCCCTCTTGCAAGAACCACCCTCTGAAGGACTGCTCCTGTGATTAAAGGATCTCTAAGCATACAGACTTCTTAGAGTGTAATTAAATCAAGCTTCCACCCTTAACACACCAAGCATTAATATTAAGACATCAGTGCTTAAACATCTGTATGAGGTTTGTGGAGACAAATCCTACTTAATACATTAAAAATTAACTTGTGTATTTTAGGCATTTACCAAGACATAAACATAGTTTAAGAAATAAATTGCAGAAATTACATATAGATTCATAAGAAAAATATACAGGTTTCCTATGGGGAAAGGCTCTCAAATATTCGAAGAGAAAGGAAAACTGATGTTGAAGAGATATCCCATGTGATTAGTAAAGACAAATGGCAAGGTACTAATATCTTCTATGTATCAATAAAGTTGAAGAACTATTTTGTCGTTGAATATTTTTGTATGTGGAATAATAAAACTTAGTTATTTTGTGGATTTCAATTGGGAGACAAAATTTTTTGTCCTTAAAATGTTCACATCCTTTGTATCAGTAATTATAATTTCATGACATTAACTTTAAAAAATAATAAAGCTCAGTCAAAGTTTTTGTACCATTATTTTATTAAACACTATTTCTTTACTAGAAAATAAAAAAATAAAAACTTGTATTCTAAAACATCTAAAAATTAAATATCATGTAGCTGTTTAAGAAGTCATCACATAGAATGACTGTTATCCTGTGCCTGGCATGGTAGCCTAGTAGCTAAAGCCCTTGCCATGAAAGTGCCAGGATCCCATGGGGGCACTGGTTCCTGTTCCATCTGCTCTACTCTTCCAGCTCCCTGCTTATGGCCTGGAAAGCAGTGGAGGATGGCCCAAAGCCTAGGGACCCTAGACCCACTTGGTGGACCTGGAGGAGGCTCCTGGCTCTTGGCATTGAATCCAGTTAGCGTCAGATATTGCGGCTACTTGGGGAGTGAACCAGTAGATGGAGGATCTTTCTCTCTGTCTCGCCTTTTCTCTTTCAATCCAATAAAAATAAATTAATTAAAAATTATTATTATACCACAATTGAAATTTGTTCACAATATTTTTTAAAGAGTTTAGTTATTTTTACTGGAAAACCAGATTCAGAGAGTGAAGAGGGAGGCAGACAGAAAGATTTTCTACCCGTTGGTTCATTCATCAAGTAGCTACAATGCCTAGAGCTGCATCAATCCTAATCCAGGAGCCAGGAACTTCTTCTGGATCTCCCATGTGCGTGCAGGATCCCAAGGCTATGGACCATCCTCTACTGCTTTTCCAGGCCACAGATAGGGACCTGGAAGGAAAGTGGAGCAGCTGGGATTAGAATGGCAGTCATTGGGATCCTGGCACATGCCAGACAAGGACTTGAGCCACTGAGCTAATATGTCTGGCTCTGTTCATAATAATTTAATAATTTTTATGATAAGAAAATGAAAATGCAGCATTGCCTCAATTACGTAAATATTTATGTGATTCACATGGAGTGTTAAAAGTAGTAGTAGGATTATGGATGATTTTCACGTTTTCTATTTTGATTTACCTTCTTAATTTTTCATTGAAGTATATAGCCCTTTTAAGATTCTCATAGAAACAAGTCTCAGAGAGCACTCTGGCAGTTGAATCTTGGCTTGTGTTAGTAATTAGACCTGCATATTAAGATGTAGATAGGAATGATCCAAGAAATCCTTCTATGATTACTTAGGATTATAGTTGAGTAATAACTGGAGTTCATCTATTTTAGAGATGCTCATCTTGTTAAAATTGTCTTCTGTAAGGGTATTTTCTCATGCCTATGTGTTATATAAATAAGAATGTGAAAGAGAGCACTTCCTGGCCTGTCATGAGAGCCTAGTGACTAAATTATCTAGGATCCCATATGGGCACCAGCTTGTATCCTGGCAAGCCCACTTCCATTCCAGCTCCTTGCTTGTGGCATGGAAAAGCAGCAGATGATGGCCCAAAACCTTGGGATCAGGAACCCTCATGGGAGACCCTGAAGACAATGCTGGATCCTGCCTTTGGATGAGCTCAGCTATGGCCACTACGGCTAATTGAAAGTGAATCAGAGAATGGAAGATCATTCTCTCTGAATATCTGTCTTTCCAACTAAAATAATGACAATACAATAAATGTGGAAGACAAACTTTTTTATTTCTTAAGGCATATCTAGGGGCTGGCATTGTAGTGTAGTGGTTAAAGCCACTGCATCGAATATTGGTATCCTATATGGACGCTGAGTTGACTCTCGAGTTCTTGTTAATGGCCTAGGATAAGCAGCGGAAAGGTCCCAAGTTTTTGGCCCCTGTCACTGACCTCCCACGTAGGCCATGCAGGAAGAGGTCCAGGGTTGATTTTCCACATAAATGTGCTAAAGTTTAATGTCATAGCCAGTTCAGCAGCCATTTCCCCTCCAGTACTGTGTCTTCATCAGTACAGTGGGAACAATAACATAAAGAAAATGTTCTGTAAGACAGCTAATATGGTGTTGTTCAACATTTTAATAATATGATAAGTATGTAACAGCAATAATACTAGGGATACAGAGTAAAATTAGCTAACCCTAACTGAGAAAGTGTAATAAAAATATTATATTGGATCTCTACCTTAAAGCTTCAAGAAAATATAAAATCATCAGACAAGAAAAAAGAATAAAGGAAAAGCACCACATAAGCAATATCATGAAAGCATGTGTTAAAGCAGAAAATATTCACTTCTTCAGGAATGGGAATAAGCCAGGCAAAGGAGAAAACTTTGTCAAAGTAAGCTATCACAGGATATGAAGCATCTATCATTGTACATATCAATACTTCATTGTGTACTAAAAATCAAAGATAATACCAGGACCTGTACACAAAATAAAGATTATTTTGAGAACCAGAGAGAAGACAATTGATGAGATGCGGAGATATCTTAGAAGAAACCAAACCTGCCAACAATTTGATCTTGTACTTCTAGTTAACAGCAGAACTATGAGAAAATGTGTTTCTATTGTTTAAGCAATATTGTTTGTATTATATTGTTATAATAATGCTAGTAGAGTAGTATAGGCAGCTGTGTGTAAGTGTGGCTGATGGGGGGGTGAGGGGAGCCTAGCCTTTGACCCGCCATCTCCACCCTACTGGCCACATTTGAACAATGTCCAGTGGCATCTTGGGACAGGCATCATTGTCTCCCTGGCTGCCTGGGGATGAGCTCTGGGGACCTTTGGGTGTGGGCCTATAAGAGGTTTGTTGAATGGCATAGGTGGGGGCATGTAGGAACCTGAGGGTTCATGTCCATGTGTAAAAAGACTTCAAAGGGACTTCCATGGGCATTGCAACTGTTTTAGCAGGTACGCAATGGTGCTGAGACTGAGCTGTTTGAAGCAGGCAATGGGAGGTCCTTTAAGGGTCAGGCCAAAGAATCAACTCACCTGGGAAGCCTGAGCTGGGGAAGTTAGCATCTACTATTGTTGAATACTACTCGCAGACATACACTGAGGCTGCGATGGGGGCCTTCATGGCAGTACTGGAACAAGGTGGCATCCAGTGAGTGTCAGAACAGGGTAATGAACGGCTAGGCACTGAGCAGTGTGTGAGTGAATCAGTACTTGGGGCAGAATTTGTGGGGGCTCACTCCTGTGGAACAACAAACTTCATTGGCACATGCAAAAGCTGTGGCAGGAAACAGCCCTGGTTGCGGAGCTAAGAGGACACCCCAGCTAGGATGGGGTTTCCAGTGGTGAATATGAGAGTCAGAATGAGGGCAGTAGCCTAGACTGGAGATGGCTACAGTCTCCCTTGGCATGTGTGTGGTCTGGATCTGGACAGTACCAGTCCATCGGTACCTGTGAGAGCTAGCATTGGCTTAGAATGGGCTGGGCTAGGTCTCAGCTTCTGCTGAACCACATGAGAGCTGTGTCTGGGTGTGGATCAGGTATGATTGGACTGTATTGCCAAACATAACTGGAATGGGTGTAGGTTGGTTGGAAAAGACCACTGTTCTTGTCAGGACAAGAGGTGGACAAAGACAACTTGAACCAATAACCCTTCAGTGTATGCAACATCTGGTGTTGGGAGGAAACATGATAGAGGAGCTTGGGAAACTTCTTTGTCAGAATGCAGTCCTTGTAGATAAGTGTAAGAACTAAGGCAAGGAGCAGCTAAGACCAGGCCAGGTTACAATACCCACCAGCACGTATCTATGGGTCATGTCTTGGGGTGGGCCAGGCTATGTCAGTTCATAACATCCATTGGTAGATCTTAGAACCATGACGGGGTGCAGGAGGGACTGCATCAGGGTTTTGCTCAGGATCAGGTTACCTTACTTGGGTCACTGACCCACCTGTGCAGTTGGGGCCAGGTCCATGAACCCGAGGGTTGGGGGCCCAGTGGGGTCCAGGTCACCTGGCTTGAGTCCTTGCTCTCACAAGCATGGAGATGACTGAATCCATGAGTCCCATGGCTGGGGGTATGAAGGGGCCAGGGTTGCATGGCTTGGGATCTTGGCCCACTGTGTGTTTGGTGCTGGGTTTGTGTGAGCCCTGGTGACGGGAAAACAGACAGACCCAGGTTGCCTGGTCCAGGTCCTTGGTCTGCCTGTGCTGTGGGGCTCGGTCCATGGGCCCTGGGAACAGGGGTCCTAAGGGGCCTGAGTCACCTTACTGGGGTCTTAGGCTTGCCTCTGTGGTGGGTGCTGATTCCACTATTTCCGAGTGTGGGGCGGGGGCAGGAGTAGTTTTAGTCACCTGGCCTGGATACTTGGCCCACCTACACAGTGGGTGCCAGTTTTGTGTACTCTGGGGGCGGGTGATGAGGCAGGCCCAGGTTCATGACTCACCTGCATGGTGGGTGCTGGGGCCTGGACCCCCTCCCCAGTGGGAGATTAGTTGGACCTGGGTCATATGGCCTGGGTCCTTGGCCCACCAGTGTGTTTGGTGCCAGATCCATGAGCCCTGGCGTTAGGGGTGTAGTGGGGCCTGGGTCAACTGGCTAGGGCCTTTGGCCCACCTGTGAGAACTGGTCCTCCTCAGTGGAAAAGATAGAGCAGTGGAATTGGAAGATATGACAGGTCATTGGGCCCTGCAAGGGACATCTGTACCATCCCAGAGGAAGGAGGACAAATTAAATTGGAGAAATACCCCAAATGATGCCAGCACATATCTTGTCTAATGGAGATTCTGAAGTGACTATGTCAGCAAAATGGACACTGAAAGGATTCCCTCATACTTGGATTAGCGAGACTGACAGCATTTCAGAACTATCAAAACTACCTGGGCAGAACCTTTAGAGTATGTGCTCCACATTGGGACCCTGGGTTGGTATCAGATGGCAATTCCCCATCTCTGGGTACTGGGATGGTTGGGAAGCTAGGTATAACTCCTCCCCTTATACCCCTCCCCTCCAAAACAGAAAGGAGAAATAGAAAGCTTGGAAAAAAGATCACACCTCTTTTTCCTAACCATTGACCCACCCCACTCTGATCAACAATTTTAACATCATGTAAAAGAAATTATAAAAAAATCACTTATGCACCATGATCCCAGATCAGAAATCAATAGATGCATTCTTCTTAAAAATGGGGATGAGATAGATAATAAAGTTTTCATCACCACTGTTATTTTTTGTTATTATTATTTTTATTGGAAAATCAGATATGCAGAGTGGAGGAGAGACAGAGAGGAAGATCTTCTGTCTGCAGGTTCTCTCCCCAAGTGGCTGCAACGGCTGAAGCTGTGCCGATCCAAAGCAAGCTTGCAGCCTGCTCCAGGTCTCCCACATGGGTGCAGGGTCCTAAGGCTTTGGGCCGTCCTTGACAGCTTTTCCAGGCCATAAGCAGGGAGCTGGATGGGAAGCGTGGCTGCTGGTATTAGAACTGGTGCCGGTTTGGGATCCCAGCATATGCAAGCTGGGGAATTTAGTTTCTAGGTTACTGCCCTGGGCCCTCATCACTGTTATTTTTAAGTTCTAATTAGTAACATTTTACAGTAAATTATACTTCAGGAATAGAAAAGAGAAAATATATGTCATTATTTTTCATATTCAGTGGTCATTTACACAGGAAAGCCAAAAGAAACTATAAACCCTCATAAATAGTATGGAAAAGTGGCTGAAGCAACAAAGAGTGGAAATGCATCAATATCAATGTAGGAGTTCAGAGGCTGACCGGCATCCCCAGCTCTAGCTCCTGACTGCATCTTCTGAGTGATACAGATTCCTGGAGACAAATGAAGTCTTAAGCAATTGGGCTCCCATCCTCACACAGGAGACTTGATTTGGTTCTTAGCATCCACCTGGTTGTTGAGATTTGTGCAGTGAATCAGTTAGTGATGCTCTCTCTGCATCTCTCCCTGCCTCCCAAATTAAAGTAAAAAAAAATCAATTCACTTAGTGTTTCAGTGTAAATTGTATGCTCTAGAAGTATTAAATTTGATAGCTAGGGAGTGGATACACTTCAGTGACAATAGATTGGAAACCATTACATCATTTAAAATCTTGTTAAGAATTTCTGAGTAAGAGAGAGTTAAAATCCAGGCTAAGTTAATACAAATAAAAATAAAGAAAAAAAGATTTCATAATTTAAGAATGACATATAACTTATGCTAAACCTCAGCCTGGCAGCACCAGCATCCCTTATAGGTGATGGTTTGTGTCCCAACAGCTCCATTGTTCATCCAGCCCCCTACTTATGACTAGTAGATGGTACAAATCCTTGGGCCCCTGCACCCATGTGGGAGATCTGGAAGAAACTCCTGGTTTCATCGGATTAACTCAGCTGTGGTCATTGTGGCCATTTGGGGAATGAACCATTGCATGGGAAAACCTTCTCTCTCTGTCTCTTTTTTTCTCCTATAAAATCTGCCTTCCAAATACACATAAATCTTACAGTAAAAGCAGATGAGTCTAGTTGGAGTCCAGCTGTTTGTTTTTGAAATGCTTTTGAAATGCTCAAATGGAGATGTGTTATTGGTAGCTTGTAATAAGTGAAAATCTGATCTTCTGACTGCCAAACTGTTTGGGGAGAACTGAGAATTGAAAAATATGAAACGATCTGTACAATATAACTTGACTCTCAAAAAGATAAACCAAACCAAAATCAGATTTTTTTCTTTATAAAATATCTAAACTTAATTTTTCAGAACACCGATTCATTCAGAGCCCCGTGGCTTAAGATAATCCCAGGGAAATGGCAATAAAATTTACTGTGCATAAATGCATGTATTCTGACAGCTTGAGTATCAAAGTGGACAATGGTCAGGCCCTAAATGCCAGTAGAATACTCACAGCATCGACAGCAAATAGCTTAAGACGTCACATACAACTCCTGAAGCAGTCAACCCAGAACAGATGGCATCTGGTCAGCGACTGCCAGCTCTCTCATTTTTGGTCCTGCTTCCACTACATGATCAGAGAAAACCTAACATGCTTGCCATATTAACAGCAGCAAATTACAAGCTTCCTCCTGCAAACTACCTTCAATCAGAGGATGGCTTAAGTCTTTTCCCATTTTATTTTGAAATACACAAGGAGCTTTCCCGCTTCCATGACTGCTTACCAATCTCTATCAAACATGAATAATTATCATAGTTTTATTTTCGGGGAAGGATAAAGATTTGTTTATTCACCGAGAGAGAAGGAGAGGCAAGGAGAAATTGCAAAGGACTGCAACAGCCAGGACTGGGCTGGGCTGCAACCAGGAATAAGACACTTTATCCAAGTCTTCTTCCAATCAGATGTGAGAGCCCAAGTACTTGAGTCGTCTTGTGCTGCTTTCCCAGAGCAGTAGCAAGGAGTTGGTTTGGCAGTGGAGCCACTGGGACTTGCCCATAAGGGATACTGGCATTGCAGGTGGCAGATTAAATTGTTACTCCACAGTGATAGCTGCATGATCATAGTTTTAAAGCTAAGAATACTAACATCTTTGGAAATGTTGAACCATATTTTTTATGCTCTCCTCTAACTCTAGCACAAAGGATCCTTTGCCAACTTTCCTCCATTAGGAAACCTCATAGTTACTCCTCTAGGTTATCTGCCATATTATTAGCTCTGTTGACAGCATCTGTGTTGCTGCTGCTGTTTGACAGGGGGACACCATCAGTTGGTACTTGAGAAGTAGTCAAAAGATTCATGGAAAGTATATGATACAAAAATTACGGATGAATCTCAAAGCTTTTTCATAAACATTTGCTTTAGTTCCTTTCCATAAACTTTTAAAAAATGATTTATTTTTATTGACAAGTCAGATACACAGAGAGGAGGAGAGACAAAGAGGAAGATCTTTCTCTGTTGATTCACTCCCTAAGTGGCCACAACAGCCAGAGCTGAGCCAATCCGAAGCCAGGAGCCTGGAACTTCATCCAGAATTCCACATGGTTGCAGGAACCCAAGACTTTGGGCTGTCCTTGACTGCTTTCCCAAGCCACAAGCAGGGAGCTGGATGGGAAGCGGGGCTGTTGGGATTAGAACCAGTGCCCATATGGGATTCTGGTTCATGCAAGGCCAGGACTTAAGCCACTAGCGCCAGGCCCCATAAACTTTTGAAGTGCTATCAGAAATACATGGTAACTAATGAAGATGTTGAGTGAGAATATGAACCAAAAGCATTTAAACATAGGGAATATTTTAGAAAGATGAGATAGTGCTTATTGAATGATTAATGTGTAAAATGTTATAAATTACTTTTCTACATATCAATTACTTCACTTAGTCACTAATCCATTAAAGATGTGGTTCTCACTGCCTTCTGTTTCTACTTACAAGGTCAGTGGAATTTTGGAAAGTTAAGTAACCTCAAAATTACGCACAAAAGTATGAAGGTAGCTATGGCAGAAGTTTGTGGAGGATCCAAGTGAGATGAGAAACAGAAGCAAGAGATGCTAAACTCTCAGAGAATCCAGCCAGAGCAAGGAGAAAATGATACATTGATGAAAGGGTGAATATTGTTAGTCAGTTTGGAAGAAAGGTAATTGGACATGATTGCAATTTGGAAAAAATTTAAGTGGACTAAGTGCAAATACTCAAACAAAATTAGCTAGCTCAATTAGTAGACTGACAGTTCAGACAAATCCATGATATGGGGGAGGGAAGACAGGGATTAATAACAGCTTTCTGCAAACTTTAACCATTTGAGAAAAAAATGGGGTTAATTTGGTAATCAAAATATCTGTATCCAGTATGGTTAATACATTTCAGGTTATATAGTATTTTAATTTTGATAAATATTACCATTGTTAAATTAAAATCATGAGCCAGACATTTAATCTAGCAATTAAGACACTTGTATCTGAATAAATGGGCTTGATTTTTAGCCCTGGCTTCCCTAACTCAACTCTAGCTGGTCAGTGCAGACTCTGGGAGTCCATCATGACATCATGATTTAACTTAGTTGGGCTCCTGTCACCTTGTGGAAGACTTCTAGTCCATTCTTAGCACCTAGCCACTCTTAAAAATAACAACAAAAACAAGAAAATATTTCTTTTTTTTAAATGCCCCAACCTGATTCTGTTTATTTTTTCATCACACTTATTGTTAAGGAACCAAAAGATCCTAGTGGTGATTAAGATTCTCCTCTCATTTCACTGAGTATAATAAAAACTTAAAATGACTACTAGACTGACAAAAGTACTTTATTGTTAACTGTAATTTGTTAGTACAATAAACTACAAATGATGCAAACTCCAGAGAAAACTTAAAAGGTGATTGAATACAAAAAGGTAACTAAATAGATTAACATAGTGTTCTGATGACTGGAACAAAATGTTGTGCTCGAAGGTATTTATGAGAATAAAATTGTAAGAAAGTATATTGCTTCAGTTTCAAAGGGAATGACTTTAATGAAGCATGTTGAATCATAAAGTAAACTTGGGATGTGCCACCCATGCCATTCTAAAGTGTCTGATGCATGCTGTATTTGAAATAACAACCATCTACAGATACTAATGTAGGCCATTTACTCTGTTAAGGGAATTGGTCACCTCAAGAGTTTACTTATTATTATTGATAATGCTTGTGTTTGTGCTGTATTAATCAGAAAGGGAGGAAGGAGGGAAGGAAGGAAAGAATGAAAGAAAGAAAAAGAAAGGAAAGAAAGAAGGAAGGAAGGAAAGGAAGAGAGAAAGGAGGAAAGAAAAAAACAAGGAGAGAAAAAACATTTATGCAGAGTAAAAAAGTTGAAATATGGGAAGACAGATCATGTTTTCTGACACAGGAGAAGTCAAATTTAATCTGTACAATAATTTTTAACTGACAACTTTTGACTATGATTTACAAGGCACCTAAGTAAGTAAAAGTAATTTTACCACTTATTTGGCCACAGAATTATATCTAGGATCACTCAAATTATGCACATACACAACATTATGTATTAACTTTAATCAGATAGTTTTTAAAAGCTGTAATACTTAATAATACAATATGAAAATAAATATACAAAATAGATCACCTTGAGTTGGAGAGTTTAGATTTCATTTGTATTTTTTTTTAGATTTATTTATTTTTATTAGAAATGCAGAAATACAGAGAGGAAGATCTCCCGTCTGGTGATTCACTTCCCAAATGACTGCAAGAGCTGGAGCTTCGCCGATCCAAAGCCAGGAGCACAGAGCCTCTTCTGGGTTTCCCACGCAGGTGCAGGAACCCAAGGTTTTGAGCCATCCTTGTCTGTTTTGCCAGGCCACAAGCAGGGACCTGAATGGGAAGCTGGGCTGCCGGGATTAGAACCAGCACCCATATGGGATCCTGGCATGTGAAATGGGAGGACTTTAGCCACTATACCACTGCACTGGGTTCCCATTTTTATGGAATTTTTACTAATATTTCTAGTATGTGCAGTTGCTTCTTTCTAGAAAGTGACTTTTAAAAAGCTAAAAAGAAAAAAAAAGAAAAAAAATTTTACTAATTGAAAAATTAAAAAAAATAAGAGTTTGACTTTAACAAAGCTACAGATTATCAAACTGACTATGTGTTCTCACATTCACCACAGAATTATTTCCAATGTCTAAGTTATGCAACTAATGTAGATATTCATAAAAGGTGAACTGATAAACTGTGAGGGGGGTAGTCATTTGGCCTGACAGGCATGATGACTAATGAGAATCCCATGTTTCAAGCCTCGGAGCCCTGGTTTCACTCACCATTTCTTGCAGTTGCAGACCTAGGGTAATACTAGATTATAAGTAGGCAGGTACCTGCCGTTAATGTGGGAGATCTTGACTGAATTCCTGGCTCCCAGTCTTGGCCTGGAATAGCTGCAGCTTTTTCAGGTATTTGGGAAATGGAACAGCAGATTAGAGATCTGTATGTCTGTCTGAGTTTCTTTCTCTGCTTTTCATATAATAAGCAATCCAAATGTCTATCTAACTGAGGTGTTTTATAAATAAAAATAGGAGATATGTACACACATATTCTTAACACAGATAATGGAATATTTTACTCTTTGAAAAAGCATGCATTTAGCTAAATGTTGATACACTGTAAAGATGTTTTGGTAAGTAAAATGAGCCAGACATGGAAAGAACAAAATATTACATGATCTAATTTATCTGTGAAATCTAAAACTAAAAAGGCAAAATAGAATCTAAACCAGCAGTTACTATGGCTGAGAACAAGGGAGGAAATATGGATATGTAAATCTAAGAATACAAACAAGCACACAGGATTAAAAAAAATCTACAGGTTTAACATACAACATATTTATTTTATGATTTTATAACTTAGAAAGAGGAATTCCCATGATAAATTTAACTGATGCAAAACAATGAATAATGCTTTATGTATTTGGATCATAGATCTAATTGCTGGTTTATTTGGCACAACCATCGCTACCTATTCAAATATTAGGGCCAGTCTTAAGAGTTATTTTTTAGACAAGTGGTAAATTTCAACAGTACAAACTGTCATTACAAAAAAAAAGAGCTAATTCTGAAGCAAATATTAAGGAAACTTTTAATTTCTATTGAGTCCGTGTTGAATCTATTCTCTTTTCAGACATCTTCAGTCTAAGCAACGTTATTTTGTAGGTTTTAGACAGAAACATAGAGTTCAATGGCTCCGAAGAACATCTACAAACTACATATGGATAAAAGATACAATAGTTTTCTTATAGGAAATAGGTGTCATGTATTAATTTCATTGTTTAAAATATGCATTTGAAACAGCATTTATTGTGTATAGACAACATCACAATAGAGGATGGAACATCTAGAAATTAAAAATTAGGAAAAAGTTATTTTTAATTTTCCTAAAATGATTCTACTATCCATCCCACAGCAACTTCAATGATGATATATTGACATATATCATATCATACACATATATCATATATATGAATATATACACCAATATATTGTTCAATATGAATAGGTTTGCTTGTGTTTGTATCGAAGAACATAAACATGAAAATTGGATTATAGATGCTTCTAGATAACCATCATTAAACAACAAACAGGAAACATATCAGCAGAGTTGCAAAATTGTGTATCTTCTTTTTTGTATTAAAAAAGAACAATTCAACTAGCATTCTGCCATTATCTATCCGTCCATCTATCTATATATATCTCCTGATTTGTGTATAGGATAGAATTTCTGCATGCATATATTTTTAGAAGCAGAATATGTGCATTTAAATTTGGCATATAGAACCTACATTGCTGCATGGAATTTTTGTATTACTCTACACGAACAACACAATCATATGACAAAAACAGTATTCATCACAAGAGTGATGAAAATGGGAATTAAAACCTATACAAAGAGATAGTAGTGCATGACCTTTGTGGCACTGATGGAATTACAATTATAAACTAGACCTTCATTACCCATGAAATGTAGCAAAACAGTGCAGAAATGGCCATTTACAATCTCATCTTGATCTCCCAAACTGGTGCAGGGTCCCCAGGCTTTTGGCCATCCTGTACTTCTTTTCAAAGACACAAGCAGGGAGTAGGATAGGGAGTGGGGCAGCCAGAACACAAATGGGGGTCCATTTGGGATCCTGGCTTTTGCACGGTCAGGATTTAGCCATTGAGCCTTCACACTGGGCCGACAACAGTTAAAAAAGAGGAAAGAAAGTTAAGCAGGAGCAAGGAGACAGGTAGCAGACACCATCATGCCTTTATAATGGCATCAATAAACTACTGGTAATGTGTTATCTTTATAGCAATAAGGAAATCTAGGAGATAAACAACAATGAATTGTTAAATAATATAAAAATGCTTTCCATTTTCAAACAGATTAAAAAAGAACAGAAATTTCATAATTTTTTCTCTCACATATATAGTCAAATATTATTGGTTGTCTTTTGGAATGCTTGTGTCATTTGCACTGGGTATATTGGCTATGTCGCAATGCTGACCCAAAGAGCAGTGTTATTATTAACTAAAAGCAGGTTTCCAATGAACTTGTGGCACAATTAAAGAGAATAAATATAACAGGGGATAGTATCTTAGAGGAGGGGCAAGATCATTCATTTGACCTTATAAGCACATAGTAAGGACTTTAGATTTTATTCTGATGATCATGAGAGAGGAAAGCCCTTGTCATAAAGAATTCTCCAAAATCTACAGACTTGAGTCATAATATATCTAACTTTAAATATGATATGTTTGAATTGCCTGGAGATCTACTACAAAGAAATAACAAACTATGGGTTTATTAAAAAGGAAAGAAAGAAAGAAAGAAAGAAAGAAAGAAAGAAAGAAAGAAAGAAAGAAAGAAAAAAGAAAGAAAGAAAGCAAGCTTCAAGTTTAAGGAATGAGGCCTGAGGATGAAACTTCTAGAGATTCTATGTTAAAGGTGTCATAAGAATCAAAGAGTTAGTTGTAAAAGAGAGGGAAATATCAATGGCAAATGTCTAGGGAACAAAATTTAGCCAAAAAATAAATTACAAGAAGATAATTTAAAGTTATCAAAAACTAAAAAAAAAAAAAAAAAAAGCTTCTTAGAGAGTTTCTATCTCTGTCTCGTCCATTACAGTGAACGTGGAATATGCATGGGGAGAACGTCTCTTTAGTGCGACCCTATTCATACACTATGTGCCATAATATGAAATCTAAAGCTATATCCATCAGTTATCTCTTATTTAAATGTACAAATCTCTGTGTCTGCTAGGTGTTAGTGTCATACTTTCTTGTTCTTCATCATGCTGAATGAACTGTTTCTCTCCATACAGCCTATATTGCGAGACTGAATTCCTCATCTCTTAAGACCTTGAAAGAGGCTACTGAATGAAAACGGAAGCCACTACAGCAGGCTTGCTCATTCTGAGTGGTGTTTTTAACTGAAGAGGAACATGACACTGCAGAGGCAACAGGCATCCATTCAAAGGAGTCCTTTCTGGGGAACGCAAAGCGCTACCACCCCCATAATGGATTACAAACTCCAGATCTGAGAAAAAACAATTTTGTTATGTCAGCACTAGGATACTCACTTCACTGTCCACGAGTCTTTGGATTTTCGTCTGGTGTCTATGCTTACATTCTGCCCGGCTTGCCTCTGCCTGTCAGGCATTGTCCTTTCTGGGAATCCTGTTTAACTGGATGACAGGGGGATGTGTGCGCTGATGTGTTGGCCTGTTTGGGTTTTACTCCTCTGATGTGGTCACATGGTTAATCCTCCTAAATATTTTAGATAATGACAGAGAGCCAGGTCATCAGTCCCTGATAGTGAAGTGCGATGACTGATATAGTTTGAGGAAGGGCTATGGGGGATGCGCTGCAGGAGTGCAGGAACAGCTAATCTGGAAGAAAGTGAAATCAAACGGAGCAAAATCATAGAACAATGAGTGAGACATTTGAATTTTAAGCCTAAAAACTACATTTCTTAATATACCATAGAGAAGTTATAGCCAGATTATGATGACAGAAAATCCTATTTCTTATTTGATTGTTACTCAAATACGTATCAATGTCATTGTTTTCATAATAAAGTTTGATTTCTGCTTAGTTGAAAAGGAAATACATGCCTCAGTGTTTTGTAAGATATTCATATTGTATTTATTCTAGGAGCCAGGATTTAATAGGAATACTAAGTAATGTGATCAGATCAAAAAGGCAGAGCTAGGATGTTGAGGACTCTGGAGTTGCTTTATGAAACAAAAGCCCAAAGCGGCAAGAGAAGTTTATCCTGAAAATGAAACAATAGAAGGTATTCCAAAATGTGCATCATACATTATTTAATGTCTGCTATGCAAGGGAGAAATTCAGTATGTTTAAGTGGTCTCCAAACAAATCTTTCACACCAGTGAGGGAAAAGTTAAAACAATAGCATAGCATGTATAACAATCCATTAAGAAATAAATGTTTGTAAGGAACAAAATGTTCTAATAACAAGTTTTTATATTTCCAGTCCTTTTATTTTGGTGAAAATTAAATAAAACAATACACAACAAAATTCACATGTTTTTGTGAATGTCCTAGAGCATGCAAATGCCCAATACTGTGGGTGTAAACTTTATATTTTCTTATGTTGGGGATTTTTCTGGAGTTTCTAAATGTAACTAATGACAGGAACAACATGGTTCGGGTTTTTCTTTTTTTAATTTCAACTACAACTGCTTTTATATGCATATCATATTTATATGATTGCCTTGTACCTTTTTCTCTATCTCAGATTTCATACTACTAGTGCAACTAGCATAATTCTAATGTAGGCAAGGATGTAGTTAAGAAGTCTGTGCTGAGATCTGTCAGAATTTCCCTGCAATGATGCCTACAGCAACTTAGCTGGTGTGGCTCAAATCCCCGCTTCTGTGCAGTCTTGCTCTCGCAAGCACACCTTTGCATGTACCACTGGAAAGCTTTTGTTTGCATGTACCCAAATTCCCTTTCTGTGCATTTACACACCTTTCCTTCCGTGTGCTGCCAAGTCCTCCCCATCACTATGTGGAGGTTTCATGGTTTAGACACATAGTACTAGACCTGGTTAAAAATTACCTAATATGGCTCAAAACTTCATCCGCACAATAGCCATTATTTCACAATAATTTTGTTTGTATGAAATTGACATAGCCCACTCAGGCATCCCCGTGATATCCCTGGCACGCTGACATCTCTGAGTTTTTTGTTTTTGTTTAAAAAAAGGAGGGGGACAAGGAAATGGCTGTAAATGAATTTTCACTTGAGACCCACTGTCCTATGACTCTAGATTATATGAAAGGATAGACTTGAAACTTGGTATTACCGTTTCTTGAATTGCCCGTGCTAATTCCCATTGCTTTGTATTTACATCTTGCTTCTCTGCTCAACAGTTTCTACATTTTACCACTAAAATCCTTTGTTCTGATTGAACAAAAAAAGAATCTGGATCCAGCCAACTGACAACAATCTCAGTGACAAACTAGAACCTGCCATGCCGGTGCTGTGGCAAAGAGGGCTGAAGCCACAGCCTGTTATGCCAACATCCCATATTGGAACCAGGTGTTGTCTCAACTCTTCCCATCATATCCAGCTCCATCGTGCCAATGGCCTGGGAAATGCAGTGGGATATGACTTAAGTGTTTCCTTCCCTACCACCTGTGAGATAAAACCCAAGGGAATATTCTAGCTCTTGTTTTCAGCCTAGCCATTGTGGGTAATCATCTGGGGAGTGAATCAGCAAATGAAAGATATCTCTCTCTGTCTCTCTCCAAGATATCTGTCTCTGTCTCTGCTCATGTCTCACATTCTCTGTAATTATTATTTTCAAATAGTATATCAGATTTTAAAAATGAAAGCCAACAATTCTATGAATTTTATGAAATAAAACCTGCTTGATCACAAAAATTTTAGAGCTGGAATACTTTTGAAATAAGGTATATTACTAGGAAGCCTGTAACCTTGGTAAACCTGTACTTTAGAAGGAGTTAAAACTTGTTTGGGGCAGTTGCCTCAGGAATCCCAGTTTATATTTTGCCTTTTGATGTCCTTTCTTCTCTCCTGCTGCAGCCTGCTCTCATTACTGGAACTGTGGGACTTCCACTGGTGGAATATCCTGACATGGCTGAGTTGGGAAATGTACTTGCCGAGGAATTGAAAGGGAATGGATTAATCTCAAATGCCAGGAAATTATTCCATGCCAGTCCCATCACCTAATCCCAGTGGATCTAATCCCATTGATGACAATCTCATGTATTCTGCTGAAAGCAGATGTAATTGGATAGGAACTACTAACTATGCTCACCCCACATTCATCAGTTTATGAACATTCTGATTTATGATTTTCACTTTTATTTCTACTGAGAGAATAACGCTAGTTATTAGTTTAGGATGTTCTGCCAATGCCATCAACAACAAAACCAGTATTCATTTCAAGAACCTTCCTCCTTTGGGGCAGACACTTGGCATCACAGTTGAGGTGGCACCTGAGACACCCTTTTCCCTTTTGACTTGTGGGTTCAAAATTCATCTCTGCTCCTATTTCTATCTTCCACTTCGTGTGCACACTGGTTTACAGCATCTGATGATCCAAATACCGGGAAGCGTACAACACATGGGAAAGTCAGCTTGAGTGTACGGCCCCTGACGTCGGTCCCAACCAGCCCTGCATTTTGGGGCATCTGTGAAGTAGGAGCAGGTGCTAAATTTGCATCCCTCAATTACTGCCTTCAATTCTTTGCATTTTTGTTTACAAAATACATTTTATTTTCTTAATAATGATTACATGGTTGGTCAGGATGGGAAGGATCAAGGTTTAGGGTGAACTGGGTGAGTTCATTGTTTCCAAATTTGCTATTTCTTTTCACACAAAAACAAAATACAAAGAGGCTTATTGAAAAACAGAAATTAAATGTATCTATATTGGGGCAAAATTTTGATTGTTGTGTATATTGGTTTTTGTAAAATGCTCATAAAAATGTGTGTAATCCATAGTTCCTTAATAACTTGGCTATTTGGTGCCTCCTACAATTATTTGTTTTAATGTAATTTTACAGGTGTCTTATCTAATCCCACATCTTTCAATATGACTATCACAATCTATAGCTCCAACAATTACCTCTTTGAGAACTACTAAATAATATTAAATTAATTATGTAACTGCTCAATTGTTATATTATATGGTTCGTTGAGATTCTGTTATTCAAGAAGAATGCTTGTCAAAACCATAGAAGGCATCATGTATTGGTAGTTCAATCCTGTTACCTTTAGGGCACAATACGCAAACATAGGTGAAAATAAAATAAAAGCAAAGCCCGAATCCTTTCTCTTGTCCTTTATCTATCACCTTACACCCAATCCATACCAAATATCACTTTGGGACCCCCAGTAGCTTTCCAGCTTCTCTCTCTGCTTCCACGCTGGACTCCTAAAAACTACTCTTCACTTGATCAGTGACAACTCTGTGCAACAGCCAAAATAAATCACTTCAAATAAAATCAGACCGTTTCTCATTAAATAATTCAGTAGCCTTCCAATTTCATTGAAGTGAAACTTGGTCGGCTATCCTGATTTACAAATTGCTACATGAATTGACTTTTATCTATCTGAGTAATCCCCTCAAAAGCTGTTCTCGCACTTGTCTGCTAATTCCAGGGAACAGAACTCTGTCTTGAATCTGCCCAGCTCGTTTTAGCTGCAGGTTTATGCTCTTAAAGGGGTGTGCTTCCACTATATTCAGTGCAGATAAATTTCATCTCCTGTGCCACAGAGACCTTTTAAAATACAATCTAAAAATTATAAGGAGATACTTCCCCAGTTAAGCTATTCTTGCATTTTGAAGTTTTGTAGTTAGCATTTATTCATGCCTGTTTATTTATATTTACTGGATTTTTCTCTGTCTCCTAATATATATACTGCCCTACAAATGTTTGCATAATTTTGGCCTCTGTTATAGTTAGTGTCTGGAAGAGTACATGGTGCTTCAATTGCACTGAAAGAAAACTATAAAATATTTTCTGAAGTATTAATTGTGATTTTGAAATCACTATACACCATTTTCCTCAGTGTCTTAATTTAGACTAGAGACCAATAAAATTTACCCCTCTGTTTCTAGATGATGAATATTTCAGGCTTTTGAACATGATTTCTAGGAAAAGCCTGTGCTGCACAATACAGAGAGGCATGGATGCATTCCAATAACCATTTATTAGCAAATGTGACAATATTTAGAAACTATGTGGAAATAGAATTGCAACATAAGTTTTATTGCAGTAAAACATTTCTAAATCCGTGCATACAAAGTTTCTCTGTAAAACATATGAAAGGGGCAGGTGCAGTGACTTAGAAGGCTAATTGTTGGACTGTGTCGCTGGCATCTTCTATTAGCTCCTGTTGGTGTAGGAGCCAGGAGACCCTTATGGGTCTTCCATGTGGGTGCCAGGTCTCAAGGCTTTGGGCCATCCTCGACTGCTTTCCCAGGCCACAAACAGGGAGCTGGATGGGAAGCGGGGCTGCCGGGATTAGAACCAGTGCGCATATGGGATCCCTGGTGCATTCAAGGTGAGGACTTCAGCTGTTAGGCTGCCGTGCTGGGCTCTATTTTATGTGATTTTTAATGTAATAATAATAAAAAACTACAATACAAAAAAATTGGAGACATTGCCAAAAAAAAAAAAAAAGATTGATTTGCTTTTATTGTAAAATCAGATATACAGAGAGGAGGAGAGACAGAGAGAAAGATCTTCTGTCCAATGATTCACTTCGCAATCCTCCGCAATGGCTGGAGCTGAGCCGATCTGAAGCCAGGAACCAGGAACCTCTTCCAGGTCTCCCACATGGGTGAAGGGTCCCAAGACTTTTGACTATCCTTGACTGCTTTCACCGGCCACAAGCAGGGAGCTGTATGGGCAGTGGGGCTGTTGGGATTAGAACTGGCGCTCACATGGGGTCCGGGCATGTGCAAGGCATGAACTTTAGCCATTAGGCTACCATGCTGGGTCCCTGTTTTATGCATTTTTTATGGCAGCTGATCCATGTTTTCGACCTCCATTCCTGTATTTGCCTGTTCATTTCACTTCAATCCATTTCTGTATTTTTATTTATATATCTCATCCTTGCAAGTTGTACTATCTTTCTTCTTTTGTGGGAAGTAAGCTTCTCTTCAAGTAAATAAGCAGCATATTGACTTTTTGCAAAATTCTTACCATGATGAAATTACTTTTTCAAGAACAGAATGGAGCAGTAAAATAAAATCAGGGGAAATATATATATATATATATATATATGCTTTTTACATTTGAGTTCACAGAAATAAGTGATGACGAATATTTCCCAAAGTTTCGTTTCTTCTTTCTTTTTTTTTTGATTGATGTGATTCTTTTTGTTACAAAAGATGATTGTTGTTATTGTTGAAAAGATAAAATTAAATTCCTCATTCTGTAGGACTCGATCCCTACTGTCAGCCACCCTCATCACAAGTTCTGTTTTCATCCTATGGAAAATAGAAACTATCAGTTGGTCGTTGCCCAGCATCCTCAATACCAAAGTTAGAAGTTAGAAGTATATGTTTTTTTTTTTAGAAGTGTAATTATTTATGATCACCCTCTTAGCCTAATTCAATCAACAAAAGTATCTCCTCAAAGTCTAATTGTTTTATCTTTTATTCTAAGTTTTCCTACCTCTTAATTCTGGACCTTTTGATTGTTATTTAACTCTCCTGTATTTTCAATGTTTGCCTCTCTATTTACTCATTCCCGTTTATATATTCTAGTTTATCAAGTCATTTGTCAAATAAATACAGAATAAATGAACTGTATGATAAGGTTATTCATAATTATGCATAAATATGCAAAACACAAATCATTCATTCAAATTCTCACATTTATTCTACATATCCCTATCTATTTCTTTTTCGCGGTATTATTATGGAGATAAACTTCTGCAAAGCTGTTTCAGGAATCCTAATAAAATTGTCTCTTGTGTGAATGGAAGTTTTAGAACTGGCTTAGGGATGCCAGCAATTTACACTGGAATTTCAGCAAGAGTTCTGCTTACTCTGTTTCTGATCCAGATTCCTGTCCACGTGTCTGAAAGGCAGCGGATTGTAGCTCAAATATTTCTGCTATTAAGTGTGAGACCTGGATGAAGTTTCCGGTTGTTGGATTGCCCTGACCTAGTCAAAACCACTGTGGACATCTGAGAAATTAACCAATGCACAGAAGACATCTCTCTGTGCCTCTCCATGCTTTTCATTCTAACTTTCGAGTGAGTCTTAACAGATAAATAAAATACATAAATAAAAACATACTTTACTCCTGTGATTTATTTCAAAACATATTCAGGTATACTTTCAGTGTTGGAGCCATCAAATCCATCACTGTTAGAGCTACCAACATCCACACTGTTAGAACCACATCTTAATTAATATATTTCATTTGAAAGGTTGTATTCGGGCTGACCTTATTTGAGTCTTGCAACTTGTTAACATTCTTCCAGTACCTGTTTATACCGGATGGAAAACTGAAATCTGTCTGAAGCTGAAGCAAAGCTATTGAAATAAAAGCCTGTATCTATTTCAAGATAGTTGCAAGGGTTCTTTTGTTTCTGTTTGAATCAACCACAGTCATGTTTTGCTGAAAAGCTGAATATCAGAATGCTTAGATCCTGGCCGTTTCTGTTCTGGGAATCACTCCTTGTCCTTAGCATGGCTCCATCTACAAACCCCTTAGAAATCCTCTCCCTGTTTAATCTCTTCAATACAGGGTCATTCCTGCTGCGCATCGACTTCACACAGCCAACTTTGTTCTCTCAGATCTCCTTGTTTGTTTCAAGGTAAGCACACTTACTTGTTTATTTAAATATTTTTTTTAAGTTTTTCTTTTGAGTTGCCATTGGATAATACCTTGAAGTATTTTTTCATGGAAAAAATAAAACCATAGCACACTTAAGTTGCTTCTATTATTTGATTTCAAATTTTGATTTTATTAATTTTACACAACCCTTGCATTCTGTGTTCCTTTAAATTTGCATTTAATGTGGTTAGATTGGTATTTTAATTATTAGTTCCAAGATTTTTGATCCATGCATAACTATGGTATAAAATATATCTCACTAAATCACAAGCAAGTATATTCTGAATGCAACCATTGTCAATAAGGCTCCAAACTGTCCATGCACTTTTTCCACTAGTTCTTTCCTCCTGTCAGTTACTTATCTAAGATTTATCCAGAAGTGACTTTAGAGTTTCCTCCCACATGCCTCTCCAGATAATCTCTCTTAACAACTTAGTATCCTCCAGAGATCTTGCAAACAGCAATATGACATCTTCCTCTATGTGTCCAGTTCCAATGGTCCACGTCTGACTTGTGAGATTCACAGCAATTGTTTGAGATCTAGTCATTGGCATTTCTACCCTGATTTGGAGTGAGCTACATTCCCTGGTCTTATTCGTACTGTGCTTTTCCTCACATCGCTCTTCAAGAGAACTTGAAATCATCCCTAGACATACTAACTGAATCTGGTTACAATGTCTAAATTATTTTGTTTGTCTAATTATAGTTTGTCTAAATTATTTTGGGTTTCCCACATTGATGAATGCATGTGCTGGCATGCAGCCGACACTAAGTGATTCGTTAAATTCATTGTTAAACTCAGTGAATCTGATGGAATAGATCAATGAATTATTGACAGTCCAGAGGAAATCTGAATATCTGCACACTAATAAGGGATGATGCATCACTTAATCAGTGTGATCAGATCTGCACATTTTATATTGAAAGCATAGATTCATGTAGGAGATGAATATCTGAGTAGAAAACTGTAAACTAGGACTTCAAAAAATGATATTTTTTTTTAAAAAAAAAACACTTTGGGTATGGAGTTGTGAAAAAGTGATTTAAGCCTTCAGCTGATATATAAGCATCTCATATGAGCCTGCTGTTCAACTTTTGATTCAGCTTCCTGCTAATGTTTCTGGGAATGCAGCAGAATATGGCTTAAGTAGGGACTTGAATAAATTTCCTGGCTTCTGATTTTAGCCTGGCCCAGTCCTAGCCATTGCTGTCTCTTGATAGCAAACCATCAGAAGCAAGATCTCTTGAACATTCTTCTCTTTCGATAACTCTGTTCTTAAGATAAAATATAAACACTCATATATATATATCATTAAATTGCCAGCATTTACCTACATGATTATTAAAACATACTTACATACATGAGGATCATGAACAGAATTTAATTTTCATCTAAAATGTCGTACAATGCTGGGGATTTGAGATTTTATGTCCTCAGATTTAATTGTAATATTTTATATGGGAAAATTAAAATGTTTCTATAGTCTTTCCTACAACCAATGTGAAGGGTCAAACACAAGTATGAATGTTCAAAGTACATAATTTGGGGCCCAACACACTAGCCTAGTGGCTAAAATCCTTGCCTTGAACTTGCTGGGATTGGCTCCATATTGGCATCAGTTCTAATCCCGCCAGCCCTGTTTCCTATCCAGCCCCCTGCTTGTAGTCTGGGAAAGCAGTCAAGGACGACCAAAGCCTTAGGACCCCACACCTGTGTGGGAGATCCAGAGGAGGGCTCCTGGCTTCAGCATGGCACAGCTCTCACTTGCAGCCACTTGCGGAGTGAATCATTAGACGGAAGATCTTCCTCTCTGTATATCTGATTTTGCAATAAAAACAAATAATCTTTCTAAAAAATGAAGTACATAACTTGTTCACAATGTTAGGATTCAGCTTAACATTTTTACAAACTCTTTTGTGGAGAGAATGATGGCTTTTTGCCTACAAAGCTAAGTCAAGCCAATTGTGGTTATATACTCAAAGTCATTTGTTTCCTATTGAATTCAACTCACTTTTCTTTATCCAAGGAAGTCATTGCAAGACGTATTGTAAATCCATAGTAGAAATGTGTACCTTGTATATAAGGCTGATCAGAATATATTTACTTTTTTAACTTTCAAAATTCTGCATGTTTTCAGCAGCTGCTGCTGGAAAGCAGAACTGTCTTAAACAAGGAAGGGGCTCAAAGTCTTTCAGTGTGGATTAGACTGAGTGAAACCTCACTCTGCCATAGGAAGTTCTTTCCTTGTCTATGGATGACATTGTGTAACTTCTTCTCTGCATTACCCATTCATGAATTCCCTCTACTATAAGCTAGGTAGTGCATTATTTGAATACTAAGTTGTTCTCATGAATAAAACTAGGGTATGGGGAGGAGGGAAAATATTATTTCTGTGAAAGCATTGAATCACTTAAGTGGCTGTCAAGTGTCCCTCAGTTCAACAATATCTTTTCTCAATGTCCCCTGGGAAGTTCAGAACATTCCTTTGGAAATGAAAATGTTTTTTCTTTCCACTTCTACTGCATTTCTTTGAAGCTCACATACAAGCCATTATTCAAAGAATGAATAGTCCTGAAGATTCTCCAGGGAGGTCGTCCTGATGCATACTGCATATAATGGAAGATACAGATAAAATGAAGGAGTTCTTTGTAAATAATTGGTGTAGCTTAAAAAAATCGCATCACATTGTGTGTATACTTCATTAGAATACTACTTTTAAGGTATTTTTCTGTCTGCTAGAAAGTCCTTTATAATTTATAAGCATCATAACCCATAGCATGTTTCAATCTCACACTTTCACCATTTCATTCCATTAAATTTTTAAAATTAATTAATTAATTTTATTATTTTATGACATAGTTCCATAGGTATCATAAAGAAATCTAAAAATACATGAATTTAGCTAGATTGGAAGGAACTGAGGAAGAAAAGGATGAAGTCAAACCAAATATAAAACATGTTATATGTTAACAAAATTGCCACAGCAGGTTTAAGCACCATATTAGAGTGTTCTTTTGAACTGTTTGTTTCCAATCTAGGCGCATGCTAATGTAGAAAGTTAGGAAAAACTGTGGGATAGCTCAACTGCCTAACCCTCTATCTCCAAGCTCCAGGTTGCCACGTGAATGCCACTTCATGTCCTGGAAAATCTACTTCCCACCAAGCTCCTGTCGTATGGCCTGGGAAGCAACAAAGGATGGCTCAAGTCCTGGGGAAGCTGAACCCACGTGGGAGATCTGTCAGAAGCCAATGGCTTCAGTTCTGAAATTGGGAAAGGAGCAGAGTATTTGGGAATTTCTAGGGACTTTGGGCAGTCATCAATGTCATTGTTTACAACAGTATTTTATTGCCAGCTGGCAAGCATCTATGATAGTAAAGTAAAATTATAACTTGTGTTATGATTTCAATAGTATGAAGCAATTATATATGCCATTTCTCCTGTCATGAACACTTCATTTATTTTGTCTTTCCCTTCTTACATTTTGTTTTATGTTACTCTAGTGGTACTTGTTACCCATAAAGGATATTGATGATATTTAAACGTGTTTAGTAGTTCCGTTTTCCTGACAGTTCTTCTGACATATACCTGTAATTTTGTCAGCTGGCTGAGAAGTCCAAAGACAGAATCATCTCTGGACAGTCAATTTAGTCTGAAATTGGAGGAAAAAATAAATTCATTCTGAGTGATGGCAGGTTAATCATACAGGTTTTAGTCTGAAGTCCTCTTCAAAAGCCAGTAGCAGCAGTCAGTCAAAAGTAAGAATTTCTATTTAAATACTAGTCAGCACACACTATGCTGGATGCTTGAATACACCTGTATGTGTTTGTGAAGGAGCAAGATGAAGATTCAGAGTCAGTGAGAATGAGAGTCAGAGAGTTTTCATCCTCCTATTCACTCTCCGAAACAACTGGGTGAGGAACAGGCTTAAAGGAGGAGCACCTGCATCTCCACTGCCCCGCCTTGAGCAGCAGGTGCCTAGATACTTCAATTTACAATGATTCTTACATGAATTATTGATGTCTTTATTCACTTAATCATAACAAATATATTAAGTAGGCATTTCTAGTATTCCAGTTTGCAGAGAGAACAGACTGGGAGGCAAACAAGTCAGATAACCTGCAAGTCATATGACTCAAAATACTTGGATGCCGTCGAAAACCCAGCTTGTCTGACTGATGATCACTACTAGAGTTTGGATCACTAACCAGGAGCAGGGCACATATTGGGACACAATTTTCTTCCAGAAAACTTACGAGTATAACATATTTCACTTGCACGATGGATATACAATACATTTCAGGGATGCACACGCTTTGGTTTGACATTTTATAAAATACTGATTATTGCCACTTAACCATTTATGAAGTTATATCAAGTGTTTACTGAAACATTTGTGATAAGCTTTACAATTTCTTCAGTGAACAAAACACAAAGGTTGTCTCCTTCACTGAGCTTATTTTTTAAGAATTAATTTTGGAGAGTCAAGATTTGCCTTTCTTGTAGGATAATCAATTAACATCATTGACCCCACAGAGTGTTATGAGAATCTAAACCCATGCATGATTTGATGACAGAAATCTTCATATTTCAAAAGGTATAATCCATTCTATGAGCTATCTTGTCCCTCTGTAAGCAGCAAAATTTGTTCTTGAGAGATTAATAAAGAAACATTTTAACTCAATGGCAGCTATTCAGACTTTACAAAGGTAGGCTACTCTTTTAATTAAACAATATCATATTTCACAGAGAATAATTTCTCGTATATTTCATTTGTGTTAACAATTCACAGCATCTTTAGAACATTACCTCAGCTAGGAGCTTTTTTTTTCTTTCTCTTGGTTATGCTTCAGAAGGGATAATCATGAATGACAATGATCTTCGCAAGTTTGTGTGAAATGAAGAAAGCTACATTTCAGCACTTTTCTGAATTTCTCCAATTGGGAGCTAAAGAGTATGAACGGCCTGCATCCTTAGTTACCAAGAAGATGCTATCTTGTGCTGCTTAATTCAATAGAACCTTGAGATATCAAATAATCAGATGACTTTTGTGTCTGAAATACATCCTTCAGGTTTTAAACTTGCAGTGATTTATCATGAAGGTTAGACAGTGGCTTTACAACACATTTTACTGTGGTTTTCAAGTGATAACTTTTTAATGTACTGACTACTTGTCTAATTTGTATGAGGGTGCTTATTTATGAATGTTTTCCAAAGATCAGGTGGGGGTGTTGATTTGTCTTAGACAAATCAGTAGAACTACGCACATAAATAAGTGAGGTGAGTTCATAAAAACAGTTTTACTAGGTCCCAGTTAGAGCTTTTTTTTTTTATCACTTTAGAATAATTTCAGAACATCTAAAATCATTAGAATTTGGTATGATACATTTTCAGGTGTTTAATGCTGTGAGCTATTAGAGAAGGCTGATGTTGGTTGCTGGCAGCACAAATTGAGTCATCTCAGAGAGCCATTTTTAGAAACCTTTTCTTCTATATTTTCATTCGTCACCTTGCAGCTTAGTCAGTATGAGGTCTCCTCTGTGTGAACTGACAGTATGCCAATGCTTCCATGTAAAACTGAAGTACAGAACTTTGCCCTAAGGAATACAACAGTCTGGGGTTGAACTTTGATTAAAAAAAAAAAAAAGAATGGATTATGCCTGCTCATTAGTCAAAGCTCAATGGCCTTGTCTGCAGGGCATCAGTTTGTAAGTTGGATGTCATAGCCTTGTCACTTACTTGCTGTGTGACCTTGGGCAAATCAATTAACTTCTCTGTGCCTCAGGTTGCCCATTTGTATAATGAGGACTGTTATACACCTACCTTAAAAGGAAGATGGAAGGATTAATGAGGCAATGTGTGTAAAGCGCATTAAGCTCCATGGAAGAGAGGTGCTGTATAATTACAAGCTATTCTGACTGAATGTAAAAGACAGTAAAATGGAAGCATTATTTTATCTTTTCATGCAGAAGTTATTTCAACTGAAACAATATCTAGTTGAATCTTAAAGCGGAGTGCCTTACTTAACATATTTCAATTTTTAAGGATTTCCATTAATTATATATCAGATTTACCATATTGTAAGTTCAAGAATCAAGCCAATTATGCTCATTCACAGAATACAGATTACAAAATATTGAGCTTGATATTGTCTTGAATTTCTTCTTTTATCTAGATAGCACTGAGCTCAATTCAGGGAGATAGGTATCTATATGTTTCTTAAGTCTTAAGAGAGTGTTTCTAAGATATGTTAATGTAACCTACTATGGTTTTATTGCACAGACTTTCACATTAACAATATTGTTCCTTGGTCAATGAATATATATATACACACACACACACATATATATAGAATATATACACACATATATTCTCTATATAATATATTTTATATATTATAATATATCTATATGTAGATGGAATATATGTATTCTCAAGAGGAAAGAAAAATCTTTACATAGCACATTGAACTCTGATATACTTTGGAATAGTTACTAGATTATAGCTTTTTGACTATTCTAAATAACTCCATAATTTTCCATTATATGTCTGAGATCTATAGTTCTCAATAACAACATTTCTTTTGATTTTTAATCTAATTGTATTTTACTTATTCTTTATTTTTCTGGTTGTTCATCTATTGCAAGATCCAAAATTGTGAAGAGATATGGTTTTTGGTAGTGTTGCCACCAACAAGGTTTTTGAGTTGTTTGTAAGACACAAAATTTTGTAGTTGCTTAGTCAACTTGCTTGCAATCAAACAAGGTAGGATTATAACATAATGCTTAATTTCTATACTGATGTCCTACCTTGCTCTTCAATTTCTTCATTTCCTTATGTCCACTAGCTCATTGAGCCTCAACATGTCATTGCTGACACTTGAGATGACTTGGCAAGTGTAGTCATGTTATTACCCATATGAAACACAATTTTCTCCTTTTTACTGCCAAAGGAAATGAACCTGAAACAGAGAGCATCACGTTGCTTGTAGTTGAGGATATAGCAACTGGAGTCACAGATATGTTGGGAACAGATACAATTAATTCATTTACAAGACTTCATTCTGTGTATGTCCCATAAAATATTTCTTCAAAGGGTTAATGCAATATTACACAAGACAGTGCTAAGCAGAATTCCTGATATATTAAACATGTAGGATTTTGTATCTCTCTGGTTAAGACTGTGACTAGGTCATGTCTAATGTCATTGATTCATTATCCCAGGGTAATGCATCTAGCACATAGATTGTATTTTGATACAAGTTTCTCTAAACCTCAATTCCCTACCATTATTCAGAAAGTCTTTACCTAAATTTTATCAGTAAACAAATATTTATTAGAAAAAAAATCAGTCATTTTTCATTTTCTTTTTGTTTTTCTTTAAATTACCCTATATTATATAAGTCAATTACAGGCTAAAATTCTTGTTAAGTAATGGACTTTTCCATACATAGATACATATAAATTTATACCTCCTATCTTAAAAACATTTACACATATATTTCAGAAATAATTTTCAATAGGTTTATATTGTAATTTACTAATCAGTTGGTTGAAGATGTCTGTTAAAAATCACGAAAATAAGTAAGCCATGCAAATATTTATTATTTGTTCATTCATAGATTAGTACTAACTCTTAAGAGAATACCTCTTGATTTTCGTTTAATATTTATTTCATTTGCTTGAAAAGCAGAGGAGAGAGAGAGAGAGAGCGAGGAGAGCTAGAGAGAGACTCTTCTATCCAAATAGCTTCAAAAGCGAACAGATTGGGGTCAGGTTGAACCACAAGGCAGGAATGTCATCCAGGTACTTCACGTGGGAGGCGAAAGTGCAAGTGTCTGAAACAGCATGTACTGTATTCTAGGTGTGTTATCTGGAAGTGGGCTCAGAAGCTGCTGACTTGGGTTAAGAACTGGGATTAGAACATGGCACCACAAAGCCACTTCCTGTTCTCGTGATTTTTGTTTGAATTTTGGGACTTGCCTAAAGAACATCTGTCCAAGCAAAAAGGTTGTAGAAAGTTAGGATATGTGCTCATCTGTTTGTGATACAAAAAACGATGGTTATCATAAAGCAGATAGAGAACAACCTTTCAGAATTCAACAGCGATAAGATATTGTCCAGAGTACAAAAACAGACTTTTCCGAAGAAGAGGGAATTTCAGTGAAATTTACAAATGGTAAGATAGGGAGAGTTTCTAGTTAAATCAAGGAGATTTGTGCAATTTTTTTCTCAAAAAAACACTATACCCTTGCATATTTCTGCATCCATTGACTCTTACTGAGTTTTATTTTACAAAGAAGGAATTTTAAATTCAGAGAAAGTAAAAAGCTTGACTGGTAATATAGGTTAATTTTCTTATCCAAAGCTTGTCCTTAGGTCGAGATGGCTAGGGTTTAGGTGTGTAATCATCAAGTCTCAGAGGAGCTATGGATCACTTCATTCTTTACTGCACTTATTAAGGATCAGGTTAGAAGTGGCTTTCAGATAACACAGAAACAGTTTTCCCTGATTTACATCATGTGAATTCCTCTGTGACCTTGAGTCACTTTCTATAACTCTCTGGATAAGTTTCCTGTCTGCAAAAGTTTGATAATCATATTTAGCTCCCAAGTGAGAAAGAAACTGGCTTGATTCCTAATGACAATTAGAAATGTATGGCCCTTGGTAATTTTTAAAACTCTAAATCTCTGTTGGCATATCTATATAGATTTGATAATGCTATTTATCTTTTATTATTTTATAAGGATTAAAAATAATACATGATGAAATTTAATGAACAGTCTGTTAAGCAGGGATAATATTACTTTATCCTTAGGATTGTTGTGTGGATTAAAATAAGTAACAAAAATGATACGAATATTTTGCAATGTGAGCATATAAATATTTGTATACTGAGAAAAATCATACTGTTATTAAATGCACACACAACTATATGTATATGTAATGTCTGTGTAAACATGCATGCATTCATATGTATATGTAAAGCCTGCATGTAGCCTTATCTATACTGATTGTTAAATGCTAAAAAATGAACCATGTTAAAATAAAAGACTATCTTATCCTGATGCATATTCCTTCTTAAATGTAAAGTCCATATAAAAGCAATTCACTTCTCCATGAATTTATAGAAAAATGAGTCTAGTTCTGGACATATTGTTACATTATATTTTCATATTATGTTTAGATTTAATTGAACTTCAATTTAACATCTAGTAATATCTATGCTTTTTGACATTGACTTTTTAGACAAAGCATGGCTGTCATAATTTAATTGAATAGTTATGTAATTTTGAGAATGTGAATTTTTTTTACTTTCTATGGATTCAAGCATAAATCTTTGACCCTTTCCCATGATTTTGTACTTATTCAGGGAAAAAAAATCGAAAGTCCAAAAGTGAAATCACTGAATGGCCAAATACATGGATTTTCACAATTTTTCATACACAAAACCAAACAGTTCTCCAGGATTGTGGTTATGTCTCTTTGGTAACATTCTCAACTTTAACTAAACCCTTCCTTGGAAAGACATATTTTTGTTTTCTAACTGGCAGCTACTCTTCAGTCTCACATTAACTGTTCTTCTGAACGTCAAAGCTCTGTAGACTATACACACAATTATTTTTTGCATTAGAAGAGCCTTATCATTTATGAATATGAAAAAGTGAATTTACTCTTGTTTACCTGTGTGCTCAATTTGTTTTTATGATGTTTTCATGTGTATAAATATTCAGAAAGTTTCCCTGAAACTGAGGTTTAAAGTGATCTTCCTAAATCCAACATTTATTTAACATGCCAAGTTTAGCAAACTATACACGTTTATTCATACCCACTTTTATTGCATTTAGACTGAAAATATTTCTGCCACTAAAATGCCCATCAGAGTAGAGCCCAAACTTGAAACTAACTATAGAAGAATATTTTAGAAGTTGGAACACTGAAAACCTTTAAATCTCTTCTGGAAATGACCTGAATTTAATCTTTTGAGATACAATTATTCTGTTTGCTTGTGTCAGCCTTCTGAAACCACCTGCTCTTTGTTTATAGCTTTCCAAAATTAATTTTTCATTAGGAGCTGAAGGATAAAATACTATTTTGCTGGATATAGAATTCTTAGAAAGTGACATTATAAATATGAACAATTTTCTATAAATGAATCTATACTAATTGATGAGTGATTCCGTATAACTTAAATGTACCAACATAATAAAGACCACATGGAGATTACTTAGTCCTTTTATAATTTGTATAATTTGGAAATTATACTTAGATTTTTTCTAGAATGTAACTATTTCTAATTTTTAGTGGTAATATTTAATTTATATTTCTGCTTTATTTCTACAAAGTCACTGTTGAGTAATTTGGAGACTATTTCCATTTTTTAGATAATTTTGTTATTTCAAATTCCTTCCTTATAATTTCATCATTGAAGTTTCCTGACAGAGATTACACGGAAAACCCATCATTCCGAAAGCCATCTTTATAGTTCCTCTGGAAAGGTTTATTGTCTCTTAAAAGTAGTAAAACTAACGGGCAGTAAGAGTATGGAAAGTGAGGACATTAGGTAGATTTATGAAGGGGAGAGCTTGCTAAGTAGATCCTGAGTCAAACTACTTCAGATTAAAAAAGAATTAAATTTTTTCTTTTTATTTTCTTCTTATTTATTTTGTAAAGCTATGCAAGGTCATGCGTGAGCTAAAAGTTAAGGGGAAATGCAGGGAAAGCTGTAGAGCTCTTCCATACACAGACATCAGAGCAAAATGATTTCAGTGAAAAGTTGATAAATGTAAATGCATCTGTTATCCATCAAATGTTGATGAAAAGAGGCATAGTTTCAAAAAGTTTGTTGTTTGAAAGTCAGAAAAGAGAGCAAGAGAGAGGGAGAGAGAGAAAAAGAGAGAGAGAAAGGAATCTTCAATCAGTGGTTTCGTTTCCCAAATGGTTGCAACAGCCATATATAATACCTTGGCTATCCAAGGTATAGGATGATCAAAATTCTGAAAACTGGAGATAAAGAAGATATCCTGAAATAGCTTATAGTAGAAAATCAATTTCATTTTGGCAGACTTTTATCTGAAACCATAGAATCTAGAAGTAACAGTGTAATATTGACGGGCTGAAATTAAAAGCAAAGCAAAACAAAACAAAACAAAAAAACCCACAAGAATAACAAAAAAGGAAATGAAGTCTGCCAACTGTAATGTCCATATCTGGGCAAATCACCTTTTGCATGATAGCGAAATGAATGTATCAGAGGTTAAAAGAAAAGTCAAAAGAATGTGTTCTAACATATCTACTCTTGAAAAAAGTTTGAAGCAACTTCTTTAAACAAAGGGTGATGATGAATGAACCTTAAGTATTAAGGAGAAAGAGGGAACAAATGAGTACACAGAATAGACTAATCTTTTCCTCCCACTGTGTGTGTGTGTGTTCACAGTGGGATATAGAATATATAGAGCAATGGAAAAAGCAACAAATCAAAACATAAAAGAATATTGGAAGAAATAATGACTTAAAATATTCAAAAATTTGGTTACAATGACAGAAGCATAGGTTCAAGCTGTTTAAACATATGTGATATCATGATTTTTCCCACACCCCTTGCTCTTTTTTTAATTTTTATATTAATTTTTGTGAAAACATACTTAAATTATTTGACAATCATAACTTAATCCTCCCTTTAATAAGAAAGCCAACAAGTAGTAGATAGCCTGTAAGTGGTAAGCTACAATTGTTTTCTTCAGGAATATAGACAAGAATTATTGACAATCAAATCTCAATACAGCAATTTCATCCCTATATAAATGCATTTCTTATTTCATATGCTAATTAACAAAAAACAAAAAAGAAAGTCAGATTCTTGTCTTTTATGGACTGTCTTATTTCACTAAGTATAAGCAGCCCTGACTGTGTATTCTCCCCAGTATATTTTGATTATTCTTCCACACTTCTTTTCAGTTCCTCACATATGCCCATCCTCAAGCTCAGCCCGAGTACTGTATTGACCCAAGGTGTACTCATGGTGCAGGATATTCCTCTTTCCTCCTAACTGCAGCACTGGGGGATGATGAGCACTCAAACTTTGAATTCAAATATTAATTTCCAGTAACACTTGAAAAATTTTAGGAAAGATGATGCATTTGCTGTGCTTATTGAATTAATAATTTTGCACCTTTGGATAGTGTTCCTGTCCCGAGTGACCCTGTTCTCATGGGTGTGATTGTGTACTTGACCAACAGTAGATTTTGATCATACCATATGCTCCATAAGGACAATGTTGTTTCTGCTTTCTTCATTGTTGTATCCATGGTCCAGGTGACTCTGCCTTTACTCATCTTTCCCTCTGATTCCTCATGCAATATCCTTTCATCTTTTCTTCTCCTCAAGTTCAGAAATCACCCAGAGATTTTATTTTCAAATAAACATTGTTATCTTGATTGGTTCTTATGTTTTCTCTTTTATTTAATACAAAGAGAATAAGTTTAATGCATTCCATTGGCACAGCTCCAAGATGACAACCGTATCCTTCATCTGCTTGTTCCCCTCTGATACTCCTCCTTTTCTGTTTCAGTTTTTGCAAAAATGTAATTTTAATCCACTCTTAATTCACAGGAATAATTTGCCAATAACCAATATTCAGCAAGTTAAAAAATGGAAAACCAGACTTCTGTGGAAATATAAAAAAACTAAAAATGACAATCATATCCCAAAACAAACATTTCATTCCTATCTTTTTTTAAATATTAAGCATTAGCAGTCACATTTAAGGGAAGACATATTTGTCTGAAATTGGCTTATGTCACTTCAAACCTATATGATTCTCCTTCACTTAAAGCAAATCAAACCCAATATCATCCAAACACCAGAATCTTCACACTCTTCTAGCTCTGGGAGTTAAGATTTTCCTTCACATTCACATGTCTGTAGGGAGTAGTCCATGCCTGCTGAATTCCATTCAGTTGGCATCTGTTCACTGAAGCTCCAGCCTCCAGCAAGCTATAAAAGCAACATCAGTACAATCAAGTCAGTGAGTTTTAGATACAGTATATTTTTTAAACCTGCTCTTATAAGACATTTCAGTAATAGTTGCTCTAGTCTTCAGTTTCGTGACTCCCTGCTCTGAGCTATGCTTAACTCTCTACTCATTCCTTCCTTTGCTTAGAGGAGCACTTACCCAAATTTGCACTTTGGAGTTAGTCAAGTGCAGATCCTACCATTATTCACAAGCTAGACACATACAAAAATTTACTGATACCCTAGGTGACATAAAACTGCCTACGTGTAGATTCCACAGAAAATCATGCTGCTTCTGTATGACCATGGTTGATTGGTAATCTCAAAATCCCCAGAAGCTTTGCAATATTTGTGGCAATATTAATCACGGTGATCCTTTGCCCCCATCTGATGATTTATAGTAAACTATGAGTAAGAATAGGCCCTAGGTGATAATGAGGTAATTCAAGATGAAGTCAGCTGAGCTATGATCGCTAGCCAGGGGATTGGAGGACTGGAGCCCAATGCAACTATTCCCTGTGTAACCTCTGGGGGCAGGAGGCATGTAATTTGAGTCCTGTAACCAATAGTTGTCAATACTGCATACCTAATAAAACTTCAATAAAAACTCTGTACTTGAACCATGGATAGATTTTTGCAGTAGGAGTATAATGTGTATCATCACACATCAATATGCAGAGATATTAACATGATGAATATGATGAGGAAACAGCAAGAGCTTTTTGGACTCTTCCATACATTACCCTGTGTGTCTTTCCCATGAAGTCATTGTGATTCGAAAGGTTTTATCATACCAAAATTTAATCGTAAGTTTAATACTTATGATCTCTGTGTGAACCTTTCTAAGAAATTGTTAAGCCTGAAAAGACAGTGGATTTCCCCAAGTCAGTACAATCTGATCAAAGTGTGAACTAGGGACTCCTGAATTTGCACTAAAGCAGAAATAAGACTGGTCTTACAGAAGACTGCCGTTAACCTGCAAAATTTGATCAAGATCTGGGATACTTGGTGTCAGCAATTTAAGTCATTAGCCTAGAGTCCTTCATTTCAGATCATTATATCCAACTTTTAATTAGTATTTTCCCTTAAACAATACAGAGTCAACAGCTGGTTAATCTTAACTAAACTCATGAACTTTATTTTTTCTTTCTATTTTTTTGTGCAGAGATTCCAGTACTGAAGAATCACTTTAAAAGCAACAGGATCCTTCCAAGAGGAAACATAGTATCATAGTTAACTATTTGTATTCTTTAACCACTATATAAATATTGGCTTTGCTGCTATGAAATTTAAGCACCATGCCATTTAAATCATATGTATTACATATAATAAACATATCAATATATATTAAATATATATGAATATATATCTGAATTTATTGCATACAATTCACTCAGTGTTGAATCTATACTTCTGCCATTTTAACCAAAGTTTTGAAATTTTTAAGTTATTATTTCTTTCAATATTTTGATTCGTTATGTTCTCTATTCCTGTTAATGTCGATGAAACAAATATTAGATATTATGTTGACACACAAGCCTCTAAGTTCCCTCTCTCTCTGTCTTTTTTTTCCTGCCAGGGCCATCTCCCTTGGCATTATCCATCTCAGACCTTCTGAAAGTGAAACTGTTTCCTTTGCCCCTAATTATTTCTCTTACTCTCTGATATATCATCAGGTTTCCCAAACATTTCTATGACCTGTCTTGGTGTTTTGAAGAAAGGTTTCCACTAATATAAGGCAAGATAGGGCTTCCTGTGCTATTGCTGTTGCTAGGGAGGGAAAACATTTGATGTTGTCATCTTTGTTTTGGTGGTCTTGGCTGTGTAACATGCACTGGGTGCTTTTTTTTTTCATATTTGAAACTATTTAACATTATTTGTAACCTTCACTTATTGCTGTTAGAGGTTTTGGTGTTATTTTGAGAGTTTGTAATTGTACTAGGCTGGGAAAAAGAAGAAAAGATGAGTATATTTTACCTGTCTAGACTAAAATTCTCTATGAGGTTACGTAATATTTCTTCTTGATAATAATAATAAAAAAAAATCCAAAAAATTTGTCTTATTTCTGTTTGGACTACTATAAATTTTGGTTTCTCACAACTTCTGAATCGAAGAAGGTACCATGAAAAATATAAACATTTATTTTCTGATATGGAAAAGTAATTTGGTGGTTGCAAATAGGGCATTTATGACATTTAAAATATAATCAGTTAAATTATGACTCAAAAACTTCACCTATTCAGAAATTATTTCAATATACATGTGAACAAAATTTGGGAATCTATTAAATGATGATTCCTACTATTTGAGTAATTAGAAAAATCTCGAGAATTTCATATATGTTGGTTTCTTGTATGCAGGGGGGAAATAGAAACAATTATCAGGCAGATTAATGTTTTACATATCTGCCAATTACTAAAGTTCAAAATTATCCAGCAATTTTATGTAGCACTGTTTGCTTAGATTCACAAAACTTCATCTTAACCCCCTACTTATCATTCTCTAATTTAAAATTCTATTATTTGTGTGTGTGTGTATCTGCAGTTTGAACATTATCATTACTAAATTTGTATTGAATGTCCTGCCAATGTTATTTCAATAAAGGCATGTGGCAACCATTTTCTACTACAGGTGAACGTTATGAGATAGTCAAGAAAGATATAGTTTGTGCTGTATTTATGTTTATTATAAAAGACGAATTTATAGTTATTATTTTTATATATTTTAAATTATGCTCTATTTTATAATCAAATAAGATTGTTTATGTTCCTCATTGTTGCTGAAGCATGTGTAAGCCAAATGCATAATGATATAATTTATAATGGATGCATAAAAAATTATTAATAGATGAAGTATCAGGAAAAATTCAGTTTTCCCTGGGGGTAATAAACCTTATTGGCAAAAATGAAAATCTGACACTATAACGTTGAAAAAAAGTTCCAAGGAATCTTTTATATTGCTATGTATATTGGCTGCCTCCTGGGCTATGCTAGACTCTAACTTCTGCTTTCTACACTATAATTTAGCACCAGGAACTCACTCTTAGCTAATGACACTATCCTTTGAGCAATACACTAATAGATCATGGACTGATGATGTTCATTAATGATGAATCACACTAATATATCATTTTCTCTGTCACACAGGTGTTTTATCAGATTAATTTCATCGGTGCAATGACCTGTGATGATGATGCATTGCTTAAGGATAATGCAATTCAGAAAGAAATGAAATTTGAAATTAAACCTGTATTCAGCAGCTTCAAAGCACTATTGAAAAACTTTATGGAAACAATAGATATGGATATGATGTGCATTCAGATGTTAAGTGTATCCTCAGGTACTTATAATGTACAGAACAAAGCAGCGCATATTTCTAATTAGAAACTTTTTTTGAGGAGGAAATAACACATTACAATTCTACAGCTATAACTTTTGATATCTTAACAACAGGTTCCACTCAAATCCAAAAGAATTTGAAATACATATCAATTTTTCTTTCTTTGGACACTTAGTCTGGTAAATATGCTTTTTGTTTTCTCTAGTAAGTAAATAAAAAAGATTTAAGAGTATATTTAGTTCAATGTAAAGAGATCTTTTCAAGTTTACTATGCATATATGGTTAACAGGAATATTTTAAAATGATATTTTCTCTTTTTATATATGACTAAAAATTTTTAAACATAGTTAAGAGAATTTTAATTAGACTACAGAGAGTGATAAGGAAAAACATTAACTAATATGTTAGAAGTACATTTACGTTTCAATTATAAAATTGGATCTAAATTGGTGTTCTATTAATTACTTCATGATTATTACCTATATGATATTGAAGATATTTTAAGTATACAGTTAATTATGTATTCTTTTTGAAGATAGCAAATGTGTCACTTTTCTTCAAATGAAAACCCAATTCTTAATCAGTTTCAAATTTCTCTACTTTAAAATTCCAATAATCAATTTTAGTCTTGAGTGCTTGTCACCATGTTTAAAATGACCAAGACACATGACCAAGTGATAGGCATGGTTTCTTCAACATCCATTTACAATAAACTCTGTTCATCATATTCATAGTTTAACATAAATGACCCCTTTGGATTTAAGTCACTTAGCAAGCTTATTCACTTAGGATCCATTTCAGCTCAATTTGTTTTATGGTTCAGAGTTAGATATTATGTTATCTTTTCTAGTTGGAACTTGAATCCTTCACTGATCTATGTTTATTCCAAATTCAACTTTCTCTGATTCAAATGCTATGTTTTATTTCTTTCTTCTTAGAACTTTATTTTTAGTCAGTTGTAACTTGTAACTACATTATATTTTATATTCCTTTAGTAACAGGAAAGACAAGGGCATCTCCAACACTCTAGGTTTTATAAAACATTACATTGAAGAAATACTATATATTTTAAGCACAAGAAGAAACTGATACTTCAGTTAAAAATTATATGAGGCTAGTTCCTGTAGCATATATTTAGAGGTGGGGCATCTAGATTAAAAAAAAAATGCGTAGGACCTGGTGGCGTGGCCTAGTGGCTAAAGTCCTCGCCTTGAATGCGACGGGATCCCATATGGGCACCGGTTCTAATCCCGACAGCCCCGCTTCCCATTCAGCTCCCTCAAGGCCCAGAGCCTTGGGACCCTGTACCTGCATGGGAGATCTGGAACAAATTCCTGGCTCCAGGCTTCGGATGGGCGCAGCTCCAGCTGTTGCTGTTACTTGGGGAATGAATCATTGGATGGAAGATCTTCCTCTCTGTCTTGCCTCCTTTATGTATATCTGACTTTCCAATTAAAAAATTAGATAATTAAATCTTTTTTAAAGTAAGTGTAGGCTGAAGTAGGTGATGGTAAACTACCACAAATTTAACCAAACACGTCATATGAGATATGGTATGTTTTGAGGGGCAAATTAATAAGATCTCTCTTATTGGTCTAGTATTATGACAGTATTACCACAATCTAATTGTAATCAGTCTTACCCTAAAGGACAAGAAAGGAAGATTATTATTCCTACTGGGCAGAAAATAGTTATTCACTTCACACAGGGGGAGATATAAAGATGAACCCTACAGTTCAAATATAGATAGATATAGATTGCTAGATAATTATGTCCACACACATCTGTAATAAGCTTGGTGCATTTATTATGAAAGAAACAAGATTAGAAGCAGGAAGAAGTCTGAGAGAGTGACACGTATGTTGTGTGAAAATGAAACAAAGGATATTTCCTATTATTCTCTTCCCTATAGTTTTCTACAAAAAGAACTTTAGCAATAAGTGGCCTAGACAGCTCATTCTGCACAGTCAATCAAGTTCCCTTTATCTCGATACAAAAGCCTTGGTTATAAAAACGGACTTGTCATCGTGGGAGTTATGGCTTGGGTTCAGTAAAATGAGTGCATGCCTGGCCATGCTCTTCTACGTAAGAGAGTGAAGAATGCCCAAGCTACCTACAATGGAATTGGCATCAACATCTTAGTCTACTTTTGCATACTTGAAAGGATTTAGAGACCTGCCAAAGTTTGCTAAGCATTTATTGGTGGGGAGAAGATTTTCAAGGCTTCAATAGTTATCTTGGAATCTATATTGCTCTGATCATTGAACCCAAAAGGTGAATTCACAGGCACATACCCAGAATTATTTTCCTAATGCTTTTGCTAGCCAAAGCAAAAGTTTTAATCACCTGGAGTACTTGTTAATTTAACATTGAGTGAAAGTGAGGAATTTAATTTATTGCAAAGCAATTATGAATATGGGATCATGACCATGATTTCCACTGTTCTTGTCATTAATCCCATCTGTGTGAAGGGAAAGAATAATAAAAGAAGGAAATAGCCTATTAAAGGACCAGCTCAGGCAACTGATTGAAAGTATCCTTCCACAAATACATGTTTTTTAAGCTTTTAATACGTGGTGACAGTGCTTTGTTCCTAAGAGTTAAGATATAAAAGTCTAAAACTTCAATTATACAATTAGTACTGGCTCTCTCTCAATATCTTTGAATGAACAACCTACCAAATGGGTGGTTTCTTCACTCAATGCGTAGGGTTTTCTGGATTAGATAGATATACTAGATGCCAGTGCAAAATTATTTTACAAAGGGAACACAGAAATTGAACTTATGACCATTGCTTGGCATATTAGGATTCCTCCATGTGGGTAGTCATTAGACAAATTTAAAAAAATGGATGTTATATTGAGGATGTTAGTGAAAAGTTCACCATCAAGAAACATAATTTTGGGGGAAACTATGAGTATGCATAACTTGGAAGTGGAAGTTCCTCAGCAATGACTCTCTAGGTTCATTCCTGCCTTGTCAAAAGGGCAAAGAACAACTGCCACAACCACAAGAGGACAATAAGACAAGTGAGGACTTGCACTTCTTCTAAGGAAGAAATACTAGGTTAGACAACTAGGTAGGACACCCAGATCCAATATAAAGGACTTGTACCATGGATGATGAAAGAAGAAACAGAGGAATATTAGTCATGGCTCTAAGGGCATCTGCTGCTGGAGTAGAAACTGTATCCAACTGTCTTTCTCCTACTAAATAAATTTTGTACTTTTTTTTTTTTAAGAAACTGGGCTGCACCATATCAAGGCTCAGTAACAGAGTGACTTGGAAGTAGTTATTTGAATGGTGTAAATAGTTGATTGTGTTGGGCACCTTTTGACATCATGAACTTCGATAGTTTTTTCTTTGAGAGCTTTCTGCCTGCTTGGTCTGTGTGAGGGCTCATAAGGACATGACATGCTCTGTCCCTGAGGTGCCCCCTGGCAAAGAGTCTTAGAACACTAGGTCTTCAAACTATTCTGTTTACTGGCCATACAAGTGAGAGCAGTGGGCTGCGTCCCAGTTTTCTTCCCTGTCCTTGGACCAGCTGTCCTGGGAATTCCTTCCTAAGCAGCTTTGAGAAGTCGCTGTGGTCCCATGTTACCTGCCAGTCATACATGGGATATGTGACCTGTAGCAGTTTTGGAGGATCCAGAGAAATAGAGATGTCTTCTAGTCAATTACAGTGCCATTGTTGAGTGGGAGGATTTTGGGGAGATGTGCCTGTGTCTTTGCCTTCCCTTTTTCTTGGGCTATAAAAGTTGTGTTTGCATTGCAATGAGCAGACATGCTTGACCAATCTGTCTCCTGTGATTTTTGCTGAGGAACATCATGATCTCCTCTCTCCAGTGCTTGCAAGAGCCTGCTGGCCAGCACCTAGGAGATTCTTCTTCCTCCAGGAACTCCTGAGCCAACGACTTTTAAGTAGCTTTCTAAAAATGGAAAGAAAAAAAAAAAAAGACAATGGTTTACTTGGTCTTGCTTTCAGCTCCAGAAATTCTTGTTTCTCTGGTATACCTATGAAGATTGACTGTGAATACCCAGTTAATGCCAATATGAAAATAAATGGCTAAAACCAGATATGGTTGTCATTAACTAATAGGAAAAAAACATGCATTCAATGAATGCATGTCTTAATGTCTTCAGTTGGGATAATCCCAAGATGTATTTCAGATTGCAAAAAGCTCAGATCCTGTCAGCATGGCAATGGACAACAATAAGATATATTTTAATTGGCTAGTTCTTCTTCCTTGTTAAAATCTCCCACATCCTTACTGCATCTCCCTATGACTACATACCAAATGACTTACATGCCTGGGGCCCTTGTCTGAGCTTCTCCTCAGGAGAAAATCAGGCAAAGAACCCAAGAAACCCATGCAATTAGTGTTTATCTTGAACGTGTTGAACAAAGTGAAATCAATAATCCAAGGATTTTTAACTGAAACACAAAAAATATAAAGTCAAACCAATCATCATGTGTTTTCCCACCTCAATATATTTCACAGTTTATTTCAGCAGACTTTATAATTGAGCTTTAAAAGATAAACTTTGTATGTGTTTGTGAACATAAACAATGTAAATCAGTAGGAACAGAGGAAAGTGCCCTTGGGAAGAATGGGCACTCTATAAAAATTAAGCCTGTTAGAAAAGGAAATGGGACAGAAAAACAAATATTAAGTATACAAATACATGCTCCTCTTCACTAAAAAGAAGTTAAATAAAAGCAGAAGAATTATTAAACATCACTTTGAAAAATCAGCTTGGAAAAGATTAGACTAGTGTATACAGTAGAGAAGAAATCTGGGATTTGTCCATATATCCAGGTGCAAAATTGAAAAAAAAAAAAAAACTATTGGGATTTACTGATTGAATCTTACTTGCTAAATTAGTGAGGGACACTGTGGTTTGTCCTCCATAATTTCAGAATGGGGATTCTTTTCAGAAAAGACCAGGAGTATGATAAATGCTTAAGACTTCAAGCTGTTTAACCTTATGAGGAGGTTTGGAAATGGAGTTGAAGCACAGAACCAATGATTCCATTAATAAAGGCTGCATAATGAGACATGACTGAAGAGGCTACACTTGGATGACAATGTAGTTCCTGATGTGTAAACGCTGAAGTTCAGGAGGACCTGGAACAGCATTCTAGCTTCATGGAAGCTCAGCTTCCTGGATCTCACCAGCCTCACCCTTTGTGCATCATTTATAATAAAACAGATATCAAGTAGATTATTTCCTTGGGCTTTGTGAGCTGTTCTTAAAAATTATCTATACTTAAATGGTTTATGGAAATGCCTGGATTTACAGCCAGTCAGTCAGACTTTCTCTTGAAAACAGGAGCCAGGAACTCCATCCAGGTCTCCTATGTTCATGACAGGGATGTAACATCTTGCTGCCTTCCAGCATGCATATTAACAGACAGCTAGAACATAAAGCTATGGCTGGTTAATATCGTAATTGAATTTTATGAATATTATAATTGGCCAGTTATATTTTAAAATAGGCTAGTTGCATACTGTATTGAGGATGTCACTGAATGATACACATTCTTATTCATTCCTGGTGGCAATGCAAACTGTTAAATTGCTATGATGACAATTTGACATACTCTGTCAAAGTAGTATGTGACCCCTCCAATCATTCCATTTTAAACTTAGTCTACAAGCTCAGACATTCTAGTAAATGTAAAAGATTAAATTATTCAACATTATATTTGGGGACAAATAAAAGGTTAGTGAATACTTGACCCAGTATGAAAATAGCATGCATATACAGAGTATATGCAAAAATATATAGTACACTAATAATGGAGAAGGTGTTTCAACTGATGATTCAGCAGATACAGGATAGAAGTAGGAAGAAGTCTAATTTGTACCTTGTATGATTTTCAGTTGCATACTTTTCAATAATTTTTCTTTTGGATATAAACTATTGAAAAGTTATCCTCAAAATAGGAAATTAATCATTAACCTACTTAAAGATTACACATTATAGAAACAACAAATATACATGTTTATTCAATTTTGTAGAATGTATGTCATTATGAAAATGACATGTAATTATGAACAAAAGAAAAATCAGTAGTGATGGAATTAAAATATAGTCTAATTTTCAATCCTGTACTATTGTTATTAAGTAATGAGTTTCGCTTTATAAAAACTAATTTGAGATTGAGTTGGAGAAAGCATTAAATAGATTATCCAAAATGATGCCTCTTGCACTCGAAAACCAGTTATCTGTTTTGAAAAGTTTATGTAATTTTGTTTTTATATGAAAGACAATGGTCCAGAGATGAGGAGAAAGAGAAAGTGAGAGATGGTCTTCCTTCCACCTCACTCCCCGAACACTTGCACTAGATGAGGCTGAGCCAGGCTGGAGCCAGGAGTTAGGCACTCCATCCAGGGATCCTATGTGGATGGCAGGTCCTAAGTAATCGAGCCACCATCTACTGCCTCTCAGGGTGCATGTTGCTGCTTCACAAATAGCGACTGACTCCAGGGATTCCGATACGCAATGTGGCCACTCTAAGTGGTAGCTTTAGATGTGGTTTGCCACATTTCTACTACTGTAATTATTTTTCCAATATCCATTTAAATATTTGATTTAAAATTGATTCCTGGATAACTTAAAGACATATAAATTCACAAATGTCTGATTTTAACACAACCGGAATTTATATAATTTCCTGCACAATTTTAATTTTAAATATCTACAATTCTTGTGTTTCTAATTATCATTAAGACAATTAAGTCAGTATAGCGATAAATTAACTGCAAGCAAAGAAAACAAAGAAATGGATTTTAATTCAGTATAAAGAGGTACATTCTTATACTTCAGGAAATGGAGAGCAAGCATTTTGAACCGGAATTCATGTTTTCATTTTGTACAACATTATTTTTATAACAATTTTCCATTCCAGTTATAATGTTTTTCCTAATAATTGGCTAAAACAAAAGACTAATGTTTCAACTGTTGTCTATGTTAAAAACAAAAGAAACAGCATACATCATCTACTTCTAAGTTTTTGTGGATTAAACTATGAGTTAGTGCACATATTTTACAGGATTCCTATGGTCTCCAGGAACAATATGGAAGGGAATAATTGTTAACTGTCAGATCACAATGTATTTCTAATCACATTCCTTCAGTAACATGTGTTTTACGTTGTTAATAAATCTTGCCTGAAAAACAAAACTCTGAAATGGAATGTAAAAAGCCCATTCTTTCAAGTGATTTTAACTATTCATGAAGGCAGCACCTCATCGGCACTTAGAATGTAATCAAAATACAAATGATGCATGAGAATATCATGCCTAAATTCCAATTTGGAGTATCTCTAACATACACAAGTGTTACCATCTTTAAACACAGTAAACTTGCCACCACGTAAGACAATTTTGTAAAGTCTAGTTAACTAAACTTAAATTTTTTTAAAAAATTCATCCACCTTAGTTTTATCTGTGGATTCCCATTCTCTCAAAACTCAAAACTCAAAACTCTTTTGTATCAATTTCTTCACATCTTCTAATTAATGTTCACACTGTCTACAACTAAAATCTGGATTAATACAGAGGAAAATGAACTGATTCCAAAATAATTGTTTCAAAGCAGTATTTGCTCATTTTGTCCCCATTTAAATCCTATTAGCAGTTAGATCAAACACCCCTTTATGGACATACAGTCATATATGTCTGATTTATTATACAAGTGCTATTTTGTTGCTGTTGTTGCTGTTGATGTTGTAATATGTTTTCACTTATTCCAACAACCGTCATTACATCTTTCCGTCCAATACTTTAGGATAATGATCTTTCATTCTTTAATATACCAAAGAAGTAGAAGCTGTACTTCTATATTTCACAAAATATTTTCTCAAACTATCCACATGATCTATTTCAGAATGTCTCTTGGTTTATATATTTTTTTGATTCTCTTCTACATAGTGCCTTTCATTTTCCTTTGGTTGCATGTTCATGTTATTGTGAATTGATAGCTTCTTCATTATCACTACTGTATGTATATATGTTTGTATGTATGTTTGTATGTATGTATTTATATTCACTGTAACGGTAGAGACAAGAAGAGATGACAGAGAGCAGGATCTTCCAGCTGCTCATTCACTCCTCAAGTAGTTACAATGGCTGGAGCTAAGCCAATCTGAAGCCAGGAGCCAGGAGTTTCTTCTGTGCCTCCTGTGTGGGTGAAAGGTCCCAAGGCTTTGGACCGTCCTCTACTTCTTTCTCTTTGCTGCCAGCAGGGAGCTGGCAGGGAAGAAGAGTGGCCTGGACATGAACTGGCTCCTAAATGAAATCCCATCACTTGCAAGGTATGGATTTAGTCGCTGAGCCATGACCCCAGGCCCATCACTATTTTTCTGTGGAGAGAGAAGAGGAAAGAAATAAAGAAGGACCTCATAATAACTCCTTTACTCTACAAATACCTACAATACCTATGGTATTGATCTCCCAATCATCCTTTCAGCCTACTACAAATGCCCAATAGCACTACTGATTTCTGGAGCTAGGCTGGAATACACTGATCATCCCTGCACATGTCAGGAACCAAGCGAAGCGTCTGTCAACATCAAGCCCAGGATCTGCATCAGCAGGAAGTTCGAGTCAGGAGTTACAGCTGGAAAATAAACCAAGGTATTTTGATTTGGGACACATGACTTTTAACTGATGTCTTAAACAATAAATCACATGCCTTCCTATTTACTGTACTGATTAAATAATTATGTTTTTATCAAATACATGAGAAGCAAATGAAATGTCTATGAAAAAAATGATGTACTAAAACTCATGTAGTACTAGTTTCACATATTAAATTCAATTTATTCATTCATTTATATCATGTAGGTTACAATTCAATACCTAGTTCAATGCAGCATCGATATGAATGAGAACTGGTTTGGAATAAATTTATTAATTGGGAATGGCATAAATTAGTTATGTTTGATTTGTCACACATAAAATATATATTTTATTTTTCCTACATTTTGATTATACAACTGCTGATTCTGGACTCTCTGCGATTGTCCATGTCCACAATGATGGACATATGACTGTGTATGAAGAACTATACTTTAGTAATGATATAGAGGAACTAGGTGGGAGGGGGTGGAATTGAGGCTGGGATAAGGGAAATACCAGGAGCCTATGGAACTGCATCATAAAATGATAATAATAAAGATAAAATGCATATATATATATATATACTATATACACATGACAATTTACAAATAAATCGCAATTTGAATGTGCAACACATATTCCAAGATATAAATCAATTATATATGTATATATATCAATATATATCAATATCAATATATAATATAGAGTATAATATATAATACAGTCTGCACATCTGACTCTGTATTGAAGATCAGCCCAAATCATTTGTGAAGCCACCAGAAGGGTAAATGAAGCCAGAATTTGCAATCCGAGCAGGTACTATTATCTATAATTAAATTATGGATTATGATAACTTTATTACCCGTCAGTCTGGTATTAAACAGTGTGAATCACATCATGGAGGCTCTGTCAGCTAATACTCCTGGGATGACTATTCAGATGAGACCATTAGAGCTGAAAATAAAAGCTAGCTTCCAGATTTCAGCCAAGGAGAGGTTGTCCTTCTGCATTGTTTAAAAGAAATGAGAAGACAGAGAACACAGGCAACAACCTTCCCATGGGGCATCTGTATGAAAAGATCTTCTAATTCTCAGGCATTAAAAAGAAAATGAGAAATTGCATAACTGAACAGGTAAATGACCTACATGATTACATATGTACAAGACAAGACTTTCCCCATACTTGTATTACAGTATATAATTCTTGTACAATGTGTTAAGTGTAACATTTTCCCAAATAAAAGCACAGCCATCTTTGCGATGTTGCCTCTGAGATGAATAAAATGACATAGTGACACAAGCAGAACAAGCACATCTCTGAAAGTCAACTGCCTGCATTTCTCCTGCTATGCACTGTGCTTATGTGCTGCTAGTGAAACTCACTAATGCACCTTGTAAAAATATCAAACATTAATGATTCTTCAGACTTCTGCCTAAACATTGCTCAATCATTAATGGTGTTTTGATAGAGTCTATCGTATTTTCCTCATGCTAAACAAAGCTTGAGACAAAACACTAGTTTCTCCTTCTGTAAACTAAATAATAAATGGTTACAGGAGTTATGATTTGCTTAGTGTGTTTTATTGACGTGGTAAACATGGCTGTTTTATAGGCAGGAAGCTGAGGAGAGGGAATACAAACTACAATATAAAACAGTGAGGGCTGAAAATGGAGCTCAAATTAATGTTTATACATTGGTATCTGTTTATACAAATTAACGTTTATACACTGGTATTGCCTTGATTCACCCATGGTATTTATTTGTTCATGGATTATTCAGTTTTACTCAATTTATAAGACTCATCAGTAGATAAATAAATAAAAAAAATAGAGCATTTTTTGTTATTGTTTCTCTTTTTGGCAGTATTTTCTATGTATTTATTTTAAATATCACATACGTTAAGGAAACAAATGTGGAGAGGAGTAAAACTGTTGTGTTTGCCAATTACTTTTCAGCAAAGAAGAGCAAAAACAATTTACCTTTTTGTTTTTTTGACAGGCACAATGCTAAAATAGTAGTCATGCCGTCAACAACATCCGATGCTTTAAGAAAATGCCAGTGAATAGAAGTATAAACTGCATTCTACAATGCTCTATTCTGCTAAATGTTTTATCTGTGCAAATTTCAGACCCTCCATGTGTGATCCAAGGTGATTAAGGCATCCTGATATCCCCACTGTGACTGGCACCATGCAAAAGAGTTGCAGAAGGTCAAGTGAGAGTTAGAACTTGTTAAGATTTATTACAACCCAGAGCTATTTGCATGGAAACAAATGGTCTCCCATCTAGCACTTTGACTGATGTACTTGGCCACAGTGAGAAACCAAAGAGCTCTAATAGTCAATTAATATTAATAATTAATCCAAACATTTCTGTACTCCAGGCCTTTATACTGTGATTGACATGGTGAGAGTTCAGTTTCATAAAATACATGACTTATAATTACATACATTACAATGGTGCACCTTTAGTTTTCCATATAGTCATTTAATAAAAACCTTTTAATATTTTTAAAGCCTTAAATCCACATGAGTCACACAAAGTCTCACACTTCATTCTGAAAGAGTAGAGGGGCAATACTGCATCTAGAGTTGTTCAGTAGCGTTTAATTGCCAATGCCCAAACCACTTACAGAGAGTGCTAAAATGGAGGTAAGAAACTGAAATCCAAATCCGTTTCTGAAGCATGAGACATTAAGATTTATAGACCCTGGGAACAGGAGTATTGTACTTGCCTTTTACTCCTAGGGGCTCAGCTTTTAAATTTCCCATAAACAAAATGATTTTGCTAACTTCAGGCTTTCACAAGATCTGATGAGAGCTACTTTGTATGAGGTAGAATAAAATCTGAAGGAAGTGGAACAAATCACATGAAAAAAATAAAAGTAGAAATGCACAAAGTTCTAAGTTAACAGAAAATTATAATGAACATTTAGTTGAATAAAGTGCTTCACTGTAGTGTTTATTTGAATAGAATCTATCTATCTATCATCTATCTATCTATCCATCTATCTTAGCCTTTTATTGAGGGAAGTGATCCTTCTACATTAAATAATGCAAAGATATATTAACTGAATAGATTTGTTAGTCTTTCAATAATTGAAGGGAAGTTTGCTTCATGATGACCTATTCAGGATTAATTTATATCAAGGAGAACCTCATAATCACTCACATCCGATGCCTAGCTAAGAAATGTCAAAAAGAAAAATTTAGTTGTGGAAGTTGTATTACTTGACAGAAATTATTCAAACCAACACTAAGTGATTTCATGGCATTTAATTTGAAGCTTAACTCAAACATTTAATTTATTCCACAATTTTAAGCAACCATTATGCTTGATCTTGTAATGAAAATTATTAAATTACTTTCATTATTAAGCAGTTTATTTTCTGGCTGAATAGTTTGTACATATCAACTCATAACTATTTAAAGAGTTGGTTTCAAAATATATTTTAGTGCCTTGAGTCAGTCCTTCTGTGTAAAACATAGTTAATGTACACTTCTGCAGTTGTCCTTCATGAGTCACACATTCTGTTCTAGTTCACTTTGGTGGAGGTGCGTCCCCCTACATCACTTGGAAGGAAGCCTGTGCTATTCTTAGTTGCTATAACCAGCCGCATTACTGAAAACAGGCTCTGTCCTTACACATTATAGATGGATAGCCTCAGATAAGAAACAGCTATCTTGGCGAATGGTGGTCAGAATTTTGATGTTTCTGTCTAGCAGGTGATAGGGTTATCATTCACATCTCTCGGTGATTTGAGAAGATGGCTGTCTGGAGCGAAAGAAAAAGACCTGTCGGCCTGTTACAGAGGAAAAGAAATTCAAGGGAAGCATTTGAATTCATTACTAAGAAACAACTGCCGTAGTATTCAGGTGAACAGGGCAAAAAAAGGAAAGAAAATGTGAGAAAAATCAGTTGCATTTTCATTTTGATAGCATGTTTTGTACTTTTAAAAAGCTTAGTAGATGAAGTATACATACAGATTATTGGTTATTTTTTTAATCAAATATCATGATGCCATGGAGCAAAAGTTATAAAATAGCTGAATTCAAGTGATGTGATTACTTGTAAATTACATAATATATGTAAAACAACGTTTCCTAGAAGAAAAAAAGCAAACGTAGGACTTAAGATTGTTTTTCTTGCTGAAAGCATGTTACCTTCTTTTAACTCATTATTTTAATTTTAGTATTTTTCAAGGTAAATGTCTCTTGGTTCATTGAAATGTGCAAATAACCAAAGTAAGCATTAGTTTTATTTCTCTATTATATATATATTCTAAAATATACAAAGAAAAATGTATAAGATGAAAATATAAAATTTAATCTCCTTTGAGAAATGTGGCAATAATGAAAGTTTCAGGAATTTAATGGGGTGAAAAGATTTTTCAAGAACCTATTTTCATAAATATTTGAAAATCAGAGACAGAGAAGAACACAGAGAGAAATACGAAATAAATAAACAGAAGCAGACACAGAGATCCCTTGTTGCTGACTTCTTCGCAGCTGCCCAGAATAATCCCAGAAGATTCCAAAGTCAGGACATCAGTCAGAGTCTAGCACATGCTGGCAACAATCTAACTACTTCAGCTATTTGCAGCTGTCTCCCAGACCCGCAGTAGGGTAAACTGGAGCATGCACATTGACTTTGAACCTGTGCGTGCTAACACAGAAAGTGGTGACCCTAACTGACGGCCTGATGTCTGTCTCTGATCACACAATAAGAATTTGGATAAATGTGAACTTGCCTGAAAAGTCTAACAAGAATTTTATTTTAGAAAACATATTTATGGGGGAGGGCGGGGGGAGGGGTGGGGTGATTCCCAGTTCCAACGAAACTGTATCACATAATACAATGTAATCAATGAATAAAAAAAAAAAAAGAAAAAAGAAAACATATTTAACTGCTTTTTAATTCTATGTGTTTATCTTCAAAGGGCGTTAAAAATTCAATCGAATTAACGTTAGAGAAAATTTTAACGTGCAAGTCATATATCAGAATGCTTATAGAAGTGACTATTCAACAACTGCAAGTTAAATACTTCGTTTTTTTCTTTCTAGAGATTTTAAAATAACTTCATACACTTAGTAAGGTGAAGTTCCAAAAACTAACTTTTAAACCAATGGGCTCTGATTCCCATTGATTGTGGCTTCAAATATATATATCAAGGTAAGTAACTGTAAAACCTTAAATTTCCAGGCCTTGCACAATAGCTCACTGACTAAATCCTTACCTTGCAAGAGCCAGGATCTCAACTGGACACTGGTTTATGTCCCAATTACTCCACTTCCCATTCAGCTCCCTGCTTGTGCACAGGAAGAAGCTCCTGGCTCCTGGCTTCAGAAAGGTTCAGCTCTGGCGATTGCAATCACTTGAGGAGTGAAGCAGCAGATGGAAGATCTTTCTCTCTATAAATATGCTTGTCTAATACAAATCAATAAAAATTTTAAAAAATACTTTGAGATGATCATATGATTTTTACTTTTTAATTTGTTGATGTGGTGAATAACACTTTTTGATTTGCAAATGTTAAACCATCCCTGCTTGCCAGGGATAGATCCCGCCTGCTCAGGGTGAGTGACCTGCCTGCTGTACTGTTGGGTCTTGTTGGCTAGTATTGTTGACTATTGGAGGACCTTTGTGTCTATGTTCATCCTTGATACTGGTTTGTACTTTTCTTTTGCCATTGTATCTATCCTGGCTTTGGTGTTAAGGTGATATTGGCTTCATGGAAAGAGTTTGGAAGTATTGCCTCCTTTTTTATTGTTTGGAATAACTTTTGGATATTTCGGGAAGGTACTTCTTGAAATATTTGGTATAATTCTGCAATGAAGCTAACTGGCCCAGGACATAAACATAAACATATTTTCTTTTTTTCCAATATGGTTAATGATGAGGTAAATTCTATCTAAGAAGAAGCAGATATTGGGAATTCATTGTGAATCTCCAAGGAGAGTTGCCAGAATACAATTAATTATATAAGCCACTACTACCGCCTTTCAGAATTTGCAATTGTAGGAAGCTGAAGATAGCAGCCAGAGCTAATCATCAAACATAGGTACACCAATATGGAATACTGGCACTTTAATTACTAAACTACATGTCCACTGCCATGATTGACACATTTAATGAAACCATCTGCAAAGAATAATTACATTATACAGTAAAAGAATTCCAATTTAAGGATGATGATCATTCCAGAGACTAATTATTACAATTTTTGAAGGAGAATAAACTGATGTAATATAATCAATTTTAACTACAACTTTTTCTTCTATGATGCTATGATCAATTATTTTACTGGCTATTCTACTGGCAGTTTAGCAGACATCCAATTATCCATCCATAACTATTAAGACATCTAACTAAAAGAATTGGAATGTAGAAGGTGTAATTCTTTCCAGTTTCAGAAAAGGGGCTTGCAAAGACGATAATTGTGAGAAGAGGCTTTTTTTTTTAATTTGAGACAGTGAAAAACATACTAATGCCAAAGCCATTTGATGTTATTAAGATGTTAAGTAAATGCCATTACCATATTCATTATCATTCTCTCGCTTGCATATATCTATATGTAAACAATACTCAGAATCTTGTTCCCTTTTGAAAATCTCAGAAGTTTCTAGAAGGTAAACTTAGATTGCTCTCTAAATAGCAGGCTAGGAGAAAGCACTATCATATCCGGGCATTATGAACCTTGCCTCATTCTGAAAAGGAGCTGAAGTCAAGTGAGAGAAATGGTTTACTGGCTCCTAATTTATGGAGTGACAATAATGAATGAAAGAGAATTAGCTCCAGCTGTACCTGTATTATAGCAACTGAACTTTTGGTGGCTAGAGGAAAAGCAAACAGACAAAACTTGAAATAAGCAAGAAAACATGATTTCTCTAAAGCAGTGCCTAAATCGTGCTCATCAAGGAGTACAATCCTTTCTTCATGAGGGAGCCCTTCTTAGCATACAGCTGCAGGAGCATCGAAAGACCTGTCGCTGCTCTGGAGCTCCACTGATAGCTGGGGAACACAGCCGTCAGTCATCACAGTTTCTGTAGCAATTGCCAAGCAGAACATCCTATAGAAAGATAGAGAAAACACTATTTGTCCAGTGTTAGTTCATCAAGGCACAAGATCTTGGACAAGGATCACCACACAAAATGTGAGACAGGGTTTAAGGAAACAAAAATAAACGAAGTGTATTTACTCATTGCTATATGTCCTACAACGGTTATTTCTGAGCTACTGCCTTTGGAAAGTGATTCCATCAGGCTGTTAAGGTGAAAAATAGAGTTAAAAATATGTTTGCTGAGGTGAGCATTCTGTTACAGCGGGCTAACCAAATGTTGGAATGCCCACATCCCAGAGCAGTGTCCACATTGTAGTCCCACTTCCACTCACACCCAGTTGGAGTTCCGGCTTCTGCGTTAGCCTGTCTTAAGCAGATGCAAGATTCTCTCGCTCTCTCTCTTTTCTCTTGCTTATTCCTCAGACTTTCTAATAAACATAAATAAATAAGTATACACACTTATAAGTATTTAATGCAAAAATTTAAAATTTACACACAGTTCTTTTAATAAATGATTTCTCTATGAAATCACTTAATACTACCTTTATGTGAGAGTTTAAAGTATCTGTATATAAAATTAGGGTCCAGCATGGTGGCCTTGCCTTGCAATATAGGTGGAGATCTAATCCCGGCAGCTCCACTTCCCATCCAGCTCCCTGCTTGTGGCCTGGGAAAGCAGTTGAGGATGGCCCAAAGTCTTGGGACCCTGCACCCACATGGAAGAACTAGAAGAAGCTCCAGGTTCCTGGTTTTGGATTGGCGCAACTCCAGCCATTGCTGCCGCTTGGGGAGTGAATCACTGGATGGAAAATTTTCCTGTTTCTCCTCTGGGAATATCTGACTTTCCAATAAAAGTAAAAATAAATTGTTAAAAAATATTTGTGTGTACAAAATTAAACTTAGCTTTTAATTTCAATGCCCACAAATTTATTAAAACTAAAAATATTTCCCCAATCAAGCAATAGTACAGATCTCTATTTTTGAAATGACATAACCCAGTCTTCTGCCTGATGTTGTAATTAAGCAGTCTTTCTATGAAACCAAGTGAGCCCTATTCAATACATATTATCTTTTTTAGAATTATTATTTTTATTTGTGATGATTTTCATGTAGTTTATTTGGGTGATTAGGGTGAAGGGCAACAGGAAAGTGGTGAGATCACTATTTCCACATTTTCTTTTTTTTTCCTTCCTGGTTTCTGGGGAAAAGAAAGGAGACCAGGAGAGAAGCCACACCCAGGCTCCCAAATGCCTCTGCACCCTAGGATGGAGGACAGACACCCAATACCATTTCAGGATTCCTGATGTGGAACATCCTCTGAGGGTCCTCCTCATGATATTTTGATAGTTCAACAGTTTTGAATTACTGCTACTCCAAGCATGATGAAATCTCTCCAGAATGCACTGACATAGCCCACCTTCGAGTTTTCATTTGCCCATGTCTTCACTGCCAACATGTGGCCATGGAAGTTGATTGATTTGTTCTTTCCTCTGTCTTCTGTTGTTCTGTCCTCTGTCCTCTGTCTCCTCTGAAGACTGTCATATCCTCCATGTCCGATGCTCCATCTAAGCCACTGAGGAGACCCAGCTTTGACACATGCACTCCACAGTCAGGCCACAGAACCTGCAATTCTCCATGGTTGGGATTCTGAGTTTAACAATTCGATTATGGGGAGGGGAGTCAGCATAGAATATTCGTCTGAGATGATCCCAGACCTGATGCTGCCAGGATGGGGTCTGGCGCAGTCTTTCACACCAGCTTATGCACAAGCTGTTAATTGTAATTGCTGGGTCAGTTCTGTCTCCAGCCCTCTCTTTTACACAAACCAATGGATGCTGAAGCCCAGCCTGATCCTGCCCACAACACACTTGGCCTTCACATACACTAGTGGGAGCTGCAGCCTAGGCAGAGTGACCTGCCGGGTGTCAATATTTATTATCATTTTCTTTTTAAGATTTATTTATTTTTATTGGAAAGGCAGATATACAGAGAGGAGGAGAGACAGAGAGGAAGATCTTCCGTCCAATGGTTCACTCCCCAAGTGGCAGCAATGGCTGGAGCTGAACCAAGCCGAAGCCAGGAGCCAGGAGCCAGGAACTTTTCCAGGTCTCCCATGTGGGTGCAGGGTCCCAAGGCTTTGGGCCGTCCTCGACTGCTTTCCCAGGCCACAAGCAGGGAGCTGGATGGGAAGTGGAGCTGCCGGGATTAGAACCGGCACCCAGATGGGATCCTGGGCATGCAAGGCAAGAACTTCAACCACTACGCTATCACGGTGGTCCAATACTTAATATCTTAAAAACTTAGTATTTTACCCTCTTAAAATGGGAAAACAAAAGGTTAGGCGATGTGCTCAGAACACAACAAACATAAACTTCATTCTTTGACTAGCACCTTGCTAATGGTAGCAGCAAAGTCAATATTAACTGGACGACGTAACATGGAACACAACATAAACATAGAAATTCAAACAAATTAAAATATTTGTAAACAACTGATTTTGTTCAATTGTTTTTTTTCCCCTACCTTTTATTTTTGAACCTTAGCCAAAATGCTCTTTAGGGAGATAGAACTTATAAATTGAAGATTTTAAGTTATATTTATTTCAGTTTTATTATAACATAATTTTGTTCATTTATGCGACATAAACATAAGGTTACAACAAAGAGGTTACATCCGTAAACTTGCTCATTATAGATAGTAATAACCCATGCAGAATGTACCCTGCCCATATGCAAATATGGCCTGCTAAGCTCCTCAAGACTCCCATTTACCCTTATCTTTTTTTTTTTTAGCTTTTTAAGCATAAAATATAAAACAGAAAATACATTTGCATTTACTTTACAAAACTGTAAAAAGATTAAATGAGCTGGACCTGATGCAATGGTTCAGTGGCTAAAGTCTTCATTTGCATGTACCAGGAACCAATACTGGCCCCAGTTTGTGTCTTGGCTGCTCCACTTCCCGTCCAGCTCCCGGCGTATGGTCTTGAAAGCACTAGAGGATGCCGCAAGGCATTGTGACTCTGCACCCGCGTGGAAGACTGTGAGGAAATTCCTGGATCCTGGCTTGGGATCAGCACAGCTTGACCATTGTGGCTACTTGGGCAGTGAACCAGTGGACTGATGATCTATCTGTATTTAATCTATCTTCCCAATAAAAACAAATAAATAAAAAATGAATGAGCTATTACAAGAATCAATGCATGAAGAACTTGGAGAGCTGTGTGAGATTTCAACCAATGTCATGGCTAGGATTGCCCTTCACTGTGCTACCCCCTGGGACTGGTCATCTTGAAATGAAGAGCTGCACTAGGGAGACAAACAGAGGAAAGATACATTTAGAAGTTGTCCTTGATCTTACAATTATCACTTTATCAGCTCTTTAATTTTCTTCAATTCATTTCTTTTATTCTATTATGCTTTCTTTTGACCTAATGGTTTCGCATTGTTACTAATGTAACATCAAATATATTTTATCTATGTTTTCAACCTTATTCTAGTCTTCCTATGATTGTCTTTCATGTGTATTTAGCCATGTGAGTATTTATCCCAAGTTACTTACATTTTTTTTTCGCAATTTTGCTTTATTTCTTCTATGGCTATTGACCTCTAAAAAACACAGCCCCTATAATTAAAAAAAATGATTATGATGCAGAACTATTGGCATGTATGTTACAAGCGTACATATAATTAAATGGCATTTTATATTGACAATTTAATTTACATGAAAACACATATGTGTATATATGTTTATATACAAATGTATATATATACAAATGTTTTATATAAATGTGGCAGAGGAGTAGAGAGAGAAACTGGTACAATTTAAGTATCTATAGACATTGTTTTCTAGGAAGCATGGTAAACTATGATGATTGAGCATGAACTCATTCCACAAGTACAAGAAGTCATAGAGGAATCCAGCATTGTCCAGGGGTTTTAGCATAACTATTTTGTGCTACCGTTGCTCCTCACCCCCAACAAAGAAAGAACAAACAAAACGCTGAAATGAAAAACTTACTGTTTTTGCCAAATAAGTAGATAATGGGAAATTCCATGAGTTTCAATGCCCTGAGCAATAAATATGTGCTTTACATAATCCAATTATCTCTGCAAACTTTTTGCCACTTCCTTAAACCCACTAAAATTATGACCTGATATTTCTTACCAAAAACACTTGTGGGAAGCATATAATGTACAAACTTTATATCTATAATTATGTATACATTTCCAGGAAGATGGAACAGCTATTCTTATTTTAGTAGTTCTAGAAATAAATAAAAATACTACTGGCAACTTTATTTTTAGTCTGCTATCTGCTCTTTCATGTACTGATCACAAAATACTGGCAAGGAACTAGTTATGAAATGTGACCATTTTTGGTAGATTTTAATGAGAATATGGATTTTCTTATTTTTACATATACTTGATTCATTAAAAGTTGTTTATATAGCCACAGAGAAACCAATTCTGAGCCTTTGGCTTTTAATTATCTTCGGTTACTATTGTTGCTCTATCGCAGGGTCTTTAACTGTCATGATGACTCAACACACAGATGGTTCTAGAGAGCTGTCAGGATACAGTAAAGCAAAGCTTTCTCAAGCTTCAGGTAATGAATAGAAATGTTTACCTGTGGGGGGAAGGAGAAGGGGACGGGAGTGAGTGATGTATCAAATGCTCCTTTGGGGCATCAGTAGCGAGCGTTGGAACTTCCTTTAATTTCCAATACCTCAACAGTTGTACTAAGTTTCAACTGTGCAAGTAAAACTTGTCTGTCGGGAGCCAGCTTAATGACTTGGTGAACTAATTCACTGACTGTAATACCAGTATCCCATACAAGTACTCTATTGTGTCCTGGCTTATCCACTTCTGATCCAGCCTCCTGATGTGCCTGAGAAAGCAGGGGAGGATGGCAGAAGTGCTTGGACCCCTGTATTCAAACGGGAGACTTCAAACAAGTCCCTTGCTCCTGGCTTCAGCCTATTTTAATCCTGATTTTTGGGATCATTTGGTGAGTGAACAAAAAAATGAGAGGTCTTTCTTTCTCCCTCTGCTCCTTTCCAATTCTACCTTTTAAATAACTTGTTCATTGTGCAAGAACACATAAAATGCATTTATACCAATACTCAAATTGATATACAAGAAAATATGATTATATTTTGCAGAAACATACATAAAAATGAATGAAATGCATGATCAAATGAAGTGCTACTTTGTTAACAGGAAAACTGCTCAAACTCTTGTGTGTAAGGAGTTGTTGACAAAATGGGCTGTTTCAAATCTGTGTTGCATTACTGCTGATATATAACTGGCAGAACTCCCTTTAGCTTTACAAATAAGCAGAGGTAAATCAATGAAGGAAGAACTGTTTTAGACTCTGACATGACTACTAACACAAAATAATGTATGTAAATACGTCAGCATTTTTGGCAGTTTATGAGGCACCATGACATAACAGCCAACATAACAGCCAACATTAACTATCAATTTACAGAAAAAAAATAGGAAAGCTTACTTCACAGAGGAGCAAACCATTTGGATGGTCAGGAGATCAAAAGTTGTAAAAACAAATATAAGCCTCTTTAGCTTTTCAAAACTCCCGTGGAGCCTCAATCTGCAAGATCATTTTGTGGAGAACTAAGGCAAATTCCATTAGCGTCCTGAAGCAGAAATTTTACCACCTAAAACAGAAAATAACTACAAAAATATATTAAAAACTTAGTGCTGTTTTGAGAATGTTTAAACAAAGAAACAAATCATATCTTTTAGATCCGGCTTAGTTTGTGCATTTGAATCACCAAACAGATCTTCATTAAGTCTATGGTTTCATGCAGCAAATTTGGTGGATGGGTTAACTTGGGGGAAAAAAGGCAAATCCAGGATTACAAAGTTGAAACGGCAAAAAAAGGATAATTTAATAGGAAGATGATATAACTTCTTCAGATGCAGGAAAGCATTGAATCTATTGGGAATAAATATTTAAATGATTTAAGATAATGAGCCTTGAGGTTAAAAATGCAGAGCTGAATTTCTTTCCATCACATGTAAACTGGATAAACAAAAATTCTCTGACTTCAAATAATACTGAAACCATTTGAAACAGTGTTTGTCATGCTTTTGTAACTTGGAAATGACTGCTACAAAAGTTAGTCATTGATCTCTATTTCCACATTCCAATTTCAGAGACCAAGGTGACTTGGGTGAAGTTAGTAGTCATACCAAAATTTGAAATGTTTTAAAACTTTTTTTTTTTTCATTTGGTAAAGCATATCCATCTTGGATGAATAACCAGTATTTTCAGTTAGTTGCTGAAGAAAAGGCTGCAGGAAAAGATTTGTGCACGAGGTTTGGAAATACTGAAAATAATATATCTGTAGTGAAATTGTTCTGGACAGGTTATACCATATCAACTCTGTATTGAAGAAATTCAAAATCTTTCATGTGCTGGTCTATTTTGATACTTTGAAAAAAAGCTTTACTTATTTATTCAATTATTTATATTGATAGGCAAATTGACTGCTGGAGAAGAAGTACAAGACAGATTCTGCTATAAAATTGTTTACTCTCCAAATGGCAGCAACAGCCGGAGCTGAGCCAATTGAAAGTCAGGAGCTTCTTTACAGGTCTCCGATGTGGATGTAGCTCCTCAAGGACGTGGGCCATCCTCCGCTGCCTTCGCAGGTCAGAAACAGGGAGCCAGATTGGAAGTATACGAGCCAGGACTAGAACCAGTGGCCATAGGAGATGTTGATGCTATGAGGAAAGGATTAGCCTATATTGCCACCTTGCCAGTCCTATTTAAATACACTGCGTAAAAAAAAAAAGTAATTTTCTTTGATGATTTAATCATATTATGTCCCGTTCATAGGAGTATTTTCTTTTTTAAAAATGATGTGTTCAAATTGTATGAAAGGCCCTTTCTTTGATGATGATGGTCATGGTTTTTATTTGCCAATTTGTTATGATAATATTTTTGTTGATTAGATAGGTATTAGAAGATGAACTAACCTTCCATTTAAGGGATATAAAATATATTGTCTTGATGTATTATCGTTTTAAGTTTTGCCAGGCAAGACTTAACAACATTTTGTCAAGAATCTTTCTATATTTATGTGTTAAGCTGCTTTATAATTTTGCTTTGTATGTTGCTTCTATCGTTTTTGGTATTTGAGGTATAATAATAAAATATGTTAAATAAAAAATAAATTAATTAAAAAAAATTTTTTTCAAAAAAAAATAAATACACTGCGAGAACAAATCATGAATCATTATTGAACAGGGCATTCTATGGAGAATGCACATTATTAGGCATGTTAGGGCATGATATGAAAGTTGTTATTAATATTATAAATAAAATAATTCCTTGCTATTGAGATTTTCAAATTATATTGCTTTTATAAATAGTTCAGAAATATGCTATAAATTGTGATTTTGAAAGTGATGAACTTTTTCACTACTGTAGATTAGGGAAATTTTCCTGAGATGCCTGCAGTCCCAAGGAAGAATGTGGAACTACCAATTAGGTATAAGGAAAGAAACAATCACATAGTCACAGATGCTAAAATTAAAGAACGTGGTACATCACCAATAGTATGCACAAAAGCACTAGTAATGTGGGAACGTGGGAATTATGGAATTTTCATGTGTTCATGAAACTTTTGCTGTATTGTACATTGCATTACATTAAAAATATAACAAAGTATGAAAACACGGAAGGAAGGAAGGATGGAGAGAAGGGTAAGGGAGAAATAAAGAGAAAGGGAGAAAGAATCATTATAGTGTAAGAAATTTAACTGCGAACTACAGGAAATTTATTCTCCTTCTATTTAAAGTCACATCTACTTCACAGTTTCTGAGCACTGTATTGTAGTAAGTTTAGGGCATTTGCTGTCACCCTGAGAATCTAGCATGCTAATAATTCCTGAAAAATATTTTTGTGTATAATGAAATAAAGTTAAATTTAAAAATATAGTTCTGTGATGCAAAGTTTTAAAACAAAAACAAAGATGTGTTTAAAGAAAGGGGTACCTTAACAAAAAATGAAAAATAAAAACACATATACATTAGTCTATAAGAATGATTTAATGGCACTAGTAAGAAAATGTATAGGCAAATTTTAACAAAAGTATTGCATCATGGAAAGAATGATTTGGAATCTGATTATCATAATTAGGAAATATAACTAATAACTCACTATCATTCTATTGGAATTAAAGGTTTTTAACCAAAATCCTAAAATATCAGTAAAATATACTTAGTTATGCCTTCATTATTTGATAATAAAAAGCCAACATTTATTTTTTGAGCTTTTAATATACCTTCTAAGTGAAGTTCAATACATAAATATAAAACTTTAAAAATCAATGAAGCTTTCATATTAGGAAAACAGTTTATTTATGTCTACATAACAGAACACATTGTGAAGTTTTGTTAATGTCATTCTACCTTCTATTTTTGATTATCAGTTTCACTATAAAAATTTTTAATACTGTTTCAAGGATAAAATTTAAAAAGCACATAATTGGGCAGAAACAAAATTTATGAACATACTTTAAGAAATTTTATGAAATAAAGATCAACATTTTGAAGATCATTTATTACTGCTTTAAATTTCTTCCGATTTTGGTCAAATGTTAAAGCCAAGTCATGTTTTCAACATTTCAGTCGGTAGACACAGCCATGCCAAAGCACAGGCATTGTCACTGTGCAGGCTTTGCGTGCCTTTGTAATCCCAAATTCCAGAGTTGCACAAAGTGTAAAATGTGTGTTGTCACAAATAGTTTACTGTGAAGTAAATTAGACGTCTAATTAAAACCATTCACAACGTGATTGAGAACCTAGTTGTATGCATCGGTAACTATTTTGAATATTAGTAGACAGAAATGAAAAGGTCTGCAGGCTTCAGTGTGAAATAACGCTATTTTTAAAAAATCTGATTCTGATTCTTGATTATCTCCTACAGACATGTTGACACAAAAATAGGCTGGGCTAAACTTCTCAATCTTAATGCTATCATAAACTAATTAATACTAACATAAATAGACACAGCAGGGCACAGAATGTCTGTGCGTGTATAATCTGCATTAAAATATTCTATCAAATCTGTTTCTATGGGAATCTGAAATCCAAAATACAAACCACGTGACATTCATTTCTAAAATCACAAATTTCAGGAACTTCCATCAGGCTATCTGTGTATCAGTGTCTTGTTAAATCTCTTAAAATATATACGAATATAAACGCAGTACCATGAACAAATCTGAAAATACTCCCAACAATATGTATTTTTCTAATATATAATACAATATAGTATGAAATAATCAGGTGTTATACATGAATGAAGTACAGAATAAGAAAACAAATGCAATAAGTGAAATAAGTAGTATATTTTCAACTGTATGTTGGGATATACATTGCATACAGGATTTTAAAAGATATATGTATAATAATAGACTCCCTCTGTAATTTTGAATGGAATGCAATCCTATTGGTATCATCCCATTCCCAAATTCTAGCTATAAATGCATCACTCTTTCCCTAGCACACTACAAATGCTCATAGAGGAAATGGATAACGGCCACAGATGGTGCAAGACGCAACGAAGGAGGTGGATGTGCTAAACTTCACAGCTGCAGCCAACACAGGCAGCCATGCAGGGACCAGGGGGGAGTTTAAGGGATTGTTTTTTAACTGAAGTGTATTTTAAATGAATCTGCCGGTTCCATTGCATTAACTTAAGCCTTTCAGATAAAAGACAAGTGATAGAGTCTATTGATTGCATGGATATTAATTTATATTTTCAGAAAAAAATGTGATGACATTCTTTTGTGGAAAAAAAAAAAAGAATGAGAGAAGTCTACTTTGTCCTCCAAAAGGAAAGGCTAAATATCTGTTTATTCAACATACTTATAACTTAGGGACAATTCCTTGTAACCCTTCAACTACAGTGGTGTAGAGATAGGGAGCAGTTTTCCCAGGTAGATTACAAGAAATGTAAGAAAAGAAACTTGTTTCAGTTATGATGTTGCTCATGTAGTGGAGAAATACATTAACTGTACATATGTGCTGTTAACATTTTTCATATAATCTGTCTCTTATCTCTCTGGGATGATAGGAAAAAAAATAACAGCCCTGGATATGTGTACCCTTGGGTTTCAACATAAATTATTAGCTATGTGACCTTAAATAACTCTGAACTTCCATGTGATTCTATTTTATTAACACACCAATTTCTTGAGGTTTACTATTATGAGGACTTTATGAAATCTCTGTACCATCCAATGTTGAAATGCGCCTTGATGAATACTTGTCTTCGCTCAATGAAGATTATTTAGATTATTGTAGTTTAGACTTTACGAATGCACATTTACATACAAATAGGATATATATTCAAATGTAGATGTTGGAGAGAATTGTTGAAATTTTCTATATGACCACAAGAGAAATGTAGATGATGCTGGTAAATGAAAATGAGAGAATATAACCTGATCACCTTAGTCTCATTCAGTGTGCGTGTGAATGTAAAATCGTACTGCCACTGCTGTCCATAGTGTGGTAGTTTCTTCCAAGGAGAGACATAATCTTATAAAGATGCAGTGTTTAAGCCCTTAGATTTTTATTCAACTGAACTGAAATCTTAAGCCTATACAGAAACCTACACACGGGTCTATTCTTAATAAAAAAATAAAATTGAAAATTGGAAGCAGCCAAGGTGTCCTGCAGTGGGTTAATGTGTGCAAAAATCCACAGCATATTCACACGAGAGCACTATGGAGTGATAAGAAATGAGCAATTAAACAACGAAAGGGCGCAGAGAAAACTTTAGGATGTGTTTTTAGGTGTTTGAAACATCTGAAAAATCTGCACATTGTAAGATCTAAATAGTAGTCCAATGTAGTTTTTAAAATTATTTTTATCTATTTTACTTATTTGAAATGAAAAGGAGAGGATGGGTATAGAACAGGAGACACATATGTATGTGTGTGCACACAGATACACACACACACACAAAGAATGAGGAGGGGAGGAAAAATGAGAATTGAGAGAAAGGAATGAAATTATTCCATCTCTGTTTACTTTCCAAATCTCCACTATAGCCCGAACTGTCAAGACCAAAGCCGGAAAACTAGGACTCCATCTGAGTCTCTTCCCTTGGGGATCAGGTTTCCAAACACGTGAGAAATGTTCTGGCTCCCAGAATGTGCAATAGCAGAAATCTGCAATAAAAAGTGGAGTCAGGGCTTAACCCCAGAGATAGTAATAGACCAAGCAGGCTTCACAAGTAGTCCCTTAATCAAAAATTTCATGTGCCTATCACCAATATGCTATCTTGGAAGAGGTAAAACTCTCGAGACTGGAGAGAGATTAACAGCTATCGGATGGTAGGTAGTGGGGAGCATAACTGAATAGGTAATTCAATAAACTAATCACACCTTTTTATGACTATTTCTCCACTGCAAACTTGTAGCAATCACCATTCTGTTTTGTATTTCTATGAATTTGGCTAAGTCAGATACTTCATACGATAGCACCGTGCATTATTTGTCCTCTGGGCTGGTTTGTTTTATTTGTATAATGTTCTCCAGGTTTAGCATAGATCTCAGGGTAAGTGTTCTTAACAGAAAACAAAACAAAACAAAAAACGGCACAGGGAATTTTAGAAGCAATAAATCTATTTATGAATGTGAATGTGGTGATGGTTTCTTGGGTACACATGCATGAGTAATTCAACAAATTGTGAATCCTACATATGTTCAGAATTTTTAACATCTCAATTATAACTAAATAAATTTAGGAAGGATAAGGATAAAATTTGTTCAGTGACTTTTGTACTTGTATTGAAGACGTTACTAAGTAAGTTCACAACTACTGAAATATCTTAAATTGGAGTTCTTAATGACCTTGTACCAAACAAAATTATATAATATTTTCTGAGAATACCACTAAATTTAAACAATGCAGAAGTTTTTAGATATTAATCAAAAATAGAAAATAACTTGCTATGTCTTAAATGTTGGAAATATCTCCTTGCTTAAATTTCTCCATAATCACAGAACCTGGTTCATTTTTTTTAAAAGGCCAGTTTACAGAGAGGAGAAACAGAAAGAGAAAGATCTTCCATCAATTTATTCACTCATAAGTGGCTGCAATGGCCTGAGCTGAGCTGATCAGAAGCCAAGAGCCAAATGCCTCTTCTGGGCCTTCCACATGGGTAGAGGGTCTCGAGAACTTGAGCCATTCTCCACTACCCTCCCAAGACATGAACATGCTTCCCACTTGGGAGACCCAGAGGGATTTTTGGCTCCTTTAGCCAGATTTAGCAGTGATTATTGTGAGCATTTGAGGAGCATACTGGCAAGTAGAAAGTTCTTTCTCTTTCAATTTCATATACACAAGTAAACTTTGAATTTAGTTTTATGAGTGTAGGGTTGATAAATTCCCAGTGCGGTCCTTTTGGAAAGCTGCACATGTTTACCTTTTATTATTGTCTCAGAATAGGTAACTCACCTGCCTCAACGTTCCTTTGATCTCTCCTTTCCTACTTTTCTTCAGAGCTTAAAGAGCACCTTAATTACTCACAGCTGCTAATTAACTTTCTAATTTAATTTGAGAACAAATTTTCCAAGACTCCAAAGGTTAAGATGAATTTTCTATGGCCTTGTGTTTATTTTACAAAACCTCTTAGCAATACTTACTATGTGTTCATCCTTCTCCAAGTGCTTCCAAACCAGTTTAATTCTCACAACCATCACATGAAATATGTATTGATTTTATTTTTATATAAACTGAGGCACAGTGATATAATATCATGTGCTCGTGATTGTGTAATCTGTAATAGATGTAGTTTGGAGAAATTCAGATAGGTACTGAGCCTTTATCTCTGTTCACCGTGAACTCTGGAATCTTGTTCATGTTATACTTCAGCATGAGTATGGTTCTCTAGAGCATCAAATTGCATCTTAATGCAAACACTTCACTATATAAAACTGTCTTTTAAAACCATTTGTCACATGCCAGGCAGCTTGAACATTTTTTTTTCATATGCCCGTTAGCCATTTTGATTTGTTCCTTAGGAAAGTGTCTGTGGATTTCCCTCTCCCATTTCTTGACTGGTGTGTTTGTTTTGTTGTTATGGTTGTTCTGGAATTCTTTGTATATTCTGGAAATTAGCCCCTTTTCTCCTGAATAGTATGTAAAGATTTTCTCCCATCCTGTTGGTTGCTTTTTTATTTTGTTGATTGTTTCCTTTGCTGTGCAGAGGCTTCTTAGTCTTATGTAGTGTTATTTGTTTATTTTGTTATTGACTTCCTTTGCCTTTGATGATTTTTCTAGGATTTTCTAGGATTTTTCAAGGAAGTTAGTTCCTAAACCTATATCTTGCAGTTTCTTCCAAAAATTCGATGGTTTCTCTGTGTAGATTTAGGTATTTTATCCATTTAGATTTTATCTCTGTATATGATGAAAGATGTGGGTCTTGCTTATTTCTGCAGGCTATTAAACCATTGTTCAAAGAGCATTTATTGAAGAGACCTCCCTTTTGCCCTGTATTATTATTATTGTTTTGCAAAGTCAGATGGCTGTGCATGCATGGGTTTCCTTCTGATGCTTCTATCCTACTCTACTAATAGTCCTTTCTGTTTCTGCGCCAGCATCAGGTTGTTCTGATAACTAACGTGTCTCAAGGTCTGGGATTGTGATCCCTCTCTCTAGGTTCTTATTCTTCAGGATGGTTTTGGATATTTGTGGTTTTTTTCTGTTTCCATATGAACCTTTGTTTCATTTTTTTTCAGCTCTATGAAGAATGTTCTTGGTATGTTGATTGGATTTGCATTGAATTGCTTTGACCCAGCAATACTGCTTCTAGGAATATATCCAAAAGACCTATAACATGAGAAAGCAACAGGCACCTCTATGTTCATAGCAGCACAATCAATAATCACAAAATAATGGAAGCAACTGAAATGCCCATCACCAAAGGACTGGATAAGGAAACAATAGCTCATCTACTCCATGGAATACTACTCAGCTATTAAAAAACTGAAAGACAAGGTTAGATATCATATGTTTGCCTTAATATAAGATAATATGATATTAAATCTAAAAATCATACCTGTGAATTTTATCTTTTTGCACCTCCTAGTTGTTTGCGCCACACATAATAAGATCTTGTGATGAAACCTATTAATCAATAATTTATTAGAGCCCAATTGTTTGTGATCACCTCAGATTGTCATTGCCCCTTTTATCACCTCTATTACTACCCATGGATAACTGTGTTCTAGTTCTTATTGTATAGCATCAGAACCACACAAGTCATAGCTAGCATTTATTTTTGCAAGAAGCTGTTGGACACTGTTTTGTAACACTGCAGATGAACACTAAGATTTTTTTTTTTTGTGAACTTAAAGCATGCCTGTTCTGAAGACAATATTGCCACTGACTTCCAGTAACGTCTGTACACAATAAAGGTGAATAGAAATCTACTCATTATGCTCATAAAGTTGTGCCTTTTTTTCCCAATCTAACATTTGTGTGGAAAGAAAGGGAAAGATTAAGATACTAGAGGAACAGAGCAAATACACCTTTCTGTATTCATGAAAACTGTATATTCATCAAACATGTCACTTTAGTATCACAGGGTATCTGTGAATGAGGAATAGTGTTGAGTTCACTCAAGTAAGCATATTTCTACAGCTTAAATAAAGCAAAATGATGCTTTCATGCCTACTAGTAGAGGGAGCATGAAAATAGAGAGTATAAACCCTAACATAGATTATTTGAAGTTACAACCTGTTTTGGAGGTAACTTACGCCAAGAACATCATAAATATGTTAGCAACAAGGCAATAGTCTTGATTTACATTTACATAAAATATCTCAAATGCCTTCAAATGTATTTCCCTAAATTTAATGTTGGTTTGGGAGAGATTGGGAAAATGTAAAAGCACAAAGCATGTATATTGAACCTCAAATCAATTCTGGAATTTTAAATGAATGTAAACTCCTCTGATAAGGAGCATGTGGCCCCTTAGGCTTAGCCAGTGAAAAAATTTCTCTTACAGAAAGAAGTGAGGATTGCACATAACAATAAAAAATAAAAAAACATTTAATCATAAAGACTGCTTATTTATCCTTTCTGCTAAAGTAACTCACTAGTTACCAATATTATAAGCACAGAAACTATCGTCTAGATGATCAAAATTCCTCAACATATAAGTAAAATTTACATTGGTTCCTTTTTTATTTTTACTTTTAAGAAGGCTGTCAGTAATGCAATATGAAGGCATGATCCTTCTTTGCTTTTAGGTGAATCAAAGGTACTTGTAGGTTGCCATGTTTGTAATCAGCACTGTAACCAAGAACTTAGGCAATTTATGTTTAGAGTCATAACAATGGACTCTGTGATAATATGATTCCAATGTGCACCACAAATTGGCTTATGGATCTTGGTGTTGGTTATGAAGAGATCAAACTATTCCAATATTATGATGATTTATAAACAGCATTATTTTATAAATTTGAAAAGTATTTCCTTCACATGGCTATTGTGACTTTCTGGAGCTGCGTAAAGATATATAAAAAAAGAAACAGAATCCTGTCTGCATATGACTACCCATATTACCTTCTGACACAACCCTTGAACTGCTTCAGTTGAGCAGCAGTTACAGATGGAATCACAGATGCATTTGTTGGAAGGACTTAACAAACAATAGCCTTAAGGGACCGGGTCCTTTTGTGGGCAAGATACAGGAAAATAGTAACCTCATCACAGTTAATGTAATGTAATTTTAGCACATTTTATATCAATTAAAAGTATTTCTATATGTGATAAATTCCTCCATTATCAAATAATTTGAACACAAATCTAATTCCAGAATTCACAGCTCTTCCCACTGAAAGCAAATGATGTCATTGTAGATTAATATTTTCATATCACACAGCTTGAAATCATTTGAAAGCATATTATATATATACATACATATAGACTAACATTTCAAAACAGATGTGTTCAAATTTTATTAGTTTCTATTGCTACTAAACCAAATTTGCAAGGCAAGGATTTAGCTACAGGCCATTTTGGCAGGTCAGGGACCAAAATCTTTCCCTCTTCCACGCCCCATTCCCCCCCTTCTTTTCCCTCCACTCACTTCACTCTTAGATGAATAAATTATTAAAAACCAAAATTTATTCAGAGGCAGCATGAAAGATTTTAGCTCTAACAGGATTGTATGAAATTAAAAATCAGTACCTATTTTAGATAATTTCAATGAAAGCAAAATCAGATTAACCTTTTTACAAAAGATTTAAAAGTGACAATGGAAAGCATGGATTATAATCCATTTAAAAATAATTATTATTGATGTGTTACCTGAATATCAGAAATTAATTACAGAAATGTAAGAATATTTTATTGGTTTGGGGGAACGTATGTTTAAATAATTTTCTCTTTAGAGATAAATTAGAGAAGGCACATCAGTGACTTCAAAGCATACTCTGAAACTGTAGTGATCAATTAGTAAAATGCTAGCATGGAAATTGACAAATAAAATAGTAGGTTATGGATTATAGACCAAAATTTAAGGTCTAAGGCTCTCGAATAAAACAAAAAAAAATGCAGATGAATGTGGCTCCAAGAAATTGGTGTGGGTGGAGACTTCTTTGAAAAGATCATCGAAGAATATGAGACAAACCAGGCAAACAAATGGGGTTAAATAAACCCAGAGGCCTCTGCACACCAATGGAAACAATAGAGTGCTTGTATTTGAGGCAGAATGAGAACAAATATTTGCAAGCCACTTACCCAACAAAGGGTTAGCTTGCAGAATATATAAATAACTCAAAATATTAACAGCACAAAGCAATTAATCCAGTTGGGAAGTGGGCAGAATGTACAGGTATTGTGGTATGTTCGGTTAAGCTGCTGCCTGTGACAACAGCGACTTAGGTGACGATGTTTGGAATGCCCAGTGTTTACTTTTAAGCCTGTTGTCTGCAAATGTACCTTGGAAAGCAGCAGAGGACAGCGCACACACGTGGGAGACCTGGAAGAAACTCCTGGGTCCTGGCTTTCACACAGCACAGTCATGGCTGCTGTGATCATTTCAGGAGAAAGCATCTAAAACATGGTCTCCCTAATCATAAGAAAAGGTCACATAATCTCAACCACGGAATATCATTTGGAAGAAGGAATGCGAGAGATTATTTTGGAGACATCAGAGAGAAAGCAAGCCTAGGCATACAATTACTTCCTCAATTCTTACACTTGGAAGGCTTGTTTCACACTTGCTATTATGGTATTTGCTCCCTCCATCCCACAGAGGAAAGTGTGGGGAAAACTTCAGTAGATAAAAAGTTTTATATTTATTAGCAGTTGAGCTTTAAGGAATAATTCATGACAAACTACATTTGCTGGCACCAGAGTTTCTGGGAGGGTAAAACAGTGTGATTTAAATAAAATTTTATGAAACATGCACCTAATGAGTAAAAAAGGCTAGTCTATTGAATACCTAGAGCAGTCCATTACACACAACACTGAGTATTTGCCTTGTCCCTTCTCTACAAATTATTGGCAATTATATGCTATAACTTATTAAGTACAACCTGGTATCCTTCATGTTTGCAATTAAATCCAGGGAAATATTCTTGTGTTCTTATTTTTAGTAACCGGTATGTTTCTAAGCAGCTGGGATTTTAGCTTACAAGATGAGAACTAAGAAATACAAAATTATTATTTTATTTGTATTGCTTGGGAGCAGCCTTGTGGCAAAGCAGTTAAACTGATGCCCTCAGGGCCAGCTTGCCATTTGAGCACAGGTCTGAGTCCAAGAAGCCCAGCTTCTGATTCTGCTTCTTGCTAATGTGCCTGGGAAAATAGCAGGAAATGATCAATTACTTGGATCCCCACATCTGTGAAGGAGACACAGAAAAAAACTCCTGGATCTTTGGACAAACCAGGCTCCAGAAGTTGCAGCTATTTGGTGAGTGAATCAAGAAGGGAAAACTTTCTCTCTCTCTCTCTCTCTCTCTCTCTCTCTCTCTCTCTCTCTCTCCCTTTTAAATAAGTAAATACATGGGAACAATTAGGAGGTTATAATCTTATGTGTATTTTGTACACAGGTGTTCTTTAATTTGCTTTTTTTCAAAATTTGCTTGCTTCAAGCCTATCTGCACATGTCCAGTCATGCATTACTGCACAAACCAGTGTTTAAGGTGATTTGTAAGAGAAAAGAGTCATGAAGGAAGATACGAAAGGGAAAACAAGCTGATAACTGTGTTATTTATTATGCATTTCTAATTTGCACACTAAACTTTGACAGGTAATATAGTGCTAATTTTACACCTTTAGAAGTTGTCAAAAAAATCTGTAAAATACATGCATAAATTTATAAAACATATACATTTAAGAAATAGATATGCAATTATTGTATATTAAATCCTATATTTCCATAACTAATATTGACTTTTATTTGGTAGCATTAAAAGAAATTTTATCAAAACTCTGTTTTTAGTTTAGGTGTAATACAAATGTCCCAGGAGTAAGGGAATATCACAGAAGTTAAAATTTGCTGTATTTCCAAATTTAGACAGAACAATTAATCAGATGTTTCATCTAGAAGTAAACAAACATTATGGAAAAACAGTAATTTTGAACAACTCAGTTATTAAAATTGCAAAATTTGGCTTAGATATTGTTTGAAAATCAACCTATAGTCAAGTTAATTTTATGCCATTTAAACCAAAGGAAGTATATAATAATGACTCAATTTTCTCAGAATTCATCTAACTTACTTTTAGTTATATTACAAGTGTCACAAAAATAACTCAGCTATCCTTCTACCTGAAAATACCCACGTGGAATATGAGAATTTCAATTTGATTAAGCACAATAATTTCATAAGAAAAATATCATGTTTAATTGATTTTATTGTAATATGTTTTGAGTTCAGGGTGATGTTATGACCTTCAACTCGAGTCTTGTGGCTGTTCCCTATTATCAGCTTGAAGCACTAGATTAAAACATGACCTTTAACAATTACCAAAAGAGATCATCTGTGTTTTCTCTAGTTGAAGACTTATGGGTTCTTTTAACCTTTTGAGGAAAACTTTTATTCACCCGGTGTTATTTAAAAACCCAAATGACTTTTGGAGACTCTTTTACAGCTAAAGACAGGAGATATTTAAAGAAGGACAAGGTAAGTATTAAAATTAAACATTTGGTGATCGTCTATGGTGTATTGAAATGTGTGTGAGCAGTCATTCTTAATGTAATTGATGTCATTCCTACTGAGATACCGGAAACCTTGCAAATCTGTTGAGCCTCTGAATATTGCTGAATCTGCCTCTGGTGACATGCTGAGACCGTACTTTGTCAGAGATGGCACATGTGCAATTACTGGAGTTTTATTTTTCAAATAAGCTTCCAAGGATACACAATTAAAATGTATATAACTTTTACAAAACAAAAAAGAACAAATTAGTAGTTTATTAATTTAAAGATATGAGCATTAATTGTCATAGTTGGTTCTCAATGGACATTTATTTGTGGTTAAAGAGTCCTTGGCTGTTGTAATAAGGAGGCAATGTGTGTGTTTGAGTGTGTTTATTCTGACTTTCATAAAAGATAGAAGTTGATTGTGACATAATGTAAACAACAACTTCTCCAAAATGAAGGCCCTATACAATCTGTTTGTAGCAAACAGAAATACTGTACTATCTATCCTTAAAAAAATACACATGAAAAAGAAGATAGTTATGAAATAAACCATATAAAATGGACAACCTTGAATATATGTGGATGAGTATCTGAAAGCTACACTTCCTGGAAACTGATCAAATCCTTCAAAGGCAGAAATCGTTAAAGCACTTGTTTCTGCCACCTAAGTTGGGCAACTGGGCTGTGGTTCTACTGGGACTGGATGGAGGTTCTGGATTTTAACTGCAGTGTTGTAAGTTTTGCGGATGAGAACCAGTGGAACTTTGTCTTCCACTCTTCTTACATAAATCGCTATAAAATTACATTAAAAGGAAAAAATACAATTGGTGTAATAAAACTTGTCAAATTTTATAAAATTATAAATATATATTTACAAAGTCACATAAAAGATAAACATGCAAAAGAAGAAATTAGTAACATGAGACAACTAAAATATTTTGAAACTAGTACTGTGAAAATAAAGGAAATGAAACTTTGCAGTATACTTAATTGGTTGTTCCTTTTGGTTACTTTTCAAATGAGTCATTACTTTAAGAAAATTAGCAAATTCCAGGACTGGCACTATAAGTTAGTGAGCTTAGCCAAGACCTCTACACCTGGAATTCCTTATGGGTGCCACCCTGAAGTCCCAGTGACTGCTCCACCTTCAATATAGTTTCCTATTAACAGACCTGGGAATGCAGTGGAAGATGGTTGAAATCCTTAAGGCTTTGCATACATGAGGTGAACCCAGAAGAACCTTCTGGCTCTTGGTTTTAGCTTGTCCCAGGTAGTCTTGCTGCTGTCTGGCGAGTTGACCAGCAGATGGCATATTTCTATTTGACTCTCCTTGCTGTAACTCTCCTTTCAGTGAATAAATAGCATACTTAAATAAAAAAAGAAAATAAGAAAGTAAAGGCCATTTGTGATGACTTCATTGGCTAATCTGTCACCTTGCATGCCCCAGGATCCTATATGGGTGCCAGTACATGTTCCAGCGGCCCCAGTTCCCATCCACCTCCCTGCTTCTGGTCTGGAATGCAGAGGAGGATAACCCAAAGCACTGAGCCCGTACACCCACGTGGGAGACCTGGAAGAGCTTCTGGCTTTGGATCGACTCAGGTCTGGCCATTGAGGCCATTTGGATAGTGAACCATCTGATGGGAAATCTTTGTCACTCCTTCTTACTGTAAATCTACCTTTTGAATGAAAACAAATTGTTTTCCCCAAAAAAAGAAAGAAAAAGAAAAAGATCAATTATTTTAAATGTTTGTAGAATACTTGTGGCAAACGTGATAGAGAGTTTTCATAAATCACACATATATACAATGAGATTAAAAGACAGACAGAAGAACTTTCTAGTTAAGATGCTCTGATTAAAACACGACACACTTAGAATGAATCAAAATGTATGTTTGTGAAAGATACCAATAGATTCTAATGGCTATGGTGCATGCTTTCAAAATCTTTTTAAACGAAATAATTTAATATAATTTTGAAAGAAAATACAATCTAAATCATATGTCACACATACCTATACATAGAGACATCACACAAACACACACATAATCACATACACACATATATATGAAATACAGTCACAAACATAATGAAAAATTCCAAAAAGTATGCAAGAAACTATAGGAGGAAATACATTTTTGGAAAACAATTTAGACAGAACAGAGAATGTAATATTAATATATGAAAATGAAACAAAACATTTGCTGTGCAAGATATAGAATTAAAGATGAAAATTTAAAATTCAAAACACAAGGATGAGTTCTCTCTCTCTGTATATAAATTCATATATAAAAATATCAGACCTGATTATTTATAGGAACATTTTCATTGATAGTTGAAACTGGATACTGCCTAAAAAAAACACCAATTAGTAAAGAGGTACTTAAGCCAAGCTAGATTCATATTGCACCATGGTTTATACCATAAATAAAAATATGAACTACTGACACATTAAAATATGTGAATTGATTACAAGAGCAATGAGATTCTTGCTATGTGACTTTCTGTAAGTAGATATAATTGTGCTAGAAATCATATCAGTTGTACCTAAAATACAGATTAGAGCTTAATTGTTGCTACACAATCACACCTATATGTTCATAGGATAATGGAAACATTTTAAGACCTGCTATAAGTGTTTATGATGCTGGAATTTAATATTTCAGACCTTTGGAGCTTTTACAACTAAATGTGCCTATTTTTACATTAAATAAATGGAGTCATAATATAGACAATGAAATAAAAGCAAAAATATATATAATTTCTGAATGTTACAAAACCTGTGGAAATAGTGCAGAATTGGGTACTGAGAAGTACAATAAACCATTATCAGTGTATTAGACATACTAAAGCCTTGTCTCCTATGTGAGCTGTTACTCGATACCTCAATAGATGGCATGTCAAAAATGAATGGTAGAATTAACATGAGAATAATAAGAAACATTGCAGGGTGATTTGATAAAGATATTTCTAAATAAGCGATTATGTAAATTATGCAGACAATAATATTGCTTATAAACGGAGTGAAAATATTTGTCACAAAAGTGTAATAAACAGTCATCTAAATAAAGTCAGAGATTTGAGAAAGTTGACATCAGTGATTATATAAATAAACTAATTATCCAAAGTAAAAGAAAACTAAAGAGCAGTTCTTTGTTCATAAACTGAGCAGTAGAATTATTTATGATTATTCTGACATGATGTAAGAAGAACATACAACCATTAAGGCAAAAAAAGTCTCTTAGTATGACCAAAGATTAAATATGTAAGATAGTTCTTTACCATTCCTTTACATGAATTATTTAAAGAACAGGAAAGAATTATGGATAATATCATATTAACAACAGAACTAGATAATTAAACAGTCAAGGGGACAGTGTTTTAAACTATAAAGTTATATTCGATATGCTTTCAGATAAATGGTTTTGTGATCTTGCCTAGTATACTGTGTTTGTGTATGATTTTGCACAGTACAATGTCAAAAGCAAGATCCCAGTCTGACTGGCTGGAGTTAAACGGCAAGCTCACAACCTTTGTGAAATGGGCAACATCTGAAATTTTTGTCACTGCTTTATGGCTGCTGTTTTCCCAAAAATATATTTCAACACTTGGCTTGAGAAAAAAATGCAACTGTTAGTGTAAATATTAGACTCCAGTGTGTACACAGATATTACAACTGTACATACTCCTAGAATGCATCAAATGAATGTGGAAAATGAAAGCCATAATGCGAAATCAAGAACAGGAAAAAAAATAGAAATTTACAGCACTATGAAGTTTAATAACATGCTTCATTGTTCATTTAGTAATTTTCTATGTTTAACTTATATGCATATACATTCATGCACATGAAGACACATGAAATACTAATTGCAAATAATCATCTGCCAAAAAAATGACACTTAGCGAGATAAAATTAAAATAATAAATTGAGTTATTCTCTGTAGGAGGCTATATCCTCTATATATTTTGCAACAAATTTGACCCATTCATGTTATGGAAAGATGTGGACTCTAAAATGAATATATGCATAAGAAAATACCAGAAACTTTTATCAAGTGTGTCAACCTCCCTAGAAAATTATACTGCTCTGTTGCAAGAATTTTGTCAAATAATTTTGGAACAGAGATGATATTTACAGAGAAGGAAAACTGAAAAGAGATAAGTGTGCTAAGAAAGATATGTTTTCTTTGCTGATATTTAACACTATCATATTTCTTAATTATTCTTGATATTTCACATACTTTACATTCTATTCTCTAAACTTCCACCAAGCTCACTTTAGAAATACAGGACAAGCTGCTTTTGAGGAAAAGTTGTTCATTACTGTCCTGTCTTAAATTAAAATTTGATCCTTTATCTCACTCTCATATATAAGCAGATAGCACCACCTGTCTCAAAAAATGCATTTATGGCAGGAATTTTTGCAAATGCCACAGAGAGGACAGAAACGCTTTTTCAAATGCAAGCAGGCAGATAAGAATTTGTATATCACAAATAAAACAATTGTAGAATTAAAATTAGATGTTTTTAACATTTACATCGTACATCTTAAATTTAATAAATTCACAATCTATGGATTCTTCAGTTTGAATAAATATATCTGAAATTACACATTAAGCACTAAATAATACAGGAAAAAATTAAAATCTTTACCGCCTGCTCCTGATGCTAATAATAATTTAGTGTTCCTGTAAGGTATTCAGAACTTAACACTTTAGATTGCAAGTAGAAGAAATATTTTCAATAATGAAAATCTATGTATTCAACACACATTAAGATAAAAAAGTATGTTAAAGAAAGATGTTCCATAATTCCTCCTAAGGCTTTTTGCAAAAAGAAAAATCTACCTTTTCAAAAATAATTGCTGCATTTATGTCCTTCGATTTGGTAAATAAACTTTAAGGGACAAAAGACATTTAGACAGAATATTTATTATCAAACCTTGTTTTTGCAGAAAAAATAAAGTAAAATATGTGGGTTCCAAAATTCCATTTTACAGGCTTTAGATTGTGTGCAGAAATTTAATAACTCTCTAAGAACGTGTTGCTTTTTTTCTCTGAGATATGGAAAGACCATAGCTAGTACTTTCATTAAAATGCAACTGTTACATAATTCTTCACAAAAGTATATTTTGAATAAAGTATATAACAAATTTATATATCTATCAATTTCCTTATACTCTATAGGCAGATTCACTGAAATCTGTATCTGCTCCAAGATCATGAAAATATATCCACATATTTACAATTGTGTAGTTATTTTATTATTTTTTTAAAAAACATATTTATTCTATTATTTGTTTATACAGTTCAATATGCTCTGGGATTTCCCTTCCTGTCTCTCAAAGGTCATTCCCTACCCCCACATTGATTTCCCTTATAATAATAGAATTGTATAGTCCTTCATAAACAGTCTTAAGTTCATCATTCAGCTATATAAGTGTATCCCAATATTGTAAGTATGAGCAGTGGCTAAGAGACCAGGATCAAGATATACTTAGCATTTACTTTGGTAATCCATCTTTGATTTGCAATTAAAGATGCATACTGCATTGCATTTTCATATCTGGATATGATAGTCTCTATTATACAGTTGCTATACTTCCCTTTACATTAAAAGCAATAAACAAAATCAACATGAGGAAAAAAATAGAAAATGAATAATAGAAAGTTGAATAACATGTTACTGAATGAACAATGTGTTGTTGAAGTAATAAAATTTAAAACCAAAAAGTTCTTCTTTAAATTTATTTTATTTTTATTGCAAAGTCGGACATACAGAAAGGAGGAGAGACAGAGAAGATCTGTGCACAACGGCCAGTGCTGCACCGATCTGAAGCTGGGAACCTGGAACCTCCTCCACGTCTCTCACACGGGTACAGAGCCCCAAGGCTTTGGGCTGTCCTCGACTGTTTTCCCAGGCCACAAGCAGGGAGCTGGATGGGAAGTGGAGCTGCCGGGACTAGAACCAGCACCTATATGGGATCCCAGACATGCAAAGCGAGGACTTTAGTTACTAGGCTACAGCGCCAGGCCCGATCAAAAAGTTCTTGAAGTAAACAATGTTTTTGTTTGACCGCTGAGTCAGTGAAGAAATTAGAAAAAAAAATTATAAACTAAGTAACATTCACCATTTGAATTATAATACAATAATAATGTACATTAAAATTATTTAAAAGTGATTATTTGGGGGCCTCAGGAATTATCTCTACTGATGTTATTTAAATTATATAAAGACAAACATATTGACCTAGGAATATACTAAATAAAATAAATTCATTTTATGATAGTGTCTCAGAGGCTTTTAGAATTTTTTTTTTTTTTTTTTTAATTTGGACCGGCGCTGTAGTGTAGTTACTAAAGTCCTCATCTTGCAGGTGCCTGGATCCCATATGGGGCCGGTTCTAATCCTGGCAGCTCCACTTCCCATCCAGCTCCCTGCTTGTGGCCTGGGAAAGCAGTGAACTTTTAAACATTTCACATATAGGTGAAGGCATGTGATATGTGTCTTTCCGTGTTGGGCTTATTTCACTTACAATAATGACTTCCAGTCCTAAGCATGCTTTTTGCAAATGGTAAAATATCATCCCTTTTACCAGGCACACAGCTTGCAAATAAATTCCCTCTTGTAATTGCTTTGTCATTTCTTTGATTGTTTTCTTTGTTGTGGTGTAACTTTTTAGTTTGATGCAGTTCATTTTCAAATTTCTGATTTTGTGACCTATGCTTTTAATATCCCTTTTGAAGAAAACCCTTAATCATTATCAAGGAGTTTAACTATATTCCCATTTTTTTTTAGTGGTTTAAACGTTTCACATTTTAAACTCATTTTCAGTTGACTTGTTTATGCTGTAAGATGAGCATCTGATTTCACACTCTGATGTGCTTATGGGTCTCCAATATCATTTCTTCAAGTAGGTATCTTTTTTTTTTTTAAGATTTATTTTTATTACAAAGTCAGACATACAGAGAGAGGAGGAGAGACAGAGAGGAAGATCTTTCGTCCGATGATTCACTCCCCAAGTGAGCCGCAATGGGCCGGTACGCGCCGATCCGAAGCCAGGAACCAGGAACCTCCTCCAGGTCTCCCACGCGGGTGCAGTGTCCCAATGCATTGGGCCATCCTCAACTGCTTTCCCAGGCCACAAGCAGGGAGCTGGATGGGAAGTGGAGCTGCCAGGATTAGAACCGGCCCCATATGGGATCCCGGCGCGTTCAAGGCGAGGACTTTAGCCACTAGGCCACGCTGCCAGGCCCCAAGCAGGTATCTTTACATGCTATGCATTCAATTTTCTTGCAAATATCTAGTTAATAATATATGAATGCGTTTATTTCTGAGTTATTTATTCTGGCCCACTGATCTCTGTATCTGTTTTATGTCAGTGCCATGTTGGTTGGCTGGGTGTAACTTGGCAGCATCATTGGAAATCAGGACAACAGCCAAGATCGGATAGGTGGTGGAGAAAATGCCACCCTAATAATGCAACTCATAAGATATGAAGACAAGTTCACTCATACATTCAGGTGTTTCTTTATTTTTCCATACTGTATATATTATCTACCACATATCTGAGAAAATGTGATATTTTTCTTCATCAGATGACTTATTTCACTAAGCATCATGCTGTCCAGTGTCATCTATTTTGTTACAAAAGACACAGTATTAATCTTTTTATGGCTGAATAGTATTCCATATATTGTTTCCATTTGAAGAACATCTGGGTTGAATCCACATCTTTCATGAATTGAGCTGCTGTAAACATGGGTTCAGATAATCCTTTCATGTGTTGATTTCAATTTGTTTTGATAAATTCTTGTGATGTGTGCAGCTGGGTCATGTGGTACAACTGCCTACAAATTTATGAGGAATTTCCACATTGCTCATCATGATTGTGTTACTGGACATTATTTTGCATTACTAGTGTGGCGTTTTCTCCACCTCCTATCCGATCCTGGCTGTTGTCCATTTTTGGATGATAGCCTTTATAACTAAGGTAAGATGAAATCTCATTGTAGATTCACTCACATTGCCCTACTGGGTATTGAGCCTGGACTATAAATTTATTATGGTTTAAAAAGCACATATACGAATGTGTGCAAATATATATTAAAACATACAATGTATATTTTAATAAAGGACATTTTGTTGTAGAAAACCTAATTCTCTTGAGTCATATTAAGCGCTAACTTGAGAAAGATGTTATTTCTTGTACAACATTGCATCATACAATAAAGTAGACTGAACAATATGTATAAATATAACGCCCTTTTGCAACTATCTCATGTCAGTTCAATGGCAAATAATTCAGTGAAATCAAGCAGGGATCAAAGCAGCTATTGTATCAAACACAATAAATCTCAGCCAATAATGTGAACACAGGATACACATCAGCAAATACAATTTAAGTTTGCCTTTGATTTGTAGATGAAGTTCAAACTACAGTTTTGAAAGTGAATAGAAATGGCAAATATGTCAAAATGTGGAGAACATTTAGCCACATCACCTACTACCCAATTTTCGAAGTGTCCAGCTTTGACCTCAAACTGCTGAGGTGAGTGAGGCAGAAATACCTGATGTCAATCAAAGGAAATAGTTTGATTGCTCAGTCATCCCTTACAATCTCCCATTGAACCAGGTAGGGGTGAAATGGTATATATAGCACAGTCATGAGGATTGATGGCACACACTGCTCCCAAGTATGCCCTGCCTGCATGCAAACCGCTTGACACATGGACTGATGGAAAGCAAAGGATGTTTGCCCAGGAAAAGTGTTTCAGCAAAGCTTAATTTCCATAGCCATTTGCACAGCAAAAGCAAGATCTAATAGGTCCCAGAGAAATCAGCAAAGCCATGATAAGAATTCAAAGCCACAAACTAAATAAAAAGAGATTATTAGCTACATTGCAGTAGGCAAACAGTCAAGACTTAAGTGATCAATACTTGACAAAAGACATGCCACAGACTCCATGTGTAGGTCAGGCTCACACACCGTTTTTTTTTTTTTTTTTTTAAATAAATCGACCGACTCTTGGACAAGGCACATAAAATGTCACTTTTTATCTCTCAGTTGATATTTTCCTCCATGAGGGAAAAAAAAAACCCTATCTATTCACCTCTCTGAGAGATTTGATCGAAAAGACAGTCACTCCTGATGTAAGGTTTAAAGGGGAAAACTGCAATCAAGTGGAAAATTTTGTCAGTACCTTAATCTCTGATTTGTAGAAGGTTTTGCTTTGGGATACTTGGTATGTGTGCGGATTGCCACCAAAGAGCCCTTCTGCTCTTTAATGGCTGCACTAAATCTTAACAAACGTGAGCATGAAAACTATTGTGCTGCACTTGTGAGGCATATATCAAAGTTATATTTTTTAAAGCTTGGAAAGGCAGTCGAATCATGCATGTTCTTTATGGAGCTCTGATCAGGCTGATAAAGGCAGTGCAGCTTCAATAAATGCTTTGTAACTGAATGTTTTGGAAAGTGAATAGGAAATTCAAAGTCCAAACTGTTGCCAAACTGCTCCCACAGCACTTTGATCACTTTGTTTCTGACATTTTGTTGAAAATGTCTTGTTTTTATTAAAATGTGGGCATCTAGAGACCTGGAAAGTTAACGGTAGTCACTGAAAATATAATACACAATAAATCATGAAATGGCATGACTTATTAAGTACTTTGTACACATTCCTTAAAATGAAAACTGTTTCCCCATGGGGTCACACACAGCATTGCACTTGTCTGTAAAAAGTTCATATTGTTAAAAGAGACAAGTACAGAAGATAAATCAAATACTAGCACCGTGCCTCAGGCAGAAGGCGAGGTTATACAGCTTTACTCGTCAATCAACCGGGAAGTGTACAATATATTTTTTTTAAGAAAGGAAAATGCTGAATTGATAATGATATACGTGTATATTGCTCTTAAATTATGATCAAAGGACATATTTAATTCTAAGCACAGAGAGGATAAGACATATGATCCATTTTTTAAGTATATATTTATATCCAAAAGAATACTTCTGCAGTCACTGATGCAGATTTCTCTGATCACAAATGTCAAAATTTAAAATGCCTGGTTGTTGAAGCTTAGGGGTTGATTTTATCCGCAGGCTAGGCTGCTTGTGCAAACCCAAAAGGACATGTAAGGACACTTATGTTAGTATAAAATCTAGTTAAGGATTTCTTTGTACATTTTAATAAATTGAAAAAGCATTTCATAACACCAGTTACTGTCACTGCCAGAAAAACAATATTTTTGAAGAATATCAAATAACATATCGCTTTCTTTCTTGTTCTAATAGCAAATCTAATTTATGTGCAATCTCTTCAATATAATTAACTATAATTTTAAGACCTTTTCAAAATTTTCACTGTACTAACTTTCCAAATCATTCTAACTTATCTAAGCCATTTTGATGATTTTCTTGTTTTTTTGTGTATGGATTCTGAAATTGTGGGAAACTTGGTGTAAGTTATGTTTCTAGGAACTGAAGTAACATACAGTGAGTAGATGTTGAACTTCAGATTAGCAAGGAAGTACTACACACATGCATAGATATCTATAAGTATACATGAACATATATATGTATAAGACATTCATTATATGTATATATATTTGGATTTGGTACTAAGATAATTATAGTGTGTTGCTATTTAATATTAACTTAAGTGTTCAGGACAATGCATTGGCCTATAACATCATTTCCAAAAGCTTCCATTTTAAATCTAAAAGCAGAGATCTGACTGAAAAGTCAGAGACTGGCCTTTCTTCGGTGCGTGGAACAAACCTTGTTCTAAGTACTTCAGCTGAACATTAAGAGTGATACTCCTCCTGTTAAGTAATGAAACTAGAAAGTGGAGAATCAAATAATAAGCAGACAAAAGTCCCAGAAATTAGAAAAGTCAGAAGACAAATCTGGGGGTACAGGCCGCCCTTCTCCTGAGGATCTGTAACTCTGCAGGTGGCAGCTGAAACCGGGAAGTGAAGTGAAGATTTGATAGCCTGCTAGGCAGACAAGGAGAATGATTTTTAAAAAAGATTTATTTATTTTTTATTACAAAGGCAGATCTACAGAGAGGAGGAAAGACAGAAAGGAAGATCTTCCCGCCTGATGATTCATTCCCCAGGTGACCACAACAGCTGGTGCTGCACCGATATGAAGCTGAGAGCCATGAACTTCCTCCAGGTCTCCCACGAGGGTGCAGGGTCCCAAAGCTTTTGGCCGTCCTCGGCTGCTTTCCCAGGCCACAAGCAGGGAGCTGGATGGGAAGTGAAGCTGCCAAAATTAGAACCGGGGCCCATATGGGATCCCAGTGCGTTCAAGTCAAGGACTTTAGCTGCTAGGCCACCACACCGGGCCCAAGGAGAAGGATTTGATTCCATGTCTTGTCAAAGCTGGATGATCTAATGAAGTCAGTCATGTATCAATAATGGCCTAAATCTTATTGGGATGGTGAATTCAGAACATCTCAATTCGGAGACATGCCTGAGACTGTTTTAGCATGATACTGGGGGTGATCATGCTCTCCTTACAAGAGAAAAACTTTTTTTTTTCCTTTGGAGGGAAGTGTTAGCAAAGTCTTCTAAACCTTCCTAAAGCAGTTTTCTAACTAAAATATGGCTATAGACAAACAAAACTAAGCAGGAGAAAAATAATATGTAGAAAATAATAAATGTAAGTCAGATATTTAGGAATAAACATGGTATCTCCACTGCATTCGATGAAATCATGCAATATTTCAAAAGAGAATTAGAGGGTCCGGCCCGTTGCCCATTATCTAGGGGCCGAAGTCCTCACCTTGCATGCACTGGTATCCCCTATGGGCACCAGTTCTAGTCCTGGAAGTCCATTTCCTTCCCATCCAGCTCCCTGCTTGTGGCCTGGGAAAGCAGTCAAGGATGGCCCAAAAGCCTTGGGACCCTGTACCCATGTGAGAGACCCAGAAGAGACTCCTGGCTCCTGGTTTCAGATCAGCTCAGCTCCAGCCATTGCAGGCACTTGGAGAGTGAATCAGTGAATGAATATCTACCTTTCTGTCTCTCCTCCTTTCTATCTATCTGCCTTTCTAATAAAAGTAAATAAATTTTGGGCTTGACACAGTAGCATAACAGCTAAAGTCCTTGCCTGCCATGCTCCAGAATTCAATATGGACACTGGTTCTAATCCCAGCAGCCCAACTTCCCATCCAGCTACTTGCTTGCGGCGTGGGACAGCAGTCGAGGATGGCACAAAGTGTTAGGACCCTGCACCGATTGGGAGACCTGGAAGAAGCTCTGGGCTCCTGGCTTCAGATTGGCTCAGTTCCAGCCATTGCGGCAGCTTCGGGATTGAATTTAAGGATGGAAGATTTTCCTCTCTCTCTCTAATCCTATCCTTTCCAAAACAAATTTTAAAAAGATAAATAAATTTTTAAAGAAAGAGAGTGAGAGAGAGAGAGAGAGAGAGAGAAAGGGAGAGAGAGAACCAGAAACAATGTTACAATGCTTTGAAAAATGATTAAAATTAAGAACAGTATGCATAAACTTAATATATTAAACAATTGGAAGACTTTACATAAAACTATTTAGAGTGAACTGGAAAGGCACATTTTGAAAAAAGAAAACAAAAACAGACCTATAGAGTACGTTTGTGCCATTAAAGATGAAAAATAGAAACAAGAATGGGCCAGAAACATTTGGAGAAGCTGTACTGCAAATGCATAACAGTAAGTTACCATAGCACACAGAATCAAGATTCTCACATTTCAAGCAGAAAATTACTTTAACAATATACACATAAACCCATGGCAGTTCATCCTCAGATAAAGCAAATATATATATATATATATATTTATATATATATATATATATCTTCAGAAAATATAATGGTTGCATTTAAAATAACAAAAATTAGGTTAATAATTGATTAAATACACTCATACACACACACACACAAGCCAGAATATTGTACTATTATACTGAAATTCCATAGCTTTGAATAATGAAGCTGAAATGAAGACATTCGCAAACTTAGATTCCAGCAATTTGCATAGCTCAATGGTTTAAATATTATTATTATGCTGATTGCCAAATATCTCCATTAAGAAAATTGCATTCGACTATTTATTTAATACTGTAGTTACATGCTAAGCACCGCATCTCCTAACAAACTGGAATACCTGTTATTATGATAACTGATTATTCACTTCTCGATCTGTTGCCTTTACCTGGGATTGGTGATCACACGCACCAGAAGACACTTTTTCTACTATATCTGCTTCCCACTGGCCATTTCATATGCTCTTTGTCAAACGTGTGCTATAAACTACTAAACCACAGCAGCCGGAAACTTCACTTTGCAAATTACATCCTACAGAGTCATGTTTTCCTACATTTCTTCAGTGCCTCTTATTTTACTCATTGCATATATCTATTTTTGTAATGGATGACTTATAAAACCTGTACAGTCCACACTTCCTCTTTGCTATAATCACCTCATACTTAAACACTACATCTTTGTTTTGCTTAATCCACCTTGAACATCCAGCTAATTTTCTAAAATAGTAAGGATTCAAGAATAGTGACTAATGTAAGCTTTCATTGTACACACGACTTGACAAATCATCTTGCTAGGTTTTCATAGGGGCTGGTTGATATATAGAGATTTTGCATTAGAAACATATTTTATCACAGTGCTATTAGTAGCCAAATACTATGCTTTCTGATTCCATTGCCTATCCCCAACTCCTACACAGGACAGAGCGAAAACCAGGGAAGTCCATATGTGTACAACTTGCTGAGTTATAGAACTCCAACTTTAGTAAACTCTCATTCCTTAGAAACAAATTGTTTTATTATTATTATTTTCTTTGATGTTAGAAACAGAGAGAGACAGAGATCTTCCATTTGCTGCTTCATTCCTTTAGTCACCACAATGACCAGGCTGAAGCCAGGAGCTGAAAGTTTCATGTCGATACTGCACACAGTAGCAGGGGCTCAAATACTCATCACTTTCTGCCATTTTGCTCAAAGAATTAGCAGAAAGCTGGATCAGAATTAGAGCAGCTAGGAGTGGAACCACCGTCCATAGGGGATGCTGTGTGAAAAGCAGTGGCTTTATTCTCTATGTTCCAACATCAGTTTCAACTCTCTTAAAAATAAGCAATAGAGAAGCTATTTCCCACAAAGAGAAACTGTGATATTATTACAGCACAGAGAAACAACGCCACACATTATGTTTTCATTCCATGGTTGGCTGTCATATACACATTAAAACAAAATCTAAAAGATTTCACTTTCAAGATGTGCTGGAAAAGGAGTGATTTATGGAGAATTGTTTTGAAACATGGATCAACTCTTTTATTAATAACTTTGTTCTATAGTAATGTCCTTCAAAACACGGTAGTAAGAAATGGTTTAGCACGGGTCCTTCTACCCAACAACCATTGGGTCATGGAGAGGATTAGAATTAAATAACTCAGAACTGAAAGACCTGTTTGCAAAGGGCAATCACTGCTCCAAGTAAGAGTTTGGCAAGAATGCTTGAGCCAGAGTCTCCCTTTTCCCACTCTGGCAAAAGTTGGAGAGACAACAGCGACTGGCCCTGTGGCAGCAGCAGGCTGTTTATTGCTTCAGCAGGAAATGGAGGTTTTTTTTTTTTTTTCTCGACATACGTGGATTTTAGTGGACTTAGTAGTATTTTGAGGACATTTTTTTGGTTATTGACTTTAGTTTCAGGCTTCTGAGACACAGCACTTTTCCCAGATACATAGTTCAATATGGCATAAATGATTAGTCCATTTCTGGTCTTTTTGGAGAGTCTTAGTCAAGTCACGATCAGATTATGTAGGTAACAGAAAACATACTTCAGTGTATTGCTTGCACACAACAAAGCATGTAGCCAGTGCAAAAACAGCTTAAAAACAGTAATAATAAAAGAAAAATAGTTTTAAGCCCCAGCAAACAGAAATTGGTCATCTATATCATGTTTTCAGTTAACATATGGGTCTGACACCATAGCCTAGTGAGTGACTGGATCCTTGCCTGGCATGCCCGGGAGCCCATTTGGGAGCTGGTTCTGGTCCCAGCTTCTCTGCTTCTCATCGAGCTCTGTGCTCGTTGCCTGGAAAGAAAAGTAGAGAATGGTTCAAACTCTTAGGACCCTACACCCGCTTGAGAGACCCAGAAGCAGCTCCTGGCTCCTGGTTTTGGATCAAGTCAGCTCCAGCCATTGAGGCCACTTGAGGAGTGAACCAACAGAACGAAAATCGTTCTATCTCTTCTTCTGTCTCTGGATCTGCCTTTCCACTAAAAATAAATAAATCTTCTTCCCACACGGCTGCCAGATCTCAAGGCTTTGGGCCTTCCTCGACTGCTTTCCCAGGCCACAAGCAGGGAGCTGGATGGGAAGCAGAGCTGCTGGGATTAGGACCGGCGCCCGTGTGGGATGCTGGAGCATGCAAGGAGAGGACGTGAACTGCTAGGCTACCAAAATAGGCCCAAAAATAAACAAATCTTAAAACAAAACAAAACTAGGCAATTCTTAACAAAAATACAAATGCACTAGAGAACAGGAAAATATGAACTATTCATTCTAAATTTAAAAATAACACAAATTTTCCCTGGAGAAGTACTGACATTTCAACTATTAGTCAAAAACGTCAAATGAATGGTCACAAATATGTTCCTTATACTACAGGAAATCATACAAAAATTAGCATTATCAGAATACCAATGTGTGGAAAAGATGAGTATATAAATAAAAGAAATGGAAAAGAAGCAAAACAGAAGTTGTGTATTTGCAAATATTAATACTTAAAATTTTGAGATTCACTTAAATAAGCTTAGTTGTGGATTTCTAAAGGCACAAGAATGCATCAGGAAATTTAATTCGCATGCAATTTAAATGACCTAATCTTAGACTCTGTAAGAAAAGAGCAAAAAAAAAAAAAAAAAAAAAAAAAACCAAAAAAGGACAGAAATATTTGAGAAACCAAGAAATTTACCAATATATACATAATAGGATTTCTAAAGGTAGTACAAAATTGATATGAGAAATAGTAACTGGAGACTAACCAAATACAAGTAGGAATACAAATGCCCATAAAGCTCACAAAGTCCAAATACTGAAATAAACACTATCAGGTTGCTAAAATATGAGGCCCAAAAAGAGATGTTCAGAAAAAAGTAAGAGACTGTGATTTGTTATATCCAAGCAATGTTCAGTGAGATTAACAACTCGTATCTCATCAGAAAGCTGTCAGGACAGAAGGCAGCAGAATGACATATTAAAACCCCTGAAAGGAAAAACAAAGCAACAGAAATTCTCAACCAGGCATTCAATATATGTCAGAGCTGTTTTCCAAATACAAAGTAGAAACTATAAAATTTTGAGATAAGGGCAAGCCGTGGACAATTATTGCCAATAAACTTGTCTGACAAGAAATGCCATATCCTTCAGGTTGAGATGCCAGAATGCTGAAAAATAACACTTTTGAGGCAACTCAAGAGGTAAACATAAACACCAATGTTACGGTTCTTTGGATTTGAAACACCTGTTTTATTCCTCGTGTTTAAAGCTAATACGTGCAACAATAATTGCAAGTCTTTTTATAACACCAAATCTGTACCAACACGAAAGGATAGGTAACATAGGAACGCAAGAAAGGATAGATTGACCCTCATTAAAATGACAAATATTTGTAAATGAAAGTATGTATAAGGAAAATAGACCCATAATCCACAGAAAGAGAGAAGACTTCTTTTACATTTGGACAAGTATTATAGAACAAAATAAACAGCAAGCAAATCAGAGGAACATTGTAAATGGTTTTCTTTTCCTTCAACAAGTTCTCTGTGATTTTACCATATTATCCAACAATTTCATTCCTAGAAACACATTAAAAAAAACAGAGAGACAATGACTCAAATGCTTATATATATAAATCCAACATTCTTACCAGCACTATTGATAATAACTCAGAGTTTGCAAGAATTTTGTTGTTAAACAAAATAGAAATCAGACAAATGAATATTATTCACCTTTAAAATCATGATATTGTGACGCAGGCTTCGACATATACGAACCCTGAAAACAGCAAATGAAATATCCCACCCACAATAGAACTATTGTGTAGTTTTACCTGCATGAAGTACCTGGAATGTGCACATTTATAGAAACTTGAAGTTGAAATGTAGTTACAAAGAACTTAGGGTAGAGGTATCTGGGAATTATTGTTTAATGGTTACACAGTTTCTTTTTCAGGTAGAGAAACCAGTCTTAGGAATAGTGTTGATAGCTAAATAAACTTGTGAAAATACTTAATGTTCTTAAGTTATACCATTAAATGATATAAAATGTAAATTTCATTTTATGTGCAGTTTATATTTTTCCCTTAAGGAAACTTTGCACAGGTTATTTATACTGTTTGGATTATGTTTTTGTCTGATATCTGCTTGGCTAAATCTCTCATGTTCTTCAAGTCTTTGTTGATGTTCAAATTTTCATTAAGTATAGCCTGAAAAGCTAATGGATAATTGATTCTAACACATTCAACAATTGAAGGCCAACACAAATACTCATTTTACTTCTTGACTTATCTCCTCAATTTTTCGTATCATGATCTTGTCATCTTTTTAAATTTATTTATTTAAAAATCAGGGTAACAGAGACAGGGAGAGAGAGAATTTCCATCTGCTGATTGGCTTTCCAAATGGCCACATGGCCAGAGTTGGGATGATTCAACGCTGGGAGCCAAGAGTGTCTTCCAGTTCTCCCGCATGTGGGCAGGGGACCACAAGCATGGACCCGGATGAGAAGGGAAGCAGCCAGAGAATATCCTCACATGTGCACTGTAGGAGGATTCACCTGCTACATTGGTCACCGTGCATGATCCCATTTTTATTGAATGTTTAAAATTTACTTTAAAATGTAATTTCCTATTAGGTACTACTGGACTGAATTTTATGATTATTCTTTTTTATTAATCCCACAAAAGCCTAAATATCTAATACTTGTATTCTTCATTTCAATACAATTTCAGAAATACCTACAACATAATTCAGGTTCTCTAAGTATCTCAAGTTAATGAGTAAATTATTAAGTTCTAATACTAAGCTATTTTTTCAGAGAATCTAGTCAATGTTAAATTTTATTTGGAAATGAAACCTGGTAACAGATTTGGGATTTCATCTTTAGAGCATGAAGATATTTCTCATACTAAGTTATTGTTAGCTAGTTATTGTTAGCATAAAGTGTATGACTGAATTAATGCTTTTGTAGTAAGTACAGTGGTTTCCTTCAATAGAATGGAATATGGTAACATATTTAATTTGAGGCATTTCATTTTTCCCTGGTTTTCGGCCTCACATGTTGAAAAACACAAGCATAGATCTAGTTATCTATTGAACAATCACCTACTATACACTTACATACTGACTGCTGGGAAATTTTTTTAACATATACAAAAGAATAATATTATATCAAGGCTACACTTAAGAAAAGAAACTTACTTGTTTACTGAATCAAAATTGCCCTCTGTGGGTGTTGAATTGAAATCAAATTTCTGTTAAATAGGCTCCCAAGAAATCAATTGTAACCAGCAGTTAATGACCAGTTTGCTAACAGCTTGTAGCAATGCCAAGGGCAGTTAACACTCCAACAAATGACTTGTTAACTGTGCTAATGAGTGATTTTGCAGGGATTACAGCTATTATAAACTGTTATCAATCTAGTTTTACCACCTAATATAGGAAAGATTGATTCACTCGATTCTAGTTATTTGATATTACAAAAATCATATCATGCTATTTTTCTGCTTTGTTGGGAACAAAATTAATAGAAGTTTCCTTTTCTTTTTGCATATGAAGTGTAACTCCATGATTATCCAGTTACTGATGATTTTCTTCCATGGTCTTTTAAATTTTTTTTTTTTTAAATCTGAAAGGCAGATCTACAGAGAGAAGGAGATACAGAGAGAAAAATCTACCGTTCACTGGCTCACTTCCCAAAGAGTCACAATGGCCAAAGCTGAGCTGATCCAAAACCAGGAGCTTCTTCCAGGCCTCCCAAGTGGGTTCTTGTTCCCAAGACTTTGAGCCATCCTCTGATACTTTCCCAGGCCACAGTCATGGAACTGAAAAAGAAGTGAAACAACCAGGACATAAACCAGTGCCTATAAGGGATTCCAGAGTATACATGGCAAGGATTTAGCCATGAGCCATCACACTTCCCCCCCACCTCTGTTCTTAAGTAAATGACAATATTTAAAAAGCAGAATACTGTATAAAATCTAGTTATGTAGAATTAAAATAAGTTTCAGGAAACTAAGGATTATTTACAAACATGGAAAAATCATTATTTCTGTGTGTGTGTTTTGTGTTGCTTTTTTTTTTCCTCCAGAGTTTCTTTACCTCTTTGCCAACACCCCCCCCCCAATGATTTCCCTTGTATTATTACAATAGTATAGTTCTTCCTAAACAGTCATAAGTCCATCGTTGTCGGCATGGACAATTGCAGTGTCCAGTGTCCTATTGTCAGGATATATTTAACTGTTTCATTGGCACTTCCCTTTGACCTGAAAGTAGAGATGCATGCCGAATTTTATCTTCGCATCTGGATATGTTAGTTTCCTTTTCACAGTTAGTATAAATCCACTTAAATGAAAAGCTATAAAATATAATCAACAACCGCAAAAAAAAAACACAGAAATTTACAATGCCATGAAGGCAAATAACATGCTATTGAATGACTGTCACTGAAGAAATGCAAAAAAAAAAAAAATTAAAGTAAATAACGTTACGGCGTGACCTATGAGTCAATGAAGAATTTGAGAAGACAACTGTTTTTTTTATTATTATTTCTTTTTTTTAAATTATTTTTTAATAATCTTACTTAGTTGATTAGGGAAAAAAAGGGTCAAGGGCTACAGGGTGAAAGTGGGTAATACCATTGTTTCCACACCAATATCATTTTTCCCTGTATCTGGGTTGAGGGAAAAAAACAAAGGGAAAAGCCCCACCCAACCTCCCACCCATCCCAGATCCCCAATGGGAGGCGCGCTCTGAGGGTCCTGCTCATACAGTTTTGATAGTTCATCAGTTCTGGATTGCTGCCAATCTCAGTTCCAATTGCAATGAACCCTATTCAGAATCCACTGGCTGACAGTCTCCTCATGGTTGGGGTTTTAAGATCAGCAGTTCAGTTGGAGGGATCTCCAAAGAAACTTCGTCTGAGATGATCCCAGGCCTGATTCTTGCGCGAGTTTGCTAGTACAGAGTCCGACACCGTCCGTCACACCAATCAGCTTATGCACATGCTGGTTGTTGGGATTGCTGGGTTCGTTCTGTTTCCAGCCCTGTCTTCCTTGTGAACCAGCGGGTGTTGTAGTCCAGTTCAATCCTGCCCACTTCATATTCGGTCCTCATGCAAACCGGTTGGAGCTGCAGCCTAGTTGGGGTGACTCCCCATAACCCCCACCAGTTCTGCCCCCTACCCTGGTTCCCATGCTTGCCAGTATGCACCGCAGGCTTGTCAAGTCTGTCCCACATCCCGTTTAGCTCTCGCACATGTCAATGGGCATTGAAGCCCAGCTCAACCCAACCAACCTACTATCCAGCCCACACACCTACTGGCAGGTGCCCTTCTGTACAGCCACCCCTGCCCCTGTCCTGGTGTTCGTGCTGTCTAATGAGAGTGGTAGCCCCGAGGGAGGTGCCCACTATTTCCCTTCTAGGCCACACTCACTCCCAGATTATGCACTCTCCAGGTAGTTCTGGCATGTGACTTGACAGAATTAGCTACAAGTGCCAGCCTCTGCCAGCTAGTACTGCGGCTAGCCCAACCAACCCTCACCCACTCTAGTTTTTGCTTGCACCAGTCAGCCCACCGTGGCCCTTCCCTTATCTAGCCCACATGAGGCCCACAGGTGTAACAGCCCTGCCTATTCTGATCTGCCCCCATCCCGACTCACGCTTTCCAATGGAAGTAGTTGTCCAGCAGGGGAGCCCACGTTCCCCTGTCAGCTTTGCCTCCTCCCCCTGATTATCACATGTGCTATTTGGGCCCTGCAACCACATCTGGTACGGTTCATCGCACCTTGGCATTCCTTATTGTGTACTAGTATGTGTGGCAACCGAACCTGGGTCGACCCACACTCTGTTCTGGCGCTCAGACTCACCAGCGGGTGATGTGCACAGGCTCAGCCTGGTCTGCCCCCAATCCATGCCATGTGTATACCAGTGGGATAATTTCCATAGCCTGTTCTGGGCTGTTTCCTATTGTGCTTCTTGCGCTTACCTGCAGGGACTGTGTCCTGCCAGAGGAGTTGCCCAGGCTCCTCCATCAAAAACTCTCCCATTGCCAGGTTTCACGCATACCAGTGGGTCCATGAGCCAGCCCTGTTCAGTTCACCTCCTGTCCTAGCAGGAACAGTGGTGTTTCCTGACTGTTCTTCAACCCAATCTGGTTCTTATTGTTGGATGTTTCAACCCAGCCATGGCGAGAAGACAACTGTTTTGAAGAAATGAAAATAAAACCAAAAATATCAAAATCCATGAGATATAGTTTCTACTGATCTTTGTTGTTGAGAAATGTCTTCTGTAGGCAACAGATAGATGGGATTTATTTTTTTTAATACAGTCTACTAATTTATGACATTTGGTTGATGAGCGATTAATATTCAGGGTTAATATAAATAGGTGGTAATTTGGTACTGACATTTTAGCAATGGATTGTTCATTGATTTAGTCCTCTGTTGTTATTTAACTGGGATGTTCTTCAATTTGCCTTTGGTTTTAAAGGGTGCTATTTTTTTTTCTCTGTTAAGAGAACATCTTTGAGTATCAGTATCATTTGTAGGGCAGGTTTGGAAGAGGCATGTTCTTTTAGATCTACCTTACTGTGGAAGAATTTTACTTCATTTTCAGACAAAGGAGACCTTTGATGGGTATGTTATTCTGGGCTGACTTTTTTTTTTTTTTTTTTTTTTAGAATCTGGAGTATGTCGCTCTTGTAGCGTTTCCTTGGAGAGGTCAGCTGTGAGTCTGATTGCCATTTCTCTATAGGTCAATTGATTTTTTTTTTCACATGAACATATAAGGATCTTTTACTTATGTTCTTTTTATTGTTTTTCCATTATGACAAGGAATCTCTTCCAATTCTGAGATTCTTTTTTCTGAGTCATTCATTCTGTTATGGAGACCTACAGTTTAGTTCTGTAGAATTTGAAATGAGTTTATGTTAACCAAGTTTTAATTCTAATGCACTGTTTCTGTCACATTTTGGGGTAGTATGTAATTATACAACATTTTTGAAAACTGTGGCTTATCATGTAATTATCTATTATTTTATTCTAATGATCCTTAATTTTCTTTGTCCTCAAGTTGTAATTGTAAAGACTCATGTAATTGCTGCATAATACACTAACACAGCAAACAACCCAGATAGATTTCAGTATTTCAAGAAACATAGTAATCAGATAAGCATTCCTCCAAAAATATAAGTGAATTAAAATCAAGCCACGAGCCTTTACTCTCAAATGTGTCCCATGGTTGATTTTCTCCTGGGATATTACACAAGGCCAGGCAGATCAAACATGAATAGGACAGGATGAATATCTATTTTAAATAATTTTGATAGTCATGTGCATGTTGATATCAAGAATTCTGGTCTTGTGTGATCTAAATAACCTCATTCTAATTCTACCCTACAGTCATTTTTAAGTTGGTGGAGACACCACACCATATGATAAGACATAGGCACCAGCATAAATACTTAAGCCATAAAACACATGGAGGAAATTTAAATATATAACACTAAGTTTAAAAAATACAAACTGAAAAGGTTACATAATATATGATTCCAAGTAGATGGCATTTTTTCTGAAAAGGCAAAGGAGTGGTGAAAGTAAAATAGAGGTTGGAAGAAGCTGAGCATAGATTACTTTTCAGATAATGGACTTATTATTTAGATTATTTAGGATATGAGACTAATGGTTACATATCATTGTTGCCCAAATCTACAGCAAATGAAACACTGAAAGTGAACCCAAGGTTAGTTCTGCACCTTAGATGATAATATTGCTGCAGTGTGGCTTCATCCATTGTTAAGACGGTCTGGGACAAGTAAAGTGGGGAGGCTGGGCAACGTGCATACATTTATATGTCGGAACCCTGTGTACTATCTATTCAACTTTGCTAGCATTTTAAAATTGCTTTGTGATAGTATATTTCAAAGAAAGAAATAAAGAAACAGAAAGAAAAAGAAAGGGAGGAAGGAAGGAAAGGAAAGAAAGAGAGAAAGAGAGAAACAAAGAAAAATTACGAGTTATCCCATGATATCACTTACCAAAGAGTTCACAGAGCTCAACATAGCATTCAGAAGATGGTATAAGCAGGTGTGCCTGTATTCTTACATTATTTTCTCTGTATCCAGAGTAGTTATCTGTGAAATCCAGAGAGAACAGCAGAATATATAAAAGAGGTGAAATTTCTGAATACATTATGCAAATAAGGAATTCATTTGTAGGAGTTAATTGCACCTTAAATATATCTGAGGACTGTATCCAGAAGCCTTGATACATTGACTTTATGTATGGACACTAGGGGAGAAAAATAAAAACCATGGCAAAAGAGATATCTAAATTGATAATAGCCTACAATAATCCAAAAAATGCCACAGCCATCAATTCACAATCCAAGAAGCTCATCCAGTTTAAGTAAATTTAAACAAATAAAATCACAGACAAGCACATCAGTGTCAAACTACTAAAAGGAGCTACCAAGTAAAGATATGCTCATATATAAGAAAGATTGTTGGTTTATCAATAAAAACAACAATAACAAGAGAGTGGAATATTATTTTCTAATTGCTGGGAAAAAAAACAGAAGTTGGAATCCAGGAAAAGGTAAGTTTAAAAGTAAAACCCAATAAATTTCAACTCTTCCCTCAGTGGAAAGACTTAGTTGTTAGAATAAGCATGCTGAAGAAATGTTAAAGATGTGTGATGTTGAATGGAAGAAACTCACATAGAAGCCTGAGTCATTTTCATGATTAAATTAAAAAAATTTGTATTTGAGGATTCCAATATCCCTACAAAATTGAGGGATGCAATATGTAAATATGGAAAATTTCTCAAAAAAATATGAGCAGTACATATTACATTTTTTTCTGTTTTTTTTTTTTTCTGTTCTGGTGGTTCCAGAGATGAAGGAATTGTGGAGCCATACTATATTACATTTTTGAAGTAATGTGTTCACAAGATACCTATGTCTAACTCCAGAATTGACTTGAATACCAAAAAAGCTGGGCCATCTTCTTTAGGCGCATTGAGGTGCTTAGTATTATTTCCACATGTGTCCATCAGTACAGTGATTTATTTTGTTCATTGAATTAAACGCCTATTGCATTTGCCACTGTCTATTAGACAGCAATATTTATGCAGGAAGGAGCCTCAGAGTATACGAACTATTTCCTAAGAATAACTAACATGATATAAAGCAACAGATCCCCTAAGTGTATCAGTTGTTTGACATGACAAATGAAAATCCAATGCTGCTTTCTTGAAAAGATCAGTTATGTTAAATACATTTTGATCAAATGCTCCCTAGATAGAGGAAATGATAAAAAAAGTCATTTTCTTATATGTCATAAATATATTAATATAAAAATACTGCCCCCTATTCATGTCATTTAATTATACAAAAGGGATAACTCCCCTGTGTGCTTTGAGTTCGTTCCCTATTAAACACTCATTCAAAACCTCAGGGACTAAAGCATAGATCCGATCATCTAACATCACATTTTGGAAACAGCACTTCTGAAGCAAGAGCGCAGATTGTCACCTTTGAAATATGGGTTATCTATTCAGGTAATGGTGTCATTCATCTAGATTTGAGGTCTGCTTTGTTTCTTATGAAATAAGAACTAATTTTTCCCCAGAGATAACAAACATTTGGGTTAAAATGAGGTGAAAAGAGGCGACAGAAGCAAATGTATTTAAATGTTTTTAATAATTTCAAATTCCTCTTTCATGCAGGCTCTTTGATTTTAAATAATTTAATGTTTACATAAAGTAAGAGTTTAATGTTTTATTAAATAATGTCAATTATTGAAATTAAAACAGTATAAAATAAGATGAATGAATGGGATTAGTTTTATACATAGTCAATCAACTTATAGTAAATAAGCTATATACACATGTATACGTAATATTTATGTTGGTATTTCTTGGAGTAACTCTTTGTTCTGATTTTGTAGGGATTAACAATGTGAACTAAAGAATTTGCTACTTGATTATTTGAAGATTATATAGCTGCTATTGTACGTTTCACACCCATATCAGACAAGAATTGTACTATGTCTTCCTACTATTTCAAATATCAATTATCATCCCAACTTCGCAAATTTTAACAAAGCATGTCTTTAGCAGCTGGAATATTGACCCTCATATAAGCATAATGTAATGCTCAGAAACTCTGAACATGGAAAAGGAAGATTATAGCTAAAGATAAACTTGAAATTGTTCACAAATATAACTTAAAATGGAGAGACTATTCAGATTATCATGATAAGTCCCTCAGAATTAAAGCGAGAAGTAGAAGCAGAGGTAAGAGTGGTACACACAGCCAGAAAAGTTTATAGTATGTTCTAGCAAAAAGAGAATATGAAAAATAGTATGCACACATTTTAATGCTTATTTAAGAGTTCATAAATGTTGATCTCTCATTTTATTGTTTTATAAAGATTCATGTATATACATTCATGGTTGTTTTGTGATAGAATTTGTCTTTGTTTTTCTTCCTCATTTCATTTAGTTTTTCCATAACAGAACAGTAGAAAACAGTTTTGATTTTTAACACAGTGTAAGAATGCAATTAGAATTAAAATTGGGCATGGTTTAAAAGACAGATCTATTGATATACTTGCCAAAAAACTGCCTGAGTCTGAAAAATGAAATGCAAGTTGTAAGTCGTATTCTATAGGAATGTTTAGCCTTTCCCTGGGATACATAGAAAAAAATGATCATTGTTAGTTTTGGATATTAATTTGCACGCTATGATTGTAGATTGAATTATTTCTTATGATCTTTTTCAATGCTTCCTATGGCCAGGTCACTTTGGCTTGTATTATTTTGGATGCGCATTCACTATACTGGGCTTGGGGACTAAGATGCCCATATCCGCTGGGTTCAATCCTCCTTCCTTGTTTCTTACCTGTAAATCGCACAACTGTAACATGAAGTTAATAATGGTGACTCATAAATGTATAGTTTATCTACACCCATCTGTTTTCTGGTTACTGACCATGAAAACCACAAAATGCCTCAATTTTCTTCAATAAATGATCACTCATTTCCATGGTCTGGCTAACTTTATTCATGACTAACAACTTGTTTAAATGTATGGTCAAGCCAAGTGGATCTATTCACTGGACATCTTGGTTGCCATTTCCTCTGCAAGAAGGCTCACTACTCCCACAATACACTTGCTATTCTTCAGCGCCATTGCTAATCTTATGAGATTTTGGTCTATTTGCAAGGGCTTCATTACTCAGAATCTTGGAAAGCTGCCTAGGTAACTTCACAGGTTTTTTTTTTTTTTTTTAAAGATGTCTTTATTTATTTTTTTATTGGAAAGTCAGATATTCAAAGAGGAGGAGAGACAGAGAGGAAGATCTTCTGTCTGATGATTCACTCCCCAAACGGCTGCAAGGCTGGAGCTGGGCCAATCCGAGGTCAGGAGCCAGGAACTTCTTCTGGGTCTCCCATGCAGGTGCAGGGTCCCACAGCTATGGGCCATCCTCGACTGCTTTCCCAGGCCACAAGCAGGGAGCTGGATGGGAAGTGGAGCTGCCGGGATTAGAAACGGCGCCCATATGGGATCCCGGGGCTGCAATGTGAGAACTTTAACCACTATGCTATCGTGCCGGGCCCGACATGTGTGTTACTTGGAAAATATCATCCTTAATTTAATGACAAACTTCTAGCACTCTGATTAACTGCATTTCAATACGTTTGTTGAAAAAGTGTCTCATAAAAAAAGAGCGAGTGGAGCATGTGTTGGCTTAGAAAGGAAAAGAAAGCCATGATTACTTTTTTCATCTTCCTGCTTTCTACTATCAAAGACTATTGATGGCGTATCATGAAGTAACATAACAATCGTTCAGATTGTACATCATCTCTCCTGTTGTGATCATGATAAATCATTTTGTACATGCAAATTAAAGAATAACAATTGTACACTTCTGATGATTTTTTTCTTCATTTTTTTTTCAACTTTAGTTCCAACATTTAAGGAGCTTATGCAGTATTTGTCTTTCTGGATCTGACGTTTTCCCCTCCTTATAATGTACTCCAGTGAAGTGCATTTTGCTGTGAAAGATGAAGTTTTAGCCTTTTTAGTAGGTCAATAATATTCCAATATGGGAATGTGTATCTCATTTGCCTTATCGATTCGATAAAAGACACGCTTTTTGATTCCAAATTTTGGCTATTTTGAGCACTAATACCATTCACATGGTTGTACAGTACTTCTTGATTCACTGACTGCTAACATTTTAGGTTTGTTTCTAGCAACAGTATTGCAGGATCATGTGGCAAATCTCTTATAGTTTTTCAGAAATCTCCCCAATGTTTGCCACACAAGGTACACTAATTTAAATGTCCACCAATTGGGTATAATGTGTTCCCCTTTCTCTACATCCTGGCTAACACTTGATGCTCTCTATTTTTGTATTGTAGTTATTAGAAGTTATAAGGAGAGTTAAGTGTGTATGAAATTATCAGTAGCAGATTGTTATTTTTTATTTATTTTATTTTTTTATTTTTTATTACAAAGTCAGATATACAGAGAGGAGGAGAGACAGAAAGGAAGATCTTCCATCCGATGATTCACTCCCCAAGTGACTGCAACAGCCGGTGCTGCGCCAATCCGAAGCCGGGAACCTGGAACCTCCTCCAGGTCTCCCATGCAGATGCAGGGTCCCAAGGCTTTGGGCCGTCCTGGGCTGCTTTCCCAGGCCATAACAGGGAGCTGGATGGGAAGTGCAGCTGCTGGGATTAGAACTGGCGCCCATATGGGATCCTGGCGCATTCAATGCGAGGACTTTAGCCACTAGGCCACACCTCTGGGCCCAGTAGCAGATTATTAATTCCTGTTTCCTTCCTGTTTGTCTTATTCCCTTCTACTTTCTTCAAAATTCCTTCAAGCAGAGAACATAATAGTATTGTGAATCGGACTATTATTGCAAAATTTTTCAAGAGAATTTCTCATACTTCCCTCATATAGTTCCATTCTATTAATTTTTTTTATCATTTTGCATGCATGTCTTCATCAAAGGAAATAATATTATTAATTGTGTGGATGAGTTCACCCTAGATAAGGTTTCTTGGAGGACTCCCAACTTAATCATTGGTCTCAAAATCTTACCACAGGGAAAATCACAAAGTATGTGGTCTGACTACAGATTGCACTTATCAGGACTGGCCTCCTCTGTTGCTGATACCCATGAAGTGGAGAGCTGACACAGATGCACTTGGACGACATGACAGTCAACTCATGCATGCCAGCCAAGGCTACCAAGTGCATGGTAGAGGGTGGAAAGCAAATCAGATTGAACAATTTTCCTGGACAAGCTTTGCAGAAAGTATCTAGGCCTATGGATTTTTAGTCAGGTGGAGTATGTCAACCAATAAACTTTGGAAAGCTTTTTTTTTTTTAGCTCTGAAGCAACAAAATCAACAGTGTCTCAGACCTATCAAAAACACTCAAATAACATCCTTGGGACAGTATTCACCACATGTGGGTCTCTACAATGTTATGAAATGAGCACCCCTTTTCTAGGTTGCTGATGTAGTTTGGTAACACGGAGTAGTCCTCATATCCAACCATCCTAACTGCCAGATACAAGGGAAAAGAAACCAGAGGCCCTAATGGGCATGTATCCCTATCAACTGTGTAAACAACATTAAAATTAAAAATAAAATTAAAAAAATAAAACAATGTGTGGAATATGAATAAGAGGAAACTCATTAACATTTATATATCCTAATAGGAGATGATATGCAATTATACTAGAACTTACTTATTTGTCTTCAGTAATAAGCTTTTATGTGGTATCTTCAACATGGGAAACATCAAGATATACTGACTATTGATTGTTACAAAATAAATATTTTTGGAGAAAATATCAATGTGCCAATCTAACTCCCTTTTCTATATCACCAGAAGACCATTTTAGTTACCTCTGAAATTTGTGATATACCAACTTCAATTTAAATAAAGTATAAATTTATTTTCATTAGCAAGCTTAAATTTTCTGAAGTTCTTTTTCAGATTTCGTAACATTTCAGTCTTTTTGGTAAAATTGAAATAACTTGAACCATAAATGTTATTGAATACACTTACTGTATATGTAAATTTCCTCTAAATTAATGAAATTATCATCAATAGGTTAAAAAAGGAATAACAAAGAATTATTTAAGCTGGATTTATCTATTTTATTCTCACAAAACTGATTACTCCAGATGCTAGATGTCTAAGTATTTATTCCCACAAACCAAAAAGTAAAATAATGTTACCAGAGGAGGTCCCACAGACAAAGCGCAACCCTGCCATACTCTACCTCCAAACAGAGTCCGATCCCACACCTTTGACAAAATAGTGACCACAAAGCCCGGTCTCCCCCAATCGCCCTTAAAGAACTCACAGAAACATAATTTTCCCTGAATTGTTTTTTCGAAGAACATTACAAGTTGTAAAGATAAGAAGATGGCTAGGCCAACATACGGGCTAACAGGTATGCATCTTCTGTGTCATCTCTGGGTGACACCCTCCAAGACTGCATGGCTCATGGATCTGGAGGCTCTTAAAACTCCATCCTTTTGGAATTTCAGTAAGGCTGTTACAGGAGCAGGGTTTAAAAAGAAAAACCATATTGAAATGTGATTGGACACAAAAGGTAGGTTTCAATACCAACAATCTGTGTATGAAAACTGAGAAAGGCAAGGTTGACTATATCCATCAGCATTCCATCCTCATGAATATGGGGTAAAGTGTTTTCTGAAATTGTAGACATACCTCATATTGTGGGAGAAGATGGGTCAGAGAATTTGTTTATGGGAAACTTCAAAGCTGGGAGAAGATTAGAGCTACTGTGAATTATCTCAGGAAAATGAACTCTAGGTTCTCTTGCTTATAAAGGGAAGGGGACTGTGAGCCAGCACCCAGAAACACACACACATACAAATCATCGTAAAATAATAGTAACTTAGATTTTTAAATTAATTTATTTGAAATTCAGAAAGATATAGAGATGCAGAGAGAAATCTTTCATCTAGCGATTTGATTCACTCCAACCCCAACACATTTGATACTGCTGGTTGCTAGTATAAAAACAGTATCTGAAAGTATCTTCATTCGCAGGCAGATGTCAGCAACTCAAGAACTTAGTATATCTCCTTCTGCTTCCCATGATGGTCTTTAGTGAGCATTAAGTTTGGGATGAGAGCTTAAATCCAGACAATCAATTAAGGATCATGGGTGTCCTACTCAAACTCCCAGAATATAAAATCCATGAATATGTGTAACTCAAAATCTTCACTATGACCTAGTACATTAATTTTACTGAATAGAAAACTGAGACAAAGCAGCATGATAAACCCTATGTCACAAGATAAGGACTAGGTGATCACTAATATAATAATGCATATTCATTATCACCTTTTAAAAACTTGTCAATTATCACCTATAGGTAACATGAAATGTAGCATTCTGATTAGTACACAGGAAGCAAGGACATTTATACTTTCAGTGGAGTAGTCTTTACATAACTAACTACTTCAATTGATATTAAAAGTTTATTTCCTTATCTTGAAAGTCAGAATTACAAAATGACAGTGATAGATTTTCCTTTCACTGGTTCACTCCCCAGATGGTCCCAATACCCAGCACTGAGCCACACCAAAGCCAGGAAGCAGGAGGTTCGTCCAGCTCTCCCACATGGGTGGTTAAGCCCAAGCACTGATCCTACAGTCTGCTACTTTCCTCAGGCAGTTAGAAGGGAATTGAATCAGCATGAGGTAGTTCTGACCCAAATCAGACCCCATGGTGCATATGGAATGCAGATGTCTCAGGTAGCAGTTTTATCACCTACATCTCAACCTTAGCCTATAATTAGCTACTCTAATGAATATCCAGTATTTTCAGTACAGAAATAATGCTGTGGGTATAGTGGATAGGGTTATAGTGTGAATGTACTAATCCTTTAAATATTCTATAATTTACAGTCAATTGATAGATACAATATATAAATTTAAATTATGCTGTCTGTCACAAAAGAAATAGGTGACACTATCACAAAATATTTTGAAGATAAATTATAGTAAGGTTAAGGAATACTTTCTCTTAAAATATGATAATAAGCTGAGATCTAACACAAAACAAGTGTGACTATTACTCTGAAACAATAGACAATGTTTCATAATTGAAAATTGAGATGTCTGCAATATTTGATTTTACAAAATCTTAGACATGTGGGCAGTGTAACAAACAGTTCACTCAGGGCATGTTCATAGTATGGATTTTCAGTATTTTAGGTTTAAACAAAGTATTATTTACTATTTATTTATCTGGAAGAGTTATAGAGAAAGAGGGAGGATCAGAGAGATTCCATCTATGCGCTGGTTCACTTGCCAGAGGGTCACAATGGCCAGGGTTGAGTCAGGACGAAGTCAGGAGCCAGGAGTCAGGCTCTTCTTGCAGGTCTCCCACATGGTTGTCAAGTGGCCAACCACTTGTGCCATCTCTCATAATCACTATATAATCTACCTATAATCGTCCATTTTCCCTAAACTTCTATTTCTAATGTCGTCAAATTATTTATCCTCATTTATTTGTGCATTATATTTAGTAAAATGGAGACATTTGATAAAATGAAATAATTCAACATGCTAAAGTCATGAATAGAATATGCCACTCATTTCACATCCATTACTAAAATGAATGTTTTGACATATATTATAAATATTTTGATGTGTGATTATGTATTGCAAATATTTTCCCACACATTTAAAATTTTTGTTTATGTCGTTTTTTTCTAGTATTTTGTGATCAGGCTTTTAAATAATAAAGCAAATTTGAAAACAGTGTAGAGTGACAGCCAGTTGCTATGTTTGCTTCATCACATATCCTCCTTATATCAGTCAACTTACTTTGGCTTCTTGATGCATTTTAAAACACATTGCATATTTTATATGCTTGACACAAACACTTCAGCATGTGTATAATTAGTGTATGATATATGTTTAATGTCATTTTATTAAAATTTTAAAGAGTAATTGATGTATAATTTACAGATAATAAAGTTTATCTTTTAGATACAAAGTTTTGAGTTTTGACACTAATGCTAAACTCAAAACATGTGATTTCTTTCCTTACTTCCCACTATTTTCTTGTTGCTTCTTTGTGATAGTTCTTATCCATGTCTCAATCATTGTAATCAATGTTCAAATATTTTTCTGTAATTTTCATTTTCTAAATTGTCATTTAAGTGAAGTCATAGGTTACATTATGAAGTGAGGTCTTTATATGAGAGAGGACTTGCCAAAAATTCATGTTTGCTTTTTCGGCAATCTGTTCAAATTTCCTATTACATCATTTAAATATTGTCTCCCTTGAGTTTAATTCTGTTTTCAGACTGCCACTCAATTTTTAAATTTACTCAGTATTTCCATTTATACAGCATGCAGCTTACATTAAATGACCTGATAGACCAACCTAACAACTTCTTCCAATCGAACAAGGGCAATTTTTATTTCCTGAGGGTCATTATTGGCTTAGATCCAAAAACTAACAACTTTCATTCAAGTGACTTTCTTTATTGGTTTTATAGATTTCAAAAACACTCTAGAACTCCTCCATTCTGCCCGAGTGAAAAAAAAAATACCTTCCAGAAGCTTTGTCTCTGGTATATGAATACAAATGCAGATGTATGTTATCAAATAGTAGTTTTTGAACACCATTTGAAACAGCAAAGAGAATCAGAAAAGTAAATATCATATATATGTTTTATTTCATTTTTAATTTTGAATTTTATGATACAATTCTATTGAGTTGTGAATCCCCACCCCAATTCCCAACCTCCAACTGATAACTGATTTCCCCCATATTGTTAAAATGGTATAGAAAAATAATATATATTAAGACATTCTTGATTGCAGTATACATAATTTATGGTTTATTTGAAATGTCTTACTCAATATTTTTAAAGATCTTTTTCAAATTTTTAAGATTTACTTATTTTTATTGGAAAGCAAGATATACAGAGAGGAAGAGAGAGAGAGGAAGGTCTTCCATCTGTTGATTCACTCCCCAAGTGGCCGCAATGGCTGGTACTGTGCTGATCTGGAGCCAGGAGCCAGGAACTTCCTCCTGATCTTCCACAGGGGTGGAGGGTCCCAAGGCTTTGGGTCGTCCTTGACTACTTTCCCAGGCCACAAGCAGGGAGCTGGATGGAAAGTAGAGCCGCCGGGATTAGAACTGGTGCCCATACGGGATCCTGGCGTGTTCAAGGCGAGGATTTTATCCGCTAGGCCACCACGCTGGGCCCTACTTTCTGTCTTTTACTTGTTAAAAAGTAATCAGTGAAGTGTTAAGCCTTTGTACTGCGATGTAAATTTAAAATGTTATCTCAAAAACTAAAGGAAATAAATGTAAAAAAAAAGATAGTAAAATATGATGAGGAAAATGAGGTAGACAGATAGGAAGGAAGAAAATATCAATATAGAATCAGGTGGAGGAAGATGGCCGACCATAGAGAGCTGGTGTAGGGCAGTGTGGGGACAGAGGGGAACTGATCCAGCAGAGAAACAAACCAGGAGACACAGAAATGAGGGGATAGGTGTAGGAAGGTCACTGGAGTTCGCTGAAGTAAGAAGATCTACACAGCGTGGAGAGACAACCATAAAAAGGAAAAAAGAGGAGACAGCACCCCGTGAGAATTTTGGTGAGTCGCGATTCCAGCCAGGGGGAAGGCGGCGGAATCTCAGCTGTTCCTGGGAGGACAAAGGCGGTTGGAAGGACAGGCGTCCACACCCACAGGGGCACAGACCACTGGAGTGCAGGAGACCCTAAAGGAGGCTACTGGATTGAACAAAGGGGGCATCATCCCACGAAGATAAGCGGGGGGGGGGGTTGCCCAGAAACTTGCCTCCCAGCAGGTCAGCAACTTTGAGAGAGTGCAGAGGAGACTGGAGCTGCGCTCTGGGTCCAGGTTACAGTAATCCCCAACTCGGCTCCGAAAAGTTGACTAACTGCAAAAGTCTCCAGTGGAAACTGCTGAGTTCAGCCTGAGCATTAGGAGTGGGGCAACACTGATGGTAATATGCGTGAGCCTCTTTATTCTGTGGCTAAACAGCAGTAACAATATACAAAATAGTTTCAGTAAACAATGGTTTTTTTAAAAGGCTGGAGCATTGTCTATGTCCCAAAATGCATCACAGTGTTTCAGATACATGGCTGCCACTCTTTTAAAAAATACCTTGCAGGTACTTCGTTGAAAAATATTTAGCAATATTTATGGAAAAATATATTTATGCTAAAACAGTAGCTTTCCAGAAATACACTCTTTACCAAAACCAAGTATGTACAATCATTCATAAACTATCTTAGTTTTCATATTTTCAGTGTTTCATGTACATATTTCCCAGTGAATTAAAAAAAAAGTAGATGCCAGTTATTACAAGTTTCTATAAATGTGGTCTTGGAATAAAATTAGGATATAATTCTCGCAAAATCAGCCTTTATGAGGAGATACAATTGACCAGGTAATGAGGTTTAGCACTGTATCTGAGCCAAAATTGGAGTAGCAACTCTCAACAGAATTCCCAGAAATAGGATAATATTTTCCTAGCAGCAGCCATTTCAGTAAGCTTCCAATTTATATTACTTTCTGGTATGAATGAAAATTTTATCTACTTATTAGTTATGTGCATATATATGTATGTATGCATACATACACATACATATAGTATCTAAATAAAGAATTACAGGTGTGGGCCACATAGCATTTCCTGCCTCTGAGTTAAATAAAGCTAACCATAGCTAAAAATGAAATACTAACTTGTTACTGGAAATGAGATCACTATAAGGCTTGTAAAACAGCTGTATAACTTCCTTAGCAGGTCTAATAGTGTGCTCACTAAGACACTCCCATTTAGGAGTGTCTTATAGGTACATAGGCCCATACTAAAATGTATTGTCTCAAAAGTTGAGCACATCCAAGAATTCCTTTCAAGACTCTAGTTTTAAATCATGAAATAGTAAGTCTAAAATTAAATAAATTGTTTATCCTTTGATGCTTTGAAATGTTCCTGGGTTCTGTGGTAGATGCATCCATTGTTGCTGTAATTACCACAGCTTCAGTCAACACTGCTTGACAGCCTTTCTGGAAAGTTATTACTCTGTGTATTTGAGTGTGTGGCCATTTGTGTGTGTTCCTGCGTGTGTGTATGTGTGTGTAAATACTACTTATACAGGTATAACTATAAATATAAGCTAAAACTATGTCATATAATAAACATTTCTGAATTACTACATAATATGCCAAACACTGTCGCTTATCATTTTATAAAACCTACAAAACATATACTGATGTTATATATTACCAATGAGAATATTTAGTTTTATAGATGTGAAGTAATATGCTTACTGTATTTTGAGCAACTGACAGAACTGGTATCTTTTCTTTGTAACTCCACAGTACATTTTGTATATCCAGTGTCACACAAAGACATTTAACAGCTCGGTGCAAAAGAAACCATCAATAGTAATGCAATTCATTTATAATTTTGATACTTTATTGTGCTTTTGTACTTTAAAAATATTGCATTAAAATATTTACCTTGAGTATTGCACTTAGTGTACATTAACTTTCTGCCCAAGAAAAATATCTCACCCAGTTCAGTTGTCCATCCCTACTCCTGGCCCTGTGACATTTCTAGTGTTTTAATGGTGAAGGGTGGAAGAAATACTATCGAAACTTTTGAAGAGCAACACAATAAGTTGCTATAGCTTTTCTGAACTCTAATCCTTGCATCTAAGAATTAGGAAGTAGGCATGATATTTAAATTGTTATAATTATATATTTATTTATATTATATTTTATATTATGATAAATTATAATATAAAACAATAATATGTTTTATACAGATTGAGTTACTAGCATTAGTTTAGATTTGCTACTAAAGGTAAAACAAGCTATAAAGTGGCACATTTAAAGTAATCACAGATTATCAATGCTATAGCAATATAAAAGAGAATATTTTATATATAGTTTGAGAGCCTAGGTTCACAGCGAGGTGGAGGAGATATATAGAGAGAGACAGGACAGAGAATTATCTTCTCTATGCTAGTTTATTCCCCCAACTCCAAATACTTGTAACTGCCAGGGTTGGGCTAGCCAAACCCGGGAGCCTATTGCTAGGTCTGTGTTTCCACAGTGGTGTACAGGGGCACAAGGACTGGAGTCACTCTCCCAATCATTCTCCCAGGCACATTAGCAGGACACTGGACCAGAAATGAAGGTAGAACTCGAAGTGGCATCCATTGAGAATACTGGTATTGTATATAGTGGCTTAACTGCTAAGTACCAACACTGGCCCCAAAGTGGTAAAACAGTTTGATTAAACTACATTTGCAGCAGCACTGATATATTTATTTTTCTTTCCTTCTTTCTTTCCTTCTTTCTCTCTTTCTTCCTTTCTCCATTTTTTATTTTGTTTGTAAATTGAACTGTTTTTATATTATACAAAGGAAAAAAATACGCAGCATTGGGGGGATGTTCATCTTATTTCTTTCGTATGATGTCTCTCAGTTACATCCATTTTGTTGTAAATGATAGAATTTATGTTTTTTAAAAAATAATTGCATGATATTGCATTGTATAATATGTCCCCATTTTCTCTGATCATTGTTCTGACAGTGAACACCTTGGGAGATACGTTAGTTTGGCTTTTTGCTGCCATAAATATGTTGGTGCATGCATTTCTATGAAACAATGAATTCCTGTTTTTTATGTCACAGCTTTGATGTAAGATTTCAGTATCACATAAGGCTTATTTTTTTTCTTCTGTTTTTAAAAGAAATCTCCATAATGTTTTGCATAGTGGTTGGAGTAATTTACATCATCCTAACGGTGTGTTAAGCTTTCCTGTTTCTCCACATCATCGCTAACGTTTCTCACTCTCTGTGCTTTGAATTTTAGCCATTCTGACAAGGGTGATGTGATTTCTCTCTGTACTTTTGATTCAGTTCTAGCCTCTCCAATACAGGATCTGGCCATTACAAGTGGTGATAAAATCAGCAATAGCGCAGTTTGAAAAAAGCTAAGGGTGGAAAATTAGTTTGAAGAAACTTCAACCAAAATATATAAGAAGTTTGTATTTATTTGTTAATTTTCAATTTTAATGACAGGACCATGTTTTTTCTTTTTTCTTTTTTTTTAAAGATTTATTTATTTTATTACAAAGTCAGATATACAGAGAGGAGGAGAGACAGAGAGGAAGATCTTCCGTCCGATGATTCACTCCCCAAGTGAGCCGCAACGGCCGGTGCTGTGCCAATCCGAAGCCAGGAGCCTGGAGCTCTTCCAGGTCTCCCACACGGGTGAAGTGTCCCAACGCATTGGACCATCCTCGACTGCTTCCCCAAGCCACAAGCAGGGAGCTGGAGGAAGTGGAGCTGCCGGGTTTAGAACCGGCGCCCATATGGGATCCCGGGGCGTTCAAGGCGAGGACTTTAGCCGCTAGGCCACGCCGCCGGGCCCAGGGCCATGTTTTTTCAAAGCAGAAACCTTTAAAAGGTCTTAGAAGAATCTTCTTCAATAGTCTAATACTAACGTGAATAATATTTAAAATGGAAATTACTTTAGAATACAAACTACATATTATTGTTTGTTTAATGTTGAGTTACCATACAGTTAGACATGGCACTTGAGATTAGTAAAATTTACTAAGGTTGTATGTAAAAAAAAAATAATGTGTAACATGTCAGTAATATAATCTGATACAGCACTAAGAATTCTCAATACAATATGCACTTACATACACACAAATTTCTACACATATAATGTAGATTACTGATTAATTTATTATGACTGTGTAACTGAAAATATGCATGAAGGAATAAGTTACTAATATATTTCCCCAAAACCATATGCATTAATGAAAAGAAAATTGTCTAGAAAGAATTCAAATGCTCCACAAAAAGCTTAGGCTGATATTTTAATCTAAAGAAATTTGTGCGCCCAGAGTAACAGCCTTTGCCTTGCATCTGCCAGATCCCATACAAGGAGCCAGTTTGTGTCCCGGCTCCTCCACTTCCCATCCATCTCCCTGCTCGTGGCCTGGAAGAAGCTCCTGAATCCTGAATCCTGGCTTTGAATCCAGCTGCTGTAGGCACTTGGGGAGTGAGCCAGCTGTCAGAAAATCTTTCTCTTTCTGTATCTCCTCTCTCTATAAATGTGCCTTTTCAATAAAAGTGAACAGATCTTAAACTCATACACACACAGTCACATTTAATTATCACATTCTTCCTAAACAAAATACAATTTATATCCTATAATATTTTCATACTTAAGAATTCAAATAGATTGTTTTTATTACATATTGAATTGCTTTACAAAGCAGAAACATAAGCAGAGAGAGACAGAATAAAAGAAGCAAATGACACATGGAGAGATATGTAGGTTTTCTTTCCAAATTTTTGCAGCAGTGAGGGTTAGGCCTTGCCAAACAAGGTGCCTGGAAGACATGATCTCAAGGGTCCCTCACGTGCATAAGCTGCAATAAGGAATTGAAAGCAAAGCCAGGATTCAAGTACAGGCACTTGATTGTGGGGTGGGGCATGATAAGTGGCAGTTTAATTGCTATGCCAAGGATTTAGCCAGAAGCAAATGTTTTAATCAATGTTTAAAGAGTTGTAAATAGTTTATTTCTAATTTTAGGACATTTTCATCACAACAAAATAAACTTCATTAAAATAATTTCCTAAATGGCACCATGAAGCATCCCATTCACCTGTTTCAAGCAAAATAAACTAATACCGTATCACAAACAATACCAGTCAATCGCTCTGAAAATTATCCTTAGGAAACACATTAGATGAAAAATACATAGTCAAGACAAAGGATTGAAGAAAGGCAGCAACATCTGGACTGTCACTGAGCTAAAATCCTCTTGAACTGCTTTTCTCTGCACGAAATATGAAAACCTTTTGCAATTTGGGGCCCAAAAGAACAGGATTCTTCTGTCCTGAGATCCATGTTAAGGGTTATAAGTATTTCCTTGGGAGGGATTAGATTGATATATTTCCTATTTGTTTTAGCTCTGTGTTACGAATGCTTAATAGTAAAAATCTATAAGTAAGATGTAATGGATCTTTCCCCTCCCATTTTTCTCCCTGAGCCCACTGGTATGTAGGACTTCTGCCCTATGAAAATCCAAGATAATTTTGGCACTGGTTTCTGGCTACCGTTTGTTCAATGATTCTGCTAAAATGAAAGTAGGAGTTAAGTTTTGACAATAACTCTCCTCTTTAGTATCAGTTCACACAACAAAAATATTACTCCAACAAAGGTAATCTACTGCCCCACCCTATTATTAAATAATGGCTCAAGACTTTGTCAGAGAAGAGAAAATTCGTCGGAATAGAAATCTCAATATATTTCCACAAATGTATTGCACTGGTATGAAACAAACTCTTGGAATTTAAAATTTGAGGACAGACTCAAATCAATGAACAATATTGTGCAAAGGTAAGAAAAGAAAGTGGGTAGCTCCATGAAAGCAGCAAGCTTGTTTATAGCCCGGTGAGTTTAACCAGACAAGGAGCTAGCTAAGACAGATTCCTTTGTGCTCTTAACAAACTTCAAATAACAGTCTCAAACACTGTACTTGTGAAGTGTCATGGTTTTAATTAGATCAGAAGGTAGAATAAGTTATGCTCCAGGGCATTGTCAAAAGATGGAATAATCAGCTGATGATCAGCAGATTCTAGCAGTTTATGTGTGAACAATAGAAGATGATGGCTGGACAGAGATCAGCAAAATAGAAACTCAAACATCGCCCTGCTTAAAAGGCCGTCAACCCGAGGCAACTGAGGAACAATGAAAATCTTTCCCACTGCAATGCTGCCTTGCATGAAAAAATCTAGGCAATTTACTAAAGAAAGATTTTAATAGAGATTGAACTGAATCTGTAGTTCAGTTTGTATGGATTGCCATCTTATCAATATTAAGCCTTTTGATATATATGTAAGGTGACTTTCCATCATGTAGAACTTCTTTAATTTAGAGTAACAGTGGCTTATAGTTTTCACCACAGAAGCCAAATATTCCTAGATAAGATACTTAATCATAACCAAAATCTGGAGATAAGAAAGTAAGAAGATAGATATGTTGCATTCCACATGCCAAAAAAATCCAAATTGGAGACAGGAGCAGGCGTTGCTCCTTGGAACGCTTGTGCTCAATTCTCAGCTCATGATCCTGAACCCCAGCTTCTTGACAATGCAGCCACTAAAACAACAAGGTAATTGTGCAATCAATTGTATTCTTTGTGCTGATGTTTCTTTGCAGTGGGTTAAGCTGTTGTTCATGACACTGAATCCACATCAGAGCACCCAGTCCGGAGTTTCAAGGGGAACATTAGAACACACAAATGCCATATTGTAAACTCAAAACAATTATACTGTTTATGTGTGAACAATACATGCCGTGACCATCATAGATTCAGGATTGTGGCTGAGAGATTTGGTGGCATTATAAAAAACAGCAAATAAATATTGTATGTAATATAATGCAAATTCTAAACTATAGGAATAAAGGTTCTCCAGGAGAATGAAGTTGTTGAAAAAATGAGTAGAATATGAGCTGAGCATAAAGAGGGATACATAAAGTTTACAAAGAAATGTAAGACAATCTACAGGACTTTTCACATGAGTTTGAGCATCTAAGTTTTGCTTTTTTTTAAGATGTTAATATCTAAAATAATGAAGACATACATAATTGATTTTGTATTTATTAACTCATCCAATATAACTTTGGATGCATACTCTATGCTGGGTAATGCGTTACAACCCCTATATATGACTCATATTTCATATCTTTAAAAACTTTCAAATAATTTTAGAAGAGACGGATATCTCTCCCATTTTCTCCTTCACTTCCCAGATTGCCTCACTGGCCTGATTTGGGCAAGTCCAAAGCTTTAGCTCACAAGCTTCTCCCTGACCTTCCACCTGAGTTCAGCCATCCAAGCACTTGGTCCATCCTCCACTGGTTTCCCAGGACATGAGCAGGGAGCTGAATCAGAAGCCCAGAAGATTGTCCTTGAACTGGTGCCAAGATGGAGTTCTGATATTTCAGGCACTGGTCCCATCTCTCTTGACATATATTAGATGTTTTATTTTGATAATAATTAATAGACAAGTCAAAATTAACACTTCCAAGGTATACTTCTACTGCCTTCCCTTTCTCTCTGCCTGTGGTAATTTCTGTTGTCATAGGAACCTTGCTGACTTTTCACTCAATACCCAATCATCAAAAATTTTCAACTACTTTACTGTAGTATTCTCAAAATTGCCTATATGTACACATACATAATGCTTCAGTTCAGGCAGTTAAATTCTCTAGATGAAATTCCTCAGCTGATTTACTGAATGTCATCAAATATCATGATCATAGTATAATAAGATGCAAAAATGTCAAACATCCCGACCTATTCTGACTGGAGTTCATCAAAATCAATACTATTGACATTTGAAACATATATATATATATATACACACACTACATATATATATATATATGTGTGACACAGAGAGAGCATATTTTATGCATTGTATGATTTTCAGAACTAGCCAAAGTAGTGTAGCTACTCTCACAGTCCTGAAAATTATGAATTCCTCCAGACATTGCAAAATGCTCCCTAATGTCCCCAAATTGAGCCTCTCTGCCAGGTAATCATGAAAAATTTCCCATCTTTAAATAAAGCGCATGAGTCTTGTTAAGCCAAGGGCATTTGCCAATTAGAGAACTGACTCTTATCTTATCCTTCTTCATTTGTTCCAGTGCTATTTGACTTAATACCAGTGAGAAATGAGAAAATTGTGTGGCCAGCTTATCATAATAGCCTTAATATTAACTGTTATATAAATAATTCCAATTTACTCTAATATGGAATTCACAGCACACAATTAATCTCAAGCTATCACCTAGAAAGATGAAATGCCTAAGAAATTTCCTGCTCTAGTAGAGAAGCCCTAACACTTTGTAAAGTTTTGATTTACTGAAGTAATAAATTTACAAACTCTTGCAACAGAATACTTAAGTTGATACCAGGCACTCTTCCTACAAAGGAGACTGGAGGAGCTGGTGCATTGGTTCAACTGGCTAATCTGCAAGTCCTCAAATCCTATAAGGATGTGGGTCATGTCCCAACTGCTCTATTTCCCAATCATCTTCCTGCTTATGGCCTTGGAAAGCAATGGAGGATGGGACCATGCTCACATTTAGGAGACCAGGAGGATTGGTTTATCTCTGGCCACTGCAGCTATTTGGCAGTGAAACGGAACCACTGAATGGAAAAGCTTCTTGTCTCTCCTTCCATTCTGTAAATTGCTTTTCCAATTTAAAAAATAAAAAAGGAGCAAGGGTTGTCTGAAGGATCTGCTTATATGGATAGAAAAAAACTGGTAATTTTTACCATGAATAAATTAAGATATCGAAATATTAGGATCCACATGTTGCAATTATGAAACAATTTTGGACATTATGTACTTGAATTATAGTCTAAATCAAAATGTCTTTGACAATATTAGCAAACAGTAGTTGTAATTCCTCCACAAATAAGAGCATCTCTGCACAGTTTAAAAGGCGCTAGGAAAGATAAGAAATCGAGAAAATCGTAATCATTTCATCAAGAAGACTTGGAAATTCTGTCAATGAAAACAATATTTAAATATTTCATTTGAAATGTTCAATTAAAAATTATTGAAATAAAAATGTGCATTTTTTAGGAATTTTAAAACAAATCTGTAGGAAGTACCATTTTCAAATATAGTAATAGAAATCTGAAAAAATTTTATTTGTCCTGTGCTATCGTAAAATATGGTTTGAATATAATCAAAATTCAAGAAACACAAATATTTGCTATAAATTATAAAATTGAGCACAATTTCATAACTTGCAATGTATTAATGTATAGTAATTTAATAAATATGTATATACCCCAAGTGATTACATTGCATTTAAAATTTTAGTTTATGTAATAGGGATATGTTCTAATTTTGTGCAACTAAATTATTATTACTACTAATAATATAAATGCTTGGTATTAAAAGGTAATGCTGGCAGCATTGCAAAGCCTTTGCTAAGCTAAATTTATGGATGTGTGGTAGGTGGTATTAAAACAACAAAGCATTTAGACTCATGATACTATGGGAACTCATTTTAAAAAAATTCACAAGATACCTAATAAAACACTTTCCTCACAATACATTTAGTAGTTTGTGAATTATATAGCTTTGATTGTCACAGTTTTTAATTTCCAAAAATACCACACTAATTTTTGTTAATCTCCCAGTTATTAATTTATTATGTGTATACAGTAAGGAATGCTGACAATTACAACAAAATGCCAGTGCTGTTTATCTCAATCATTTGAAACAACAGGATAGCAGTGGTTTAGGATTAATACCTGCTTGGTTTTGTGTGTGTGTGTGTGTGTGTGTGTGTGTGTGTGTGTGTGTGTGTTGGTGTTACATAACAATGCCAATGCTTAGATTTTTAAAAATAGCTAATTAGTAAATTTATAAATACCACTTGCTAAACATGTGTTCACTGCAGACATTGCACTGTAACGACAGCAGCTGACATGCATTGCATTTCTTGAGTAATTTCATGTAGAACCTAATGACTGTTTTATGTTAATGATCACACCTTGTTCCCAGAAATACATTCTAAAATGAACTTAATTTTCTTCATTTTTCTGAGTCAAAGAAAATTGAGACAGTGTTTCGTAGAGAAAAAAGTATTTACTAACATTATAAAATTTACAAGAAATAAGCCAAAATAAACTTTTTTCCGTTAGGATTAATTCATTTTTATTAGGCAGATTCACAGCGAGAAGAGACAGAAAGATCCCACATGCACTGATTCACTGCCCAAGTGTCCAAAGTGGCTGCAGCTAAGCCAATGTGAAGCCAGGAGCCAAGAGCCTCCCCCAGGTCTTCCTCGGGGTGCAGGGTCCCAAGGCTTTGGGCCATCCTTGACTATGCTCCCAGGACATAAGTAGGGAATTGAAAGGCAAGTGGAGCTGCTGGGAAATGAACTGGCACCTGTACTGGATTCAGACAAATACAAGGAAACGATACAGCCACAAGGCCATCACAATAGACATTGTAAACTCTATTTTAGTGACTACATGACCTTAACATTTTATACTGTGACACTCTACCTCAGTTTCACCAAGTAATGTACTTCTAAGACTCCTTTGCTTTGTCTTATTGTTTTGTAAAATGTATTTGCTTTTTTTTTTATTGGAAAGGCAAATATACAGAGTTAAGGAAAGACACAGAGAAAGATCTTCTGCTTGCTGGTTCCCTCCCAAGTGGCCCAATTGTTGATGACTTTGAATAAAATGGAAGTGGGGTTTGAGTTAAGGAATATGTCTTCAACGACAATGTCATAGATTTTTTTTCCTAGAGTTAATGTTAAATAAATAAATAAATGAAGCATTTGACATTTTATAAAGTTAGATTTTGCACATACTAGTCATTTTGTTTTGATAAAGCATAAGGTAAATTTAAAAATGTTTCTGTGTTTCTGCTCTAGCTTGTTGCCTTAGAAGACTCCAGCAACTTGTTCAGCTTACTGATTATAATACTGGGGGAAAAATGTGGTTTTGACTTTTTTAAGGGTTCTGGACAACTTAGTCAAATAGACTTTTAGGGAAAAATATTATTAAGTATAGTGCTTACTCTTGAATAACAAATTTGAAGAATCTAGGCTTTTCAAAGTGTAGTTTAAAAAATGTAAAGAATATGAAATAAGCCTATTTACTTTATCCAGTGTATTAATGAATTCAAATCATTTGGTGGATCAAGAATACACACACACACACAAATTTACATACAAGTGTTAGAAGGAAATTGCAAGTTTATATTCACAGCTGATAGTATTCTGCAGAGTAAAAATACTGACAATTCAGGATAGTTTGACCCACACCAAAATTACTTCATCTCTCTAAGTTTTCAAGTTGGCACTTAAGTTCACAGAATCTACGCCCTTACTTGCTAGTGAATTTCTTAACAACAACAACAACAAAAAACATTTATTTCTCTATGTTAGAAAGGCAGAGAAACAGAGAGGGGGAGAGACAGAAAGGAAGACCTCTGTCCACTGAATCACTCTGCAACTAGCCACAGTGGCCAGAACTGAGCCTAAACAAAGCCAGGAATCATGAATTCCAGGTTGCCTGGATACACAACTGTTTTCATATGGGATCCTGGCGCATTCAAGGCAAGGACTTTAGCTACTAGCCTACCACTCTGGGCCCTTGCTAATGAATTTCTAAGTTGTATATATTTATATTCCCCAAAATAATAAACCACAGGATAGGTCATGAGAAACAATGTGTACTCTTTAGTGTAGTCCAACTTTTGTGTCATTTCTATTAACATGTACACAGTTTGTTTAATTAATATGAAACATTTTCTTGTTGACTCATGCATTTCCCTGAATATTTACACAGACGTAACAATTGATACTATTAATGGAGCAAATTCTCCTATTTTGGCCAATATTTAATAGCTATCAAAGCCAGGGCTCACTTCTTACTTGAAATTTCATTAGGAGCACTTATATCTTTAAGTATCAACAAGAAATTGTGCTATTTCTTGTTATTTTAGTGTGTATATGTGTGTGTGGGTTTTTTTTTTCTTTAAATAGTGCAGAAAATTCCTACTAGACTTTGTGGTTCCTATTTTACTGTAAATTTACTGAATCCATTTACCAGATATAACAGTTTGTTTGCTGATTCTGAGGTGTCCTAGATAAATGATCGTGCCATCAACAAGTGGAGTAGTTTTGTTTCTTCCTTTCTTATGAATTTGGTTTCTTTGCCTTACTGTATTACTCTGGTAAGGTCTTCTGGTACTTCAGGCTAAAATAGCTGATGGCAGACATCATTGCCTTACAATGTACCATAGAGAAACGAGTTCTCAATTGTCCTCATTGAATGAAATATTAACTGTGTAGTTTTCATGTTCAAATACTTCAGAAAACTTCCCTGAAAGTAAAAATGATAGATAGATAGACAGATAGATAGGATAAAGTGTATTTTTGGGTCCAGCACGATGCTTAATCAGCTAAATTCGTACCTTGCCAACACTATATTCCCAGATGGTATGTGCTCATGTCCCAGCTCCTCTACTTCCAATTCGTCTGCCTGTTTATGGCTTGGGCAGGCAGTGATCCTGCACCTATATGGAAGATGTGGTAGAAGACCCTAGCTCTTGGCTTGGCATCAGCTGTGCTCCAGCCGCTGCAGTCATCTGGGCAGTGAACTAGCAGATGGAACATCTTTCTGTCTGTCTCTCCTTTTCTCTGTGAATTTGATCTGTCTATCCAATAAAAATATGTAAATGATTTTTAAAAAAGTTTGTTTTGGAGAGAGAACACTGACATCTCACTAATATTCAAAAATCTTCACAGAATGATTGAAAGTTCCAGAAATAGTTTTGAAACTTTTTATTCTATGTCATTATGAGTAATGTGAATAAATTTTACACTGCCCTTACATATTTTAAGCAGAAAATGAATTATCTGTGTTGCCCAGTGAACCTTGCTGTAACATACGATCTAGTTTTGTCAGTAGTCATCTTGGTTATGTCACTGACTGCCTTGATAGGAGATTGCTTGTGTTTAATAACCCTCCTCACATTTAATAATGACCCAAATCTGCAAGAGTATTTATTGATGCCCACCGCAACAACAAAGAGAAGTCATGGCATGATTTCTCTAAGTGAAAAATGAAAGCTCTTTGCTTTACAAAAAAAAAAAAAAAAAGAAAGAAAGAAAATGTTTTGGGGTGCTGATATGATATTTCATAGGAACAAATTTTCTATGTGAAATTAAAAAGAAGAAACAAATTTATATTACTTACTCTGTCCATTTTCTAGTTGCAACGTATGGCCACAAAATATGATAAACGCTTAGTTACACTGAAAACTATCTGTGAGGAATGAGGAACATGGGCAGGGAAGACTGAGTCAAATGCAGGAAGTTGTTTGGTTCAGATATGCAAAGACAGGAAGATCCAAGCTGTTGAGAAAGGAAGCCACTGTGGGCTGATTGTCTAGACATTTCTATAGGCTATAAAAGGGGTAGTTTTCAGAACTGAGTAGGGAAGATGCAAATGAAGCTTGTAATGAAAGGCAATCTGAGAACTGGGTGAGCCTAACTGTATTACAAAACCCTTCTAGTGAGTACCTGATTCCCACACATGAGACTTAGACTGAATGCCCGGTTCCCAGATTTTGTGTGGTCCAACTCTGGCCTTTGCACGTCATTGATGATGAATTAGTAGATGAGATGTTTCTCTCTTTCTGTCTCCCTCTCTCTCCCTGACACTCAAATGAATACCCATTCTGCTTTTAACAAAGATTCGTTTGCATTTATTCTCAAAACATTGGAAAAGGAGGAAGGCGAGGTTGTGGCAAATAAAAGATAAATAGAGTAAATCTTCTAAAAGAAAATATGGGCTAAAAGTCCAGGGAACAAACATGAAGTAGATGACTGAAAGAAATTGTATTGAGGCGGCATGAAAGCCTTGACCTAAGCTAGAATAAATGCCAGACGCTGTACTACAGTATACCTTGTTATTATATTGGCTATAATTTTAAGCACAATAATTCTCCTCCATTCTCTACACTCTTTTGGAAGAGCAAAGAGCCCTCTATGGCCACTTATTTGACAAAATACTTAATGTTCTCCAGGGACTGTGCATTTACTGTCATTCTCTACAGGTTGCAGCATTTTACTACTAAAAAAGGAACAATAGTTGGCATTTACTAATTCCTGAATATTAATGATTCTCATCAGTGACTGCTGAACTTTTGATTTCCCTATCATTCACAGTGATGTTCTTTCTGATTGATCCCATTTTCCAACTATGCCACACACTCTGAAGCCGTCATTAGGTCTCCTTTTACCCTTTCACACTGACTTTCCTGTTTCCACTTATCCTCTGCACCACAAAGCAGTAATTCCTTGAACTCCTCAAACACCCTTTACATTCTCCACATTTTACTGGCATGCCTACACACATAATTTGGTTTGCTTTCCTAATTAAAAAGAATGCTTTTTCTCCCAAATGGCAATGCCATCTCCTATATTCCTGGGACAAAGTTAAGGTGTGCAGGGCGGACATTGGATGTACCTCTCCAGGCTCTCTATGAGAACAGGACACAACGTTTATACATACACCTAGACTGGCTAGGAAAGCTCTTATTTAAAAGGAGCTTATTAAAACAAGAGTTTAAAAGTACACATTGTCATCTATTAATATTCATTAAAGTTAAAAGCTACATAATGGAATTTTTGCTTTTCCATGGCTAGTCTTTTTCTGTTTGGAGATCTATATATCACTTCTGTTATGTTCTTCCAGCCTTAGTGCTTTATTCCTTTTGAGAATGTCATGAAAAAATTGGTTATTGCCCTGATTCTTAATAAGTCCAAACATCAGTTTATCTTTATCATAATATGTTTTCGACGACATAGTTTCTTTAACTTCCTGAAACACCCATGACTGTGTTGTTTTGCCAAAATTTAGATTAAAAGCCTATAAAATTTCTATCATTCTTTATTGATTATTTGATGTTTATTACGGCCTATTCTATGCTGTAGGTTACACAGATATCATGAGATTTAATAAACTTATATAAAACTTATATCAATATGTTTTACATTTATATAAAAATTTATCCCCTATTCATATAGCATATAAAAACTTATATAATTAATTTTTCAAAAAAGAAGAAAATAAAAGCTTTGTATATGTGAATTTCCCCAATTGCAATTTGTTACTGAATTAACATTGCTTGATGATATTTAAATTTCTCTTTCATAGTAAGATGATCCGCTAGTGTATTGCTTGGTGTTCCTCATTGTTGTAATCTATTGAATTCATAGTACATTTTTTTACAATAGAAATCAGAAAAAAATTGTTCCTTATTTCTGGTACAATATATATATGGAAATAGCGACTTTAAAAGTGAGCTGTATCTTAGCTCTTAGTTGTCTTCTCATTCGTCCTCTGGGGAAGATGCTTGATGTTATTACAGCTAATATCATCAATTGCATTCTTAAACATTCAAATCAGTCATATACTACCATCTTCTCATTTTCAAAATGAAGGATTCAAATTAATCCTATTAATATAAATATAAGATTGTCACTTAGAAAACACATTAAATGTTGAAGTAAGATTGATAACATCTTACATAATATAAAATGGTCACAACTGGGAAAGGTCGAGATTGGAGAATCCAGGTAACAAATTAGATTGATGCTCTGTCCTCGACATAATGGCATTTTCATTCTGAGCCCTACAAAGTCGAAAACAAAACCATTTTTTATGGTTGTTCAAATCCCAAGAGAAATGAGTTCAGGTGTTCTCAACTCAGCTTCTCAGTGTACAATGGGACACATCAAAAAACTGCCATAGACTGATAGTAATTTATGACTTTCACTTTTTTTAATCATGATATTACAAACATGAAGCTAACAACATCAAGTGCAGTATCTCTAGCCGTATTTTTTTTGTTTTCCGCTAAGTAGAAATTTCTATTTAATCTTTTAATAGTGACCAGTAAAGCACTGAGTGCATTTGGCTATGGCTTATTGAAACACATGTAAAGATTTAATTATTAATATTAATTTTAAAACCTACAGTATACGTAGCAAACATTTACAATAGAAATGAATATTTTAAAACAAGCTGCACAAATAATGTTTAAGTTTGAGATTTCCATTGCATTTTTATCTTTCAGATCTGATAATATGTGAATTCTAGATGTTTGTTTTCTAGCACTTAAAAAAATTTGTTTTCTAGCACTTAAAAAAAATTTTAGCCTCCTTTTAAGCAAACAAAACAATACTTGAAAATGACAGTTAATATAAATAATTGCATTATGATCTGTATATACTGTATACAGTGTAACATTGCAACATAGTGAAATGATTTCACTGTTTACTGTGGATGCTCAACTTTTCATTCACCCTCAAATCTCTTGTGGCACATCAATCTCATGGAAACCTGAAATGTCAACAATGTAACATTCTAGAGAAAATAACAGTATTTGAAATATTACAGTGCTGTGGGTCACAAGGACACACCATACTTTATTCAAATATTTTAATTTCTCCTGAGACATTGGGGCTACCCAAGAATTATTAATTCAGACAAGAAGTAAAAAGTAAATAATTCAGACAAGAAGTTAAAAGTATTTATTAATAATATAAAACCTAAATATGCATATTGCAGTGCATTTTTACTTTGAATACAAGAAATGAACAAATATATTCTGGTGTTATTTAAAGCAGATTAGAAGAAAGATGTCGAATGTCAAGGCTTATTAAGAAATAATAGACATTCTCTCTCGTTGAAAATGTCATAAAAAGATAATGTGAAAATTAATTCTTCATAGTTGATATTGAAATGGAAATAGAAATTATAAAGAAATTATTTATGATTGCCAAACTTGGATCTCATGGATGTACAGTTCTCATGAAAGTTGTGTATTAGATAGCCAAGCTATGCAGATTGAGAAATTATAGCATTGTTTTATGTAACTTTAAGGAATCCTTGTGGCAAATTACTAAATTCATACAAAACAAAATACATCATTAGTACAAAACTTAATAATTTCCAATGGAAATATAAGTCATTAGTATTTATGGGATTTATGTAAATCGTTAGATAGTTTTGTTCACATTTTCTTACTGTTTCCTAAAGATATATCGTGATTTTGGCAGGGGATAGCATTCAAAGTGTGAAGCTGAGATTTTGCCAGTCCCACCCTGCTGCTCTGATGTCTGCAGTCATGCCTCGCTCGTGCTGCAGCTGCTGGACTGCCCAAATCATCCACTTCAGTGGACAACTCAGGCCCTCTTCCCTGTTTCCCTGCACTGCCCAAGCATCCCTACCCACCCTGTGCTAAACTTCTACCCTTCTGTGTAACAGAAAATGCCAAATCTGTGAAGTTACAACTCACAAGCAGCACCAGCAGAAATACCTGATTTGCCTGCAGGCTGCTTTCCTGTATACTGGTTCCCAGCTAATAACGAAACACAGGACATTAAGAAACATCACCCTAAGCCTACCTTGAGGAAACCCTGAAGGTGAGGTCAGTCTGAAGCTGGGAGCCAGATGCTCCATCTGGGTCTCAGGCACAGGTGCGGGGGCCCAAATATTTGGCCATTCTCCCTGTTTTTCCCAGGCTATTAGCAGGGAACTGTATCACACACTAACAAGCTTGTGGGGTGCCCGTATGGCAGGTGGTGGGCCCACCTGTATGCTGCATGGTGGCTTCTAATCCTTTCTGAGCTGTAGAAAAGTACATAGGTAAAGCCTAGTCAGTGGCAGCCCACGGCATTACCATTCACACATGCCAATTGGGGAAAGAATGTCTTTACTTCCCTTAAGCAAGAAAAAGGCCTCATGAGGAAAAAGTTTAAGTAATGAATGCACCTATTGTTTTGTATTTAAAACAAAATAAAAAATAAACGTTTCCACTTGGATAAGCGTGTGTAAAAATTAGAGGAAAAATGACATCAAAGAGAATAAACTAAATTCTATTTAAGGATTTTCGTATTCTCCAAAAGAGGTAAATGAATTCCTTCTCATTAATTTGAAATGGAATAAACATGAATATACTTCTCTGTGCAAATCAGTGACTGTGGAAGAAAGCTCCTCATGAATCCCAGAGAGCTTCATTTCTCATCAGACGAAATTAACTCAAAATTCAACAGAAACATTGCATTATTGACTAACATCAAAAACAAAATAATATATTGCTAAATTTAATATTTGGTTTGTAACCAATTCAAGATTTGATACACTCAATATCTACTCTTTTGGAACATTTGTTCACTTAGAGAAAAAGCTTAATTATCAGAATGAGTTTTCTTCCCAAATTTTGAAGACCTATCACTTTCCATTTTGAAAAGCTATTCCACAGTGTTATCAATTTTACCAAGTTATCCTGTGACTTGCTTGGCCTATACTGAATCAATTGAACACATATCCAGAAATATCACCAGTATCTTTTCCTGTGTTAGGCATTTTGAATCGCTGTTAGGATTCAGAGAAGATGTCATTTTCTGTTGATGTTGTAAATTTAATAATTCAGTACTGTTTGATTCTTGGTTTTAACTTGCTTTTTTTCTTTTTCCTTCCTCTTCTTTTTCATCCTCTTCCCCCTCCTCCTCCTCTTCTTCTTTTAATTTAACTACTTTATATGCATGCAGCCCTAGGGATCTTGCCAAAATGGTGATTAGGAACATAAAGTTTCCATGCATGATGGCTCCAGTTTGAGCATTGTAGAGATATGGTGGAGGCAGTTCTCTGTGACAATAAGTACAATACACCTTGGATTTGAACTCTTAATGCTGAGATCATTGTATCTACTAGGAATGAAGGAAATGTTTAGTGGCATATTTTGTACATCTCATCAACTTTTAAAAGGCCTTTCCTTTGTCATGGGTAGCTATTAATCTTCTACACACAGTATCATTGCCTGTGTAGCAGGTGTTCTTTTCACATTCCATTGTGTTATAAGAGCAAGTTCATAGAAAGATCAACCGAGGCACAATAAATCTGTCTTTTAATTAAATGCCAAGGGCCAACAAATTCCAAATGTCTTGTAAGACTGGCATTTTTTCACAAAAAATTCTGTCAACTATATTCCTAAGTGACAAAATTTCTCTGTTTTATTGATTCATTGTAATAACTTGGTAAACTGGACACAATAAATAAACACACTTCACCTTGCCTTATCTGTGATCAGACTGAATTCAATACTGTAATTATGGTTAAACTTCAAGTCTCTGGAATATTGGTAATTATTTGAGAAATAGATAATTTAATCTTGCTGTCATAAATTTACCTATTTCAGGCATCTGTCATTTCAAGTCAACAATCTTGGAATGGGACAATGAAGTGTAATGATAACTATTTAAATTTTAAATGCTATTTTCATTCCATATCCAAAGAGTGAAGAGTAAATATATTTGCATAAAATTTATCTAGGCAAGAATCTAATCAGCATCCATTTTTTGGTGAAAAAGTTTTAATTTTCCTGATTATGAAATAGATGGAAATAAAGTCAAATATGTTCTTAGAAAATTTTCAGCATTCTCAATTTACTCTGTTTTGTCACTATCATAATTGTGGAATCACAGAGAATAAAATGGTAAGAATTTATATTTGGCACCATGAAACGTTTGTTTCATGAGTTCAAACATGAGTTCAATAGCATACCTCTGCCATTCCAAAATACACATAAGTAAGTAGACAGGCAGAAAGCGAGGAATATTTTTTTTAAATATTTCACAAGTATCTGTAAGTATGCATAGATCCATTTTTTTCATCAAAATAAATACTTTTTACTGCCATCTTCAATACATTGTGTACATCCAGGAAAGCAGTGAACTGGGGAGAGGGAGCAGGTGTAGGATATAGTGTTTAAGACTTTTTGGAATGACTTCATCTCATTCACCTTATGTCAGATTGCTTGGATCCCAGTTAGACTCTGATCCCAGTGTTTCCTGGGGAGAAGAAACACATGTGTCAAGTAGTTGAGCCCTAAGGCAGATCAGGATTAAGCTCCTGCTTCTCAATTCCATGTGGACAAACACTTCTGTTTTAATCATTTGGAGAGTGACACAAAAAGTAGAAAATCTCTTTCTCTCTCTCTCTCTCTCTCTCTTTCTCTCTCTCTCTCTCTCTGTCTGTCTTCATCTCCACATTAGACAACAACAACAAAATACCCCACAGAAACAGAATAGGAAAAAAAATGATGCATTTAACACATTCAATGACTAATTAGATGATATGTTTATGTACAACTTAGAACTATTCACTAATTGTGAATAGTGTTTTAGTGAACGTTTTACGATAGACAATACTTTGTAAATTGTTTCTAGATATCTAGTAATATTCTGTGGCCCTTTTTTCCTTAACAAATTATTGTGTGCTAATGTATTGCATAAACAAATGTAGAGGAAGACATACAGACTACACTTTCATTTTTGCAGTATCATCTGAGGTTGCTAAAAACAAGAGTTTTATGGTTGTGCTCATATTCAGAGAGCTTCTTGAGAGGAATCCGCGTTCCTTCATAGGAGATCAAAACAAAAATGATGCCAAGATATCACGCCCTGAAGTCATTTCCCTCTATGTGTACGCTTATCATGAAATGCCAGTTGCCACACACCCCTGAGAAAGGCCCAAGAGTGCTGATGGATGCTTTATTTGCCAAGGAAACTGTTTCAAGAGAAAGAAGGAAAGGAACTATTTAAATGAAACATTTGGCGTTTGGTAATAATGGAGAAATTTTGGAACTAATGGTGTGGTTGACACAAATACAGCCTGCTTTCTATTGAAGTTGTGGGCATTTTGTGTGGGAACACAACCTGGACAATCAGAGAACTTGATCTCCTACATCAGCATATGTAGCATATTTCTACTGTTAGATAGAGATGTACAGCTAGAACATTTATAATACTGTCAGTTTGAGATAATAGGATCCAATCTATTTTTGTTTTGAAATTTAATTATGCAACTCCTGCTCCACTTTCAACCTGTTCAAGTGGTAGTGAAAGACACTCTTTCAAACAAATCTTAACATAGCAACATGAAAATTTGAAAACTGGGAGACAGGATGCTCTTGCTTCTTATTATGATATTGTTCTTTGAAGGCTCTCCTTTGTGCAGAATAAAGTTATCCTTTAAAGGCTTTTCTGAATGCTTACTTTATTCATTCCTTTTGAGGAAATAAATGAGATTTTTGTTTGAGTGAGTGCCTATGTCACCTCATTTTAGAAAAAATTTCAGGCAGTTTGGTGAAATAGAAAGCATCTCAAAAAGAGAATTGCTAGCTGCGAATAAAGTATATCCAATTTTACCCCAACTGTATGAACTGCTTTCATTTTTTCCTACTAAATTTTCTTTAATGACATTTGTCAGTCATCTTGAGATAAAATATCGACTGTGTACTTTTTTCCAGAGTTGTTACATTTAGAAATTTGCAGCCAATCAAGAGATTAAATCTAATTTATTTCAGATAAGCATAAGGAAGGACAAACACGTAGAAGAATGCTGTGTCAGTTTTCCAAAACCCAAACCTTTATGAAGATCTATCCTTCTAAACAGAAGTTTGCAATATGGAAAGATTGCAATATGAATATATATGACATAATATTAACCATAGCAGTTGGAGCCTATAAAACAATGAAATGTATGGCTATTTGCAACATATACCTCACTGTAGTATTTTTATTTCAGAGTCACACATCTCTCTCCTTGTGGTATATGTTGCAATTATTAATTTGGATTGCTTTCGCATTTGTCACATGAGATACACATATGTGCCTATATTAATATACATATATGTATTTAAATCAAATTCACATATTTTCAAATATGTAAACTTTGGCTATCAAAGAAGTTTCATGTTAAAGTTAGTCAAGGCTTATCCAGTATAGAAGAAATGAACAATTTTTTTTAAAGATTTATTTATTTTTATTGGAAAGTCAGATATACAGAGAGGAGGAGAGATAGAGAGGAAGATCTTCTGTCCAATGATTCACTCCCCAAGTGTGCACAACAGCCGATGCTATGCCGATCCAAAGCCAGGATCCAGGAACTTCTTCCAGGTCTCCCACGCGGGTGCAGAACCCCAAGGCTTTGGGCTGTCCTCGACTACCTTCCCAGGCCACAAGCAGGGAGCTGGATGGGAAGTGGAGCTGCCGGGATTAGAACCCGTGCCCAAATGGGATCCCGGCGCGTTCAAAGATAGGACTTTAGCCGCTAGGCCACGCCACTGGGCCCAACAATTCTTGAAGTTACCTTCAAAGTGAAGAAGGGCTGAAGGAAAAGAATAGACAAAGAAATAAAACATTTCATACTTGCCTTGAATGTTTTTCCCCTTATTAGTCGTGGATTCTAAGACATAAACTATGTTTAAGTGACAGTGTAATAAGATCCAGCAAGTCTTATTATGTTCCCCTACAATTTTGATGCTGTTGAACTATGTAAGTGAAATAACTCACAGTCTTTTGAATATAGACCCAAATATGAAACAATATGTTAGAGATTTTTTTAGTTCTTGCTGTTAAAACATGTACCACAAATTGGATGAGCCATCAACAACTAAAATTAGATTTCTCATTCTGTAATAGTACCCCATGGAAGACCATGCTAAAGGCCCTTTTCCAGCTTGCAAACTGCAACTTTTTGTTATCCCTTCACAGAGAGAATTCTCGGGGATCCTCTTAATCATTGCACATATTTGCAGGAGTTCCACCCTTATAACATAATTATGCTTCACCTCCTTACATCTCACACACATCACATCAGGAGAGAGGACTGACTTACAGATCTAGAATACAAAATATGTATCTACAATCTGGAATTTATATTGGAACACAAAATTTAGATTATACCGAATTTAGTAAAGCAGTTCTTGATGTTTTGGAAGTAGCACTAAGGCAAATGTTGCTGCTTGTGATTAACTTCCAGTTAATTCAATCAAAAGTTTTCACGTACAGGTATATGAATCAGCAGTTAAGCTGGTTGTGGTGTCTGAATCTACACCTGACTACTTAGAGTCTAGCTCCAGTTGATTTCTCACTCTCAATTTTCACATCTTGTGCTTGTACACTCTATGAGGCAGTTTCCACCCTGTGGTCTTTTAAGGAGCAAACTGGTAAATTTGAAAATCTACATTTTATTCTCCTTTTTCTCCTTCTCTGCCTCCTGCTCCTAATCCTCCTTCCCTCCCTGCACCTCATCTCTACTCATCCTTCCCCTTCTTTATTTCAGAATAAGGGAAACAAAATAAATGCAGATGTCCAATAAAATATAGACACCAGAGAGAAGAGCCAGACTGAGCCACTTTTATATTACCAAGGAGCACATTGTAAAATAAAATTTATGAATCACCAGAGTGAGAGATGAGAAGTGGCCTTAAACACAGTGGTTAGGTAGGAAGCTGCCAGGAAAGTTGACATCAAATATCAGAGCACCTATGTTTCATCTTGACTCTGCTTCTGATTTCAGCTTCCTCTTCATGTGCGCCCTGGGACACAGCAGGTGATGGCTCAAGTACTTAGGGTTCTATTGTAAACATGGAGACTTGAATGGAGTCTGGTTGTGAAGAACCTTGGAAGGATGGGCCAGTGGATGGAACATCTGTTCCTGCCTTTCAAATAAATAAGTAGAAAGAAAGGATTACTATAAGATAGCCAATAGGAAAAAACAAACGAACAAACAGCAAACAATCAAAAAACACAGAAACTGCGGGGGAAGTAGTAAACTAAAACAAAAAAATTAGCATCAATGTTTACATATTAGGCAAACTTTATTAAAATGTCATAAGGGTGAGTTGGTTTTAAACATTTGCCATTTCCAGTCAGTGCCTACCAAAGTAAAATCTGTACCCACCCTTTCATGACCCCTTTTGTTTCTGACTTTTGCAGAATTAGAACTACAGACAGCAATCCTAAGAGAGGAGAAAAATAAGATTCTGTAAAATTAAAAAAGGCCACTTAAGGCATTTGGAAAATTCTGTCATACTTTTTGAGTTACTTAATCTCTGTTACTTGGGAAATGATTCTAAATAACATAAGAAGAACTAAATGAACAAAGAAAGGGGGAAGGTCTTAGAATCTGTTCTGTTTATATTAATATCACATTTACTTAAGAATTGTGCTGTAGTAATTATTATGCATTTGCTGTGACCCTCCAAATCTACTATATTAATTTTTAATGAAGTAAAATTTGAAAAGAGCTAAGTAACATTAAAATAACTCAAATAAACTACCTTGTCACTACTTTAAATTGGACAGTTTATTAAGACAGTATATATTCAACCATTTTGTACAGGTCTCTACTCTATGTGTAATTCATACCAAGACATGAGATTACCACGTCTTCTTGTCCAGCATTTACTTAAAGTAGTCCATTTAAAGGGAAAGCAAATGGGCAATAGGATTGTTGGAATGAGTGATAAATAAAATATTGATATTTCACTGTTTGAAATTAACAAAGAATTCCAGAAACCATTAAAAACACAGGCAAGAAAATATTACAAAATGATACAACTGTTTAAAACTTATTTGTATTGGAAGGGCACAATTAAAGAGATAAGGAAAAACATGGAGACAAAGATCTTCCATCTGCTGGTTCACACCCCAAACAGCCACCACCACCAGAACTGAGCCAATCCAAAGCTAGAAATCAGGAGCTTTTTCAGACCTACCGCATTGGTGCAGGGGCCCAAAGCCTTCAGGCATCCTCTACTGCTTCCCCAGGCCATAAGCAAGTTGCTGGATTGCAGGTGGAACATCTGGGACATGAACAGTGGTCATATGGGATGCTGGCTTTGCAGCTGGAGGATTAGCCTCCTGAGCCAATTGCACCAGTTCCCAAAGTTGTTTATTTCAATACTGATATTTATTGCACCAGCCATTATTAAAATGAATATAAAATATACAGGAAAATATTTTCCAAATGTTCTATTGCCAAAGAAAAAAGTTGCATTAACTTAAAGTTATAGTTCATAGTTGAGAATTCAGTTTCTGGGTTGGCACTGTGGTTTACAAATAAAGCCTTTGACTGTGCTATCATCTCATATGGATGCCAGTCCACCTGTTCCTTTTCTGATTCAGCCCACTGCTAATGTGACTGGGAGAACAGAAGGAGACCAATCAAGTCCTTAGGCTTCTGTACCCACATGGGAGACCCATAGAAGCTCTTAGCTTCCAACCAGCTCAGCTACAGCCATTGCTGTGTGGGAAGGCATCCAGGGACGCATGAATCTCTGTGACTCTATCTCTGTCTCTCTCTTTCTGACTGTGTGTGTCTCCCCCGTCCCTCTCTGTAACTCTCCCTTTCAAATAAGTCTTTAAAACTCAATAGATTCAATGACTGAACAGATAATATATCATTTTATTCTGAACCAATGTGTTTACTTTTAAAATCAAAAGAAGGCAACAGATTGCTTAAAAGAAAAGCAACATCAAAGCTGCTTTTTTAGGAGTTCTTTATATCTTGAGAACACACTAATGTACCGGAATGTAGAATGGGCAATTTCAGCATCATGCTGAACTAAGTAGACTTATATGATCCTAAATAATGGCCCAAAATATCTACCAGAAAATGCAAACAATTTGTTCAAGAATTGCATGAGCTGTTAACATAATATTCTTTCGCATTAGTCTTTCATTTCTCCAAATAGTGACTTTTTCTTAATCTTTATATAGAAAAATGAAGTGAGGACATTTTCCCAAATAGGCTGTTATCAATAAATTCCTTTGGTTATATTTCACTTTCGTGCCTATGATAAGTTAACTCACATATCCTCTGAAGTTTTCTTAAAACCGCCCTCCCCTTTTTTTCTAAATCTAGATTAAAATATTTGGGTATTCACTAGAAAACTTGAGATTTCCTCCACTGTTATTTCTAGACAAATTTCTAAAATATATAAAATCTACACCCCAACTTAAAAAAAATGATATCACTCAATGATCAAAACAAACAATAAAACTCCTTAGGCAATTTCAGAAAATGTAAAGTTTTATGACATTTTCTCATTCACAACAGATGCCCAAATCCTGAAGCAGATTCCAACCTCACATCTATCATGCCAAATTTGCAAAGTCAGCTTTTATATCCTGTTTTGATAACCACTGTTTCGAAAAGCATGAAAGTTGCACCAGGACAGGTAATTCAAAATCTCTATTTTCATATATTTAAGTTACCTTTTCACTATGGCATGAGTAATCTTTCTATACACACACTAAAGATCTGATACATAGTTATATAAACAAAATTTTGTATAGGCTAATAATGTATAAAAGAAAACCAATAAATGACATCAAATCTATTTTCTGGATAAATTTTATCGTGATTAAGATAAATTACTTAAGAACTCTAAGGACTCATATGTTTGTTTGAGTTTAGTCACATAGCAGCCTGCTTGACATTTGCTGGCTGTTTTTTTTTTTAATTGGGCATTACTAATTAGGCAGAGCAAGCAACAAGCTGATGTGACCCAATCTTATTTATTGTACAATTGAGTGCATTAGGTGGGCATTTGAATAAAGAACTTCCAGGCTAATTGTAAAGGTGGTGAAATACTTACATGAATTAAAAAAATAATATAAATATTACAGGTACAGCTTTATTAATCAGTAATGCATTATAAGGACTTCAAATATATTTATAGACATGACACAGGCAATTTTATTGAGGAATGCACAGAAGCAATTAACCTTATAGTTGATGGTAATGCATCAGTGGTCTCCAATATGTTAAAAGTTGACAACACTCTGAATGTTTTGCTTAATTACTTCACTACAAATGTTAATAATACAAGACAATGCTTTGGAAACGCTGAATTATTTCCTTGGAGCTTAAATCTCAAAGATGCAGGGTTCAAAGCTACTGTACCACAGTATGCTGCCTACCTTCCTCTTAATTGTCCCTGAGTTACATGATTAATAAAAGGAGAATAAACACCAGCCTGAGGCAGAGACATGATGGAAGAGCCAAATAAGAACACCTAAATTTAAATGTGTGAATATTCATAAGGCATTTCTCTGACATTTTCTAAGAATTTCAGCCTTCGCGAAATAGAATTTTGATCTGAAAGTGTAGGGTTAGGGAAATATAGTAAAGACAGAATTAGGTGCCAGGGGAATTTCGGATAACCTTGACTCATTAGCTTGATGGGACTTCTGAAAATCCTTTCTTCATCTGAATGTATGGCTTTAATAACAGACTGTAAGAGCAGGGTTTCATAAGATTAGAACTGTTTTATTCCATGCACTCTATGTTTAAACCAGAGGAAGGGAACAGACTGGGTTTAAACCAGAGGAAGGGAATAGCCTAAGTGTTCAAATGCTATATATTGCAGTGTATTTTGATTCTTTCACATTTTCTTAACTTTATTATATTTGTATTATTAGGTAAAGAAATCTATCTTCCTGGCATCTTAAAAGAGTGTGTGTATATATGTATATATAAAATAAATGTGTATATGTGTGTTTCAATATCTTTTAATTTTTTTAAGATTTTTTGATAATAACCATTCAAACCAGGGTAAGATGAAACCCCACTTTACTTTTTCGCCCCTTCTATTTTTTTTTTTTTAATTTTATGATACACTTCCAGAGGCTCTGGGATTTCCCTTATCCCTTCTCCAAATGCCCTCTCCTCAACTGATTCTCCCCATATTACTAGAATAGTACAGTCCTCCATAAGCAGTCGTAAGTCTGTTTTTTGCTGTTTAAGCGTATCCTGGCATTGCTGGTACAGACAATGACAGGCAGTTCAGCATCCTGTTGTCAAGATACATCCAACAGTCTCATTGGGAGTGCTTTCATTTGGAAGCAGAGGGGCATGCTCCTCCAAATCTTCACATCTGGATATGAAAGTCTCTATTATGCAGTTACTATGCAATCTCCTAAATGAAAAGCCATAAAACAAAATCAACAACAGTAATAAAGTTTAAAAAAATTACAAACCACCATGGAGTTATGCTGTTTTTACTGCAGTCCATGGGTTTTGAGATTTTCATTTTTACTTTCTTTGTAATAATTTCTTTTCTCCTAAGAAATTATTCATTGACTCATAGATCAAATAGTAGCACCCTTTTCTCCAAAAAGGTTTTTTGTTTTTTGTTTTACTTCTTCATCAGCACATTGGCTACTTGGTAGCATTGTATTTCAATACCTTTACTGACAACCCCGTGAGTATTAAATAAATTTAATGCAATTTTACTGCATTTCTGTTTTAACATGGAATATTTTGCAATTTTTGGTTTAGTCACTGACAATTAAAAGGCTTCAGAAACAGAGAGCAGTGGCCGATTATTCTCTATTATCTTAAGTAGAATAAAAAAAAAAATCTAAAAACATCTCGGAATCAGGCAAGGTTGTTTTATCTTATGAAGCAATTAGTGCATTACTTAGATTCAGGCAAGGACAGAGTTTTTACTGACCTTTGTCTAAAAAATGGCCTATGGTATTGTTATTCTGGAATAGTAACATCAGGGTATCAACTGACATATAAAACTCCCCACACTCAAATTAAATTGTAGTGATTGCATATTGAATTGCCATAAAATTGATACAACAATATCCACTAGATTCACTTGGTTTATTATGACAAAATGAATATCTCACATTCCTATCTGAATTACAATAAACATCCAGGACCAATGCATTGGGCAATATTGCAAGAAATTATCAAAAGTCCATGAGTTTCTTGCTTGTGTACAGATGACCTGGACATTATACAGAGAATTTACTCGTTGTAACAACCGTTCTTTATTTTTAAGCAGCTGAACTTGATGCATTGCTTAATGCAACATTCTGCATTTAAGTATTTCACTCTCTTCCAGTCATTCTGTTATGCCTAGGGAAAATACATAGGTTCCTTTAAGAGTAATTCATATTAGGCATGTTCTAAGGCAGTTTGTCAGTAAAATGGGCTTTATAGCCAAAGGTGACTTCTGTAGCAATAATAGACATCTCATATCACCAGGTTAGTGTGTGCTCCAAACTTTTGTGAGTGGCATACAATTCCATCAATGGATTTTTTGATAATAGTAATTACATGATTTCTTTCTCAATTTTAAATTTTCATCATTCTACAGAAACAAAACAAAAACCAAATAAAAGTAAAAAATGTAGCCTTACTTTACTTTTTTTTTTTTTTTTTAGTTTTGTTTGTTTTCATTGGAATGGCAGATTTAAAGACAGAAGGAGAGACAGAAGGATATTCCATCTTCTAGCTCACTCCCCAAATTGCTACAACTGTCACAAGTGAGCAAATCTGGGCCCAGGAGCCACCCCAGGGTCTCTCATGTGGTTGTATAGATCCAAGATTTGGGGCCATCATCCACAACTTTCCCTGACTATGAGCAGGGAGCTGGATGGGAAGTGTAGCACTCGGGACACGCACCAGCCCCCACATGGGATGGGAACGGATCAAGGAGGAGGAGTAGCCAATATAGCCATTACCCTGGGCCCTTGAATTTTTATTTTTAGTCAATGGTAGCTAGTGATAAGGAGGGAAATTGAGTTGTCTTTCCTTTTAGACAGGTGCAGAATTCAAAGAATCAAATCTAAATGAACAAAACTTTAGTGGACTTATCCTAGTCCACTGCAGATTAGCTATGACTTAAGTAAAGCATTGATAATAATACTATACACATATACTTTTCAGAAGTGTTCTTATTTTCAATAGAATTAGTGCTTGAAACAGAACTGTGCCATAAGTCTGATAAAGAACAGCATCCATGTCAACCAGCATTACATGTCATTTTCTTATCGATTACACAGTATATCAGTTATCACAGTAGTAACGAAAGAGGTCTAGCTAAGGACTAGCACCAAATCCAGTCTTCAAATAAAAGAAGTACAATACAGGGGTTGCTTCTATAGTTGGAACAAAAGCTGATACACTGAGAAAGTACTAACAAGAGATTTAGGAGCTCTAAATACCTGTACAGTCAGAGCATCAGACCTCAAATTTGTGTTTGAATCGAAACAGTATCCTACAACTTCTGAAATAATTGATTTCATTGGTACAATCCAATTGCAAATCAGCCGGTGAAGTACATTAGGAGAAAGTGATTTTTCCAAAGTCTGGGAATTCCAGCCTGAAGTTACAACTGGCTGGTGACCTATCGGTGACCACTAGAATTATGGAGCAAGTATATGCAATACTGGAAGCCCTGTAACAAATACAGAATATCCATTTCTCCCTTCTTCTTTATTCTAAAAGTTTAATCAGTGGTCCTTTAATGATGCAGATCATATAGAGAGAGGTCCTGAGAACGGAAAACTATATAACATGGAGGATAGCTGGGAAGGAAAATGAAAATGTTTTATAATAAAGAAGGAAATAGAGAGCCTAGCACAATGGCATATTGGCTAAATCCTCATCATACATGCTTTGGGATCACATTGGGCACTGGTCTCAGTCGCTCCGCTTTCTTTCCAGCTCCCTGCTTGTGGCCTGGGTCAGAAGTAGAGGATGGCCCAAAGCTTTGGGGCTCTGTGCACTTGTGGAGACTTCCACGGAGTTCCTGGCTAAGGCTCCGGCGGAAGCGACCACTTGGGGAGTGAACCAATGGAAGAAAAATCTTTCTCTCTATCTCTCCTTCTGTCTGGAGCTCTGCCTTTCCAGTAAAAATCAATAAATCTTAAAAATATAAAAATAAAGTTAAAAAATAAAAAAGAAGGAAGTACAATGGCAGGTGTTTGGTAAAGAATTTAAGTCACAGATTGGGATAGTGTGTCCCATTTTGTAGTGCCTGCATCTAGAATTGGTAGTAGTTGACCTGGGTTATTTGCATAATGTTCAACTATGCCTGTGACTTCTGTCATTTATTGATTGCATTATTTATGAAATAAGTAATTTCCCTAAATCAGGAAATTCAATTTATAACGATATAATAATTAATAACGTTTTTCTTTTTTTTTTTTAAAGATTTATTTTTTTATTACAGCCAGATATACACAGAGGAGGAGAGACAGAGAGGAAGATCTTCCGTCCGATGATTCACTCCCCAAGTGAGCCGCAACGGGCTGATGCGCGCCGATCCAAAGCCAGGAACCTGGAACCTCTTCCGGGTCTCCCAGGCGGGTGCAGGGTCCCAATGCATTGGGCCGTCCTTAACTGCTTTCCCAGGCCACAAGCAGGGAGCTGGATGGGAAGTGGAGCTTCCGGGATTAGAACCGGCGCCCATATGGGATCCCGGTGCGTTCAAGGCGAGGACTTTAGCCGCAAGGCCACGCCGCCGGGCCCTTAATAACGTTTTTCATGTTTATATTTGTAATCTGGTCTCCCTGGAATCAGGGAGAAAACAATGCGGAGAAAAGTAACAAAAGAACAGTGCAAGTATTCTGCAGTTTGTAAGCTTGTCCAGTATACAAGCGGTGAGGCTGTTCTCCGCAGTCCTCTTGGAAGATAGTAAGGTGAGGTGACAGAGGCCCCATGGAAGACCCCCGGAGACGGAAGACGAGCAGGAGTTAGCCAACTGATCCATTTATTGAATGCAACAGGGAAGCTTATGTATGCTAAGAGTACTAGTAACAGCAACCTAGTTGGTTCCCCACACCTTCACAACCACCAGTCAACTTACAGGTGCAATCTTTCCTGATGAGAGTAGCTTGCGAGCCTGACCTGATCATAAAGGCCCCTAATTAGTTCCCTCATTTCTCCACTGCAAAAGTGAAGACCTTCTAAGCAGAGGAAAACGGAGTACGTGCTTATTGGGCCACCTGTTTGCCATTTGTTCAAAATGAGGTCTCAACTTGTGAAGCCCCCTGCAGGTTTCCCCGGGGTGGGCGGGCACAGTGTGCTGTCCCACATGACCTCCATCACAGGCCAGGATGGCCGGATCTGCGGACAACTACCACAATGAGGGTTAAAGGTGGTTTCTTAAGGATCAACAAAATTCAGAAACAACTTTTCTTTGAGTGAATACAAAAGTAGTTTTTCTTTCATCACTGGTTTTACTGACACTATTTATCACATCTGCATGAATCCCAGTAAATAAATCATGAGAACCTGCAAATGACTTAAACAACTACAGTTCCTACCAAACCAAAAAAAAAAAAAAATAAGAGTATCAATCAATATTAAAGACAGTGTTTCCAGATTATCTGGAAATATATAAAGGTTGAAGTAAAATCATAGAGCTAAATACTACTACTGCTAATAATACTAATATGACATATCTGAAAAGGCATAAATGTTCAATGGCCAAAACCTTCTTGGGGTTCATCACCTTCTTGCATTGATCCTTGGGTCCATGCACTGGGTAGAACAAATATCCTAATTCAAATATATTGGCATCTGATTCCTCCCATCTCAAACTTTTCCATGCATTCAACTACCTGAAGTTATTTGAAACATGAAACAAGAATGGATTAGGGTGGAAAGGAGAGAGAAGGGAACGCATGGTCAGGTTATTGTATTCCCAGTTGCTCTGTCTTGCACTGATCCTCAACACCAACATGCGCAAAGCACATGATGTATGTCAGGTGTAAGAAACATTCCAGAAAAATCAGCTCTTCAGTAGGAGCCACAACACAGACTGGAACCAGTTCAAATTAAATAAATGAATAAATAAAAATAGTCCTAATATCTTTTTCTCCTACACAGTAATTGTCTGATATTGAGAAAGCTCTTTTTATCAATTTCAGTATCTGTATAATATTATCTGCCTATTGGCTTGGTAAGAAGAATCATCATACAAATAAACACAGACACAGACACATTTAAACATGTAGCTTAGTTTCTGGCAAATGCTTAATGTTTACAAAGGACTTTAAAACTTGAGGTTCAGGGAGATGTATTTCCAGATCCAGAGTCAGATAGCTGCATGCTGCAAAGCTTCAGTCTGGAGCCCAGGCTCTCATCAGTCTGAAGTCTGTATTTAGAAACGGAAGCTGTAAAATGATCCACTAGCATAATTCATTTGCACATTGACCCAATTAATGTTGATAGAAGAATTAACACTTTTATTGAAAGAAATTTGACAAAAATACTTTTGGAATTCATATAATAGTTGAAAAATAAACAGAAAAAGTAAGTTTAGAGGGTTTTACTTACCAAGAACTAAAGCCTTAGCGTTTCCTCTTATCATTCTGTGAGAGACTTTCTACCTCCTACCCTTGCATCATCCTGTATTGACTAACCTTCAAGTGAAGTTGTGACTCACTCTCCATAGTATTACTTACAAAATCAATTGCCACTTTTTGGCTTTACCTCTGACTAGGCTATCTAATCGATAAAACATGTCTTCTTTTAAAATAAATTGAGTTATTAAGGTCTTGAGACTGAAATTTCTTGAAATTTACTTAATTTGAGAAAATATGAAATTTTTGCTTTCCATATGTTAGTATTTGAATAATTTCAGATACTGTATTTTTATTAGGACTTAAGCCAGATAGTATTAATTATGAGAATTATATATTTTATCTACGGCTTTTAGGTTTAGTGTTACAAAGCAAAATCTCTGAAGAATACAAAAACAGATACTAGTACCACTTTATTGTGGTTTAAAGGTCACGATGACAACTATATAGTAATCAGATTAAAGCAGATCAATGTGAAAATATTTATGATCTTTTGGAAAATTATTTATTTAACATTGTAGGCAGTACTATGCTGACTGAGTCACGACTTAAGCTGAAATAAATGATGGAGTTGTTTGCAGAACAAGAAAAATGAGAGCTTTTTTAACAACGTTGAAATAAATATATAAAGAAACCCAATGAACACACTTATTTTTCCCACCCTTTAATTTGTTAAATAATCCAAATGAAATTGAGCTAATCACATTTTAATAAACCACTTGAAAATTTTAATTTTATAAAATGTTTAAAGCAATAAAAGCGTTATTAATTTCAAAGAGTTAATGAAAACGAATTTATAGAAAATAAAATCACCTTAATGGTAGCCATTTGGTTGAATCATTAGAATTCCCACATTCGAAAATACAATACCATTGTTCAGTTCTGGGCTCTGATTCTGGACTCCAGTTTTCTGCTATCTGGAGCTGGGAGGCAGTTACACTGGCTCAGATAACCGGATCCTTCTACCCTCACAGGAAATGGTCAGGGCTTGTGTTACAGCACTCAACAGAGTGAACAGCCAATGGGCATACTTCCTTTTACTCTCTAAAAGAAAAGTCTGAAATTAGTTCAAACTGAAAGTGAACTTTTATACATTTATGTTGATCAGTTAAGAGTTTGTATTCATTATTACTTTTACATTTAGATGATTCTTTGAACTAAAAAGTGCTTTTTTATGTGTTCCTTTCCCATTCCTATCTAATTCAGTATGTTTTTAGGTTGTTCATTACAGTCACAATCTTTGTAATATTAATTTGTGAAATGAGAGTGAAGGACCGTGAGGTTTGACTTCTGAAAGGCGGACAAATGTAATGGTTGACTGACATGGCTGATTACTCATGTCCAAAAACCTTCATTTACAAATTCAATTCTCTGTAAAAATATTTGAAAAAAAATGTGCTTTCTATGCTGAGTCGTTACAGATTTATTTTCTGGTTATTATTACATATCATTTGATTTATCTGAGGTATAATAGATAACCTAGAGATCACTGGCAAGAAAAGGAAAGGTTTATTTGTTATACAGATGACCGAATAATTTTATTTTATGGACTTGATATTCTTCATATTTTAGAATCTGTTGGGGCCCTTGTAAATACCAAAGGATTGTGGGTAGAAAAATGAAGGTATAATGACAAATAGAAATGTTTTATGCTAATGATTCGGAAAAGGTTCTAACCCTGAAAACCCATAGTATGAAACGTTTTACATTAAAATACTGTATAAATCTTTATGCTCAGTATTCTGTAACTCTCTACAGTTCGAAAAGTTTATTTATTCATTTTTTTAAAGATTTGTTTTAAACAAACGAAAAAACAAAAAAACCAACCAACAAACAAAAAGATTTGTTTTGTTTTTATTGAGAAGTCAGATATACAGAGATAAGGAGAGACAGAGAGCAAGATCTTCCATCCATTGATTCACTTCCCAAGCGGCTGCAAAGGCCAGAGGTGAGCTGATCAAAAGCCAGGAGCCAGGAGCCTCTTCCGGGTCTCCCACACAGGTGAAGGATCTCAAGGCTTTGGGCCAATCTCCACTGCTTTCCCAGGACACAGACAGGGACTTGGATGGGAAGCAGAGTTGTCAGAAGTAGAACCAGCACCCATAAGAGATTCCAGCGCAGGCAAACAAGGACTCTAGTTGCTAGGCTACCTGCCCAGGTTTGTTTATTTTTATTTATTTTAAGTGTAGAATTAGGGAGAGATGAGAGTGATCTCCCATTCACCGGTTCACTCACGAAATGGTCATAATGGCCAGAGCTGAGCCAATACAACATTAGGATCCGGGAGCTTTTTCTCTTACTTGGGTACAGGGGCTCAATGATTGGACAATCCTCCACTGTTTTCCCAGGTTTTCAACAAGGATCTAGATTGGATGTGAGCATCCAATTTTGAACCAGAGCCCATAACGGATGCTCGAATTGCAGCTGAAGCACAGATCGCTACCCCACAGTGCCAGTCCCCAAAACACTCTTACATGTCTAGAGTTATAAATAATATTTTTACTTTTTAAATATTAAGCTTTTGCTCTGTTATTAACAGAACAAAATGAATTAATTTTTGAATTTGGGTAGAACCAAATTCTTAACATTTAGTATTTAAAAATGTGCTGGTTTCTAATTTATGAATGCTATCACTGAGAGATAGAGATTAAGTAGATATTTGTTAATTCATGTGTTTCTAAGGCAAAATAAGTTATGAATTTTTAAAATGAGCTTTTCCATAGTATTGACTAGCTTGTACACAATAGAGTGAACAGGAAACATACTTATGATAGTGCAAACAAATCAAAAGAAAACAATTCATATCACATTTTAAGCTTTATGATATTAATATTTATTGTGGATACTCCTATTCTTTATACATGTTGACATGTTTTCCATAACACAGCAATGTAATAGGCTTTTATCATGGTAGACATTTTAATGCACAAGTTACATGTTACGAATGTTTCTTTATCAACTAAGAAGTAAGGGTATTTCTACCAAAATCATATTTCAGTTAGAATAATTACTATACTATGAGTATAAAATCACATAGGTTTTGAGTGAAGTATTGCCAAGTTGTTTTATTCATTAAACCTGATGTTTTTAGACCATGGATTTATAGAACACACAGTTTCTCTCTAATGCATCTAGTGTTGCAGCATGAATGTTTGTGTTAGACATTCCAGAGTTAGTAAGAATAACGGTGACTCTAGTTTCTACAACTGCAGCACTTCTTTGTAACTTGTTCGAAACACCACTATATACACAGTGTGGTTATCTCTATGGTCAGATTCCTATACAATGACCCTTTAAGGCTTATGGAGGAGCAGGAATTTATCCTAATGTTAAAGGTGCACATTTCCTATTTCCAGGGCTTTGCAATGCACTCTTTGACTGTAACTGTTGACTCCAGCTTCCTGCCAATGCAGGCCCGGGTAGGCAAGCATGATGACTAACTTGATTTGTGGATTTGCATAACTGTCACCTATTTGGGAAAAATGGAGTGCATTCTCAGCATTTGTCTTGGATTACAGCCTAATGCCAACTACTGTTAGCCTTAGGAGAATATGAGACCTCTCTCTCTCTCTCTCTCTCTCTCCTCTTTCTGCCTCTCAAATAAATTTATAGGAATTATGAAACAGTAAATAACTTGTATCATTTTTCTAAAAATTGGTACAGAACAAGGTTTATTAATCATAGGCTATTTAGGATTTATCTATTCATTTGCTCAACAAACACTGAGTCTCATTTCATGCAAAAAAAGTGATGACCTCAAAATATGAATATGCATCTTGATAAATTAGATCCACTGGGTCCTGCTCTCATTGTACTTTAGAGGAGGTGGAGAAACAGACAATTAACAGGGGAAATCTTTTTAAGCAGTAATGTGTGCTATTAAAAGGCAAAAAAATGGTTTATCTGAGAAAATTACTGTAATAGAGGTTGTCAAGGAATGACTTTCAGAGAACACCACACATAAATATCTTGGAGTTTCTGTTGGTTCAATTTCAGACCCCTGTTATGAAGTAAATAATGTAGCAGAAAAAAAAAGTCCTACTGACTTTTTTGTTTTCTCATTACCAAGAAAAGTTTTGTTTGCACTCTAGTAAAATCTAGTAAGTGTACAACAGCATTGCTTATTAAAGAAAAATGTGTGTAATTCATTGAAATATTTTATTTCTCAAAATAAAAACAATCTTCTGAGCCTATTATTGACATTAATGGTTGCTGACTGGTCAAGACTGTGGTTGCTTAAGATTGGGATAACTGGTGTTTTCTTGAGATACGTTCACAAAGATGTTATCCCTGTGATTTCCTGCTTTATAAAAGATTTCTCTGTAGCCATGCAATGTTGTCTAGAACCGTTTTACAAACAGATTCCCTCTTACAATTGGATTAAATATTCTCAAATCCTTCTGTTGCTTTATGTATAATTTGAAATTGCTTGTGATTATTTTGAGAGAATTTATAACATCCTAACTATTCGTAAGATTTTTGTTCCAAGGAACCAATTTCTGGGCTGATGATCAGACTGCCAGATAAGGCATGGTTCAACATATGTACATCTCATGTAAGAGTGCCCAAGCTTGTATTCTGGCTTTGCTTGTTATTCAAAATTTCCACGCATGCACTTCTTCGGAGTCATTTGGTGATCACCTGAATATTTGGTTTCTGCCACTCACGTGAAACATACAAATAGGCTTTTATTACATCTCTGGCTTAAGCTTGGCCTATTTCTGACTATTGTAAGGATTTACAAAATCAATAAATGGACAGGAGCACATTTCTTTTTCTCTTTGCCTCTGTGGAAATTTTTAAAACATTTTTAGAAGAAGTGATTTTCTTCACTCATTCAAAAGTGACAGTGTTTAGTCATTAGTATTGCATGACATTGAAGTAACCCAGTCACATCTTCAAGATCATCCTATCATTTTAGAACCCTCTATTTCCAAAACATTTTCCGAACAAACTCTTTTAAAATCTTGAACTCCTCAAAGTCATCAAACTTCCTCCAAAGTTAATGATTATATTTGTGCCTTAATGATTATATATTTTGGGTTCATTCATGTTCCGCAAATTATCCCAATGGCATCTAATATACGATTCTATCTCCCAAGTTTTTCAATTTGTTTTAATTAGATCTATCAGATATAACATTATCAATTACATCTGTAGCTCTGTGAAATATATATCTTAAATAATAAGACTTGAAATTTGAAAATACCCCTGATTCATGAATAACAGAGTGGATATTTTATTAGCAAGCACAGAAGCAATGTTCTCAATATACAACCCCATCAGAACTCTTTGGTGACAGGTACACTGAGAATGAAGTAAAACAAATAATTTGACTTTTTTTCTGAGCAGTATAATGTCAATGGGTGACTTAAAACATGCAGTAATGATGTGGCAAACTGATGGACTTCCATTTATATTTTGTTGTTCAATTGTAGAGCACAGGAAAAAGTAGACTTCACTTATAATATGTAACGGCCTGGACTTTTCACAAGGGTACCTGAGCATTCTCTTCAACTTAAATTCACTGGACACATATCCACTAAAAGTAGAATCATTGAAGCTGGGTATTAACTTTTCCCCTCTAGGTATAAAAGTCCATGACTGCAAGGCATCTTGTCGCAATGCAGGGTTTGTTGTCTGTATGCAGTATCTGTGGGTTCATCCATCATTGTAAACTCTTCCTGAGAACTTTGTTGAGGTTCTACATTCAGTGACCAACCTTCCACTATGGTTATGGCTTCTTTCCATAAACATCATGAATGAAATGTTGCTAGCTTCATATTTTTCTTCAATGGCGTCCTCAATGCTCAGTCTTCACACTAACAAAGATAATCAGGATAGTGTTCTGAGTTATGATTTGCTTCCCAGACCCTTGGGACAGGTTTGATCTTCTCCCTTGACCAATAGAACTTCCTGAATATGAACACTACTTTCATTTCATGTCCTAATCATTTTGGGGTTACTAGAATAGGACTTCTGGCTTCCTTTAGCAATGTTTTATGTAAGCTCACAACTAGGATAACTATTTGGAGCATGAAGCCTATGTTTTAGCTTACCTCAGATTCAACATGACTTTTTTACTAACTTTAATCATTTTGCCTTTTGTATAAAGCGAGGCATGTTTTACTCTTCCTCATTTGAACACTTAAATGTCTTTTTACAGTTATTGACTGGTGTAACTTCAAAACAGTTGTTTCTCAGGAAATATGAAGGTTCGAGAGTAGGAAGTATTTAGAGAAACGGCTGTTAAACAGCCGGAACACAGAAAGCTTTGGTTAAGTTATATGGACATGGGTTGTGGTATGTCACAATTATGAAAGTAACATCAAAGATAAAGGATATCATTTGTTATGAGAAACAGATACAATAATAAAAATGATATGAGAATTTAAAAAGTGCCACAGAGACATGGAGTAATCACCTTCAACTGGAAAAGTAGTAAAGTCATATTTTTTTGACACAGGCTGTCCACAAAACTTCAACCTATGAACAGCACAAGATCTGTAAGGCCAAATAAAGTGAGATATGTCTGCATACTAGTAGGGAATATAATACTACCTTAAAATATAAGGAAAGTACAATAAAGGTTAAATGAAATGAACTTTCTTTACAGGGTTTGATGAAATGGAACTTTCACAGGCAGATTTTAGACCAATAACATGTGAAAATTTTGTGTTATTATTTAATGTAATTGAGTGTTGTTTTTCAAGTGGCTTTGCAGTTCATGATGATATTTCATCTAAGATATTATTCTCTTCAATTGTCTTTTCATTGGATGCCCATAGAGTTTGATTTCAAATATGAAGAATACAAGGAATGATTAATTTGTTGATAAGAGCATGATATTGCAATCATGAGAACCAATTTTGTCTTTTCTCTGTATTCATTTATAATATCATTTAATAATTCTAGCTGTAGTATATTATTTTCAGGAATTATTAACATTTGAGACACATAAATTTTAGCCTTCTAATTCTTAAATAACATCTGACAAATCTACAACATATCAATCTTGTCTTAAATTATATCCCATTCATATCAATGTGTTTTGCATGTAGGAGAACATATAATTGTAAATAAATTCTTAATAAAACCAGACTTCACTGGTACTCTGTGATCCTCCAGTTAGTAATCCAAGAAAGGGAGAGATGTGCTCCACATGCCACAATGAATTAGCACAGTAAGAAATATAGGTTGATGAAGATATTATTAATGCAAAGGCATATTTTAAAAATCATTTTTTCAAATTCAAAGCTTAAAATAAAATGGATCTATGAGAGCACATAAAAATATGTGTTTATTGGTAGACGAGGTAAATTATTTTCTTAACAGGGGATGACTCTAGATCTTAAAAGCTAGGATGTGTGTGTAACCAACTGTAGTGCCCGGGCATAAAACTTGGCACTATTCTTAACTCCAGCTTCCTGATAAGGAACATTCAGAGGCAACAGTGATGGCTCAGGCAATGATTCCTGTGTGTCAGCTATGTGGCAGATGTGGTTTGAGATCCTGAGTACTGACTCCAGCCCTTAGTGAGGGATTTAGAAGTCATTCAGAGAGTGAATCAGTAAATTGAAGTTTTCTCTTTCTTGCCCCGGCCCTTCTTCTCTCTCCTTCTTTCTTTCTTCTCTTTTTCTAAATTGCAAATAATTTTAACAATCACTTTTTTCTTATAACAACAAAAGAAATATTAAAGATAAAATATTCTATGAACTTTTTTCTTGGTTAACATATATGAATTTTGTATTTGAAGTTTTGCTTACAGTAATCTTACTGGATTAAATTGATCTCCACTGAACAATTACATTTCCTGTATTTGAAATCTTCACCACATAAAAAACTGCATATTTTATATCCAAGTGGCTAAACTTCATATTTGAATCCTTGAGACTATCATCCTAGTTATGGAAAAACAGATTTTAAATTGAGCATTAAAGAATGTCTAATTTATTTAAAAATATTGCACTTTTTAGAGCATCAGAGCCAAGGAAGTGGAACAAATTATCCAGTTAGCTAAAGATTTCAAGTTCATTTTAGGTTCAATCATGGAAGTAAATTGCATTTGGAATTTTTAGATGTAATTCTTTCTGCAAATTTCAGATCCCAGTTGGTATCAAATACAGTGTTATAGATCCAAGGCTTTTTGTTATAGAAGACTTACAGCATTAATAGACTGACACTGTTTGGATAACCCCAATCATTCATAAGCCTTTTAAAATACGTTATCATTTTAGAGTCTAACAAACTAACAGAATTCAATTTTCATGTTACTCGAGTCTGAATTGCTTACCAGAATTCTGATATCCATTACCCATTGTCTGAATTAGGTGACTGCTTGGTAAAGAATAAGCCACAACAAATTATGTCATTACAAATATAATAAACACAACATCTGGAGATTTTCCTTCTCTTATTTTCATTGTGATTGACATAACCTGGTAACTGCAATTTCCCATTTTGTGAGTAAGTTTGTGACAGGTTCAGAAAGCAATGCACTTTGCTAAATGCTTTTAGGATAGAAAGAAATAGGAATAAGCAGCTTATCTAGATTTCAGAGGATTCTCTTTATCATTTGGAGTTAATACTTCTGAGGTTGTTTTTGTCTGTTCTTCACTATTTATGTAACATATGTTAAAATGGATTATTGCTTTATAACATATGTAACGATGTGCCATGTATTAAACAAAAGCCTTTAAAATGTATAAAACATTTGGATATTAGAATAAAACTAGTTCTACAATATTTCAATAGCATAAACACTTGAAAATCTAAGATTTGAATTATAACTTGGTTAATGCCCTAATTTAAAATTAAAGAAATTTCATAAAAAACCTTGAAAAAATATTAGTGTATAATTCATTACATCACTGTGTGCATATTCTTTTCTTTCAGCTACCATTGTTTTAAAGTGTGCTTGACATTAAAAATGCCCACAATATTAAAGATCTTGTCTTACGTATTTTCTAAGCAATACTATAATGTCAAAAGGTTCATGGTTGCTATATTTAAAAATGACAGGTCCTAGTATTGGTAGAGTTATCAAATTGTAAATTGGATACAAATATCATTTCTCTTTTTTAATTTCTCTTTTTTCCTCCTCTCTCCCTCTCTGTCTTCCAGGGGTGCTCATGACATGATGATCCCTGCCCATAGGGAGTTTCTCCCTGACCTAACTGAGAAACTTTAGATATAATCAAGCCACTGAAGACTTAGACTGCCAATCCAGCTTTTCTCTGTAATTGATCCCTGCATACACAATTCAGCCTCAGGAAGAAGCACTGCACAAGAAAAGGCAACAGAGTTCTGTAAGGATTGTCAACTGTGGGAATTAGAGAGGGTTTTTTTTCCCAAAATTTTTACTGATTACTAGGGAAAAGTAATAACAAAAAGTAAAAAGTGAAGACTGAAAATATTCTAACTGAATAGCAAATCAGATCTTGGGAAAACTGTTCCACAACTTAACAGTTTAATTTTTTCTTCTAATTATTGCCTCCTTTCTGGTTTGAACTTTAATTTCTTAAATATACTCTTTATATTATAATCTAAACATATTGTTTTATATCCTTCTTGTTGCAATGTTCCATTGTATCCACCTTTGTCTTGTTACATATTATTTTCTGTGAAATGCTCCTGCTATTCAGGTCTGAGTGTTTGAGGTATGTGATGAATCATTTTAAGCATCCTTATTTTTAGAATTTATTTGCATATGAATATTCTATGTGCATGCATGTGTATACTTATGTACAATGGCTTCTCAGAAAAAAATTTCATGTATCAGCTATTGATAGTAATGTTAAGTTTGAGTTTTGCAATTTTTGGACTCACTTATATTGACTGGAATAAACACAGCTATCTACATTTCAAACTAATTATTTTGGAACAAAACACCTAAAACCAATGTCTCTCCATCTGAAAGGAGAGTAAGTTAGTAATTGTACCTATTTTTGTTTTTATTTATTCATGCTAATATATACTGTGACAAATTGAATAACATACCATTAAACAAAATTATGCTAATTCTGTTTCAGGTAGCATTACACGTATTAGCGCATTCCAGTTCATTTACCATTAAAACAAAGCCTAGTTCTATGGTCCCTGGTTGATCTGTTTTTATTGTTTTTTCACTTGAGGAATTATGTAAGTAAAGTCATAGAATTTTGCTCACTCAATCCTTACATTTTCCTCTGACAAAATTGAGATATATATGCTAAACCTGCTTGACCAGAAAACTGTTATACACACAACTAGAGCCACTAAATTAGAAGTCGATTCCTTTTGGTACAGTTTTGATGTGTTATGAGGGAAGATGGTGTTAATCTCCAGAAAAAGTTGTAGGAGGCTGTGGAGTGATGTAATGTGGAGCGTGGCCTAAGGATTGTGAAACACATAGAGATATTTTAAAAGGTTTATTTAATTTTTTCGGAAAGGCAGAGCTACAGAGAGAAGGGGAGACTTAGGGGAAGATCTGTGTGCTGGTTCACTCTGCAAGTGGCTCCACCTACCTAACTCCAGTATATTTTAATTTGATGTTTTGGAAGAATTTATCTATATTGAATTATCTTATATCTAAATATCAAAATTATCCTATAGCTAAATACCTATTTTATACCTAAAATTATGCTCACAGTGGCATTTACAATTAAATTTTTGAATTTGTATTGAGATATAACTGGTAAAGTTGTCACCTATCACACTCGTTTCCCATATGCTCTCCAATTTATGCTGTGGCTGCTCCACTTCCAATCCAATTCCTTTTGCTAATGGCTGGAGGAAAGAAGCAGAAAATGTCCTAATTTTCATGCTCCTATACCCATGTGAGAGACCTTGTGAAAATGATCCTACAGCTGTAGCCATCTGGGGTGTGAACCAGTGAATGAAAGAATCCACTCTCTTTTTCTGTCTCCAAATTTATCTCTCTCACTCTCTCAAATATATAGATGCGAATCTTTATAAGAACTAAGCTTTTCCTTTATATCAATGATTTATTTTTGACAATTAACATAGAATTTGGAGAAGAAATTCTGTAAAATAGTTCAAGGAAGAAGATCTTGAGCACAGATGTCCACAAAAATCATTTTGGAAACCTAAGAAAATTTTTGAGGAGTTGTTTACCTACCATAGTACATGAATGGGAATCCAGCTGGTCTGATTTATAGTGAGTTTGTCTTGGAAAATTCCAGACAGCATGAAATATAAAAGTCAAATTAGTTTGCTTTGTGCCTTGACATCATGTTGCATCCCATAAATAAATCAGATATTGTAGGGTTATTTCATTCTTTAAATGAAATTCTGTGAGGTCTTTTGCAAGAACATTATCAAAGAGATGAGGAATATCTGTGAATTCTCTGGAGAGAACTTCCCAGGCATAGTGCTGCATTGTACCGGAGGACAAATCAGTCTATTCAAAGGAAAATTTAAAAATATGGTTAATGGTCATGAATCATTCTCTATCCCCCATAGAGACACATGGTGCCAACGTAATTGAAAAACTTAGCAAACAAATTTTGAAATTCCCATCTAGCTCCTAATTTTATAGGATATGGATGAAGAAACAAAATCTGTTTTAAGAAAACTATCATACGCAAAGTACGTAGGCCATCAAGGCATTGCTTGTTCCCAGACTGGGAATCTAGTCTGTCTTTTGAAGAAGGTTACGTTTCATCTTTACATGACCATTTTCTTCTCAAGGGCTTCTTCTAGGGATACTTCTAGACGTTCCATATCTGAAATGCACCTCTACAGACTTGGTAACCCTACCAGAATGCCTTTTGGGGAGATCATCATTCACTGCTAATACCATAACACACTGCTTACTTAGGAGAAATAAGCTGGAAGCATGCACTGAGGCATCCTAATGATTCTCTTTCAAGCAAAGAAGTTGCATATTATCAAAAACTTCGGAGAGGCAAAAAATGCCTTCTGTTTGACAAATTAAAGGTAAAGTAATATTTGACAGAAGGTATGCCATCAATTCTAATAGTATCACTTTTTGAAGATATTGGTTATTTGTGAGAAGTTAGCATGCAGTTATTCTTTAACAAATTAAGCCTTACTAATGTCATCAAGCCTGTTTGCATGAGATAGCAATTCAAGAGGTTTTGGAAGCCTTTTGAGTTGTCAACCCATTCTTTAGAAAAGACCATGTGGAAAGTGGGCTCTGTCGCCTCCAGTCCAACACTATCTTTTATTTTTAATGGCAACTTGCTTTGATGCGGGGGGGTGGGTGTCAAAAGCCACAGAAGTCTTTCATAGACGGACACATTTTGTTTCTGTGTCCTAGCTCTCCAAACCTGAAGTGCTTTGCTGTGGGCTTTGTAGCCAGACCAGAATGTCTTCTGCACTGATTTGGAGGTTGCTGAGTGCTGCTTCCATTGGTTGTCATTTCTGCTGTTTGTTTGCACTACTCCCCATGTTGGTGCATCTTTCTCTCTTTAAATACGCGATCACGAAACATATAATGTGCTATTTTCACCATCTGGCTCATGGGCTTTTGAGACCCTATGGTCAACGTTTGAGACTGTAGCCTTTCAATGAGTCTATAGAAATGCATGCACACAGCAAATGTTTCTGTAGAATCTGAGAAGACAAAACCAAAAATGGCTCTCCAGCAGCCTTGTTACGTTGGGATAACTGGCTCTATTGTACTGTACATAATTTTGTACCTGAGAATCTCTTTTTGTACACCAGCATGTGGTTCTCCATTTTTATGTTACAGCCAGTCCGTTGGGGTTGCACATATATAGTATACAGAGTGATAAAGTTTGATTAAAAGAAAAGAAAGCACAGAACAGAGACGAGTGAAGGGCATGGGAGAGGGCATCTTGAGCACTTTCACTCATGCTGGCACCTGGCAAAAGAAGGACTCCATTCAATTGCTAGACTCATTTTGAATTTGAAGGGTTGTGGCTGTTCACGCGGCTCCAACCCTCCCAGGTGCCATGCAAAGAAATATACCAGGAATGGAGAATCTTGATTGGCAAATAGCTAGGAAGAATTAGTTCGCATGGGGCTTGTAGCTTATGACCTGCAGAGCAACTACTTACCTTTTCCCATGTCAGAGTGAGGTTCTTTGGCTGCTGCCATGTTTCTGGCCATACCACTCCTCAGATTATAGAAGATAAACTTATCTTAATTGAAATAAACAAAATATTCTGGCATGCTTTTTCCTATTTGTCTGTGATTGTTGCAAAACTATTGGAAAACCAAAACTATTTTCCCCCCATGGCTCAGCACTTGAACATTGATATTTAAAAAAAAAAAAATTTATGTTTGCTTTATCTTTAAATTTCTTATTCCTGCATTATTCATCATCTCCATCCTGGATTTATTTTTTCGTAAATAATTCTTTGGTTACTTATTTGAAGCCCAGTTGTTCTTTTCACCACACATTGTGTTTCTTTTTTTTTTAATTTATCATTAATATTCTGTTCTGAAATATCTGTTTGATAAAATCTCCTGGTGCCCCAGGAGGGAGTATTTTATAAAGTTAGATGATGAGATGTCTGTGTCTTTTGTCAATGACAGTTGGACGAGAGCTTCTCATAATCCTTAAGAGAGGAAACTGATATCACACCACACATTGGTAACGTTATTTCCCTCTAAGAGATTTGGCAAACAGCCAGTGAAACACTCAGCACAGTTTTCAATTGATTGGCTTGTGGCTTGCAGACCGGTAGCTAAAGCAAGATGATTTTATTAATGAGAAGTATAAATCTCTTGTAGACTGATAAATATAAACATGTGATTTTTAATCAGGAGTAAAGTGATGATGGTCATAGTTTTAATATTGCAGTCAAGAAGAAGGACTTTGTTCCCAGCTAGGATTGATGTTCATTACATGCTTCCATATCTTTAATTAAATGAAATATTTTTTAAAGGCATACTATTATAGCTTTTTTGATTAATGCGTTGCATACTGGATCATATATTAAATGATGTCAGCCATTTGGGGCATGTGGAACATCAAAAATGAGATTTCATTATTTATTTTTAATTTATAAATGTCTTCTTTTTTATTACAAAGGTTATTTCAAAGGATGCAAATGGATAGCCAAATGGAAGAGATGTGTAAGATGAGACACAGGAAGCGGAGTATGGAATTTTCTTCCCATCTCTTGATATATTTCCTCTGGCAACCTCCACATTCTCAGCTACCTGGAAATTCCCAAATGCAGCTATTCTAAAATTTGTATGGATATCTGATTAGTCAGGCATGCCTGATAATGAATTCAACCTTAAACACTTATCTCTACATGAGTTTGGGCAGGTAGGGTTGAAAGCCCTAACTCTATGATAGCTTGTGATGTTTCAATATTTCAATTTGAAATTCCTTAGTCTCTTTGTTTTTGAAAGGGTCTCCTTCACTCTCTTGATTGTACTTCCTGTGAACTTAACACTGAAAGAACTACTCACATTTTAAGATTTGATTTAATCTTAAATTATAAAGATAAGGGTGCCAAAAATATATTAATTTGTTTAAAAACAAACAATATTTAATCTTTTGGATGGTCCAAATTGAGAAAACAACTTTTGCTTAAAAATAAAAGCTGTGCTGGATTGTGAAGATATTAATAGAGCAAAGTTTCTCATTGTTTCCATAGATTTAAACAGATACAAATTAGATTTTGTGCATAGGTGAGAGAGAATTCAATAAGCAACATTATATACATAGAATACACTATATACATTATACATATATATACATTATATATATTATATATATATACCTTATATACATAGAAGACATAAATACAGTTAAGATAAATTAAGACACTAAAATGATACTTCATAAAATGGAAACCCAATAAAGAAGCTGTGATTGCCCAGGAGTTACCAATACATGAAATTTTTTAATAAAGACATCTCCGGTGACGGCATTAAACTTGTAGTATCATCCTACAAAGAAAATGGGTAAGTGTGTAGCTGAAATGAAGACAAAACAAAACAAAAGAAATCATGGAATTGTTTTGCCAAAAATTTAATTCCTAAACAATAGGAGCTGACATATATCAACTTCCATTAATACATGAAAATAAGATTAAGAGAATGCTTGTTTATACATTCATATGATCATATTTTTTTCTCCCAAATAGCCAACACTGATTTATGACAGGGATGTAGAAGACAAAAATGGAGACACTTTTCTTTTGGCCTACATAAATTTTCTTGTGGTTAGAGCTCATTGTCTGTCAATCTTTTCAGCAGGTGGAATGGCCCAGAGATGAAAGTGATAGGGCAGACATGTTATATATTGCACTTTCGATCTTAATTTTCTAACATATTAAATCAAAGTACTTGACTGATCACTGAAATACAAGATTCTCTGTTTATAAACAGTATATTCAATAATAGAAAATGAAGAATATTTCAAAGTGAAAATGCTTACGTCACACAATTAATCAAGTGTTTTGGATGACAGCTTAAATGTATCCTAAGCAAAGTTGATTGTGATTTTCTGCTAATAGTGAAATAGATCATTCATTTGATGAAAAGATAAACTGTCAGAATCTTCATATTATGTCACTTTTAACACACTAGGAAAGTTTTAGAATGAACACAACACTACAACTAGTCCATTGCTCCTGATTGGTGCTAATTCAGTATTCCCCCATTGTTGGGAGAGTAAATCCAAAGCTTTCTACTATGTGGCACTAGAAGACAGGAGCAATCTACTAAAATCACTTCTTAGCAGTACATTAAAGGTGTTATATTTTATTGGTTAAGAAATTGGGCTTCAGATGAGCTGTAACTATTGGTATTCCCTAGAAAACAATGTTGCATTCATTCAGTTTTATTTTTTCTCATTCCACGGAAAAATGGTCCAGTTAATCCTCTTCTCTTCTAACTTGAAGTTCTATTCCTAAAGTCAGGGAAATATACAGTGATTTTCCTGGGGTGGGTTGCCATACGGACTTCTAATGACGTTAAGATGTTTCAGTGAGTTCTTAAAACACATAAGAAAATAAACATTATCATGCCATTTAAATTTATAATTTTGGCACTTTATATGATAAATTATGATGTTGACGCTTCATTACATTTAGTCAAATGGAAATTGTAGTATATTTATGAGAAGCAAAGTGAACAATCCTTCCCAGAAATATGGATTGATGAGTTGAAAATGCAAGGTTATGTCAGTGAAAACTAGCATGACCATGGTGAATAGTGATTATGGCTCATATTGCATCCTTGTTTCTACTGCAAATTTCTTTAGCAATTTAAGTGCTGCTTTTCCTATCTAGACATATTCGAAAAAGGAGTGTCAGTTTCTCTAAGGTCACTTTCAGACTTCTGTGCAAGTTCAATTGAAACATTAAGAAATTGTTTGTTGCTTTTTTTTTGTCAGCCTTAAACTTTGTATGTCTTAACTAGCTCATTGACAGAATGATTTCAAACTTGTTTTCTTTTTACGCATAATTAGTTTTTCTTCTACATACCTAAGCCTACATTCTCATAGCATGTCCCTTAAATTATGTTAAGTGCTTCCTTAATTTTTACTAGTTAGTAGATTAATTTCAATGGCTAGATGTCAAACATCATGTTAATAAATCTGTGCATTAAATATCTAACTTTTTATACCTCTAATTTATAAACATTAACATACTTATGCTTAACTTCAAGTCCAAAATTTTACATTCAAAACTGTAGAACTCATAAAGAGCCAAAATATATGAAATAGTTACATTTTGTTTTCATGATTTAACACTTCAACATATTAAAATCATCTTTTCAAAATGAATACTTTCAAAGAAAATTTGTCAATTTTTGCTTTATATTGGGAAATAAACTGGATATACTAGATCTTTTTATTTTCTGTTGCAAAATTCTGTTTCAGAAGATGAACACACACAGAAATTGTATTCCATAGAAGAATTTTCTGTATTCTAGAATTTTATGTAATAATTTTGCTGGAAACAATAAAATAGAGGTTTTGAAAAAAATTACAAAAACTAGGTGAAATATTACTTTCTAAAATATTTATTACATTTATTTAAAAGGCAGAATTCAGAGAGAGTAAGAGACAGAGAAAGAGCTCTTCCGTCACCCAATTCCATACCTAAATGGCACTAAGATAGGATAGGCCTGGCCAAATCATCCCAAAAAATCCATGCTTGTCTCTGATGTAAGTGGCAGGGGCCCAAGCACTTTTCCGACACATTAACAAGCAGGTAGATTTAAAATGGAGTTTGCCTTTTAATAAAGTTAAACTAATGTAATAATAAAATTAAAAATAAAATAAATAATAATAAATAACAAAGTTTAACTTTATTTTGTACTTTTGTTCTTTCTTTTCGTTTTCTTCTTCCTTTTTTTTTTTTTTTTTGAGATAAACTTATTTCATTTGAAAGAGTCACCAAGACATAGTGAGAGACAAAGAGAGCTTCCAATTGCTGGTTCACTCTCCACACGGCAGCAATGGTGAGCCCTGGGCCAAGAGAAAGCCAACATCCAGGAGCTTCCTCCAGGCCTTGCAGTGTGTGAAAGAGGCTCAAACCCCTGGGGCACCTTCCTTAGCTTTTCCCAGGAGACTAGGAGGAAACTGGATCAGATGAGGGGAAAGCAGAGATGAGCCTGTCCTCATATGGAGTACCAGCACAAGAACTGGCGTGGTGCACTGCACCATAACACCTGCCACAGGCTAAACTCCTCAGTTTTTCTTAGTGAAAGATGCAGTATGGATATGAGGATTGGGAGACCTATAGCCTGCTCTTATTTTTTGTTATTTTAAAATTGTGTCATTTTAAATAAACTGCTTTGCTTCTCACTGGCATACAGTCTCTTGTAGACAAAAGAAATAATTCACAGCATCTTCAATGTAATTTCCATTTTGTTATTTAAGATTAAAATGGTGTAACTTTGGTAAATTTTCTAAAAATACAAATAAGAATTTAAGCCTATTCATTTAGTGATGGCTGCCAGTTTGGTGAATCTGGTGAATTCTGACGATATCCATTTGTACAATATAGCATAGCATAGCATTTTGGATAATTTCTTTGAACTGTGATTTGAATAAGGTTTTTATATAAAAAACTAAGCAGGCTCACCATGGCCTTTTGTGCATGCATTTACAATGTGCAAAAGAAATGCGTTGCCACTTGAAAGATGCTTAAAATTAATTGGAGGATAGTGATTTTACCCTAGTCAAGACACGTGTGTGCCACTGTGTTTAATCCCTGACTTCTGCTCCTGAGTCCAGCTCCCATCTCAGAAAACTCTGTAGGGCAGTGATGGTGGTTCAATCCATTGTGTTCATTCTGAGTAGGTGGGATACCTGGGTTGCATTCCTGGCTCCTGGCTCCTAGCTCTTTTGTCAGGCAACTTCAATTTGCAGAATACATAACAGAGTTGAAGAGTAGACAGAAACCAAACAGATACAACTTTTCATCTAGAAAATGTATCTAAATTTTTTTTTGCAGGATGAGCATCTATTATTTATTGGATAATATGCAAAGCAACACATTACATACATTGTCTCAATTGTTTCTCATGAAAAGCCTATGAGGTAGGTAGGTATTACATCTACATCTTACAAACAGCCCAGGAGTTTCAGAAGGAATAAGCCATTTGCCTATTATCATGCTGCAAAGAAGGAAGCCTTGATGTGATCCTAATCTGCCCCCACACAAACATAACCATGACAAGGATAAAATTTATCTAAATGTATGAGATTCATGTTTTCAAAGCAAAACAGAACCCTTTCTTTTATAATCATATATAGGGCTAGTGTCATCACTTCTGAAAAATAAAATCTAATTTTGACATTATCAGTGGAGCCGCACAGCTGATGCTCTGAAACTCACATCAATACAGGGCCTTCTCTGGTAGGCGTGCAGAGCTGTGCATGGACATGTTTACAAAAGGTAAGTTTAAGGTTACTGTAAGAACAAAACACCAACCAAAGGAGCGGGTTGGGAAGCCTCAGTATATCCATTCAACAGTCTGCTGACCCCACAAAGCACTGAGGGTCCCTACTCCTCACAGAGTGACCTGGACAGCTCGCCGTTAGAAGGTCAGAGTCAGGCCCCTCTCCGGCTGCTGCCACTTGTCAGGCACAGACTGTCAACAGTGCAGGGCCAACTGCTGCCATCGTCTGCCTGAGCAGGAGATGCCACAAGCCAGGAAACACAAGTGGGAGGGGCTCTCTACACAAAATCAATTGGTGCATAATGACCTGCCAGGAAAGTTAAAAATACGGATTTTTCTAGTTGCAAAAATACAGACTGATTACTTGATATCTGACATACCACAAGGGCAACTTATGATTTCAAAATGAAGCAGCGACTGTAGAGAGAAGCCCAAACCCGACACGAGGGGCTGACTTTATTGTACATCTGGGCCCCATCTTTGTTAGAATGATCACTGTAAAGTTACAATGTATTCATACTTTTTTAATATCAAAAGACGTCAAATTTGCTTTATAGACAACTTCTTACTTATCTGAAATGTCGAATACACTGTAATCCCGAGCATGATTCCTTTTAGAGACATGTCAAGTCAAATACATGATTACAGAAACCATGCACACTAACAGCCCGTGAACTTGAGACAGACCATCGCTGCATATTCCAGACAAGCTTCTTAGAGTTTCTCAGCTAATGAGTAGCAGATTAATTTATTGGCTAAATTATCTCAATGAAGCCAAGCCTCCTGATGGTATAAAATAAATGGACAATTCATCAAAAATTGGCTATTCTATAGTATTTTCTTCAAAACAACAAAATTTAGTAATGTTTAAAAAGCACCCATTATAAATGCTAACTTGTAAAATGAGTATTATTTATGTCTATCTTATCAGCTATACAAAACTTATCAATTTTTCTTTTGACTAAAGGTAGCAGAAATCCCAAAGAATAAAGCAGAGACTACTAGTGAAAGGCCATGTTTGCTAGTCTAGCACCGTCACTCCAGCCTCGGGGCCCCCACAGCTGGAAGGGGCAGCGGGGAAGGCAGGGACGCTGGAGGTGCAAGAGCAGCTCTGGGCTCGGGACCCCATTGTGCTGGACGCAACACGAGGTGCGGCAGAGAGGAGATCACGGAGGGCAGAGAGGAAGACAAACGCTTTAGGCAGATGGTGCACACAGCGTCACCGCGTCCAGAGGCAGTGCTGGCGGCAGGCTCAGGAGCTGGGCGGTTTCTTCTTAGCATCCAAATCCTTTTTCATTTCTTCAAGCTTTTTAGCCAAGTTTGGCATGTTATAGTTCTGAGCCAGGTACATTCCAACCACGTTGCCAAGAGTGAATCCGAGCAGGAACTGGAGCATGATGTCGGCCGGAAGAGTGAGGACGGCGCGAAGGGTGGCTGCAGGTCCGCGGGCCCAAGCCTTCTCCTCCTCCGGAGCGAGGGCTATCTAAATTTAGAGCAATAATCATTGATATAATTTGAATGGTTTCCCCAGAAATTTCTATATGTTCATTTGAAAAGCAATCAATAAATCTTCCATTTATCATTGTGTAATTTTTCATTCATTTGAACTCCAATTCTACTCCTACTTTAATTATTCAGAATACTGTGGCCAATTTTCATAGTTGAATTTTTTCTATATTATTTTATACTTACTTTTTATAATTTTTAAAATAATTTTATTTTATAATTATTTTTCACACATCAAAATGTTAGCTATCTGTACTACTGTGAAGTTTACTAATCTTTAGATTCAAAGACTAAATCAAAACTTACATAGAAGGAAGTATTAAATGGATTTATTCACTGGTGAGATTCTATTATTGTTATGGTTGTACTTTTTACAACAAATTTTAGATTTTAAAATAACTGAAGTAAACTTTAGTGTCAAGTGTAACACTAAAACTAGTATAGATGATTTTCTGGTTACCAACATTCTTCAAACAATTTTTAATAAATCGTTTAGTTTTAACTGCATTTCTAAATACTTTATAGTTTCCAAACTCCAAAAGATGTTTTGAGGAAGACATCTATGCCAAAGGGTAAGGTGAACATTCAGATGCCTCATGCATCTGGATTCTGCTTCCAGTCTCAGATCCTGACTTCAGCCTCCTGCAATCACCCACTTACGAGGGCCATCAGTGATGGCTCAGGTCAGTGCTTTCCTCCAGTCTGCAGGGATGAACTGAGTTCCTCGCTACCACTCTCAGTTTCAATCCAACCCAAGTTGTTTGTGGGTCTTTGGGAAGTAAAAGGCAGATTAGAACATGAATCTCCTACCTAAGCTTTTCTTCTTATTATTCCTTGTTAATGATCAGATAAATAAATATCTTTGATGCACCTTCAGTTTATTTTTCTCGAATGTTTACTGTTTAAAAATAAACTAAATTATAATATGAATTGTAACAAACATTACTTTAATAGTCACAGACTTAGTTATATTTTGTTTGAAAAGGAAACACAGATTATAAACACACCAAAACACGTGTCAGAGCATGTGTAATGATCCCAGAGCTGGCCAATCATAACTGACAGAAAACAAATTGGTGCTGATAGTAATAACTCATGTTCTCCAAACCTAGTATAAAGAAAATATTTGCAGGGATTTTAACAATATTCCTTTACTGAAAACAAATGTGATACAACATTTCTCATAATTAATCTTGCTTTTTAAATGCTTAGCTTTTCATTCTCATCACCTTGAAAGGAGTAAAGAAGAAAAGGAAGAGAGTGTCCATCCACTTGTTCACTCCACCAAATGGCATGCAACAGCTGCCGAGACCAGGAGCCTCCAATTATACCCACGTATCCCATGTGGGTGTAAGAAGGATAACAATGGGACCTTTCTCTGCTGCCTCCCACCATGCATCATGCATATTTTTAAACTTCATTTCATCAGTCTTAATAAAATTTGTATAACTCACTAATAGTATAATAAATCACCACTGAGAATTATTTTACTATAAAATTTTGTTGTTACTATTTCCAAATTTATTTATATCTATACATTTTCACACGTATTTGAGGACACAGGATTGCAAAATATCCTCAAGAACAATATAGCATTACAAGCACCAAATAATTTAAACTTTCTTCTAAAGTCCCCTGTCTTGGGTTTCTTAGCCCACCTGTGAGGTGGGTCTGGGTTTGTGAGCCCTGGAATTGAGAGATCCAGTCGGGCTCAGCTCTCTTGGGTCTCATCCTCGGGCCTGCTTATGATGGTGGGCCGAGTTCGTGAGCCACCAGGATCAGGGGATTGAGCAGGGCTTGGGTCACTCAGCTCTGGTCTTTTGGCCCACCTGCAAACTGGGTGCCAGGTTTGTGAGCCCCAGACCTGGGGGATCTGGTGGGGCATGGGTCACCTGGCCCAGGTCTCCGGACTAGGCTGAGGGGTTGGTGCTGGGTTCATGAGCCTTGTGGGTGGGGGATCTGGTAGACCTTGGTTCACTTGGCTTGGGTCCTTGGGCCAAGCTGTGACGGCATGACCAGGTTTGTTAGCCCCAGAGGAAGGGGATCTGGCGAAACTTGTGTTGCCTGGCTCAGGTCTCTAGGACTACCTGCCCAGTAAGTGTGGAGTTCATGAGCCCCAAGGACAGGGAATCCGGCAGGGATAGGGTCACCTGGCACAGGTCCCTGGTCTCACCTGCAATAACATGTCCTCCTCAGTAAAAAAAAAAAAATAAGGCAAAGCAGTGGACACAAACCCTGTTGCAAATGGAGAATATGGCAGCTCATTCAGTACTGTAGTAGAAGGAGAACAGAACGATGAGACAACTATCTCAGCCTAAGAATTATAGCAAAAATCTCATTGACTGGAGACTTGAGGTTAATTATGTCAGCCAACGGGCACAGGAAGAGATGTATCATCTTTGGATCAGTGAAATCGACAGCATTTCAGAACTTCCAGAACTATCCAAACCACTTTGGCAGAACCCTCAGAATATGTATACATTGGGACCCTGGGTTGATATCAGATGCTGGTTCCCCATCCATGGATACTGGTACATTTGCAAAGTCGGGTGTGACTTCCCGTTTTATTTCTCCGCTTTCCCCAGACCTAAACCTCAATTCTTCCCACCCTGATCAACTATGTAATCATTATAAAAATAATAAAGCAATTATATATGTATATATATGGTGTGTGTGTATATAAACTACATTCATAGTGTTCACCCCAAACACTAGTTGTTAAAATTAGAATGTCTACAATTACTAGAACCCATTATGCATGCAATATTTTTATATTTGTGTTTGTTTTGATGGTAGTCATGATTTCCTTAAAGTCCATACATTGTCTATAAGAACTCCAGTGTAATGTTACTTGGTGTCCCTGAAGGAAGAACTAATCTGTATTTGAAAACATAAATGACCCAACTGTTTGAAGAGCATGCACGATATGCTCCAAAGGAGTCGTATCTTTGATTAAATAACTGAACTTCTCTGAAATAAATAGTGGTGGTTAGTCCAACTGTAGAAAAATGGAAGTTTCTTTTAAAGATTCTCAAACATGTTCCTCAAGAGGTTGAATTTTAAAATAAGCGATGTATTTCTCCTCTTTTCTCAGCATGAGCTCAGAGACGGTTAGAGTTCTTTAAAGTTTAAACTTTGTTAAACAGACTTAGAAGTTGAAAATAGTACAACGGGAGGCCTGGAAGTGGGAGGGCAAGCTGAATATTTTCAGGGTTGTGCACACTTTGAAGTAAAATATGAATCGTATTACCAGTGCAATAAAATCAAATATTTAAAGATCTGCCTATAGATCAGAAAAAAAGTTGATAAACTTGAAGGATTTTGATTAGCCAGCAAATTGTATCACAGTTTTGTTATTTATAAATAAATAATCAATCAAAATAAGCATCAGTAAAGATGAATAAATACATCGCTGTTTTTAAAAAAATATGGATAATTCCGGCCACTTAAACGGTAGCATATATATTCTGGCAGAATGGTATTGGGGAATGACTGTTTGGGTTGTAAAAGTTTCAATGTATAATGCTTTTTAACCAACTACCTAATTAACTTAGGGTATGTCTAGATAATAATACTGATCCAGGAAATTAAATATAACTTGGCACAGTTAGATGTATTTAGAGGTTATCCTTGAGATGGCATTAAGAATATTTCTAACTAATTTGTCACTTTTAGCCAGTTGAAGTGTTTTTAAAGCAGAGCTAAGCACTGTGTAAATAGAGAGGAAAATGCAATAATGGATAACAGGCTTTTTAATTAATGACAAAAATTCACATACTTATTAGAAACAGATTTGGTTAATTAACTGAATCTATTCATTTGGCATTTATTTAAAATGTGAATTCCATAGGACATTGCCATTTTAATCTGGATTTCAATATGCAACTCTATCACAAAAGTTAAACCAAAATCGTGATGTCCTCTAAAAAATCTCTTTATTTTAACTTTTCATCAATGTGAATTCAATTAATTTTTCCTTATAGCATTTTTTATGATTAAGTGAAATTCAATTTTCAGGGAAGTTTATATAAAATACTCTCAGAATTATTCTTCATTATCTTAGGTAATTGATATATTGACTTTTAATGGAGATTCCTGGTAACACTATTATATTCTAATTTATTAGTTTTCAATACATTTTCCAACTGTTAAAATTATTTGAATTTTTCACAGCTCTGTCTCTCAGATATGCATCAGCTAACAATTAGGCTATTAGGTTTTGATTTTGCGAATTAGTACACTTCATAACGCTCATCACATTGTTTCCAGAGATGCAGTTTCAGCCCTTCCCTACATTGTTCTTCAGATCTCTTATTCTAATATTGACTATAAAATATTTAAAAGAAACGGATCACAGTCAACTATTACCATCAGCATTAGCAGTGAACACCAAATCAGCAAATACTGGATCATTGTACTTATGGAAAGCACGGAATTAGCTTTCTATTATCGTCTATCATGACATTTGCATCAAACAATTGATATCTAACCCTTTTCTATGTGTGCCTCTGTTTAAAGACACTTTCACATATATCTTGTTGAATCAATAAGACTAAATCATTAACAATATTACCGTGATTCATGTCCAAGTGGAGATCACTACATGTAGGTTATTTACCCATAAGCCAGAACACGCCTCCTTGCACTTGGGAAACCTTTGCAGAGCTTCAGCCTTGCTTTTACCAATCCTGAAACATTAAATAAATCATCAAGAAACATCATAACAATGTCATAGTTTGAAATTATTAACTGAATTAAAAGCACACTTGTCTACAACACGAGAACATAAATAAAAAGACAAACACTGTTATGCAGCTGGCAACATGAACATTGTGTGTGCCATTTGTCTTACTATCCTGGGAATTCATCACCAATGATTGGAAAACTATCAGAAATTAGTTTGCAATTAGAAATATCCTTTAGTGAGAGATTGCAGGATGGACATTAAGAAATTTGAATACAGCTTGAAAGGAGTTGTTATTTAAAGTTGAAGACAAAGCTGCCTGAACATATTCAACTGGATGATTGATTACTTTTGAGAGGAGCCTTGATATCGATGTCCATGGGCACAGTTTATATGAATCTATATAATATTTTTTGGAAGTATTAACTGTGCTATGTTTTTTATAAAAAAAAATTACAGGACTTCCAGTTTATTGTGTGAAGAATTTATCATAAACTGGTGGGCTAGAAAAGAAAGAAACATTGAATTAATTATTAATTAATTAATTAATTGAGAATAAGTGGTATAGTATAGGTAGCAATTTAGATAAGAAGAAAAAGCAAAAAAGGAATAACAGGATGATTAAAGGGTAGGACACTTAAATTATATTGAGAAATAAAAATTATCAAAGAAGAAATTAGATGATAAAGAAATTGTTACACGGATGAAAAAAATCCTACTTTGGAGTCCTTCTAAATGGTTCTGATTCCTTTACTTAGCAAGCAAATATTGCGATCTTCACAGATGCTAAGAATGCTGAATATGTACTAGTACAAAAAGAACTTAAAGTTATTGAACTCCTGGAGCTTAAATTACAATGAGAGAAAATTATTTCAGTTTTGTTTAATGAGCACACCTCCATCTATTTTCCAATATTCTTATGTCTAATTTGTATTAATTTTCTTTCTTTAAAAATGATTGCTTTACACAATTCTCCAATCTCTGTGTTATGTTTTACTTAACATCTACAGCAGGTATAAGGCATGATGGAATTTTCATTTTTAACTTTCCATTTTTTATATTATAAGCATTGAAGTAAAACCACTCAGATGGATGATTGAAAATCCAGAATATTATCAAAGCCTATGGAAATCTTCATTTTTTTCATTATAATTTTTTTTCTTTTTATTGATTGCATTGCTTTATGTGGCACAGATTTATAGGCACTGGGATTCCCCCCTCCCCTCCCCATACCCTCCCCCAATGGTGGATTCCTCCACCTTGTTGCATTACCACAGTTGAAATTCAGCTGAGATTCTTTCATTGCAAGCATTTACCAAGCATAAAGTCCAGCATCTTATTGTCCAGATAAGTTCAACGGTTTCTTGGGGAGACCATCTCTGGTCTGAAGGTAGAAATCTTCATTTTTAAAAAAGATTTTAAAATTACCATAGGTGTGTAAAACTATATAGTAATCAATAGTTTTAACTTTGTTCTTTCACAGAAATATGTAGTACTGTTAATCTTTATAATGTTTCCAGACTTCATTAACTTTATTGGTGAAAATATGATTTAAAAAATTATTTGCATGTCTGGCACCGTAGTAGCTAAGCATCTGTCTGCAGCACTTTCATTCCTTATGTTGGCTGCTTTAAGTTTTGGCTATCCCACCTTTTATCCAGCTTTCTGTCTATGTCCTTGGGTAGCAGCAAAGGATTTCTCAAGTTTGGGGCACCTGCACCCTCATGGAAGATCAGGAAGAGGCTTGCAGCTTCTGACTTCAGATCAGTACAGTTGCAGGCATTGAGGTCATTTGAAGAGTGAGGCAGCACATAAAAAATTCTGTGCTTCTCTCTTTGTAACTCTGCTTTTAAATACATACATAAACACACACACACATACATACACATACATAAATACCTACACACCTACTCACATACATACACACACGTACACATACATACACACATACACACGAACACATATATGCACGAACATACATACACAATACATACATAGATATATACATACAAACACACATACACATACATACACACATGCATGCATACATATTTGATAAAAATTACTTCTTTGTAAGGCAAAAACACAGAAGGAGAAAGAGATCTACTGACAGATACAGAGAGACATTCTACCTGCTGCTTCACTTCCCCAGTATCTCCATTTACCAGAGCTGGGCCAGGTTAAATCCAGGAGCCAGGAACACTATCATCATCTCCCACATGGGAAACCAGGGCCCAGGCATTCCTCCTGTAAATGCATTAGCAGGAGGCTGCACCAGAGGCATAACAGAACTTGAATCAGCACTCCAACATATGATCTAGATCTCAAGCGATGCCTTAACCCCCTGGGTCATAATGCTGGCTGATATTATTTAAAGGTTTATTTAAGTTGTGTTTTGAAATGTTTTATTAAAGAAAACAAGTGTTTTATACTGTTTTTGTCTTTTAATATTTCCTTTCCTGAAAACTCTTCACTGTTACTTAGAGTTTGTATTGCAGCTCTGCCTTTCTCTTAGTGGTGCATTAATAGATCTATGTAGAGGACAAGCCTGTGGAAAACACTCATGTTGCTGTTTGAAGTTCCTGCACTCCTTACCAGAGTGCCTGATTATACTATACTATACTATACTACTTTGAACTAGCTTTCTGCAATGCACAGCATGTGAGGCAGGACTTGTGTCACTACAAACCCTTAGGAAATCCAGGTAGGGGACTCGGATGTGATCTCCCATCTAATTTCTTTCTTTCTTTCTTTCTTTCTTTCTTTCTTTCTTTCTTTCTTTCTTTCTTTCTTTCTTTCTTTCTTTCTTTCTTTTTTCTTTTCTTTTCTTTTCTTTTCTTTTCTTTTCTTTTCTTTTCTTTTCTTTTCTTTTCTTTTCTTCCTTTCTTTCTTTCTTTCTTTTCTTTTCTTTCTTTCTTTCTGGCTATCTTTGATCTTTAAAAATGACTTCTTTGGGATGGCAATGTGGCTTATCCAGTAAGACCATGATATGTGGTTCCGGCATCACATTTGGTCGCCAGTATAAGAGCAGTTGCTCCATTTTTAATCTTGTTTCCTACACATGTTCCTAGAAAGCACTGGAGCTCAGTTCAAGTGCTTGAAGCCCAGTACCCATGTGAGAGACGTGGAAGGAGCTTCTGCATTTGGTTTGGCCTTTAACCACTGAGACCATTTGGGAAGTCAGCCAGCAGAGAATTTTTTCTTTTTGTCTCTCCCTTTATTCTTATAATGTTATGCTTCAAGTAAACAAATAGATATATTTTTTCAAAAAACTAATTATACATATGTATTTTTGGCTCTGTTGTTCTGTCTTAAAAACTTTGTGGAGCCTGGGCGGTGGGCAAGCGGTTTAAGCCCTTGCCTTGTATGCTCTGGGATCCCATATAAGCACTGGTTCTAATCCCAGCACACATATTTCCCATCCACTTCCCTGCTTGTGGCCTGGGAAAGCAGTCGAGGATGGCCCAAAGCTTTGGGACCCTGCATCCTCATGCGAGGGAGACCTGCCGGAGTTTCCTGGCTCCTGGCTTCAGATCGGCACAGCATTGGCTATTGCAGCCACTTAGGGAGTGAGTCATCAGATGGAAGATCTTCCTCTCTGTCTCTCCTCCTCTCTGTATATCTGACTTTCCAAAAAAACTAAATAAATCTTGAAACAAAATTGCAATAAAATGAAATAAAGATTATGTGATGTGTTAGTGAAAATGGTTCCTGAAATCCACAATTAGATTTTTCATATGCAAATTTCCATGAACATTTCAAAATAATATTTATGAAAACATACTTTTATTTCATTTATTAATCCATAATTCACCTGTAAAGATTCTGAATCTAAGAGCAACTCTTTAAAGAATATCTAAATCAGAGTCAAACTATCAAATTGTCCAATAAACAGCTTTCCAGATATTATTTTTCAATAAAATGAGATAAAATTGAAAAAAATCTCAATTTGCTTCATGAAATGTCATTTAAAACTTCCCCATTAAAATTATAAGCCTAAGCATAATATAATTAAATTTGTTGTTTTTGAAGGTTTTATTGGAAATTCAGAGATATAAAGAGGAGGAGAGACAGAGAGGAAGATCTTCCATCAGATAATACACTCCCCAAGTGGCCGCAACTGCCAAATGCCTTTTGCAGCGCTCCCATATGGGTGCAGGGACCCAAGGCTTCTGGCTGTCTTCAACTGCTTTCCCAGGACAGAAGCAGGGAGCAGGATGGGAAGAGGGGCTGCAGGGATTAGAACTAGCGCCCATAAGGGATCCTGGTGCATATACAGTTAGGACTTTATCTGCTAGGCTACCACTCTGGGCCGAATTTAAGTATATATACTTCTTTTTTTGTATCAAAAATATTTTTTTTCTTAAGTACTTGAACATTTCATAGGATTGTACTTGAAGAAACTCTGGGTATCTCAATATGTTCTCCTCTCTCACCCTCTACCCCTCGCAAGCTATCACTGCTCTTCTAGTACACACCACGATTTTAAAATTATTATTATTAAGTACATTTCATTTTGTGACACAGTTTCATAGGCTCTAGGATTTCCCCAACCCCTCCCTGTACCTTCCCGCCACGTTGGATTCCTCCATCTTGTTGCAGTATTACAGTTCAAATCCAGTCAAGATTCTAGGTATATATACTTTCAACCTCAGACAAATTGTTAGATTCTACAGCAAATATATTTCTTAGGATTGAAAAGACAGGCTAAATAATTGTGGTGTCTCTCAAATATTCTCCAACTACACCACATCCATTTCCAAGTCTGAGCTTTCAGGTGTGGGTGTCATGAATGAGATAAAATCTGTCAACTTCTACCCTGAGTCAAACATGCATTTGTGCATGTAGGAACTCCACTTTGTTACCAGACATTGTGATCACTTGCTGAATTCATCTGGTTATCTGTTCCTTGAGAGCAATAATTGGCAAGGTCAGAAACCCTATCTCTTATGTTTGCACGACTGTTTCCTCAACGAACCCACCAGAACATGAGCAACAACATGCAATAATATTTTCATTAATAGATCTGGCTGTGGTTATTCACTCCTAATATTTTCTTAACAAAAATGTATTTGTACATAAAAATTATTATTTATTATATGAATTTAGACTACTAAAAGCTCAGTCCTCAACTCATAGGAAGCATAGTCTTTTAAAAAGCTGCTGGTAGCACATTTGTAAGTTGTTCCAGTTTTGCATTTTCCACAATGTACAATATCATATTTCTTAATTTGTGTAGCTGAACTTCTTATTATCTTAGAAACTGTGAATAATTAAATGTAAAATACTAGTTAATAGATAAAAATGTCATATTTATAATTCCAACAAAGTTGTATATTATAAAAGATTTTAAGTTATTCCAATCTTTTCAGATTTAACTCACTTCTAATCTGGTATATTTAATATCTCCATTTGTTTGCTGTATAAATTCTGGCAAGACCTTAGAAAAACAGCTGTTTTCATTACCACACAGAAAACATGCCATAATATGTTCTACCCTACACATATTCTCTGGCACAACTTTCTGGGTGAACATGTTGATCAGTAAAATTTCTCCTTGTTAAAATATCTGAGTAATTGCCAAAAGGTTGTTACTTACATTCTTTGTTTTAATGCAATGTGTCAAAAATTGAAATATAATTATCAGTTAAATGAGGATGATGTCACAAGTAGGTAAAATTAGTATGTTTCATTAAGTGTATTAACTTTTTTGTTCATTGATATCTTATCCTTCAGATTTTTCAAACAAGAAAATATATTTTCTATCTTTTTAGTTAATTGCTTTGTGTGCAGACACATGCAGAATCTAAAGCTTCATCTGTACAAGTTATGGGAAAACTGGTTAGCAACATCTACGTCTCATAACCACTGAGAATATTGCACTCTCCTGCCCATTCAAACGGAAAGTCTGTTATTATCAAAACACTTGTGTATGTAATTTAAACACGTGTGTGCTGGGGTCCATGCGATGGGTGTGGAAAACACGAAGGTGTGAGAAGAACTGTTCCATTGCAGGCAAGACTGCAAGGAATTACCCACTACATGGCAAGGACCAGCGGATGTCTCTGCAACCACCTGAAGGCAATTCCACCTCCCTTTGCATGGACACCAGACAACCCCACTGAGACTTCTGTAACCTATTTAGGCATTGTCTACCTCTGCAGACTTGGTCTTTGCTATCAATGTGAGCTTGGAAATTGATGTTGCTGATAATGTCTTAGCAAAAAGCCCTGCTACTATCAATGCTGTCTCAGCTGCCCTCATTGATCATATGTAAATCAAGGGTGTAGCAGGAACTTAAGTTTAGGGTTTTTCTCCCCCATTGATCATATGTTAATCAAGGGTGTTAAGTCCCTAGGTATACTGGAAATCTGTTCTTTCCTTCTTTTCTTGATCTTTAGGTCCCTCCTTCTGTGATGCACTTCCTCCCTTAACTGATTCAAGACTAAGTTGCAGAATGAGGATTGTAGTAGGAATGTGTTACTGATTGATATATGCCATCTATTGAGAACTTCCTGACCACAGGATTGGGACTGCTGATATCCTGCCTTAAGGTGAAAGAGTTGGCAGAACTATTCTTAGGAATGCCGGCTTGACCAGGTGTGAAAAGTCTGTGCCAGCCTTTGTGACTGCTTCTGTATGAATAAAGGGCACAGCTTTCTTGCATTGTCCACTACACTCCTGAAATTGTAGTGATCCATTTCTTTTCTCTCTACACCTATTCCACACACCCTTCTCAAATTCCGAACTCAGCTGGAGCTGGACTCTGGCACCTGTGTATATAATTTTAGAGAATATTGCCTCTAATATCAAAGGTATGCTATGATTCTGAGCTCTAAATTATTTATGTTGAGTAAATTAAACATGTATTAGTTTTCTTGTATAGTCAAAGTTTGGAATGTCCTATCCTTTATTTTACTTCATGTTAACTGTAAGTGAAGAGCTAATGGACAATGAAATGACCAATGGGTAAAGGGTAAACAGAAGGAAAAAGGCAAATGCAGAGATTATTTTTTCCCTTATGGAAGGAACAGCCACAGCCAATTCAAGTGGCTGCATTGATCTGTCTTACAATGCCAAACCCATTTCATTAATTAGTGTAAAAGCTTTTCCAAGTGAGATAATGTAGTTTCTTTATAAGAATATTTTACATAGATTCATTTTGCATTTGTTTTAATTAAATGAGATTCATTTTGCATTTATTTTAATTAAATGAGACAACACTTAGAAATTGAAGAAGTATACTTGGAAAATTTTTAAAACGTGCAAAATGAGGACATGATCATAGTAAAAAAGAGAAGAAAGATAAAAAATTTAAGTTACATTTTATCAGTATATGATTTTAATAAACTGTTTACACCTTCAGAATACAAAGTGTCCATTATTTGGATTTGAATAGTTTACTGATTAATAGTTGTCCAATTTATAGAAAAACAATCATAGTGAATAATATTTATTTACCTATAGCTGAAATTAGTAAATACATTTTGAACTTACATGTTATCATTCACTGAGTGGCTAAATGTAGTCACGTTTTAGTAATATATGGGCTACAGGTATATTGGGAAAAAAAGAGTTCAATTAATTTTAGCCAAGTTTACTAGTTATAGGAAACAATTCATAAAAGTTGGCAGCATTTCATGCCAAATATGGTTAAAAATACCCCCATTGCACTGCACCTACAGGTGACATTTAAAACTAGAGAAAATGATAAGATATATAGAAGCTCTCTGATCAAATGCACTTAGTTTTGTCTTTAGGGTCTTGTTTTGACATTGTTCAGTCTCTTAGACTTTGCTGCTTTTTACTTCAGTAAATCCTTATGTTACTATTGATATATCATGCTACAGTCCAATTCACTCTGTATGAAGACAACTTTCTGCTACACTTCTCATTACAGAATCAAGACTGGTTTAGCATAATTTTATTTCAATGTGTGACAATACTTTATGAGTCTGTGTACAACAGTATTCTAGAAAACACTGGCTAGATATACCTGAAGACCTATCAAGGTGTTAAAAATCTTCCTAGAATTCTGAATTAAAAATAATATCATTATGACATAAAAGTTTTTGAAACTTATACATAGCAATTTTCATGATATATATTGCCCATGAGTCTTTCAAGATACTTGTATACATAGATGTATTTTTTCCAACAATGTGAACGCAATGTATATTTCAAATTTTCTGTATGAACCTTTCGAATGCCCTTGTACTTGTTTAGGTAGAACCAATGGGTTTTACAAATAAGACTATCATATTGATATCTGGAGATATTTAAGAGAAATACAGATATCAGATTTGATTTCAAATACTAGCTACATATAATATACAATGCGGAAGACTTTTAACACATAATCAGTAAAGTGAAGAATTTGGCAAAAAAAAATTATTCCTCACAAGTCAGTAATGCTGTAAAATGTCACTGCAATAGTAGCAGAAAAATTTTCAAAAGCGCTTGAATATGTAGCAGTGTAACAGAAAATTTCTGGTATATGCTTGATTTTATCCAGACACAATGTGCATTTGTTAAAATATACCTGAAATTCTCTGGTCTGGTTAAAGATATTATCTTAAAGGAATACTTGACATGTAAGACCCATCTCAAATAGATGTCTACTTACTCCTTACTATTTTAGAGGGGGAATATGGAAATAATGTAAACTGCAGACCAATATTCTGTTTATTAATTATGAATTATGAATTTCCAAAGTTTAGTGTTACATAACAATGAAAACGTAAATTTTCTGTGACAATGTTTTCTGTTAGATGTGGATATTCAAGAAATACTTACCTGAGATGTTTGAGGAGAGATTTACAGTTTGGGCATGAGATAAAGTAGATAACTATTTTGTCATTTAAATTTCAGCTTGTCAAATTTTAGACTTTATAGCTCTCTTGAACACTGGTCCATATTTTTTTCTGTACTAGTTGAATATTTTAAATATACCTTTATACAATTTTAATCCATCAATCTTCATGTATACTCTGCATTGTCTATATATGTAAACATACACACATCTCTCTAAATTCATTTTATAATTATAATATAAATTAATGCTTTAACTTAAGTTTATAACACGTATTTGTGGCAGTCTCTATTTTTAAATTAGAACTAATTTTAACCATGTTTACATATCTTAGAATTCGGTCATTTGAAAAATAATAAATTCTGCATGAACAATATTTCACAGTTTTATGAATTTGAAATTAATGGTTAGCATAAAATTGACCTTATTTCTTTCACCTGTAAAAGATTGCTTTCTTAACCTAAAAGTCTGTACACTATTTAACAAATAGAAGGTTGCCACTTTTAATAGATAGCTGGCAAACTTTGAACTTTCACTAAAACTTTGGGTTCTAAATAAAAGAAATATGATACTTGTATCTTTTTGTATTATATATATTTATTTTTGAACTTATTCAGTGTGGTTTTTATTTATTTAATTTTATCTATACATTATTTTGATTAGAATTACTCTATGTAACATTCTGAACACTCAATAGAATACAGCTTTCTTAACACAGAAAATTAAACCTGCTTTTGCTTAAGTTACCAAACTTTGTATCACAACTTCTTATCTTTGTTATAAGAAGCAAAGCCCATAGTTGGCAGAACCTTCTGGAACAGCATGTAACATGCAAGCTGCAGAGATAAAAGAAAGAGTGTGAAGTCCAAAGTGTGGTGAAATATGAAACTGAAAATGAAATTTTTGAAGTTATATTGAAATCGTGTCATGCCAGCATTCCGTATGGGTGCTGATTCATGTTTGGCTGCTCCTTTCTGATCCAGTGCCCTACTTATTTGCTGGGAAAGCAGCAGAAGATGACCGAAGTCCCTGCACCTCTGCATGCACAGGGAGAATCCGAAGGGAGCTGCTGGCTTCAAAAGGTTCCTGGCTTCACATCACTGCAGCTCCAGCCACTGTGGCCATTTTGGAAGTGAAACAGAAGATGGATGATATCTCCATCTCTCTTTCCTCTGTAATTCTGCTTTACAAATAAAAATAAGCTTTATTCTAAAACATGAAGCAATTCTGATAGCAATAATATTTAACTTATTTACTTTAACATGAAGAATGTGACCATAAGATATACACATTTGGGATACTAGATTGAATACCTGATCCTAGGAAGTAGTAGCAAGTTGGAGGTATGGATTTATGGTGGCTAGGTTGCTAAGAAACAATGACAAAATACAAAAACAAATACAAGGAGCTGGCACTGTGGCACCATGTGCTAATCCTCCACCCTGTGGTACTGGCATCCCGTATGGGTACCAGATCATATTCCAGCAGCTTCACTTCCCTTCCTGCTCCCTGCTTGTGGCCTGGGAGAGCAGCAAAGAATGACCCAAGGCTTTTGGCTCCTGCACGTATGTAGACGACCTGAAGCTCCTGGCTTCAGCTCTGCTTCTTGCTGTCATTTTGGGAGTGAACTAGCAAATGAAAGCCCTCGCTCTACCTTTACTTCTATTTCTGTAAACAAACAAAGAATCCTTTTCAAACAAAAATGAATATATCTTTTAAAAAAATACACACCATTTAAGAAACACAAAACTATAATTGGAGCTGGGAATAAGAGACAGAGATAAATTAATATTTCCCAAAATGCATAACAGAGCTGGTTTTGTATTAGATGGTAATGAGAAAGAAAGTTGAATGAAGAAAATATTAGTTCAGTTCTTAGTGCCCTACTTTCAAAGTGTCTGGCCTACATGCTATCTGGAGAAGATGTGAAGAAGATGGGAGGGGGGTGATTTGAACTTTTCCTCAGAGGTGATACGGAGTGAGCAGGCAGAGCAGCTGCCATGTAGCTGATCCTAGCAATACCAACACATACCTAGGGATCAGAGGCTCGATAGTCTGCTTGCCTTTCGATTTTTCTGATTCTGAGAGATCATTTGATTTACCTCTTAAATGAAACCTTGATGTTTCTGTGAGCTAATATTTAAGATCTCTGAATGTTAAGATTTTCAAATTCTAACCATTGGTCAGCATTTCTGTTGTGTCTTGTCAATTGTAATGATTTTTTTTCATGCCTATGTAATTGCTGTTTCTGGAGTTGAATCAGTTGAACATACCTTATTGCCAGTCTCAACAGGTGGTCGACTTTAAACCATTTTTTAATTTTAATTTCATGTTTAAAATTATGTATTGCATAATCTTACTTATGCGCAAAATACTTTATGAGAGATTAATGTTGAACTACTTTCTCATTGCACTAACCAAAACAATTTTCTGAAGTGGAAGAGGCTAGCTGTGCTGCCTAGCAACACTCATTCATATATACTTGATGTTGCTTAGCAGCCAGTTTTCAATAAACTGTTGTCTTGATTTGCTGCAATACCAATCTTCCCTGAGTTGAAACTATTACAACTTCCCAGGTCCAACTTACGATAAAGAATCTGTACTGGTTCACAAACTCATGTTTTCATTTTGCTTGGATACCTGTAATCAGAAGGCAGTCTTCTCAAGCATATTGTGTTTAGTTATGGACCAGAATCCTTACGTTGAGGTTTGAAACACACCAAATTCTCATCAATAAACCTATCTTTTTGCTGTTGTTGATCTTAGGCATTACTATTTTGGGGGTAAGGTACATGTCTAAAAATCAAAAGAAAGAGAAAATATTTTACCCGAATTCTGATGTTCTGTATCTGCTACTCTGTTTCATAGAGTTCTTCATGAAAGCATTTGATACAGTTATGCACTTTATTGAATAATAATGCATTGTTTGGCAAGACAAGAGCAGTAAGCCGTTATCTAATCAGAACCTGGCAATGATTGTCTTTATTGGGTTCCTTTGTCAATTTTAATGTGTTTATGTCATTTTTCTTGGCTTCTTAGCGGAAGTGTTACCAAAAAGATAAATCTTTTAAGATATGGATGGAGCTACTATTTTCCCAAAATGTCATTGGGCTTTTATAATTCCCAAATAAGTATGAAGTACAAAACAAAACACAGGATAAATGCTACCTGAATAAGAGTCCAAATGGTTAGCTTGTCAATTGAACGTTCTAGTTCATTTTTTCCTTCAATTATTCTTTAAAGTTTATACCTAATGGAATTGCATGTTTAAAAAAAGCAAGCAAATTTAGCATAAGTAGAACAAAAAGTCTACTTAATTAAAAAAAAAGTTCTTACAATGAGCGAATCACAATTGTAGGAGATATTTAGAGCTATCAAATCCATCGAGGCAATGTTAAATTGAGTTTATCAAGTTCTATCAAAAATAATAAATGTACTATTTATTATATGTAAAGATTCATTTTGGGGAGATGAAGAGTTTGGGAATGGATGGTAGTGATGGTTACATAGCAGCATGAGTGTACTTAATACCACTAAACACACACTTGTTAAAAGATCAATGTTGAGTGGGCATCTCCCATCAGAATGCCTGGAATCAAGCCTTAGCCTTCATCCTGGCTTCAGCATTCCTGCCCATTTGTGGCCCAGGGGGCAGCAGGAGTTACTTCCAGCAGTAGGATTCTTAACATCCAAGTAGGAAAATGAGATTGCATTGTGTTTCCTGCCTTTGCCCTGGTCTGGGCATGTCTGCTGCAGGCATGAGGGGGAACAGGCTGCAGGATGCACAGTACTCAGGTTCTTCCTCTCTTTCTTCCCACTTCAAATAGATAAATATATTAATAATGAAAATCATATATATATACTTTTATCATAATAAAACATTAAAATAGTTAGGTAATACACTACAAATAAAACCACATGAAAATGTAAGATCCTTCCTGGCTCTTAAAGATCAGAAAATACTAAAACTTAATAATGATTCACTATTTTGACATTCACAGTATTAAACTCTTGCTCCATCAACAAGTTCATTTGAGTGATTTTATAGTATTCACTAGTACCTTAGGAATTAAAATTATTACTATGCTTTAAGATCAAATAGCAGAGCTATACACACCTAAATCCATTACCACAAACCTTAAAGTCATAAAGCTCAGACACAAAACATTGAACATGCACTATTCACCAATTTGCCACCCTGTTCACATGAGAAAAATGCTAAGCACTCATTAACTTTCAGATTTTATAAAGTATTTTATGCATATTGTATCATTTATTAAAAAAACCTGTGGGATGTAAAACAACCATCACAAAATTATATTAATTCATGAATACTCATGTAAGTAGCACTAAGCATACCAAAGTTGTAGGTTTCTCTGATACAGAATAGATATTAAGTATGTATACTACACTAAATACTGTTTGTATAAGTATAATTTTAAAAGCACTTCTCCCAAGTTTCCTATTTGATTATGATTTTGCATTCTTGATAATAATTCAGAGAATATGGTTTTTGGATCCTATGAATATCCATATCTTTTCGTAACTTTTTGTTCTAAATTTCTCTTTCTCCCTCACCCTAAATGGTATTTTTTTCAGTAAACAAACCCTAAGATAAGTTTAATCTATCCTAATAATTTTATAATTTATTTGTAAAATATGATGTTTCTCTTTTTGTTAGTTTTGCTTTTATTATTTTACATGATACAGTTCTGTGGTTATAGGGAATTCCTCTTCTTTCTCCCCTTTCACCTTTATCATCACCCATCCAAACTTTCCCTCAAAAACCTTCAATAACAGTCTTATTCCAACATGCTGCTACTTACATGTGTCATGGCATTGTAGAAATAAACAATGGTAGAAAGTCTGATATCATATTGTCAAGTATATTTAACATTTTGATTCAAAGTCCTCCTTTGATTTAGGAATAGAGATGCATATTACAACTTATCTTTATTTCCCAGTATACTAGTCTCCATTAAATAATCCATCTATGAAATGTGCATACATATATTTACATGTTTGAAAACATATACACATTTATACATACACAACATGGCACATATATGTATATACATATAGAATATATGTATAGCATGTATGTATACGCATATATGTTTTACCTATATAAGTTGATACATATATACTACCTCTGTATCTGTTTTATATTTGGCTTCAATGTTGCCTTACCTCAGAGAGAACATATGTTTGTCCTTTTGGAGTTGATTTATTTCACTGAGAATTATGGTGTCCAGTTGTAATCATTTTGCTGCCAATAGTGTGTTTTCATTCTTTTTAATAGATAAGTAATAGTCCACGGGGTTAGGTGTACCATAGCTTCTTTTTTTATTATTATTATTAAATTTGCTATGTAACTTTATTTATTTATTTATTTACTATTTTTAATTCATTAATTACATTGTATTATGTAACACAGTTTCATAGGTACTTGGATTGTCCCCACCCCTTCCCAAACCCTTCCACCATGGTGGATTCCTCCACCTTGTTGCATAACCACAGTTCAAGTTCAGTTGAGATTCCCCCATTGCAAGCATATACCAAACATAGAGTCCATCATCTTATTGTCCAGTCAAGTTCAACGGCTTCTTAGGTATACCTTCTCTGGTCTGAAGACAGAGCCAGCAGAGTATCATCCCGGTCAATTAAAAGCTCCAACATACCATCAGCAAAAATTTACATCATTATGGAATTAATTGACATAGTATGAGTAACCAATATGTTAAAAGTAAATGCGAGTTCTTAACCACCTTCTGTGACCATCTCATTGACATTTCAATTTTAGTTTATACACAACATATAACAAACCTAACATAACATGTTATACATAACATCGTGTCATCTTAAATTAAGCAAACATGTGGTATTTAACCTTTTGGGATTGGCTCATTTCCCTTAGCATTATGGTTTCCAGTTTGGCCCATTTGGCCACAAAGAACTGCATTTTTTTTTTAATAGCTGAGTAGTATTCCATGGAGTAGATGAACCATAGCTTTCTTATCCAACTGTCTGCTGATGGGCATTTTGGCTGTTTCCAAGTTTTTGCAATTACTGATTGTGCTGCTATGAACATAGGAGTGCATGTTGGTTTCTCATAAAACAATTGTTCTGGATATATTCCTAGAAGTGCTATTGCCGAATCATACGGTATGTTGAATTTGAGTTGTTTGAATGTTCTCCATACTGATTTCCATAGAGGCTGTACCAGCCTGCAGCCCCACCAGCAGTGGAGTAGGGTTCCCTTTTCCCCACAACCTCGCCAACAAGTGTTGTTGGTGCTTTTATTCATGTGGGCCAGTCTTACTGGCGTTAGGTGGTACCTCATTGATGTTTTAATTTGGATTTCCCTTATTGCCAGGGAACTTGAGCATTTTTTCGTGTTTATTTGCCGTTTGGGTTTGTTCTTTTGTGAAGTGTTTGCCCATTTCCCGTGCCCATTTCTTGAGTGGCTTGTTTGTTTTGACATTTTGGTTGTTTTGTAGCTCTTTGTATATTCTGGAGATTAGCCCTCTATCACCTATGTCGTGTGCGAAGATCTCCCATTCTGTGGGTTGCCTTTTTACTTTGTTGATTGTTTCTCTAGCTGTACAGAAGCTTCTTAGTTTGATGAGGTCCCAATTGTTTATTTTGGTCTCGATTTCTGCTGCTTTTGGAGTCTATTTTAGGAAGTGAGGGCCTACCCCTAAGTGTTGCAGTGTGTTTCCAACATTTTCTTCCAAAAGTTTGAAGGTTTCTGGATGTAGGTTTAGCTCTGTTATCCATTTAGATCTGATCTTAGTGTATGGTGAGAGATGTGGATCTATCTTTTTGTTTCTGCAGGCTATTAACCAGTTGATTTGTGTCTCTTGTCCCTTCATTCTCTCCTAGGTGGCTGCGACCCCGTTGACTGTCCTGCTGGACAGGACACCTGCATTCCAGGGATGAATCCTACTTGATCTGGATGAATGATCTGTCGGATGATTTTTTGAATTCTATTGGCTAGGATTTTGTTGAGAATCTTAGCGTCGATGTTCATCAGAGAAATAGGTCTGTAGTTTTCCTTCTCAGTTGGGTCTCTGTCGGGTTTTGGGATTAAGGTGATGTTGGCTTCATAGAATGAGTTTGGAAGAGTTGCCTCTTTTTCTATTGCATTGAAGAGTTTGTAGAGGATTGGGGTCAGTTCTGTTCGGAATGTTTTGTAGAATTCTGCAGTGAAGCCGTCTGGGCCCGGGCTTTTCTTTGTTGGGAGATCTTTAATCACTGTTTCAATCTCTGCTTCAGTTATGGGTTTGTTCAGGTCGTTTGTTGCCTCTGGGCTAAGTTTTGGCAGGTGGTAGAAGTCTAAGAACTTTTCCATTTCTTGGTGGTCTTCTGATTTGTTGGAGTATAATGCTTTGTAGTAATTTCTGATTATGTTCTTAATGGTTGCAGTGTCTGTTGTTATGTTGCCTTTTTCATCTTTGATGCTGTTAATTCTTGATTTCTCTTGTTTTTTTCTTTGTCAGTCGGGCCAGTGGGGTGTCTATTTTGTTTATCTTTTCAAAAAAACAGCTTTTTGATTCATTGATTTTGTGTATAGTTTTTTTTTTGTTTCTATCTGATTAATTTTCTCCCTTGTTTTGATTATTTCTTGTTTCCTGTTGTATGTGGGGCTCTTCTGCTGCTGTTTTTCCAAATCCTGAAGGTGTGTGCTTAGTTCCTGTATTTGACGCCTCTCTTGGGCCTTGACATGGGCTCCAATTGCGATGAATTTACCCCACAGCACTGCTTTGGCCGTGTCCCATAAGATTTGGAATGTTGTGTCAGAGTTTTCATTGGTTTCCATAAATTTTTTGATCTCATCTTTAATTTCTTCTCTGATCCATTGTTCGTTTAATAGCATATTGTTCAGCCTCCAAGAGTTTCTGTATTTCCTGGGGCATTTTGAATTGCTGATTTCCAATTTCATTCCGTGGTGGTCTGAGAGGGTACATGGTATGATTCCTATCTTTTTGAAGTTATTTAGGTTTGCTTTGTGTCCTATCATGTGGTCGATCCTGGAGAAGGTGCCATGTACTGCTGAAAAAAATTGTGTAATCTATGGCCTTGGGGTAAAAAGTTCTATAAATGTCTACCAAGTCCAGTTGTTCTATTGTTTGTATGAGCTCTGTTGTTTCTTTGTTGAGTTTTTGTTTTGTTGATCTGTCTGTTGTTGTTAGCGGGGTGTTAAGGTCACCCACTATTATTGTGTGCATATCAATGTCTCCTCTTAAGTCTGTAAGTAATTGCTTCACGTAGCTAGGCGCATTGGAATTTGGTGCATATATATTCACAATGGTGATTACTTCCTGATGTATCAGTCCACTCACCAATATATAGCGACCTTCCCTGTCTTTTTTGATGTCTGTCAGCTTGAAGTCTATATCATCTGAAATTAGAATAGCTACCCCAGCCTTTTTTTCTCCTCCATTGGCATGAAATATCTTTGTCCACCCCTTTACTTTCAGTTTCTTAGAGGCTTTTCTGGTTAGATGTGTCTCTTGTAGGCAACAGATTGATGGGTTCTGTTTCACGATCCAGTCTGTTAATCTGTGTCTTTTGATTGGTGAGTTTAGGCCATTTGTGTTTAGAGATAATATTGAGAGAAATTGATTTTGAGCTGCCATGTGTGTGTGTAAGTGTGCAAGTGTGTATTTGCGACTATTAGAGTCTCTGCCTGGTTGACTGTCCTCTTATGGATATTAGTGGGGAGGTCTTCCCATTTGCCATCTTTGATTTTGGTTTTCATTTTTTCTCTCTGGGTTTAGCACCTTCTTGAGGAGGTTGTCTAGGGCCGGTTTCGTGCTAGTGTATTCTTCTAGTTTCTCTTTGCTGTTGAAATATTTAATTTCATTCTCAAATACAAATGAGAGTTTTGCCGGGTACATTATTCTTGGTTTGCAGTTGTGTTGTTTCAGGATTTGAAAGGTTTTACCCCACTCTCTTCTTGCCTGGAGTGTTTCTTCTGAGAGATCTGCTGTGATTCTGATTTGCCTTCCCCTGAAAGTAATCTTGTCCTTTTTTCTTACTTGTCTTAGAATTGTTTCTTTGTATTCGCTTGAAGGCAGTTTGAGGACCACATGTCTGGGTGAGGATCGCTTTGGGTCGAATCTATTGGGGGTTCTCTGACCTTCCTGGATTTGTGCTGGAATTTATATTTCCGGTGTTCTGGAAGTTCTCCTGTATTATCTCATTGAACCCCCGTTGCAAGCCTATCTCCTTTTTCACTCCTTCTGGAAGGCCTATTATTCTAATATTTGATTTTTTGAGGTTGTGTTTCATTTCCTGTATGGACCTATTGGCTTTCTCCAGATTTGTCTCCAACTGTTTGATGAACTGCTGCCTTTCATTCTGAATGTCTTCCAATTCTGATATTCTGTCCTCTGCTGTGTTCATTCTGTTGGTTAGGCTTTCAATTTTGTGTTCTATATCGAGGATTCCCTTTTTGACTTGATTTACTTTTGCAATGACATGGTTTTCGAATTCCTTGGACTCTTCCCAGCGCTTCTCGCTGTCTCTGATGAATCTCATCGCTAGTTTCTTAAATTCCTTCTCTGGTAATTCCTCTATGTCATCATCTTGCATCTCAGGTATTGAGATTAGTTTTTGGTTGTTTTGGGGGGAAATGCTTGATCTTTCTTCTGAGTCATTACCTTTTCTGATACTTCTCCTCATTGTGTTGTTGTTTCGTGCCATTTTGGGATTTTAGCCTCTGACTTGCTTGTCCGGAGCCGTTGCCCTCGGTGTTGTAGCTTATAGGAAGTGTGACCCAGCAACTGCTGTATGGAGTGTTGGCCTAAGTATAGCTAAGCACAGCAGGGGGTTCCAGCTGTTTGTTGTTCAGAGTTTGCGGACCACAGCCCCGAGCTGGGTCAGGAGACTCAATGTCCCAGCCCTAGTGGCAGGCCTTCCCCCTGCAGCTCCCACTCAAAGTCGTTGCTCCACTGGAAGACACACTGCTCCACGCCTCCGTCTGGGTTGGTTGACTCTGCTGAGCTGTGTTATGCCTCTTGGGCTCAGGGCCTCTGGGCCATCTCAGAACACAGGACTACAGAGCCAGTCCCGCCTCTTGGGCTCGGGGCAGGAGCCGCGTGTAGCTGGGGCCTCTGCACCACCTCAAGCCACAGGTCCACAGAGTCTCATCTTGCCTCTTGGGCTCGAGGCGGGGGCTGGGGCTGTGGCCGCGTGTAGTAGGGGCCTCTGGGCCACCTCAGGCCACAGGTCTACAGAGCCGGTCCCACCTCTTGGGCTCGGGGCAGGAGCCGCGTGTAGCTGGGGCTCCTGCGCCACCTCATGCCACAGGTCCACTGGGAGAACTTGCCCCATGTTTCTGCAGAACCGGCTTTGCTTCTGGGTCTCCTGCTGAGCTGAGCACAACAGGGGATCTGTTCAAGTTCACAGTCCTGCCCTGCCCCCTTTACAAGGCTTTGAGCAGAGCCGTGGGAGTCATGTAGCTATGCACCCACCAGCCTGCACCTCTGTCCAGGGAGGCTCTGCCGAGTGTTGCCCCACTCCTAATGCTCAGGCTGAGCCCAGCAGCAGTTTCCACTGGAGACTTTTGCAGCTAGACAACCTTTCAGAGCTGAGTTGGGGATTACTGTAACCCGGACCCAGAGCGCAGCTCCAGTCTCCTCTGCACTCTCTCAAAGTTGCTGACCTGCTGGGAGGCAAGTTTCTGGGCAACCCCCCCTGCTTATCTTCGTGGGATGATGCCCCCTTTGTTCAATCCAGTAGCCTCTTTTAGGGTCTCCTGCACTCCAGTGGTTGTGCCCCTGTGGGTGTGGACGCCTGTCCTTCCAACCGCCTTTGTCCTCCCAGGAACGGCTGAGATTCCGCCGCCTTCCCCCTGGCTGGGATCGCGACTCACCAAAATTCTCACGGCGTGCTGTCCCCTCTTTTTTCCTTTTTATGGTTGTCTCTCCAAGCTGTGTAGATCTTCTTACTTCAGTGAACTCCAGTGACCTTCCTACACCTATCCCCTCAATTCTGTGTCTCCTGGTTTGTTCCTCTGCTGGATCGGTTCCCCTCTGTCCCCACACTGCCCTACACCAGCTCTCTATGGTCGGCCATCTTCCTCCTCCGTCTCCATAGTTTCTTTATCTATTCCTCTTTTGACAGGAATCGTTTTTCCCCCTTGTCTTCAGTATTGTGAATTGTGCTGTATAAACACAGAGCTGCATTCTACTTTCTTACATACAAGTTTTACTTCCTTTGGATGTATTCTCAGGAGTGTGGTTGCTAGGTGCTACAACAGATCGATTTTCATTTGACTTAGTACACTCCAAGCTCACTTCCATAGTGACTTCGCTAGTCTACACTGCCAGTAGAACAGGGTAGATTTTTTTCTCACATCCACTCTAACAGGTGTTAGTAGATATCAAATATAGTCAAATATATTTGTATTTTCATGATTACGGGAAAGCTTGCACATTTTTAAAATGTCTATTAGCCATGTGATTTTCGTTTTTTGAAAAAGACTTGCTTATTCCCTGCACTGATTTTTCAATAGGGTTGTTTGTTTTGCTGTTTAGTTTCTGAAGCTGTTTCTACTCCTGGATATTAGTCCCTGTCTATTATGTACTTTGTTATCCATTAATAAATTTTATTCACAATGAAATAAATGGGGAAGTTCATTTGAGAAATATATTTTAAAGATTTATTTATTTTTTATTGGAAACTCAGATATACAGAGAGGAGAGACAGAAAAACCATCCGTCCAATGATTCACTCCCCAAGTGGCCGCAACAGCCGATGCTGCGTCAGTCCGAAGCCAGGAGCCAGGAGCTTCCTCCAGGTCTCCCACACATGTGCAGGGTTCCATGGTCTTGGGCTGGCCTCAACTGCTTTCCAAGGCCACAAGCAGGGAGCTGGATGGGAAATGGGACCACCGGGTTTAGAACCGGTGCCAGTATGGGTTCCTGGTGCGTGCAAGACAAGGACTTGCTATTTATCAGGCAGGGCCCATGCTGCTTAATTTTCAAAATGGCTGCTTCATACATACATGTATCAAGCCTAAGCCAGGAGCCCAGAGTTTTTTTTGGGTCTCCCCTGTGGAAGCAGGGCCCAAGCATCTTGGCATCTTCCACTGCCTTCTCAGGCACACTGCTGGTGCACAGTTAGCTGCTTAAGCTGCTAAACCAGAGCATCAGGCCCAGGGCAACATGTATGTATGTATGTATGTATGTATTTAAGTATTTGATTCTCGTTGGAAAGGCACATTTCCCGAGAGAAGGAGAAACACAGACACAGGGAAAGATCATCCATCTGTTGGCTCTCTCCCCAAGTGGTCGCCACAGCCGGAGCTGAACCAAATCTGAAACCAGGAGTCAGGAACTTCTCCCATGTGGATGCAGGGTCCCCAGGGACTTGAGCCATCCTCCATTGTTTCCTCAGGCTGCAAGCAAGGAGCTGGAAGGGAAGTGGAGCAGCTGGGACATAAATCAGCTCCCATGTGGGATCCCGGGACTTGCCATCGCGTAACAGAAACTCGACATGATGAACTTGATTGGCATTTCTTTTTCCACAAGGTTGGAAAATTTATGTATCTTGCCTGAAATAAGTATTGGATATAATGAAGGCTTGACATTCGTCCTAGGCAATCATCAGGTCAATCATCTGTTCTCCACAATACCCAATAGCTGAAAACAGTGAAAATCACATATTAATAGAAATTGCCCTCAATGCAAACAAGGCATTTTGCTATTGTATCATCTCATTTCTACAAAATAATGTTTTGAACATGAGAAATAGTCAACCACTAATAACAAGTCACTACGTGGGATTCATCAAAGGAAAAATCAAACTTTCAAGAAATATATTTACTCTACCTCCATATTGAAAATACATATAGTCCTCCATTGCAAGACTTAATAATACAGACATATTTTAAAGTTTCCCTTTTTCCTTGACATAAACATATGACATGGCTGATTCTTTTTTCAGATTATGAAATAGCACAAATTCAAGAGTTTTTCTTTTAAAAAATAAGTCAATAATAAAGTTTTGTGAATATTTTATAAGGATCTATGCACATTTCTGAAACATTTTTGTAGTAGAGTCTTAAGATTTATCACATTTGTGGATAAATTTTCTGTAACCTTACATTCATATATATGCATATATATATTCATATAGAAATACTTTCAATTACATATATAGTCTTTTTTCTGAAAAATGTGGTTTGAAAGTTTGATAATTAGGTCAACTATCAGAGCTTTAAATATATAAGTATAAAAATATTGGCATATGGGCCTGGCGGCGTGGCCTAGCGGCTAAAAGTCCTCGCCTTCAACGCCCCGGGATCCCATATGGGAGCCGGTTCTATTCCCGGCAGCTCCACTTCCCATCCAGCTCCCTGCTTGTGGCCTGGGAAAGCAGTAGAGAACGGCCCAATGCATTGGGACCCTGCACCCGCGTGGGAGACCTGGAAGAGGTTCCTGGTTCCTGGCTTCGGATTGGCGCGCACCGGCCTGTTGCGGCTCACTTAGAGAGTGAATCATCGGACGGAAGATCTTCCTCTCTGTCTCTCCTCTCTGTATATCTGGCTGTAATAAAATGAATAAATCTTTAAAAAAAAAATATTGGCATAGCATGCTTAAACCCCACCTGTGATCTCAGAAGACCATATGATCTCCCCAGTTCAAGTCCCACCCATTCCAATTTCAATCTAGCTCCATGCTTGTGGCCTGGGAGATCAGCAGGGGATGGTACAAGACATGGAACACCTGCACCCATGTGGGAGAACTGAAGCAAACTCCTGGTTCCCAGTTTAACATTGACCAAGGTCTGGCCATCACAACACTTTTGAAAGCGATCCACTGGATGGAAGATTTCTGTCTCTCATGCTCTCTCTCTCTCTTTCAAGTAAAATAAAACAAATATACTTTTTTAAAAGTTAAAAAAATATTGGGACCTCATCGAGCGAAACTGGCAGCGATTCATAACTGGAGAACTATTAAAACCACTTGAGCAAATATCTCAAAGCATGCCCCACATCCGGGACTTGGGGTGGGCGGGAAACTGGGTGGGGCTTCTCCCTCAATATCCCCCTTTACCTCAGATACATGATGGAAACAATATGGACATAATAGTATTACCCACTTCCCTATACCCCCTGAACCTTTTTTTTTTAACCGCAATTAACTATGTAAAGATTGTCAACAACAATACAATAAAAAAAAATTTAAAACAAAAGAGTCCCAATAAAAAATATATATATATTAGGTTAGTGGCATGGATGGCTCAAACAGTTAATCCCTCAGCTACAGTTTCCAGTATCCTAAGTGGGTACCAGTTCATGTTACGGCTAGTCTGTTTCCCACCCTGTTCTCTATTTATAGCCTGAGAAAACAGGAGAAGAAGACCCGAAGCTTTGGGACCCTGAATCCACATAAGGAATCCAGAGGAAACTCCTGGCTCCTGGTTTCGCATCATCTCAGTTCTGGAAATTGTTGTCAATTGAGAAGTAAAACATCAGATGGAAAAATCTGTCTCTCCTTTCTGTAATTCTTTTTCAACAAATCTTAAATTAAAAGGGAACATTTTAAACATTATATATTTATTTACAGAAAGTGAACAATTTCACACATTTCATAATACAGATTTAGAAGCATAGTGATACCTGCCACCTGAACCTCTTTCTTGTCCTCATTCTCCACCAAACTCTTTCCTTCCTTATTTCTTTTGTTTTCAAAGTTTTACAATGGTATATTTCATTTACATTGAAATCACAAGGTTAACATTCCCTGAAGTAAATATGTCAACACATAACACATAGAAAAGAAAACAAAAAGCAAGATACAAACGACAACAACTTTAACAGCAGAACAATAGCTTACTATTCTACTGGACTAGAATGGCTGCCAAGTGCCAAGAAGTCAATCCTGTCACATATATTATAGATTTTTTCTGTCCTGAGTATTTCTTATCACCGATCAAGGAAAACATTTCATATTTGTCTTTTGAGGACTGGGTTGTATTACTAAGCATCATGATTTCCAATTGTTTCTGATAAGTTGCAAAAGATTTCATTCCTTTTTTTACAGCTGGGGTGTTCCGTAATGTATACAGATCACATTTTTTTTCCCAGTCATCAGCTGATGGACATCTGGGTTGATTTCATATTTCAACTATTGTGAATCGGGCTGTGACACACATGGAGATACAAATAATTTTCTTATATGCTGATTTCTTTTTTCTCTGATAAATTTCCTGGAGTGGGATGGCAGGGTACATGGTAGGTCTATTTCAGATCTCTGAGAAAAGTATATATTGTGTTTCATAGTATTTTCACCAGTTTAGGTTTCTAATAACACTCTGCCATATCTGCTCACCAGTATTTATTATTTTCTGATTTCCAAATGCTAGCCATTCTAAGTTGGATGCGGTAAAAGCTCATCATTTTTATTTATGGTCCCAAACAATGAGTCTCAGCATTTCTTCACTTATACTTTGATCATCTGGGTTTCATCCTTTGAAAAGAAATGTAATGTTCTTTGCCCATTTCTCTCCTGGATTGTTTTATTGTTTCTTTTCTTATGCTCTTTATATATCTTTCATGTTAATCCTCCATTAATGGTATACTTTGCAAACATTTTCTCTCATTCTGTTGGTTGACCCTTCATTTTATTTCTGATTTCCTTAAATATTACTGGGTTTGAGATTACACAATCTTATAAACACTTTTGAATGTTGATTCTGGGTACAATTTATAAAATAACTATAATTGATATTTTGGTTCTATTTTACTTCTTAATAGAAGCTGTTCAAAATACCCACTCAATTATCTGTTCTTTAATCCTTAATTGGACTTTGCTAGCCTAATTATTTAATTTACAATGTATACATGGTTTCTCTGATCCTCTTTGTACATGTATTTTATGATAATCACTCTGTAATATAAACACACAAGCAAGATTTGGCTTCAAATTGCAGTTAACAGTGACTTTGAAATGTTTTTTCACTTATGTTTCATCGTTCAAGAAAAGAATACCAGAAATAGTATAAACTGTAGATATTGTTATTGAAATAAATCTTTTTTTTCCTGGTCTGATTTCTAATAAGTAAAAACTGTTTAAAATAGTAAATTCTGAAATATGTTGCATGAAAACACTGGCTTAAAAATATACTCATTAAAGTAAAAGCTTATGTACATTCTATAACTTTGGAATTACTGAGATAAAGCAGCATTATTAAGTTTGTTAAAGGTAACTATGGCAAAGAAATGATAACCTCAAAAATGGAAATAAGGAATTCTTACTTTTTATATTAGTTTTAAACATAAAAAATTATTATTCATCAAATAAACTTTCTCTAACAAATAAATTCTGTAAGTCTTCATTTACTTGTTAAATTTTAACATAGGGAATAATTTTATAGGTATACATGCATGTACAATTGTATCACTTTCCTGTATGCAATCAGAGAAATTGCAATAAATTGTGGCATTTTTAAATCCAATTTTTAAGTGTTATCTGTTGGAAGAGAAAAATGAAGTCAGAACAGGCAGCTCAATATAAAATGTGATTTAAAATCATTGGGAAATTTTTTTACTTAAACTATCTCCCTCATTATCTTTCTCTATGCCAGATATTTCATCTTTGGAGCTCTCTCTTGCACTTTCAGTTTAGCTTACCCTAAGAATTTGGAAGTGAGACTCTTCTGTTTTGTTACCAATGCTTTGTCATAGCTCATTTTATGACACAAGGATTAAATCCTTTCTTACATGTTCCAAAAGAACTCTATTCCTTTTTCAGAGAAATCTTTACTTTGATGAAATCCCAATATGATTCATAAAGAAGCAAAGGTCACCCTTCTCGCTGGCCAGATCAGCCAAATCATCCATCAGGATAAAGAGTAAGTCCCTCTCATTGCATTCAGAGAGCACTCTATAGCCCTGGAGGAGGTTAGTTGACTATATTAGAGGTCAGGGGAAATGTTGTGAGTAGGAAAAGAATCTACAAAATAGAATCTTCTAATATTAAATTTAAGATAGCAAGCCATCTAACTTTTTACTGAGAAAACTAGGGAACTATGAGAATGTGGTTTTCTCTGAGAAGTAATATTACTGATTGTTAGAAAAAAAGTTCTACTGATTTCATATATTACTATATTTTAAGTGCTTCTAACAGATTAGCACATATCCAGTGTCAATCATATTTTCTTAATGGATGGATGAAATTTGAAGCAGCCTAAACAAAGTTCTTTCTAGGAGAATCGTAAAAGTAGCATCACCAAAACAAATGCATATTATTTTTAAAAATACTTATCTATTTGTATTTGAAAGGCAGATCATATCTACTGACAGGACACACAGAATGATCTCCCATGTGCTGATTCACTCACCAAATGGCCAAAAGTGCCAAAACTGGAAGGGAAATAGAGCAACCAAGACAACAACTGATGCCCATATAGGATGTTGGTGCTTGACAGATGAGGATTTAGACATTTAACCACCCGGCCATGCACTGCTTATTATTTCTAGTGCTGGATATAATAAAAGCTCAGGGCAGGTACAGATGTTTTCAGTAAGCATTTTAAATAAATCAAGAGAATGCCATGAAACACTAATGAGAGAACAGTTAGTAATATCTTCTAGTGGATTTTCACTTTGTAGTCAAAATGTCATTTTTAAGTTCCTGCTATTCTACAGTGTCACACTGAACTGAAAATGACTGTGAAGTTTATAAAATTTATTTTTCCATTTTATCCCACTTTTCAGAATTCCCTAATAAAGAAAGATAAAACTATAATGAAATTGACTTCACTTCATCTTCATGTTTTCTTCAGTGCTCTCCTAGGTATATAAAGTATATAGATACTCTTTAATCAACTTTCTTGGGCAGAGAAGGTCCAGCTTAGAATGTTGAAAAGAAAACAGTAGGATTCAGAAACCAATTCAAAATAAATCTATTGTTGAATTGCCACTTGAAAAATGAGCATTGCTTAGTATCATTTCAGTTTTAGCATCATGTTTCACTTGATTGTAAGATAAAAATCAAATTAGAATTAGTCCACTCAATACAGTCATGACACAAACATAATGAAAACGTGTGTTCTCCAATCTCTTGAAAAAAGAAGTGAATAAATAATTTTCAGATTTTTTTGATGCAATGTATGGCCACTTAGATGACATTCAATGTTTTTACCATCTTCAATGAAAGATCTCTTTAGTTAATATGAAGTGTGGTGCTCAGTTTCCTTCTTTTAACATGCCTGTACATTAATGTCTTTCAATTTCACTTGCTGTTTGCTTCACAATTTCATTTGACTTCAACCAATATAAATGTTATTTACTTCACTGAGTCTATATGAGACTTAGAGTTTTCATGGCATTGTACGTGCAAATTAAATAAGGTGAAGATATATATGGGAAGCAAAAGAGGGAACCAACAGCAAAGAACCTTGGGCTTCAGATTATGTATCAAGCAAGCTGAATGTGTTCAGATCTAATTTAATTAACATATAATTTTATAATCTTATAAATGAAAAATAAAACTCAAGCAATACAGGCTAGCATATATATCATTCCTTTAACATGACCGGACATTTAGGACTAAACTCGTAGACATGACATAGTCCAGCTCCATGATCTGTGTTTTTTTTTTTTAACTCATTTATTTTTATTGAAAAGGTAGGTTTCTCTCCAGATAGAAGGGGAGACAAAGACCTTCCACCTCCTGATTAATATCCCAAATGACCTCAAAGGCCCAAGCTGAACTGATCCCAAGCCAGGAGCTGCTTCCGGGTCCCCTGTGCTGGTACGGAGTCCCAAGTACTTATGCCATCCTCCACTGCTTCCCCAGGCCGCAAGCTAGAAGTGCTTGGATGGGAAGTGAAGTAGCTGGGACATGAATCAGTGCTTATGTGATCCCCAGGCTTCCAAGGTGGAGAACTAGCTAATGACACCATCATGCCAGGCGAGACCTGCAACCTGATAATCTATGATCATCATGTGGAGACTGAAAAGACAAAACAACAAAGCTTACTGTAAGAGAAAACCAATAAAGGGAAGATTCTAAACAAACTGTTGTAGGCAGTTTCTAGTTCTACTTTATATGAAAAATTAAGACAAGACAATTTTCTATAGACAGTAAATGAAACTAAGCTCATAACATAGAATCACTAGAGCGAAAATCTACATTTCCAGGAAGTCAGTTTTACATTAAGCCTCTGTCATCAATATTTAAAATTTTGTGTCCATTTGTTTCCTTTTAAGTTGGTATGGAAATTTATACCTCGGGAGTATAAAAATGATACTATCAAAAATTCAGTCGTGAAAAATAAAGCTGTTTGGCTTTACTAGAAAAAAATGACAATGATGAAAATTATGCAAGTGATAGAAAATAGCTTTCTCCTATTCTTCCTGCTGCTTCCCTCGCCACAGCTCTCCTTTGTTTTCTCTTCAAACATCCAAAATGTAATTATTGAATGCAAATTATGTTGTAAAATCCACTTGACATTAATGCTGTAAATAAAATGAATCAAAATTCCAGACAGTAGAAAATGGAAAAATTGGCCGGTAAAAAGTGCTCATTTCTACATTATTAAATCAAACGCTCACTTGTGGGATTCTAGCAACAAAGATGAATCACTTGACTCGTTTATTTACATAGCAGTAAATACATGCAAGTAATTAGGCATAGAAGTGTTCCACGTATCTTCACCTTACTTTTTGTGCATGCTAGCAAACTTTCCTATTATGAATTGTCTGTGCTAATACTGCCCTACAAGCATTAACATAGCAAGGCTGTTTTTATAAGTCCGCTGATGATTATAAATATTACATAAACACTGTCTATTGATATTTGAATATTCATATATTTGTTTATTTTGGAAGAATCTGGCATCTTCTCCTTCTCTATATCTGCCTTTTGCCTCTTTTTCTCCATTTCTCTTTCTCTCTTAGCAACATCTATTCAGTGACACAGTCACCATTAATGAGCAATAAAGAACATAATAAAGCTCTAAGTTTTAAATAAAATTATTAAATCCTAAGCAGGATTTATTTACGATTGGTAAAGTGGCAATTTATTGTACAGTTTTAAAAATATAAGACTTTTCAAAGAAAAAAATAATAGTTGTTTCTTAATCTAATGCAAACTATCTGATTGATAGTGATGTACCATTTACTACCTTCAGTAAACCCTTGGCTCTTTGTAAGGAGAGATTGATCCACATAAATCATTGTTTTATCTCTAGCACAGAGAGCAATAGTACATACTACACTCTCCATAAATTTGTCTTTTATTAATGAATATTTCCCAAACCTTCAAAGTCTTCTTAAGACCCTCTAAGGTAGCTAGTATTTCATTTTTATTGCTAGTTTTACATCTTGCTTTAAGCAGCTTTACAACATACTACATAGTAGATTAAGTACTTAAGTAAATTCTTCAGTAATTCCTCATAGTTGTCTTACATAGAATTTATCGAACCTTCATGGTTGCCTATTATTAAATCTCTTTAATTATTTTAGATTTTGCCTTTTGTAGTGTGTAAGGCCCATGAGGACAGAATTTATTATAAGTCATTACTTCGTCCTGCTAAATACAATACATCCTGAAGTAATATTAGGAACTTAAAAATAATCAATTAAATTAACTAAAGATTTATTGTGTCTTAAATTACTACAAGCTACTGCAAAATTCAATTTTAAAACAGCTTTGGTGTTATAGCTACACTATGAAGATGAATAAAACTGTAGTTTTATATAGAATTTCCTTTGTTCTCACAATCTGAAATTCATAGTACTAACTTATCCACAATTAAGTTTCCCTAATCTAGGCTATTTTGACATCAGGTATTGAGATTTTTAAAATAATTTCTAAAACTCATAATTGAAAATATTGTTTGTTATAAAGATGGGATACACTGATTTTACTTCATTTATAGCATCTATCACAGTTAAGGATCAACTATAACTCTTAATTAGTTTTCAAACAATCTTTAAACTCATTGCTGTTTTGTAGGAAATATATTGCCTCTCTGCAGCTAGAAATAAGAAGAGCAAGGTGACCTTTGAGGAGAGAGAAGAGGAATGTCACCTTTATTGCCGATAGGGCACAGAAACATGACAGATTTTAATAAGTTAAATTCCAGGAAATGATGACAAAGATGTCCTGGCAGTGAATGATAATGATTGAATTTCTAAGAATGCTTTTGAATTTCACTGTTCCTCTGCTTATCTGTGAAGTGAAACATGAGCATCTTTAGAAAAAAAAAATTTAAACCTCCTTAGCTTTTCCTTATGTTTTCTCTTTTAGAATGCAGTCTCTAGAAGTGTCCAGATCATTCTTGAATCTCTTCATTTTTCACATTTTCTTTCTTTAGCCACCCATACATTTATTGCATTTTTCGGATACAAGCATGACTCAAGGTATTTATTTCATATTCCATATCCAACAACTCATCTTCTAGTTTATGAACTGCTGCCATTCAGAAAGTAGTCTGACAAAATGAAATCATGCAGCTGATAGTATATTTTTATTATTCTTTGCATAAATTGTATGAACCACATTCACTTTTTGTGCAATAGAATCTTTTGAACTTACTCTTCCTGACTGAAGTTTTGTATCTTTTGACCAACACAACCTTTACCCTTGCCCTCCAACACAGCTTCTGGCAGCCTCCCTTCTACTCTGAATTTTACCTTTTTTAAGTTCAGTAGCTGTGTAGGATCATGCAACATTGGACACCTGTGTCTGGATTTTTGCTTTAGTCCTCCAAGTGTTTGATGACCTCTAAGTTCATCCATGTTGTTGAACTACAAAACTGTTACTTTTAGCCACTCTATCATGTATGTGCATTTTAAAGCCATATAGAGTACACAATAAATATGCAAGTTATTTTGATAATTATTGTTAATCAGGAAACTGATTTGTTGAAATGATACTTAGTTCAAGATATCATAGCAGTATATTCAGGCAACTACAGTGACTTCTAATGGGTAATTTTAAAGCATACTTAACAGTGCTGAATTCCTGATACTTAAATTGTTGGTCCAGGTAACCTATCCTACTTTGTGTCTTGCGTTCTTTGATTTGCCACAAAAGACACTATTCCTGTTTATTAGTTCACGTGAACCACAGGTATAATTTTAGTTTAAGATGACTTAAGTAATATTCTTAAGAATAAGAGGAACGGTGCTTATGTTGAACACTTTTAGCTTACAATGTGCTATATTTATCAACTGTACTGCAATGAGAAGGCCAAGATTGTCAGAACGGTGTTGTGAACCTGCCACTGTGAGTGAGTAAGTAAGGACTGTGAGAAAGACACTGGGGAATGCTTTCCAGGTGTGTACCTGAGTCTTATTCTTACATTACTGTTGGTGCAATTTAGACTTCCCAGAAAAGGAGTTATTCAGGGTTAGCATTCACAGAATCCTACAAAATGCTCCCTGCTGGCTGAAAGTAGCAGCACAATTCTGTAGTACACGAATCCTTCCAGAGACTTCTTGAGAGAGGGAGAAACGGTCAGGAAGCAATCAGTTTTCCTCCAGAAATACAACAATCAAAAGCCAGTCAGCGAGTTAACTACACCAGGATAGTGAGTGGCTTTCTAATGGCTGATATGTAATGATACATATTCAGGACAACAGGCTTCTAGGTAAGTAACCTTCATTTTTTTTTCAAAGGCACTGCACATCATCTATTACATTGTCATGAATCCATAGCTGGAGGCTTAGAGAGCTCTTACCTTGTAAATAGATTTTGGATAATGATTGGCTCAAAATGACTTCATTCTTGAGGCAGATTGCAAAGAGCAAAAGTAAGATGGGAAAGTAAGATGGCTATACCAGCTAGTTCCCTTATAATTTTCCACTGTTAAATTTTGTTTTGAACCTCAAAAAAATGTTGAAGCAATATTGTTAGAACTGTCTTTTTCTTTTTCTGTCAAGTTTTTACTGTAGTTAAAATAACAATAATTTCTTGATTGTCTAAAGTTTTCCTGAACCAGCTATCAATTTCAAAATTGACTGTCAAGTACAATTTTCTAAAAGATTATTTATGTTTAAATCAGAGTGACACTGGAAGAGGGAAAGATGGAAAGCAAAGAGAAATTCCCCATCTACTGGTTTAAGCCATGACATACTCATAGCAACTAAGGTTGAGACAGGCCCCAAGACAGCAGCCAGGTTTCCGTGGGGGTCTCCTACATTGGCAGTTAGGGCCCAAGTATATGATTTCACTGCCCAGGTATATGATTTCAAGGCAAGAAAATTTGCCAAAACCAAGGTCTGGACTGTGTCGCAGGCACCATGATATGGCTGTGGGTATCATAACCTGTCCTTAAGCTGCTATGTTAACACACAATTTTAGTGTGGTTTAGATAAGCAATAGTTGTCGCCATTCTTGCAAGGAACTTTCAGTAGAAGTAAATCCAAAGGTGTTAGAGTGAACTAAATTTATGAGAATGGGCATGTATTTTGGAGATAGGATTATTTAAGGCACTATTTATCATGCAGAATTACTGAAAATAATTTGCATCCAGTGGAGGTAGACAAATGTATCTATGTGAGTGTATCTGCAAGATATTATTTCTTCATTATTCCCAAATTTTTTAAAAAATATATTTCAAGGGATACCTTAGAGTATCTGAGACATACCAGTATATTCTTTAGTGTTTAATCATATTTCTGTGTGTAACACAATCTTTAACACCATGTATGATGCTGAGTATTTATTTTAATATTGACCTTGTGATGTTCTATGAGACGGTACTAGGAAAATCCTAATCTCCAAAGAAGGATAATGGGGTTTTTATTTATATTTATCCTAAAATAATTTTCTAAGGAATTAACACATATTTAAGAGATTTCTGTACAATCATTTCACCTATCCCCAATTGCTTTCCCATATTTAGACTCCTGCCACAAATATTTTACAGCCGTCTTAACTCATGGAGAGCCCTGAGCATCAGTCGTAAGGCAAGCTTTCCTCAGCTAAAATAGTACAGAGCTATAAGTCACATGACAGCACAGAGGAAATTCTAGATTGATAACACACTCAAATAGTCACACGTGACAAAGTACATTACAATTTCAGCAAAGTGGGGATGACTCAGCACAGGTGCAGACTATCCCATCTGCCCCACTAACGTCACAGAGACGAGGGATGAAGATATAAACAGTAGATGGTGAGAATAAGAAATGCTTTGCATGCAAAGTCAGTCACTGGCTGTGGACCTGTAATCTTTGAAGAGGAGGATTTTATTCCTGAGACATTACTGAAGAAAAATAAAATGTTCATGGTCTGCTTTTTTTCTCTTGTGAATTAAAGAGCTTTGTTGAATTCCATGCATAATATATGCCCTTATAACGTGGGTGATCTATTTTATTGAATAGAAGAATGTTACAGAGAAATTGGCACTGCTCTTTAATAATGAAAATATTAATATCTAAAATGCTTTAGACTGAGCAGCACAGAAGCAGCCTTATTTTTCATTCTTCTCGTTTATGAATTGCTATGGAATTCATCAAGCGAGTTTGCATGCATTATCTAGTTACATGCTCACTTTACTGAAAAAGCAATTGAAGTTCAGAGACATCAAGTTACTTTTTCTATCTCACACCATAAAAGAGCTATAGACTCAACGTGTTTTTCTTCAATGCAACATTTGCTAAACCGACACCTATTAAGAGTAAGATCCAGACAAGAATCAGAACAAACAGTTCTTGTGATGTCTGGCATCCCTTCATCCACTTTAGTACCTTTTACCCTCCAGTCACATGTATACACATAAACACACTTTTTTCCTGGTATTTTGCAACCATTTCTGAAAGCTATCATTTCCTATAAGTTTATGTTTAATACATTTACTTTTGCTTCATCAATCTGTTTTTTTTTAAATAATTGGATCTCAAAAATACACCCAGCAATGGGTAAGTAAAAGAAATTACTTTGTTTCATTATATCTTCAAAGCTAGAAGTCGTAGATGCTTAGGGAAGACACTGAGTTGATCATCCTGATCTGGAGTAGCTACAAAACAGTCAACATTAGGAATGGTCTGTGCTTCAGCAGTATGTTGTCCGTTTATTTTGTATGAGCAAAATGTTCTTAGCGTAGAAAGTAAATGTAGAGAAACAAGCATAGACACAGCAGATTAAAAGAAAAGGGAGACAGGAAATAATGCGAACCTTTCCAACGCAAAGAAAATAGGATGAAACGTGTTTTTCATGAAACTACTTATAAAATAAAAGCAAAGGTTAGCAATGGCCACTGGCCAGGCATTGTGGTGCTTATACTATGGTCTAATATGTATTACTGTGTGTTCTAGAATAAGCAAAGGAAGGTGCAAAGTGAAACTTATCTGTTAAAAAAAGAAACCGTTTAGAAGCATAATAAACAGTAACAACCACCACAACACATTCAGTTAAAGAAACACCTAAGAAGAAATTATTTTGAATAAATCAGAGAGACACCATGATCAACCTACTTTCGAACCTGGGGTGTTAATACTCTTTAAGACTTGGAGTGTTTGTGGTTTTTGTTGTGTTATACAACCAATGCTCATGAGAATTTTATCACCATCTAGTCTGTAAATGTATTACTAGATGATGAATTTATACTGAATACAGTTTTCACAGAGAAATTGGTCTTGTTTTCCCGTTTTCCTATTTAGATTTACCTTTATTTTACCTAAAAAATCTTGACTATTATTTAAACCAGTATTCTTTTAATATGATATAATTCTAAAAATAATGATGAATTGTGGCTTTAAACTTACATCACTTTTTTCTTTAAACATGTTTTTCTCATTTTATGGGTTAAATATGGAGTAACTAAATTTTTAATATTTTTTAGAAAATTTCACAATTATCTCATAAACGGCAGATTGGCATTTCACATACGTATTTGGAACCAAGATTTCACACTTTGCTTGAGACATATTCTTCATTAAAGAACGCAAGAAGTTCATTCTCAATCCAACATGAATATGCTTTAATCACTTACATTTCTGTTTTAGAGTAGTAGTAGAAATAGTGTAATGTTTATAAAAATTGCTTCTTCAGGATTATATACAGAGATATGCACATTAAAAAATCGCTTCATCATTGTTCCACCTGAAATGCTATATTAGCAATTTTCTAGATACTCTCTGACAACAAAATAAAATAATTTCTTTCTCCAAAAAATACAATATGCTCACTCTGAAAGCTTGATTTCATTGGCACTACTCAAATTTGTAGAGAAATGATCCTATGAAACAAGCACTGCGCTGTGGAAGAACAAAGACCTTCTGCAATGGTCTGATTGGAGAATGGAGACGGCATCATTTCAGGTGAAGGAGAATGCTGATTTCTCTGGAGAGTTCATTGAGTGTTTCCAGCTCTGAAATGGGAGGGAGTGATTTTCATCAAGGAACAAACATCTTCCAATGAAGGAGCTGCAAAGGAATTTGATTACATGTGGCAGTAAACTGAAAACATTTCCTGTTTATTATTGTCACAGTGATATTTTTGTGGACATGAAACTACTGTGCTCACTTCTTCACATCTGGGTTGAAAAAACTACCATAGGTTTTATCAGGCAAGTGTCAAATCCACCCTCACGTGTGAAAGTCTATATGGAGATTCCTTCTAACTTTACTTAAACTGAACACCTGTCCATGACCATTAGAAGGAAAAATTCTAGTTTTTTTTTTTTAGATATACTGTCATGCAGCAACTGTTAGAATATTATGCATAAATCTCTCCTGCTTTTCCATGCTCACTCCATATTTTGAATATGTTGAATTATTTCATTCCTGGTATGTTTTGTTTTACTAACTTGTTTTGGGCTTTAATGCTTTGGTACAAAACAATGGCACACTCATTTGCCTTTGGGTTTTAATGACAATACTTTTCTATTAATAAGGCTTACTAAATAAATTGATTTTCAATTATCATACTCTTTTTAAAGATTAATTTTATTTTTAGTGGAAACTTATGTATTCAGAGAGGAGGAGAGACACTGAGGAAAATCTTGCGTCCATTGTTTCACTCCCCAAGTGACCGCAATGACTAAAGCTGAGCCAATCCGAAGCCAGGAGCCAGGCGTCTTTTCGATGTCTCCCATAACAGTGTAGTGTCCCCAGGCTTTGGGCCATCCTCAACAGCCTTCCCAGGCCACCAGCAGGGAGATGGATGGGAAGCAGGGCACCCGTAAGGGATCTTGACATATGTAAGGGGAGGACTTTAGTCACTAGGCAACCATGCTGGGAACAATAATTACATTGAAGAAGTGAAAAATGTGATAATTCCTAAAATATCACAATAATCACTTATTTAATACGGGTTTATGCTTAAAATCTAATTTGTGTCACACATTTTTCCATAAATTAATAATACCAAGATTGGGCAAATACAGTTACTATTATGACCTACAGATTTAACTGGATTAATCAGAAAAATCAGTAGGTGAAAAAAAATAAGTGTAAGAAGTGTTTCACAGCAATCCTGAGAAAAGTTAAACAGACATGTTTTTTCCAGGGATATCACCATAAGGGAGAGAAACCATAAATAATCAAAATTCAACTGCAGTGAAACAAAGGGTATCAAGTGTTTTTTTCAGGGTTGGGTTGAAACAGCACTGAACTTCTGGGAGATGCTGAAGGGGAGACATCAGGAGGATGTGCGACATATTTACTTATTTCCTCAGTGCCACCTGGGTTTCGGGACAAGCATCAGGCTATATGCAATTATTGTGTAGACGGCCAATTCATCAGCACTGGGTATTTAGAGGAAAGAGTTTTAAAAAAAAACTTTTTTTTAAGATTTACTTATTTTTATTGCAAAGTCAGATAGAGAGAGAGGAGGAGAGACAGAGAGGAAGATCTTCTGTCCAATGATTCACTCCCCAAGTGGTCGCAACAGCCGGGGCTAAGCCAATCCAAAACCAGCAGCCAGGAGCTTCTTCCAGGTCTCCCACCCGGATGCAGGGTCCCAAAGCCTTGGGGCTTTGTAGACTGCTTTCCCAGACTGGAAGCAGAGCCGTAGGGATACAGACTGGTACCCATATCGGATCCCGTAGAGCTCAACTGTAGAGAAACAAATTAATGAATCATACTGTAACATATTAGAAACAGTTGGTTTCCTTAGTGGGATAAAGGGATGGAATACAAGAGGGAACTTTTTTATAAATTTTTGAAGAATCCAAAAATAAATTGTATTACATTGATGCAAGTGCTAAGGACTTTCCTTTTCCCTTTCCACTTGAAGTTAGTACAGCAGCTTTGATTGGGTAAGCTGTAGTTTGCATTTGCTACACTTACTTGTGCTTCAGGTTTTTTGTTTGTGCAGTGTGTAGGCTTTAAATACAAAAATCCAAGGCCCTGCAACTATATCATTTTGTCAGACATCTGGTTTTTTAACATATGCTTTGTGAAAGAAGCCACTTAAGGAAAGGAGGTGATGATGTGGCAGGTAAAAGTGCTGTCTAAGGCATCTTTTTGAAACCAGCCGCTCCATTTCTTATTCAGCTCTCTGCTGATGGCCTGCAAAAACAGTAGGGGATGGCCCAGTCTTTGGGCCCTTGTATCCATGTGGGAGACTAGAAGAAGCTCCTGACTCCTGGCTTCATACCCGCCCAGCTCTCAAAATTATAGGCAATGGAGTAAACAAGCGGATGGAAGATCTCCCTCTCTCTCTTTCATTTTCTCTCATTTTTTCTCTATTCACTCTCCTTTTCCCCACTATCTGTTTCTCCCTCTCTATATCTCTGACTTTCAAATCAATACATTTTTAAGAAGCAAGAAGAATGGATTCTTTAGTAAAAAAAATAACTAATGAAACTATTTTGGACTTGAATAAATTGCTGTAACATGTTGCTACAATATTTAAAAGCTATAGAAACCATTCTATTTCAAACTTCTTGATTGAAAATGATCTATAACTACAATGTAATTTAAATTCATATGATTTCCCAGGAAAAGAAATTTACTCTTCCAAGAAAAAAAAAAAACCTATATAATTAATTACATCAGTTTGAAAATGGTACAGCGAGAATGATTGTTCCATGTTATTAATTTTAATTGAGATTTTCAAGGTTTGGTTCATTATAATTTATCACAAACCATTGTATTTGTTAGAAAGTAATGCATCTGCAGGAATAACATTATGTCTGTAAATGTTCAGAGTCTTTCTGTTAGGAAAGGATTTGTCTACTCCCACATTGTCGGGGATAAAAATACTCAATTGTGAGCATTACCACCTGTGTAGGAACAAAATGAAGGCACAGCGTAGCTTGGAAGAATTGGTCAATATCTCATTAGTCGTGCAAAACAAGATTTATACTGCAACCCATCCTCAAGTTTCAGGCTATAAATTACGTAGAACATTTACCTCCCAACTGAGGGACATGTTAGCTGTGATGTTAAGAGGCCAGGGGAAACAACCATTTTAGGTCCTGGTTTTAACCAGGGATTTGAGTTATTAAAAAGGTAAATTTTAACATAAACACCTTCAAGAAATACATAAGTGTATTGCAGTTTAGGTTCGGTCTAACATCTCTCTTCTTTGTTCTTCCTTCTCTCTTAAAAAGGATTTGATAATTTTGTTTTTATTTTAATTTATTCAAAAAAGTTTTTGTATTTCTTACTAATTTCTTCAGTGAAATTAGGTCACACAATAACATCGTTTGCTTCAGGAAGGTCTTTGATTTTCTTTTACATTTCTTCATTGATATATTGATCATTCATTATCATGTTATTTAACTTCATATTGTGGTAAATTTTCATTTTTCTTTCTGTTCTTGATTCTGTTTTATGAGTTATCATTTAAGGAGATGTACAGTGTTTATAAAGTAGAGGTTGTCGCATACAAATATGAAGGTAACAATGAAGTGTGCATCTGTACTTACAAATCAAAATGAACTCCCAATGAAAATGTTCAATGTATCTTAACCATTGGATGTTGTAATCTCTGCCATTGTCCATTCCTGCAATGTCAGGATACACTTAAATGATGGACTTATGACTGATTGTGAAGGACTATGCTATTTTAATGACATGCGGGGAATTAGTGGGGGCTCGTTGTGGGGATTTGGGATTTGGGGAGCCGGCATGGAAAATCCTGGTGTCTATGGAACTGTATTGTAGAATAAGTAATACTTATAAAAAAGCTTTCTAAGAACAGGCAAACATATTATTTACAGAATGATGAAGTTTGTTTAGAAAGCTGAGGAAATCACAGATATAAATTGGCCATTTTCAGACACAATTTGGGCTGGGAGGAAAAAACTGGGAGGGACAAGTTTCAACATTGCGTCTTCTGTGTCCGTGGGAAGAGAGTTTAGGCTACGTGTGAGCTTGGAAATGGGCGTGCTTACGGTATACAACCCTCAGGTCTTAAGTGATGGGAAGTACATCCTGGCAAGGGGTCATTTGTTGGACAGTTGTGTGGATAGGATTAAACATTATGGAGGCAAATCTGGTTTCACCTTGTGACACTAACTGAGCTGTCTATCTTATATCAAATGAATGAAGAAAGATAAGTTTCTGCAAAATGAATGGTAGGTATATATTTATAGCACTTTTCAAATATATATATAACAAATCCATTGATACAAAGGAGGAAGTATGAGAGTGAAATTTATTTTACTAAAAAATGATTTGTCAAATATTTCTGTATGTTGTTTTCTTACATTCGGAGCTGAGAGCACTTACCCAAGTGATGAACCCAGGCCTCAAACAGTAGAGTTCTGTGCACTATAGCCTAGCGGTTAATGTCTTCACCTTCCACATGCCGGGATCCCAAATGGGTACTGGTTCTAATTCTGGCAGTCCAGCTTTCCATCCAGCTGCCTGCTTGTGGCCTGGGAAAGCGGCTGAGGACAGCCCAAAGCTTTGGGTCTTTTCACCAGTGTAGGAGACCCGCAAGAGTCTCTAGGCTCCTGGTTGCGGATTGGCTCAGCTCTGGCCATTGTGGCCACTTGACAAGTGAATCAAAGGATGGAAGAGCTTCCTCTTTGTCTCTCCTCCTATTTGTATATCTGACTTTGCAATAAAAATAAATAAATCCTTAAAAAAAAGTATTTCGAGCCCGGCGGCGTGGCCTAGTGGCTAGAGTCCTCGCCTTGAAAGCCCCGGGATCCCATATGGGCGCCGGTTCTAATCCCGGCAGCTCCACTTCCCATCCAGCTCCCTGCCTGTGGCCTGGGAAAGCAGTTGAGGACGGCCCAAAGCTTTGGGACCCTGCACCCGTGTGGGAGACCTGGAAGAGGTTTCTGGTTCTGGGCATCGGATTGGCGCGCACCGGCCCGTTGCGGCTCACTTGGGGAGTGAATCATCGGATGGAAGATCTTCCTCTCTCTGTCTCTCCTCCTCTCTGTATATCCAGCTTTCCAATAATAATAAATCTTTAAAAAAAAAAGTATTTCAGTATCATGACACAATGAGCACTCTATTAAAACAACAAGGGTGCTTTAGGGGAAGACTAGTTGTTTCCCAGAATTAGTAGAGCAAGTGGTTATATACATCTTATTCAATTTCAACAACTGGAGAGTAATACAATAGACAGCATTTAGAAGATGAAGTTAAGGTAAATTTCTCTGCTTAATATTTAAATGATATCAGTGAAAGTGAATGCATAATTAAGAAAGTTTTCTGATGTACAGTGTGCCAGCTAATTAAAGAAAAATCATTTCTGATGATTATGAACTTAAGTGAACATCTTACCCTATGCACATGTCCTTCAAAAATATGTGCTAATATAAGCATAAGCCCATTGCTGCTTCATTTCTGCAAGGGGACATCAAAGAAATTTATAGAAGAGTGGAATGAAACGAGAAGTTCATTTGGTTCAAAAAAATCAAAAGTTCCACACAAGTTTCCTAAACACACATTTCTCTTTCACTTCTGAAAGCTTCTCATATTCTTATTCTTTTGTAGTATGCTAACACCATAAATGCTTTTATCATACTTATTTGCAATCGTATATATCATCATTAATTTACTCTTTTAAGGACTCCTCAGTTATACCACCATGCTCTTTGCAAACTACTTTTAGTATCCTTGATATTAAAATTCAATAAGATTTTCAAGGACATTCACTATTTTCACTCATATTAATTTTTTTCTTTTCTTCTTTTCCACACTGATATCATCATTTTTTCCTGTAGCTGTGGTCAGGGGAGTTTTTTCCTTTTATCCTTATTATTTAACTTCCATAAATATTTACTCCTCTGGATTGATATGATTTCTTCCTTTACAAATCCAATCTTTTTTAGAAGAAAAGGACATTTATTAAGATCATTTTATAAATGTAGTCACAGAGCAAGTTCACAAGGTTTTCTTATGAAACTTAGAGGAACTAATCTTGAGATTAAAGGACTGCTTATTTATAGTACTTAACTTTTTAAAATGGCTTGCTAAAACCGGTTAATGGAATATGAATTTTTTAAAAGAAACTTTATGTTATTTTTATTGGAAAGGCAAATTTACATAGAGTAGGAAAAATAAATATCTTATGTCCCTAATTCACTTGGCGCCTCCTCAGTGTCTCACATGAGGGTACAGGACCCCAAAGCTCTGGGCTGTTCTCTGCTGCTTTCACAGGCCACAAACAGGGAGCTGGAAGGGAACTGGAGCAGCCAGGCACCATTCAGTCCACATGTAGAATCCCACCATGTTTGGGGCAAGGATTTAGCCACTGAGCCATCATGCCATTTAAGAAGAGAGCAAAAATTTGCAATCAGGGTTTTTACAGTGTTACATCCTGGATCACTGTAAAAAGATATGAAAATAATCTACTCCTTGAGAAAGAGAAGTGAGTTTTTGATCTGAACCTCAATGCAAGATCTAAGGGGTGATGATATTATATTTTGAAAGCAAGATCAACCGACTACTAAGAAGCAAAAAAAAAAAATTGCTATTGACAAAATGAGAGAGTAGTTTGTTGAAGTTAGCAAAGGAGTATGTTTTCTAGCACTTGAGGCCATTTCTGTAAGGAATAGGCTGAAATGTTTTAGGTTTTACTGTTGATAAAAACAAAGCAAAACTCAGATACACACTTTGTTATCACAAAAGAACGTTTTAAACAAGCATAATGTTCACATATAGAGAATGTTGCTTAGGAGAAATCAGAATTGGCAGAAACACAGAAAATTGGTCCCTGCCATGGGACAGTCTTCAACACCATAAAGGGGTGTGCTGATTTTTTTTTTTAATTCGAAAGTCAGATATATAGAGAGGAAGAGAGAAAGAGAGCAAGATCTTCCGTCCGATGATTCACTCCTCAAGTGACCGCAACGGCTGGAGGTAAACCAACCCGAAACCAGGAGCCAGGAACTGCTTCCAGGTCTCTTACTCAGGTGCAGGGTCCCAAGGCTTTGGGACGTCCTTGACTGCTTTCCCAGGCCACAAGCAGGGAGCTGGATGGGAAGCGGGCCTGCCAGAATTAGAACCAGCATGCATATGGGATCCTGGGCGTGCAAGGCGAGGACTTTAGCCACTATGCTGTTGTGCCAGACCGGGGTGTGCTGACGTGTAAGAGGATCCCTGGTAACTGCTGTAGGTCTCAGATATGTACCGTATCCACTCTTCCCCCCTTCCAGCTGCAGGGAAAAGAAAACATTTCTTTCTTCTTTTACACCTTGCCAGTATCACATGACTACACAATCCTGAGAAATTCTAAGGAAGAATTTTTGTAACAACCATATTTAGGAACATGTCTCAACTTCTCTGGTATTAACTAAGTTGAAAACTTGGGAGTGCATATCAAATATGATACCAAGAAATGTGAGTCTATATTAATTATCATAAAATGTAATTGTGTATTTTAATAGAGTACAAAGTGTGGACATGAAGAAGAAAAAACATCCAGACTTTTTTTTTTCTGGACAAAATTGACAATGTTTAGGAAGAGAGAAGAAAAAAAAAGCACCAAAATTAGACTTATAAATCATATCAATACCCAGTAATATCACATTAGAAAACAATGAAGAGGGCCAGGTGGCATGGCCTAAGGCCAAAGTCCTGGCATTTAATGCTCCAGGGATCCCATATGGGCGCCGGTTCAAATCCTGATAGCCCTTCTTCCCATCCAGTTCCCTGCTTGTGGCCTGGGAAAGTAGTCGAGGACGGCCCAAAGCCTTGGGACCCTGCACCCATGTGGGAGACCTGGAAGAAGCTTCTGCCTCCTGGATTCAGATCAGCGCAGCACCGGCTATTGCGGTCACTTGGGGAGTGAATCATCGGACGGAATATCTTCCTCTCTGTCTCTCCTCCTCTCTTTACATATGACTTTGCAATAAAAATAAATAAATCTTTTAAAAAGAAAAACAATGAGGAATATGTGTTTTCTTTAGTACTTAAAATGCTTGCATTATACAACAGAGTTAGTCCTAGATTTGATTCCCTTCCCCTGCTCCTGCAAGCTCAGACTCTGGCAGGCAGCTGTCAATGGGGTATGTGATTTGGTTTCCACCACCACGTAGTAAACTTGGACTGAATTTCCTGGTTCTGATTTTTGCAAAGTTGGTTTTGGTTCATTAACTGTAGGCATTTGAAGAGTGAACCAGCAGTTGGAAGCACTTCTTCTGCCTCTTTGCCTCTCAAAAACATGAATTACAACCTATGTGTGTGTGTATACACACACACATATATACATACATATATGTATATATATGAATATATATATATATATACATATTTTTAATTGATATTCGAGGCCAAGGCGATGTCTCAACTAGCTAATCCTCTAACTTTAAGCGCTGACACCCCCCATGGACACAGGTTTGTGTTCCAGCTATTCCACTGCTCATCCAGCTCCCTGCTTAAGACCTTGGAACTCAGTGTGGTATGGTCCCAAGTCTTTGGAAATGTGTTCCCAAATGGAGGACCTGGAAGAAGCTCCTGGATTTGCAAAGGCTCAGCTTTGACTGTTGCGGTCATTTAGGAAATGAGCCAACGGATGAAAAATTGCTCTCTCTTGGTTTTGATGTCTCTCTTTAATCTGCCTTTCAAACAAAAGTAAATAAATCTTGAAAAAACAAATTGAAATTTATGCTGATGTTCAGGCATGGGCTTACTAGTACATATTACGCAACTAATTAAGAAAATTTTAGATTACCATGTTGTGATTTTGAAATTCCCAGTTGCCCATAAAGGTACTAAGTCATGCAAGAAATGAGACCTTTATTATGACAAAACTAAGAAGAAAGTAAAAACTGAAGACTCCAATTCTGGGACTGACATGATGAATTAACTGGACAATTTTCCACCTTCATAAGCCACCATCACATATAGGCCCTGATTTATATCCTGACTATTCCACATTGCGTCTAACTCCCTGCTTGGAAAGCAGTCTAGGATGGCCCAAGGCCTTGGGACCCTGACCCATGTGGAAGACACTCAGGAAGCTGCCAGCTCCCGACTTCAGGTAAGCTTAGCTCTGGCCATTGCGGCCATTTGGGGAGTAAACCCATGGATGTAGAATCTTGTTCTCTTTGTCTCTGCTTCTCTCTATAAATCTACTTTTCCAGTAAAAATAAATATGCGACTTAAAAATCCAATCTTGCTCTTTCCTATGTAATTTATCTGTGATCCTGAAGCCAATTTGTGTTGAGTATCATGAATCAAGTAATCATTATCAGACACTGAATATTTTCATTATTATAATCAATTAGGAGAAAATAGTATTTCTAGTGATAAGAACATTGAAATTTTCAGGAAATTTCTAGATACAGAAAATTCTTTTTGAAAATTTTTACCCCAATAAAAGCCAAAAATGAATTTTAGGGGACCAAATATGAGACACTCAGTGATATAATTCCATTATAATATTCAGGATTCAGTTGCTTCATACAACATTTCCCTTAAGTTTAAAGTATCATAGAATTATTGCACTAACAAAAGAAATCCTGAAGTTTATTTGCCTTTATTTTTCGATTTGTTTCAATTCATGTCAGCCTCCCACTTTAGGACTACTACCAGTTGATTTCCTAAGAATAGAAAATCACTTAGTCATCCTTCCAGGACAATGAGGACAGACCATGGATACAATTGGACACAATGATATCACTCCTGGAAAATCCTCTGTTGGAAGTGCTTTCCTGTCCTAACTTATAGCAAGGGCATGGTGTCTGCTGCAATCTGAGAACAGATCACTACCCTATTTGAATACATTCAGCAGGCCCTTATTTCTGCCTTGAGAAAGAATCAAATACATCATTTTCAATTTCACTCTTTTCTCTAAGTAAAATAGCATAACACCCCTTTCTCCCCTCACAAACTATAGTGTTCTGTATTACCATTTATAGTGCTCCTATAACAAATGACCATAAAGCATGTCCTAGAAAAAGAAAATTTATTCTCATGTGGTTCTGTTGGCTAGAGTAGAGAAATTAAGATAGTCTTAGAGTCATGCATCTTTTGTATTCTCTTAGAAGGGGGATTCAAGTCCACTTCCTACTTTCTGGGTGATCTAGGCAAATGTTGGCAATTGTTTAGTTTCTGGCTGCCCTCCAATATCTGCCTCTGTCATTATAATGCTCTCTTCTGAATGTTTATCTGTGCCTCCTCTAATCCTCTTACAAGGACACCAGTAATTGGATTTATGGCTCATTCTAATCCTCTATGACCTCATCTTAGCTAATTACATTTATAGATACCTTATTTTCAAATAACATCAAAATCTGGGGATGCAGGTAGACAAAAGTTTTCAGAAAGCTTTGTTTAGCTCATTACAGGCTGCACTCTAATCCTACATGCAGAATACATTCACCTGTGTTCAATATCCTTGAGTCTTGCCCTTTTTAGCATTGGCTGGAAATCCAAGCTTTCATCTGAATACCAGCATATTTCAAATAGCATCATCTAAAGCATATATGGCTGAGACACAGGGTATCATTTGGGGGAAGGTTTTATTGTTTGTTTGTTTGTTTGTTTGTTTTTATCATCTTTGGATCTGTAAAACCAGAGAACAAGTTGTATCTTCATGGGACTGGTATCTAGTAAACATTCCCATTCTTTAAGAGAAAACATGGAAGAAAGCCAGGGATCACTACTTTAAAGCAAGTTCAAGGCAAACCATATTGGTTCTTTCCAATTTTAAAGTAAGGATTATGTCAATAATCTTTGGTGGCTTGGAGCTCTCTTTGGTCTTCAGCAGCAATAGTAACCCAACACTATAAGCAAGCAATATCCTAGCTTAAAGAAAATTTTATTTTTATCTCTGAGGGTGCTATGAATTGACTTGATCCAATTGGTAGTACCTGAGAGAGCCTCTCATGCAGTTATATAAGGTTGTATCTGAGGCCTGAGTGCAGTGAATGACCAAACCAGATTTGAGCAAGCCAGATGGCATGATGAAAAGAATGGCAATGGTTAGTTACTGCTGAGTGTAGCTGTTGAATGGGATTCTTTCACACGGTCTTCACAGGTGGCTGTGCTTCCCAATGCAGCAGCATGCTACAGTTGAAAAGCCAAGAGGGACCGTTCCAAGAACGAACATCTCAAGATACATAAAACCAACGGTAATAGATAAATCAGGGGAGCTATCAGTGGAAGTAGTTGGCTGTAACCTATGCCATCCATGATTAGTGGCAGGATTACTGTTGGTGTAAATCCTGGTATCTTGATCTACTGACAATGAAGACTGGGGCAGATGAACAGGCAGACAAAGAATGTGATTTGTAGCACAATTAATTGGAAAATATGAGGAGTGAGATTTACGTACATGGTAGATCAGGTAGCCATGTCAGTATAGGACTAAGAACCCAGTCTACATTCACACTGGGGTTTTTCTAGAAAAGATTACGGATCCTTTGTTTCGTCTATCTTCCTCTCTCTTCTCAAAAAGTGTGAGTGGGAGAGTTTTGAACGTGGAATTTAAACTAAACAAAACCTGTCGGACATTACTGAGCATTAAAGTTCTTACCTATTTGAGAAGCAAATGACTCATCCAGGCCAATGATTATGCCCTTGTTGGACGAGCTGTATTGCTCCCACAACTCAGTAAATTATTTTTGCTAAAAGAAAGGTAAGGGCATATTGGGATATGGGAGATAGACAATAGACTTGATTCAGCTTCAAGAATCACTTCCTTGTTTCATTGTACATCAATTTATTTTCTTCAAAATTTCTCATCTCATTCAGTCCCTGTTCACACGTAGTGTTACATCTACCTAGCTGCTTTAACCAAACCTATCACTACACTGGATGTTGGATCACTGCACAAAAGTGAAAGAGGTGGAAGTTGCTCTATCAACCAGTTTCCAATTTACCAAATATATTTTCAATTATCCATGTTATTGCTAGTGACCATTTTGTCAAGTTTTTTGTTTTGTTTTATTTTGTTTAAGCACTGGTTAGCTTGAATTACACTTTTCTCAACAAGATTTTCTGCACCAATATTTTTTAAAATACTTCTGACTTTCTCCTTTTAGGCTTTTAGGAATATGTCATCTTCCAGACATTTTTAAAGGAGATTTATTTACATTTATTTGAAAGGGAGATTTGCAGAAAGAAGAAATAAAAAGAGGTCTTCTATCCAGTGTTTCACACTCCCAAAACACTGCAACTACCAGAGCTGAGCTGATTTGAAGCCAGGATTCTGGATTCTTTTCTGGCTCCCCACATGGGTTCAGGGTGCCAACGACATGGGCCATCCTCTACAGCGCTCACAGGTCATAAGAAGTGAACTGGGCTGGAATTGGAGCAACCAGAATACAACCTGGAGTCCGTATGTCCTGCTTGTGCCACAGGATGTAGGACAAGCCTGTTCAGCCACTGTGCCATCCACAGTGAACATTTTTAATGAGTCCAAATTTCTGCAATGTAAAGGCAGCACCCAGTCTCTCACTTGTCTCCTAAAGTCCAAGGTGTCCTTGTTTGCCCTTTACCAAAAGGAATGCATTGGACTGGGGGGTGATTCAACTGACACAACCAAGTTCTAATCAATAGAAGTCATTTGATCGTTCAATGGATAAAATACTGTTGATCAGTATTGCCTAGAAGGCTTTGTATAGGGAAACTCCAGGTCTGAGGTAGAACACAACAGTGCATGTAAACACAAGACTAACTGATATTTACCTGGCCATCACAGACATTCCTTAAAGAGTGCAGCATTGAGGAAGCATGGTGGCTCAGCATGCTAATCTCCCATCTGCTGTGCCAGTAACCCATATAGGTGATGGTTTGTGTCATGACTGCTCCACTTCTGAACCAGTTCACTACTGTGACATGGGAAAAGAACAGAAGATGACTCAAATGTTTGGGATCCTGCACCCACATGGGAGAGCCTAAAGAAGCTGCTGGTTCTCAGCTTATGATCAGCCCAGCTCCAGCTTGTGATCATTTGGGTAGTAAACCAATAGATGGAAGACCTACTCTCTCTCTTTTTTAATACAACTTTCAATTGAACTCTGCCTTTTAAATAAAAAACAAATAAAATGCTTTTTAAAAACGATTTTATTTCTTTTTCAATTTTTATTGTTTTATGATGCAGTCCGTAGGCTCTGGGATCTCCAATACCTCTTGGAAAGTCTGCTCCCTCTCATTGCCTTTCCCTTTAATATTACAATGGGAGGTTCTTCATTAGTAGTCCTAGGGCCATCATTCTGCTACTGACTTATTTTGATATTTTAGGCATGGGCAATATCAGAGAGTCCAACCTCCTACTGTCAAAATATTTGCTTTAAAGATTTATTTATTTTATTGGAAAGATATATTACAGAGAGGAAAAGAGACAGAGAGAAAGATCTTCCGTCCATTGATTCACTCCCCTAGCGGCCGCAACGGCCTGTGCTGCTCCGATCCGAAGCCAGAAGTCAGGAACTTCTTTCCGGGTCTCCCACACGGGTGCAGGGTCCCAAGGCTTTGGGTGTACTCTACTGCTTTCCCAGGCCACAGGCAGGGAGCTGGATGGGAAGTGGAGCTGCCGGGATTAGAACCGGCACCCATCTGGGATCCCGGTGCATTCAAGGCGAGGACCTTAAACATTACGCTATCGCGCCGGACCCTGTCAGAATATTTTTGGCCATTTCACTGGGAGTCTGTCTTTGGTCTGGATGCAGAAAGACATGCTGCCGGGATTAGAACCGGCGCCCATATGGGATCCCGGGGCGTTCAAGGCAAGGACTTTAGCCGCTAGGCCACGCCGCTGGGCCCTATTTCTACATTTTAAAAAAAAATTTCTATTTTGGGCCCAGTGGCGTGGCCTAGCGGCTAAAGTCCTCACCTAGAATGCACCGGGATCCCATATGGGTGCCGGTTCTAATCCTGGCAGCTCCACTTCCCATCCAGCTCCCTGCCTGTGGCCTGGGAAAGCAGTTGAGGACGGCCCAATGCATTGGGACCCTGCACCCGCGTGGGAGACCCGGAAGAGGTTCCTGGTTCCTGGCTTCGGATCGGCGTGCACCAACCATTGCGGCTCACTTGGGGAGTGAATCATTGGACGGAAGATCTTCCTCTGTCTCTCCTCCTCTCTGTATATCTGACTTTGTAACAAAATAAATAAATCTTTACAAAAAAAAAAAAAGTAGAAATATACCTTGTTCCTGGATGGGTAGAGTCAGTATCATTGAAATGTCTTCATTACCAAAAACAAAATATCAAAAAAAAAAAATTCAATGCTATTCCAATTAAAATGCCAAGAACATTCTTCAAAGAGCTGGAAAAGAATGATACAAAAGCTCATCTGGAAGAACAAGAGAACACAATAGCCAAAATTACCCTGAAGAAAAAGAACTTGGCTGGAGGGATCACAATATCAGAACTTAGGACACATTATAGGATGGTATGATTCAAAATGGCATGGCACTGCTGCAGAAACAGAGGGGAGGATCAACAGAGCAGAACAGAAACATCAGAAAGGAGTTCACGCATGTCCCGCCATCTAATCTGATGAGAGAACAGAAAGCAACTCCCCAGGGAAGAAAGATGCCCTCTTGAGCAAATGCTGTGGGGACAACTGGATAGCAGCCTGCAGAAGTAAGAAACAGAACCATGTCCTTATACCAAACACGAAGATCAAATCTACGTGGATAAAGGACCTAAACCTACACCCAGAAACCGTTAACCTTTTTGAAGAAAATATAGGAATTACTCTATATGATAAAGGCGTTGGTGAAGATTTCCTAGAAAAATCATCAAAAGCAAACCAAGTTAAGAACAGAATAGACAAGTGGGACTACATTAAATTATGAAGCTTCTTCTGGACAGCATAGAAAACAATCAACAAAATACAAAGGAGGGGCCCGCTGAGGTAGTCTAGTAGCTAAAGTCCTTGCCTTGCATATGGGCACTGGTTCTAATCCCGGGTGCTCCACTTCCCATCCAGCTCCCTACCTGTGGCCTGGGAAAACAGTAGAGTACACCCAAAACCCTGTGAACCTGCACCTGCGTGGGAGACCTAGAAAAGGCTCCAGGCTCCTGGCTTCAGATCAGCTCAGCTCTAGCCGTTACACCCTCTTGGGGAGTGAATCATCAGATGGAAGATCTTTCTCTCTGTCTCTCCTCTCTGTATATCTGACTTTCCAATGAAAATAAAATAAATCTTTTTAAAAGTTAAAAAAGAAAAAGAAAACCAACAGATAAAATATTTGCATACTACACAACAGACAGGTAGCTAATAAGCACAATGTACAAAGAACTCCAGAAAAACATAACAGAAGAATAAACAAAGCAGTTTATTTATTTGCTTTTATTTTGCCCATTTATTAATGGGCAAAGGAACGAATTGAGCAGACACTTTCCAAAGAAGCAAGTCTATAGAGCCTTGTTCAAGCTCAAGCTCCCTAGCAATAAACAAAATTCACATAAAAACAATACCAAGGTTCTACATAAATCGAGTGAGAATGGTCCACATACAGAAAATTACCAACAACACCTGCTAGCGAAAATCTGGGGTAAAAGAACCCAACTCCACTGCTGGTGGGATTGCAGGCTGGTGTAGGCGCTATGGGAGTTGGTGCAGAGAATACTCAGGCAACTGAAAATTCGCCTACCTTATAACCCACAATCCCACTTCTGGGAATATATCCCAAAGATCTGATCCTTGAGAAAGCAATTTGCACAGCTGTATTCATTGCAGCACAATTAACAATCGCAAAAAAATATGGAAACAACCTGGATGTCCATTGAAATAGAACTGGTTAAAGAAGCTGCTGTACATTTACACTATAGATAACTACTCAGCTATTAAAAAGAATGGATTTCTATCAATTGCCTGCAAATGAGCCCAGCTGGACAATCTTATGCTAAGTGAAATGAGCCAGTCTCAAAAGGGCATATATAATATGTTTGCTCTAATGTAAAATGATTTCCATCGAAAACACAAAACAAACATAAATAACAAAAGGAAATAAACACATATGTGTAACCCAACAAACTAAGGATTTCATGGAGACCAGACTATCATGAATCAGCGAAAATCTGCAGAATGCATTTCTATCAAGGAATGACAGTAGAATTCTGGTGAACCTTCCAAATATACCTGAATAACAAAAATTACAATCCCTACTATTTTCTATGCCACTGGTGTCATGACCCATCTAAACAGCAAACCATTGGAACCATTTCCCTTTCACCTTTAATTTTAACCGTCTGTCCCCTCATGATGTTCTATCTCCTGTTTCACTCCCCAAATGAATGGAAATTCAATGTCTCAGCCAGACCAAGGCTAGGGGTCAGGGGCTTCATCTGGGTCTCTACTTTGGGTGGCAGGAGCCCAGAATGCAAGCCATCTTCTGCTGCTATCCCAGGGTCCTTAACAGGGAGCCAATGAGAAGTAGGTCTTAAACTGGGGCCCAGATGGGATAATGGCATCACAACAAAACTGTTGCCACTTTGGAAGAAGTAATTTCCTTCTTCCAGATTTGTGTAGTTTTAAAGATTGCAGCATTTCTGACTTGGCTTTATTGGTTTATGATATAGCTCTCTGTTAATTTTAATTCTATCTCTCCATTAAAAACTACTTATGGTTTTAAAAGAAATTTTCTAGTTCCCATTATTTACTGTTTTCACTGGGAGGTTTGATTTAGGTATTCCAGTGCACTATGTTTCTGGAAATATATCTTAAATAATATGTCTCACTGTTCACACAACTTGGAACGAGAGTTGAAGTAAGGTCAATAAATTAACAAATTTGTGAACAATGGCTAATTACGCAGCCAGATGTTATGGAATCTTTCTGTAACAAAAGTAGATGATAGGGCCCGACGGCGTGGCCTAGCGGCTAGAGTCCTCACCTTGAAGGCCCCGGGATGCCATATGGGCGCCGGTTCTAATCCCAGCTGCTCCACTTCCCATCCAGCTCCCTGCTGGTGGCCTGGGAAAGCAGTCGAGGACGGCCCAAAGCTTTGGGACCCTGTACCCATGTGGGAGACCTGGAAGAGGTTCCAGGTTCCCGGCTTCGGATCGGCGCGCACCGGCCCGTTGCGGCTCACTTGGGGAGTGAATCATGGGACGGAAGATCTTCCTCTCTGTCTCTCCTCCTCTGTGTATATCTTGCTGTAATAAAATGAATAAATCTTCAAAAAAAAAAAAGTAGATGGTTAACGTCAGAAGTGTTTAGGAAAGAAGCAAGTAGATGTCTTTTTCCGGAAATTAAGACTATTTTTACACTGTGTTTGTTTATCAAGAGATTTACGTTACAGAACAGGCTCCTAAATTTTTTCTTGAGGTGACCATGATAAGATTAAAATGCTGTTGAGCACTAAGATTTGTTACAAAAATGTTGTTGGCAAATGGACTCATTAACGTGGGCTGTTTTCACTATAAATCCCCTTGCCTCTGCTGAAACATCTATTGTACAGTACAAGTAGTCAATAATGCTGGGCTCCAAACATGCTAGAGTGATTAGTGATATCTTTCATACCATACACATTTTTTTATCTTTTCTTACTTTCTTATAGTTAACACTAATAATCTTAGAACTCATTAAATGTTTTAAATGTTTCATATAGCATTCTCAACACATGCATTGCAGTAGAGGAGTTAGTTTCCATCAAATACACTTTCTTTTTGTATGTTTTTAAAAAGATCTGTATTATTTTTAATTTATAAGATCAAGTGACTGATGGAGGGCCAACTAGATTTTCATCTGCTATTTCCATCTTTAAATAGTTGCAATAGCCAGGGTTAGACCATAGCAAAACCAGGAGGCAGGAGCTTCATCCAGGCTTCCCATATATATGGTAGGAACTCCAGGCCATTATTCACGGCTTTCCCAGGTGCACTATTGGACAGCTTGATTGTAAGCGAAAAACCAAGACTTGCAACTAACCTCTGATAGAATGCTTAAGCCATCAGCTGGGACCCTAGCAAATACACTTTCTTAATATTTACCTCATTGAGTTAACTTTCTTTACTAAAGAATGATTACATAGAGGTGAGTATTACGGTGAATTAAACCACCACTTGCTGTGCTGGCATTCCACAGTGTAGTGCCTTTTTGAGTCATGGCTGCTTCACTTATAATCTAGTTCCTGAGAATGTGCCTAGAAAGAAAATTCAATGCAGCCCAACAACTTAGGCTTTTGAAATAAATGTGATCGAATTGCTGGCTCCTGGCTTCAAATGGTCCAGTTGTAGCTGTGGCAGATGCTTGGGTAGTGGACTAGTGGACAGGAAATTTTCTCTCTCACTGACAGAATGTAGCTTCTATTCAAACATTCTTTAATAAAGAAAGTGAGACTTTGCCTTCCAAATATCTTGAAAAAAATGGTATAGTGCTGGAAAACCAAGTTGTATTGTTAAAGGAGGTTAACACACTGATGTGCAATGCTGTCCAGCAGAATGTAGAGTGTGTGATGATCATTATCTTGTCATACTTTTCATTGTGTGTCAACGTAGATAGTCTTGAGCACCAAGGCACGGGAGGGAAGAAAGAGCATACTAAGATTATTCCTACCAAGTTCTCTAAGTATTTATTTTTTTCTCCCAACACTCTGTAGCATAGTGGTGGGTGTGTTCAAAGTTTAAAACAATCATACGTCCAGTAGTGATTTCTTTTGTGACGGAATGTTAAACATTCCCAATTCTTTATGACAGAAAGGTTAACAGTGATCCTCTTTAATGACAGTAATTGGCTGAAGATTAAGCAAAGAGAGATACCACCACACAGAACACTTCTGATGAAAACTGGAAAGGACCACATTTTTTCATCGTAGCATATTGTAGCCAAATATGACTTCAGCGAATTGATGATGGCATAGTTGATGCTGGAAGAGGGACTTTCAAAAAGTTTTGTGTGTATCTTTTGCTTTTTTATTTATTTATTTATTTTACTTATATGCCTGGGTGACTAGAAGGCTTGGCTCAGCTGGCTTCAAGTTTAAAGATGTAAACACAGCTTCTCTACACACTCATGGCACAGCTTGGATAGAACTAAGCTTAGTTTTGTAAAAAATAAAGTAGAAGCTACAAGGCAGTTTGTAACCTAGCCTTGAAAGTCATACATCATTGCTAACATACTGTATTTGCTTAAAAAATCATAAACACTCAATTCTAGAAATGAAAATAAAGCCATTTAGCTTTAAACTTTCAGTTAGAAATGAATTATAAAAATGGGCAGTTGTTTTTAAAATACTCGTATGCTTCCCTTCAAAGGCATAGAAACAGTGGGAGAAAGCCAGCTAGAGGAAGTTCCCGTCTGCTGGTTCATTGCCCCGATGCCTCCAGTGACTTATGCTGGTCAAAGCTGAAGCTGAGAGCTGCAAACTCATTGTAAGTCTCCCATAGGCTTAGCCTCCCAAGGTGTGCATTGGCAAGAACCATAGGCAAGAAGTAGAGCTAGAGAATGGAGCTCACCTACTTCTGAATAAAGGACAGAGTGTATCCCCTACCCAGCTCATTTTTAAAGAGTACTTAAATGCACTCTGTAAAGAAGTTATTCACATACCTTCTACCTCTAAAATAGAAGCCCTTTCCTTCTTGATTCCCAAAAATCTAATGCATTTAACACATCAGATAAAAGGCTTACGTTGTGGGAACACTTGATCTAAATAGGGGCCAATCACTTTTGGGCCTCCTTAGTCTTTGTTTTTTAGTACAGATTCTATCAACTCAAAACCACTGAACTAAGGAGGCACATTCTCTGTCACTTTCACAAACAACATAAAAGGGAGTAAAAGACATTACATTATCACAACAACCATTCATGCCCAAAATGGAAAAAGGGAAGACACATAGAGGTCACTGGCCCTAGCAAATATGAAATCAAGACAGGTCTACATGGCTACATTCTTGATTAAACTTCAGTACCCCTCTGGGAATGATAACTCTTGACTCTTGGCTCTTATTTATTAATCATTTTTTGGTTATCCTTCGTTATCTCTAAGCAAAGTGACTGTATGTGTATATCAGCCTCCTCTCTTCACAAGGAAGTTTGGGAATCCATTGCAATCTTTCACATTTTGTACAGTCCAAGCTAAAGTAATTTTTAAATGAGTTCCTTTCAAATCTCTTTAATTCAACCCATTAAACAAACTCTATATACATTTGTCTCCTTGATACTAACTTTTCTTTATATTAGTTTCCTTGAAGCTTTCCATAAGGAACAAATAAAAATTCTTAGGAACCTTATTGTTTATGAGAGGCACTGTCAGGCATGCCATTAAGAGTGTATTTTGTTCTATCTGAAAGACTTTATGAGCCATGAGCTTAAATCTTTGTGTGATCTTGTGAAAGGGATTTATGGCCACACTCTTGGCTAAGCCTTTACCTTCAGACCATGCTTTCCTGAGAGCACTCTGTACTTTATCTCAAGATTTTCTCTTAGTTGGAGAATTTTCTCACAGGAAATATTACAGTTGCAAATAGCTTTATTTTTGAAACCTGAATTTCTAATTCTCTTTAAATTTCCCTTGAAAATTAAAGAATTTCATTTTTTTCTATATCTTCTTAACAGAGCCGTGCAATGTGTAGCTAAAAGAAATGTATTCCAAACGCATGGCTTGACCTTTTTAAAAAACAACAAAAAAGAAATTAATTCTATTTCTGACAGTGACACCTCATTTTCCTCATTCAGTTCCTGATGATTCAACTGCAGGTGCATATCTCTTGAAATGCAACACATGACAAGCATTTCCTTTATTTCAGTTTACAATAACATTTTTTTTTACTTGGAATTCTCATCAACAGTCTACTGGAAGCCTATGAGTTTTCTGTTAACAATATGTTTAACAGGCTTCCATATTCTCATTTCCATATGGTCCCATGCTTAGCATTGCATACTTTAAATTTTGTTTCAGTTACAGTGTTATTTTCAGGTAAGAAATATTTTCAGGTTTCTATTGTCACATAGAAAAACAGATGTAAAAATGTTACTAAGTGTGATTTGGAAAAGTATCTTCCAAGTGTCTTAGAATAGTGAAATAGAAGTCACAGAACTTCCCTAAGCTGGAGTCCAGTGAGAAAGCCTTAGGTCAGCACTGGTGGTATTCACAGAAGGAAGACTCTGTGAGACTGAGACGGACAAACATTGACTCTGAAATTAGTTCTGGCTTCCTGTCTCAGGGATGTGATCTTTTCTCCTTTTTAAAATTAATTATACAATCACCTCATCATTCCATTTTTCAATGATACAGTTCCATAGACTCCAAGATTTCCCAACTCACTCCCCAAATCTCCACAACCACCTCCCTTAACTTCCCCCATGTCATTACAAGAGTACAGCCCTTCAGAATGAGTCGTAAGTCCATCATTCTGCTATTTAAGTATATCCTGACATTGTAGGAAGGAATGATGGCAGAGAGTCTAGGACCCAATGGTTAAGATACACTCAATGGTTTCACTGAGAGTCTTGATTTGTAAGTAGGACGAAAACTACATTCTATCTTCACATCTGTATGCGGTGGTTCCTATCACAAAGATACTATACTACCAAGTTACTATACTATGTATAATCTTTTCTCTTCATATACTCTCCCATCATGATCTGGCCCACCATCAGGCATTCTTGATAACCATGTCAATGGAGCTACCCAATGAAAAACTAATTAATGCAGTGACTTTATTATAACTCTTAGAGTGAGGGATTCAGATTGGCATAGAAATATTTACTTACTTCTGATTTGTATCTCTCACACCTTATCCTGGACAGTTCATTTGTAGTAACTTGCATAATATTTTGTAAAATGGTACTGAGGTATACATGTCTCTCCGTGTCACGTTCTGCTTTACACCTTGGCTGAGGTGTATAGAATGCTAAGATTAGCTGACAAAGTCACATGAGACGTTTTTACAATATCAACATCAAGGCAGCTGAGCTTACACCATATGCAATATTTTGCTAAAAAAAAAAACCCGTAGTAACAATATTGACTTTTACATTCAGGAGTCATTATCATGGTTGTATATCAGTCAAAGAAGTTATAAGCAAATTCATGCTCAAGTAATCTAAAAATATTGCAAATCACCATATTTGATATTCCATTTATGTGTATGAAGTAATGGAAGAAACTAAAATGACACACCTATGCATACGGAACACTGTGTGTGTGAGTTAGTATGAAAGAAAGATGGGAATTTCATGCTATGATAAAAATATTTATATTTACATTTATATTTATGCTCACATAAGGCTTCTTTAAAAAGTTCGTGAAAATATTAAATTTAATGTTAAGAAACCTTGAAATTCATACATTTTTTCATGATGCAATTTCCATTGATGTCATAAAAAAATCCTTTTCATTTAAAAGTACATGTTTGGGCCCTGTGCAGTTGCCTAGTGACTGAAGTTCTCGCCTTGCACGTGCCAGGATCCCATATTGGTGCCAATTCTAATCATGAAATCCCGGCTTTCCATCCAACTCCCTGTTTGTGGCCTGGAAAGGCAGTCAAGGACAGCCCAAAGCCTTGGGACCCTGCACCTGAGTGGGTGACCCAGAAGAAGCTTCTGGCTCCTGTCTACGGATTGGCTTAGCTACGGCCATTGCAGTCACTTGCAGAGTGGATCATCAGATAGAAGATCTTCCTCTCTGTCTCTCCTCCTCTTGGTATATTTGACTTCCCATTAAAGATGAATACATCTTTAAAAAAATTGCAATTTCACTTAACGTTCAAAACTGATACAGTTGTTAAGTTTTGGAAACAAATTTAGCAGCTACAGTTTCTCAGTCATTATTGCATTATCATTCTGTAATAAAAAAAAGTCATACTAAAGCCTGCTGCGATAGCCTAGCTGCTAAAGTTTTCACCTTGAACGTGCCAGGATCCTATTTGGGTGCCGGTTCTAACCCAGGCTGCCCCAGTTCCCGTCTAGCTTCCTGCTTGTGGCTTGGGAATGCATTTGAGAACGGCCCAAAACCTTGGAACCCTGCACTCACGTGCAAGACCTGGAAGAAGCTCCTGGCTCCTGGCTTGGGATTGGTGCAGGTCCACCTGATGGGGCCACTTGGGGAGTGAATCATCGGACGGAAGATCTTCCTCTCTGTGTCTCTTCCTCTGTGTGTATCTGCCTTTCCAATAAAAATAGATACATCTTTTAAAAATCAGACTAAAGTAGAATATCTTCACTGTGTTTTAATGACTTCTTTTTGCTAAAATGATGGTAAAATAAATCTTATGAAATAAATCTGTAAATGTTGAGGGCTCCTTTAATGTTTGCCTTTTTGTCTACTTAGTTACATAGGCATTCTTAGCTCACAGAGAAGCTAGAGTAAACATAAATGAGTTTGTATGATTTATATGGCATTCTACTTTCTTATTGATTGAGTAAAATCAGTGAATTGAGTCAAGTTTCACTGAAGTGGTAAAGGAATGCTCATTTCAGCAGTATACAGTTTGCATCAGCTAACACAGCACCCAAAATGCACTCAGTAACAGATGGTGGTATAAGCGCAAGGCAGCGCTTTCCTTTTGCTGCTTTTATATTTATGTGCCTATTTATTGGAGAAGAAAACAACTAATCTGCTAATTTTTAAAGAGGGAAATGGGGCTTTAAGAGAAGATTTTGAAGAAAATTCACTATTTTACTGGTTATTTTGAAACTATAACAAAACCAAAGAAATAAAAATAAAACTTGTTCAGTTCACATAGTCTGCTGGGTATAGCAATGAGAGAGATGGCAGGGACATTTGTCAATACTTTTATGTGTGCAAAGTCAGAGTTGGAAGCCATACTTTTCAAAAGTTTTCCATTAATGTTTGATGTATGATGAATTATCTGACCTGATTTTATTTTTAGTTCTGAACAATATTTTGTCAAAGGCTTATGAATGTTTGTGTGTGTTAAAGAGATTGCATCATTCTGACATGTATGCACTCAATACACAAATAATCGCTAGTTTTATATCGTAAATATGAATCTAAACCATTTTCAAATATATTGTTTCTCTTATGTGCCTTTTACAGAATTGTTCCATTTTATATCGTTTTAAAAGGAAATTGAAGCTCATACAGTAATTTATCTAAGTTTACATAGCAGATATATGATGGTCTCAGAATTATGATTCATTTTACAACTTTTAAAATGATATTGCAAAATCAAAATAAAGGAGAAGTTAAATTTGAAACAAATCAATGACTCAAGTCTGAACAGAGGTGGTTTGTAGATATTCATAAAAGTTTTAGCTTTGGTTTCTCTTGAATAAAATATCCTAAAATCAGCAGAATGTTGTGGATTCCCTGCAAATTTCAATTGTATTGTATTTCAAAATCTTCACGTTGAAATGATGTCACCATGAATAATTCTTTACCTTTGCCTTGTTTGTAATAATCTGTGGCCAATTTGGTGACCAGTATGAATCCTGTTTCCAGAAGGGTCCAAACGTTTATGTTTGCGATAGATACTCAGTCTGAAACTATAAAGACTTTCTTAGGACTCTGACCTTGAGAAAACAGGCTTTCAGAGCAGAGATCATGCATTTTTCATGATTTTTCTGCTAATACTTGCACAATCTGGGCCAGCATGTTTTGCTCAGTGATAGATAAACAGAAATGAACCACCTTCATACAGATTTATTTATTTTGGGAACATATCAAAAGATTAATCTACTGAAACTTCACTGAATTATCAATGAGCAAAGTGCATTTCTGAAAGTTGATACATTTTATTATTAATTGTCTGAGGATGAGAAGAGTAAATCTTCTCACATCTTCCATGAGTGATTAAGTCTGAAGGGACTTGGGGCAGGGAAAACACACTTGTTATTGCTGAGTTTATAATAGCTAAAGTGTTAGAATCCTCGAAGTAGATCTAATATCAGACAAACACATGATGACTCATATTTTAAAGACCCAAAAATATCTTGAGTTATGTTAATAATACTAAAATCTGCTTGGCATGAACAGCATTGGAAATGGAATTGGTGCTCAATTAAGAAGTAAGACATGAAAGACTCAAACACAAGAAAAATGATTAGATCAGCCAGCCAAAAGGAAGCTCCCTAATTTAAGAAAGGCAGATATGATCAAGAAAGCTCCCTGCTTCAATCTTTCATTAAACTGCATGGGGAGTCAAATTACAAGGATTGATCTGGCAGAAACCTTAATAGCCATGTTCCATGTTGCTGTTCATCTGCTAATAAGGGATGGTCAGGAACAACCGCATGACCCAAGAGCAGAAGTCAGTATGTGACTGCCCTCAAGGACACGCTTGAAACAAACCCTTCTGTGGCCTTGAACTGCAGACCATTGTCCTCAGGCCTCCACTGTGTTCTTGGACCTTTGTGAAGCTGTGGGCCGTTGGAGGATTTGACACTGCTTTCTGGTGCAGCAACTTGTGCACTCAGGAGTCCAGATGTGGTTTCCCTTCTCTATCAAGCCATGCTCTTCTATATTTGCTTTATTTTGTGTGCAAACTATCTGTGGCAATAATTTTGAAATAAATAGCATTTGAAGCAAAAACTCTTGCTAATATGAAAACATAAAATAATGTATGTCCTAACTGATTATTTTTGTAGCACTATTTAAAATCCATCCCACTGAATCTAGAATGTACAGCAGAAGCACCTGATGATGTAGTTTCCTGATTACCTGTAACATGAATGAAAAACTGTGTTGAAAGAATACAACATCTTGCATTACCACAGTTCAAATTCAATCCACCATGGAGGGAGGCTTTGGGGAGGGGTGGGGGGAATCCCAGTGTCTATAAAACTGTGTCACATAATGCAATGTAATTAATAAAATTAAGGAAATTTAAAAAAAAGAATACAACATCTTTCTGCTCTGACTCTGACCAACTGACATCCTTAGATTCAACATCCAAGCAAACAAAATGGCTTAGCTTGTGCAAAATGTTCTTGCCATTGTGAATTATGCCTTCATTGTAAACTATCATGCTCATTCCTCATTTACATGATTTAATTTCAACATTCATGTCTCCAAAAAATTCTCTAATACTTCTCAGTGACCTCTAATAGAAGATGACCTATGTGGTGTCACATGGTACAAATTATTTATTTCTAAAATGCTACTCACCCTTACAAAAAAAAATAACACATCTTCATATGATTACTGACTTATCAGAAGATATTCACAATTAGGCAACGTGAAAACCCATTGGGCTCTTTTTCTACCTTATTTGACAAAGTAATAAAAAAAGTTACAGTGGAAAAGTGATGAGAATTCAAAAAAGTAGTTTAAAATCAAGGAGTTATATACACAATATATAGGTATATGTAAGCATATGTTTATATATATATGCCATAGCAAAAATTAAAGATTAATTATCTAAGCTAAATTATCAATATTTTATGCATTCTCTCTCTCGTCAGCTCTTTCTTAAACTTGCCTAACAAACTTTCATTGGAATTTTATGTAGCTTTTTTCAAGAGAAATTTGTTTTGTAGTTTAAAGATTTGCAGCACAGCACATTTGAAGGTAAACTTGCTAAAAATTATTGAATTATGTGAACCTAGTGGAGTTGTGGAGGAAGAATACCATAGTAAAACCAAGACGTTCACTGGCTAGATACTTAGAATCTGGGTTGAAGCAAATAGTTCCTTGATTCTTACTTACAATATTTACTAATGAGTGACTTCAGACTAGATCATACTGAATGCTCCAATTTATATGCAGGACATATTACCAGTCATTTCATTTTGAGTTATGAGAAATATTAAATGAAATAATCATTTTAGAAAAACCGGTCTAGTACCTGGAACATAATAGATGGTGAAATATATATTATCTATTTTTAACCTTGATAAAATGAGAATTAGAATCATTTATTATTTAAAAAAAAAGCCTAATACTCAAGCAAGCATAACTTACATCCTTGGTTGAGAAGCTCAGGAAATACAGTTGAAGGATTATACAGGGTAAAACAGAAGAAAGGCTATGTGAAAGCTGCAGACCAAGATAGAACAGTGCCATTAATGGCCTTGGTTAGAATACACAATCAGTTATATCACTGATCCATAGGTATGCTGCAAAGGCAACCTAAAGGAGATATTGGGAATAATAATAATAATAAAAGAATGAAGAGGCACAGAATTAGAGAAGCATCTGAGAGAAAATCATTTTTGAGATGTTTTGTACTGTGTTTTATTTTACTTTCAAAGATGTCTTGATGAACTTTTTCTTAAGTTTTTTTTTTTTGTTTGTTTCATTTTGTTTCATTTTTTTTTTATTTATTGGAAAGTCAGATTATAGAGAGGAGGAGAGACAGAGAGGACGATCTTCCATAAAATGATTCACTCCCCAAGTTGCCCCAACAGTCAGAGCTGAGTTAATCCTAAACCAGGAGACTCTTCTGGTTCTCCCACCTGGGTACAGGGTCCCAAGACTTTGGGCAATCCTCGACCGCTTTTCCAGGTTTTGATGCTGCTGAGATTAAAACCAGAGCACATATGGGATCCCCAGCATGCAAGGTGAGGACTTTAGCTGCTAGGCTACTGCGCCAAACCCAATAAAATATTTTTTAAAGATTTTTTTTTATTGGAAAGGCAGATATACAGAGAGGAGGAGAGACATAGAGGAAGATCTTCAGTCCGATGATTCACTCTCCAAGTGACCACAACGGCCAGTGCTGCGCCAATCCGAATCCAGGAGCCAGGAACTTCCTCCAGGTCTCCCATGCGGGTGCAGGGCCCCAAGGCTTTGGACCGTCCTCAACTGCTTTCCCAGGCCATAGGCAGGGAGCTTGATGGGAAGTGAGCTGCCTAGATTAGAACCGGCACCCATCTGGGATCCCAGCGCATGAAAGGTGAGGACTTTAGCCAATAGGTCACCGTGCTGGGCCCAATAAAAATATTTTAAAAGTACTTTGTAGTTATTCTTTTAAAATCTAAACAAAGAAAACAAGTGAAATAAGTACTGGTTGAGAAAGATCTCATAAGATTTTGCCAAATAAGCCCTAGAAAAAAAGTGCTTTTGATATTGATAAATTTGTTTTATCAATGGGTTTATAAAGAGCAATATGCTTTCTTTGTTAGTATGTCAGATACTAAGTTTCAAAGTGATTTTGTAGAGAATGCTAGTAATTATTTGTGCTGATTCCCCACAGGGGACTGGGAGCCCTGGTGTGATGACTGCACCAAGAATGAGCGGGGCACAGGGGATCCAAGGCCAGTGAAGCAATGCCCACTCTGTTGAACTCTACAGGGTATATGTATGTAGAGAAAGTTTTTCATCTGTTGGCTCACTCCCTAAATGGCTGCAATAGCCAGAGCTGAGCTGATCTGAAGCTGTGGGCCTGTGGCTTTTTTCTGACCTCCCACATGGGTGCAGGATCCCAAGGATTTGGGCCATCCTTTTCTGCTTCCCTCGGCCACAAGTAGGGAGCAAAGTGGGAAGTAGAGCAGCCAGGACATGAATGCGTGCTCATATTGGATGCTGGCAAGACGTGGTAGAAGACTAGCCTATTGAGACATAGTGCCTGCCCCATCAGTTTATTTTTTTAATAAAATCAATTATCATCTTTAGAATAGGTTGTAGGACTTTCTACCACTATCTATACTTTCAATGTCAGGATACAATTACATAGCAGAATGATGGAACTGTGACTATTGTTGAAGGACTACACTATTGTAATAATATGGGAGAAATCAGTGCAGAGAAGGGGAGAAATGAAAATGGTGGGAGGGGATTTCCCTGAGCCTATGGACCTGTAAAAACTTGTAAAAGGGGAAAAAAAGTTAATTTCCAAAACACACTTGATCCTAGTCAAAAAGCTGAGAAGTGATTATTGATTTCAAAAATAAATCAGAGTTGTATGAACTGAACATTACATAAAATAAAAATTTTATATCAGTGCTGTACTCATAATACAGCTATTGCCAACAGTTGCTTTCAGTATGTCTGCAGCAATATCATTTCTTTCTGAAAATTATTTGATTGCTCACATAGAAAGTCTCAGCTTAATCAGTTATCTTCTTTTTTAATATGTATTTCTTCATTAATTTGAAAGAAAGAGTAACCAAGAGAGACAGAGACAAGGAGAAAGGGTGAAATCTTCCATCTGCCACTTCACTCCTGAGATGGTCAGAATGGCTGAGGCTGGGCCAGGATACAGCCAGGAATCTGGAGCTCCATTCAGTTTTCCCATGTTAGTAGCTTCTACATGAGTAGCAAGGTGCTCACACACTTGGGCCATCTTTCACTGGCTTTTCAAACACATGAGTAGGGTTCTGTGTTGGAAATAAGGCTGTAAATTTGGAAGTAGCATTGCTATACAGCTTTTTGGCCAGCATTGCAAGCTGCAGGGTAACACATGGTTTCATAGTGCCAGGTATAGGTAGACATGTGTTCTTACAAAATTGGTATGTGATTCAATTTTAAGCGGACATCTATTAATTAATCCTTAGAATATTTTCTCTTACTAACTGCCTGGTATTAATCAGTCTCATTAAATAAATCCTCATATCTTCAGTTGGAAAAAATACTTCATGCTTTTGTCATATTTGAAATTGATAGTTTGGGTGTTGGGCTTTCAAAAATGTTCTTTATTCAGCAAACTGTACAAGATTAAGAAACCTGCAATATTTGAACAAATGAGGAAAGACTTTTTGCAAAAATGGAAAGGAAAATGGAGAGATTTATGTGTGTTCGAGATGTGTGGAAATGATGGGGATTCTAATGGACTTTGTTTTCAAAGAAGAACAATGTGTGGACACATATGGCTGGAATAGAACATGTAGGACTTCAAAGTGGACAAGGTTAAACAAGTGGATTTTAAATTTGCTGTCAACTGGGTTCCATCTGGCCGTGATTTTGCTGTTCTGATGGCAGCTTCCCTTTCAATTCAAGGTCAGTGTCTACGTAGTCCTAAAACATCAACAGGAGTAAATCTAATTCTGCAGGAGCCTGGGGCTATGACTTGTATTTTTCTCTGGTTCTCTGTCTGTATACATTCCCAAATGTCCATTCAAATCATTATTCACATCGCATATTAATAATTAGACTTCCAAGTAATAAACAAAGTTTCTGATAAAAGCTCCCTGAAAAAAAATCTGTATTTTCTGTAACCATTGGAATGATCAACATGTCTTTAATTACTAGCTAATATTTTATGTCGAATAGTTTTGGAAAGACAAGTGTAGTTGAAGAAGGAAATCAAAAGCCATCTCAATATGAAGACAATTATTTAACAGTCCTCATACAACAGGATACAGGTTTGTTATAGTATCAACAGAATTTAAAAGATATTTAAAGAAAATTTAGGAAAGAAGATTTGAATACATCTGATGAAGGAATAAATCCAGAAAATAATTAAAAAAATGTAAAGATCATATCTAAATTGGTCTCCTAACAAACCAGAAAATATTGATGAATTTATTTTTCAACATCTTATAAAATTTAAAGTGTAAAGAAGCATGAATGGGAATTGGTCCAAATTAAACTCCTGAATGTTCAAAAGTCCAATGTATTTTTTTTTAAAGATTTATTTATTTTATTACAAAGTCAGATATACAGAGAGGAGGAGAGACAGAGAGGAAGATCTTCCGTCCGATGATTCACTCCCCAAGTGAGCCGCAACGCCGAAGCCAGGAACCAGGAACCTCTTCCAGGTCTCCCACGCGGGTGCAGGGTCCCAATGCATTGGGCCGTCCTCGACTGCTTTCCCAGGCCACAAGCAGGGAGCTGGATGGGAAGTGGAGCCGCTGGGATTAGAACCGGCGCCCATGTGGGATCCCAGGGCATTCAAGGCGAGGACTTAAGCCGCTAGGCCACGCCATCGGGCCCAGTCCAATGTATTTTAAGGAGGATTTATGCACAAATACTTTTTTAATTCATGGGAAACACAAATTGTCTTTGTTTGTTTTAGGTTTAATTCTGTGCCCGTTTCTAAACTCCACCCCCACCCCTGCAAAGTTTCCTTGGCACTCTTCCATGAAAAGGTGAAAAAGATGGCCATCCCTCTGAATCCAGGCTTTCTCACACATCTGTGACCAATACAGATAGGAAGAATTCAAACTGAGTATCTGCAAGGCCACCACCTCATTCTTCTTCATGTTTTCCCCAGCAAGCCCTGCAAAACTGCAGCCTTTTGGGGGAGCTTCATACTGGCCCTCTGGTTGGCAGTCCCCACTAAGCCAACCCCAATCCTTTCCAGCCTTGGTTCAAGACCTGTGTATGACAAAGACATTTTTTAAATAGATCCTCTATCTTCAGGTCTTCCACCCATTGTTAGTTGAGGATTTCCAGCTATGTTTTTCTTTCTTATTTCCTCTAAGCAATAGAAACCCAGAGGCCATGAACTTAGTAAATAATAATAATAATAATGTATTTTATATATTAAGTTCAGAATTTGATATTATATAGTAACAGCAATGATTTCTTTCATTAATCATTACCAGTCATTCAGATCTTCCCAGCCAAGACCCCAGGGATAATAGAAAAGATAACAGCCATTCCTGTTGTGCCTTGTCACAATTCATGATCTATACAACTCATAAACAGCAAAAAACAGTTTTATACTTCTAAATAGAAATGTTTATTACATAATTATAGAAACTACAGCATATAATCTTTGCAAATCTGTTGAAATCCATGCACTCCAAGAGTGTGTTGGATTCTAATATTTTGGTATTTAAAATATGGGAAGGTTTTCAGTCTTTTCTATTATTGCTGCACTAATTAAAAAGGTACCATCTAATAGAAGGTTATGAGCAAATATATCCAAGAATTCAGTTGAAGACATTTAAGTTTCTCACAATTGTTCAATAATAAATCCAATTATCCTCATTTAAAATTTACTATTTCTTTAAACCATACGAACTATATATTATTACTAGTAATACAACTTTACATGTGAAGCACCTGAAACTCAAAGGCATTGAGCAACTTTTCTAAAACTACTCACTTAATTATTTATAGAAAGAGAAGCATCGTGTTTTTAATTTATACCTTCATGCTTCTCAAATAAATCTAGAGGAGGCAGTACCTCAGCTAAGTTATACACTTGGCTACACGTAAATAGAAATGTTTCTAGGCATGGTGATCTAATCTAAGAATATGCAACCTTTTACTCCTCTGTTAAATTTGAAATGCGCCTCAACAAATTGGTTGACTTCTGCAAATTTATTATTTCCTTTTAAAAACAGTAGAGAAATTGACTTATATTTATGTGTTTTTTTTTTTTTTTTGGTTTCTTAACTTTAGAAGAATACATCTTTGTCAAACCAAATATAAGTAATGTACAGCAGGAACAATTTTTCTGAATCTATTTTCATTTTTAAAGAAGATTTGTTTTATTTTTATTTTAAAGGAATACTTACAGAGAAAGAAGCAGAGACAAAGAGATAGATGGTCCACTCACTGGTTCACCCTCCAAACGACCTCAATGTCCAGAAGTGAGCCAGAAGCTTCTTTGGGGTCTTCCACATTTGTGCAGGGGCCAAAGAACTTGAGTCCTCCTCTGCAGGGAGCGGGGTCAGAAGCTGAGAAGCTGAGACATGAATCAGTACCCACAGAGTGTTGCTGATGTAGGTAGAGACAGCCTACTACACCGTGGCTTGGGCTCAACTAATTCACTTCCAAATCCCTTTCCTCTTTCACCTTCCGGGTTCACTTTATTGTAAATTTGTCCTTAAATTTTATTTCATTGCAAGTCATGCCACGATTCTGTTTAATAATAGTCATCTGATGTCACAGTTAACTTTCCACTTGTGGAAATTCCTGGACATTCCATGGAGATCCTGATTTGAGTCCTGGTCCCTCCACCTCCGATTCACTTTCTAGTTAATGTGTACTCTGGGAGGAAGCAGGTAATGAAGCAAGTGATGGAGACCCTGTTGTCTAGTGGGAAATTTTGACTGAGTTGGAGGATTCTGGTTTTTCTCCATGCAGCCCAGGCTGTTGCCAACCTTTGGACAATAGACGGGGCAGTGAGGTATCTGTGTCCACATATCTGACTCTGCCTCTCTGCTGCCTTTCATATAAAACTAAACTAAATAAAATACACATGTAAAAAGCTCATATTCTTTCTTGTCAACCAGATAGCACACAAATTCTTCCATACACTTAACAATAAAACCTGCTGTGTTGGCCCACATACTTTGCTACCAGCTACCCATATGGGAGACTCAAATGGAGTTTTGGTTCACTCCCCTTGTGGCCACAATCAGAAGTCAGGAGCATCTTCCTGGTCTCCATACGTGGGCACAGGGCCCAAAGACTTTGGACCATCCTTTACTACATTCCGTGACCACAAGCAGGGAGCTGGATGGGATGCGGAGCAGCCGGGAAATGAACTGTTGCCCAGGGGGTTCCTGGCAGGTGCAAGGTGAGGATTTAGTCACTAGGCTAGCACACTGGGCCCACACTGATTTTTTTTTTAACTGGAAATTTACAAGAAGCTGGCATCTTTTGTCACTCACAACTTTGGACATAATTATAAAACTATTGTTTCAGAAACTATCTCAGCATTGAGAACTGTGTAAATGGCTAGTTTAAAGCTGCTTTTAGACAGTCTTATTGTAGTTTTTTTTCCAAGAACAGCTATTTTCAATATTTTGTTTCTTACTATGTCTAATGAAACATTGTTTGTGGGAAGATAATTAAAAACAAGTTAAAAAAATAATGCTTGCAATGTGCATTTCAAAGCATGTGGAGAGTCAATCAAATGAAATTTTAAAAATTTGCATATCCTCATGTGGCATACATCAGAGTTTGTTATAAATTCTCCCATTTAATAAATGCTTGACATTCCCCAATATGCGATATGCTTTTTCAAGCCTTAAAGTGAGCTGTGGTGGAATTACCTGTTCATATTATTATCCTCAGTTTAGAAATAGGCTAACCTTTCCAGAATGTGTTGCACTTTAAATCTGGTGATACAATCAAATTTCCAACAAAGGAATATCACAAAAGCACTATTTGCCATGCTCTCTTATTGAATATTTTGAAGAGAAAGTCCTTGCAGATACTCTCTTTTCTGTTTTTCTGTGGAATTTTAGGTGGCTTTTAACCAACCTCAGCAATGAATTGCATGAGATGTGTGTGAGCCTACAAAGCAGACTGAACGATTGAATTTTTTATTCCTAAATTAGATAAGAGCTACCTGGGCAGGTGACATGTATAGTGAGCTAAGCCTCCACCTGTGGTGTTGCCACCCTGTGCGGGTCCTGTTTTGTGTCCCAGTTGCCCCAATTCCTGTTAGCGCCCCCTTGCTGATTGACTCAGAAAAAGCCTAGAATAGCTCAGGTTCTTTGGTCTTTGCATTCAACGGTGAGACTTGAAAGAAAGTTCCTGGCTACCGAGTTATGAATTGCAAAATCCGGCCATTGTAACCTTTTGGGGAGTTTTTCTTCCTTGCTTACATAATTATCCCTAAATTGTAGGCAGATAATAAAGAGTAAAAAAAAAAAAGAGCTAAAAACAACCAAATCTTGAATTAAATCATCTTATTTCATGCCTTTGTATGTCCTGGAAAACGCTTTTATGCTTTGGGAAGATTTAAAACAAATCCTGATGTTGAAATTTCATACAAAGCTTTGAGTGAAAAACACCAGAAACCCCGAAATTAGCAGTAACGGTCGCCTTGACTACTAAGTGATTTCAAGTAGAAGAAGCAGTGCTGTAGGCTGGTTGTATTTATTTTATTTCCTGATCAGTTGACACCATTTGCCATCCTCCACACAGAGAAAAACGAGACCTGTCTTTGATAATGAACCTAATGAATAGAGGATTAAAAAAAAAGATTTATTTTTTTTTTTTTGAAAAGTTCAATATTCAGAGAGGAGCACAGAACAGAGAGGAGGATCTTCTGTCTGCTGATTTAATCCCCAAGTGGCCCCAAACAGCTGGAGCTGAGCCGATCCAATGTGAAACCTGGAGCTTCACCTGGGTTTCCCACACATGCGGGTATAGTCTCAAGACTTTGGGCTATTCTCTACTGCCTTCCTAGGCCACAAGCCAAGAGCTGGATGGGAAGTGGGGCTGCCAGGATTAGAACCTTGCATGCACATGGGATCCTGGTGTGTGCAAAGCGAGGACTTTAGCCACTAGGCTACAGCTCTGGGCTCTGGGCTCTGAATAGAGGCTTGTAACATATAGTATGTATCGATACATAATTAATCACAAGGAAGGATGACTTCATATTAACTATTATAGAACTATATTTTCCATTCTTCTTTTTTACACTTTCTTGTCTGTCTACACTCAGAGTGGTTACATAACATTGCTCGCCTGAATTGGATTATTCTATAATCAGTGAACTAACTCAGGTATAGTTTGAACTTAGAACATTTTCACTGAAAATTTTAACAAAGTATAATCATTCATTCTAAAAAGAGAATGACTGTGTATTGCCTTTCAATCAAGTTATTCAGGTACCACTTGTCATTGACAGTGATTGACATTATTGTAGGGAAGAGTCATTTTGTGTGAAAATATGATTCAATCACTGGAGTAATCATGTTCTCATGAAATGGTATAAAACCTTGGGAGAGAAAAACAAAAATGAAGCAAAAGTTCAAAATATTCTGTCCTGTGGTAAAAGCTCATACAAGAAATCTTGTTGTTGTTCGTTTGATTGGTTTTAATGAACAAAAAGACAAACCCCACTGAATGAATGAAGCGTTTCACTTGCATAACACAGAGGAGTTTGCACTGTCTGTCTCCCACCAGAGTTTCCTCTGAACACATTGCCACTAGATCAGAAGAGATTCTGGCACACGGAGGAACACAGCGCTTTATTTCTGGTGAGCATTATGTTGATTCTGCTCATTGTGATAACAATAGCTTATGGGATTAGTGTCTATTGGATTGCACCTCTCAAACTAGTTCTTTCACCTTGGGTCATCCCTGGTTTTAATGATTTTAACTTTGTCTTCTAATTCAATCTTACCACAGGAACTTAATTTCTATCTAAACAATTTCATGTTTTAGGCTTCCATAATCCACACTCATTTGATGTTCGACCTAAATTATGATACAGAGAAAATCCTTTTCTGGGATGTGTGTTGCAGGAGCTGGTGTCATCTCACCTCGGCGCAGGTAGAGTCATCTATCCAGATTTACCATCAGATGACTTTAGGACACGAACAAAACTAAAATTTCCTTAGGTCAGTATTAAAAGCTTCTGGTTCGGTGGGAGCAGCATTGTGACAGAGAATGTAAAGCTGCCGCCTGAGACAGCAGCGTCTCACATGGATGTTAGTTCACGTCCAGGCTGCTCTGACCCAGCTCTTTGCTAATAACCTGGGAAAAGCAGGTGACGGCCCACGTTTTTGGATGACTGTTAAAGACCCAGGGGACCTGAAGGAAGGCTAAATCAGGATGGTTGTAGTTTGGATTGCAGCAGCAGATGGAATCTCTCACTCTCCATTTTTCTATAGCTCTGATTTTCAAATAAATGAATGAATGAATGAATGAATGAATGAATGAATGAATCTCTTTAAAAAGACAGAAATTCATGGTTTAAATGTGCTAAGTTTTAGAAACTAATCTATATCTTTAGATTCTATCTACCTATCTAATATCTACCTATGATCTATCTACGTCTAACTCTCGGGGTCTGAAAATGCCGGCAGGCCCCGAGATCACCGAGGGAGAGGCAATGGTGTTCTTTGGCCATAAGAAACATCAGAGACAAGCTGGTGAGGATGTCTGCTTTATTATGCACAGGTTACAGCTTTGAAAGGGAGACTCGAAAGAAGCTCCTGGCTTTGGATCAACTCAACTGCAACCACTGTGTTTGCTTGGGGAGTGAATCAATGGATGGAAGAGCTTCCTCTCTGTCTCCCCTTCACTGTTTATATCTGACTTTCAATAAAAAAAGAAAATAAATCTTTAAAAGAAAGTTGTAGTGTTAATTTCACAACAAAAATATAGAATGATACCTTTAAAATCATTGGTCTTTTGATGAAAACCTCTTCTTAGCTTATTATCAGATCTCTTGTGACTATTCACCAATTTAAAATTGGTATTTACACAGAATAATTTATTTTGCACATAAGTAGGAGGTCATTGCTCAATAAATCTAACTGTTGTGGAAGTTATTCATATATAACAATTGCAATTTTCAGTCCTCGTTCCAGTACAAAAAACATTTATTTGTATTAAAGATTTATTTATTTTTGTTACAAAGGAAGATTTACAGGAAGAGATACAGACATCTAGCTGTATATCTATCTGTTTATTTGTATGTATATAGATATACAGATAGATAGCAAAGACTTATTTATTTTTATTGTAAAACCAGATTTACAGAGCAGAGACAGAGAAAAATCTCCTGTCCACTGGTTCACTCACTCTGTGGGCACAACATCCAGAGCTGAGCTGATCCAAAGCCAGGTGCCTGGAGCTCTTCCAGGTATCTCGTGCAAGTGAAGAGTCCCAAAGCTTTTAGCTACCTCTTCTGCTTCCTAAGCCTACAAATAGGGAGGTGGACGGAAAGGAGAGCATTGGGACATACACTGACAGATATATGGGATTCCAGTGGAGGCAAGGTGAAAGGTCTTTAGCCAATAGGTTACTGCACTGAGCTCATCATGAAGTCTAAACACCTGTTTTGTCATCCTACTTGTGTTTCTGGAAACACCTTTCAGAATAAGCTGCATTTCAACTTTAGCCGGGAAATCTTTGTCAAAGACAGACAAGATAATAGAAAGAATGGATTTTTAGAGATATGACTGAGAGTGTTTTAAATTCCTTTGACCTATATCAAGTGGATCAAAACTTAGTCATAAATATTCAACTTAAAAGCAGTGGAGTACAGCAAATAAAGTTTGGCACATGGATCTTTGATGAGAATTCGTAGTATTTGCTACAGTGATTCATTCATGAAAGTGGAGAAAAATCATTGTTTGCTAAAATGTGAGGTAAATATATTATAATATCATGTTTTCTTGAGATGAAAGTACAGGTTAAGAAAAGATGGACAGGGCCTGGTGCAATGGCGTAGCAGCTCAAGTGCTCGCGTTGAACGTGCTGAGATCCCATATGGGCGCCGATTCTAATCCTGGCGGCTCCACTTCCCATCCGATTCTCTACTTGTGGCCTGGGACAGCAGTCGAGGATGGCCCAAAGCCGTGGGACCCTGCACCCGCGTGACTTCAGATTGGCACAGCACCAGCCGTTGCGGTCACTTGGGGAGTGAATCATCAAACGGAAGATCTTCCTCTCTGTCTCTCCTCCTCTCTGTATATCTGACTTTGCAATAAAAATAAATATTTTTAAAAAGATGGATAGATATTTTTTTAAAAAGGGGAAGCAAATAAACAGTTTGTGTATAGGAAAGAAGAAAAATACAGACTGTGAAATGCAATCAAAGTTGGAAGTCACTAAAAATTTCTTTAAAATATAGAATAATCTCAGTATATCTCTCATGAAAGACAACATAGAAGACTGGATAACTCAAATAGCGATTCAGATAATAAGGGATTCAGAAAATATGGATGAGCTGGAGAAAATTTTTAAAAGGAAAATACTATCCTGCATATTGAATAAGATCTCACCATTGTACAACTATTTGTAGAACCATATTTAAGCGTTAATACATTTGTGCATATTTAATAAAATTCATAGATTATTTTAGAAAATTGCTCATTTTGATTGACATAAAAAACTATCAAAGAGAAGTAATTATTGTACATATTCATAATGATAAAGGAGAGCTGGGACTTGCCTCTTGTTACTTTCTGCTACGTAAACAATAGTCTTCGGGGCTGGCATTATGACTCAATTAGTAATTTTCTACCTCCAAGCATCAGTGTTCCATATGAGCTCCATTAAGTTCATGTGCTGGGTGTTCCACTTAGCATCCAATAGCCTGTTTATGAGCTGCAACAGCATTAAACAGACCCTGGAACCCTTTCCCCCGTATGGAAGACTCAGAAGAAACTCATGGTTCCTAGTTTCAGATCTGCTCAGCTCATGATGTTGTGGCCATTTGAGGAGATATTTCTCTTTGTCTCTGCTTCTTTCTATAAAACTTACTTTCAAATAAAAATTAGTAAATGTCTAAAAATTAATAAACTTGAATGTCTCACCCATCATAATGTTAGAAAATCCAGCACATACAATTGTACATTAAAAATAAGTCAAACATTCTGAAATGCCTTTGTATGTTTATCCTGTGTTCTGTGAAATAATTTTGATCTGTTAAGAACGTGCTGGAAGTAGGAGAGGAGAAAAAAAAACATAATTTAGTTTGTAGGATACTTGTAAACGTTGTTCACGCATTGAAGAAAAACTATGAAAGGCACCAAGCAAACTAAAATTTTCTGTGAAATAAAGCTGCTGAGTTAGCTTGTATTCATCCATCATTTATCATCTTCTGGAAGGACATTTTGACATGAACTTAATTTTTTAGATATATGTTGTCATCTTAAAAAGAAAACACACATTGTGTCTGTTTTCTCCTATACCTTTTTATCAACTGGTGGAAATGAAGCTGATCCAAAGTGCTCCTGGAAACTACATTTTCAAACATGATGGCTCTTCATCCCTAGTATGTGTACCAGTCCTTTTTATTTACCAGCAAAGAAGTTTTTAATTGAATTAAAGATTATGTGTTCATGGATCTGGAGAAATAATATATTCAAAATATCTGTATACATGAGACGATGTATAGATTCTCTCAGACTTTTGGAAAACATACTTACACTTTGTATGGAATGGCATTTTCCATTTAGTTTAGTTCTCTCTGCCCTCCGTGATATTTACAGACTGCAGTAAAAATAATAATTAGTGAATATGTATTGGTTTCAATTGTATTTCATTAATTTTAGCTGTAATGAAATGTCTGTGTAAGTATTTCAGAATTTGAGTCATGTGTTTTGATAAACAAAAGCAGACAGAATTTTTAAAAGCATCTACATACATTGGTGAAGTGAGAGATCTCCTTCTCATCATTGACTAACTTCCCTCAGCAAATCACATGGGAAACACCATGGTCCATTCGTTACAACGGAGTTGACAAAAATCCTTTTTTGTAGTTATAACTGCCATTCTCTCCCTTGTATTTATAGTAAGATTCTCTTAACAGCTTAAATAGGTTGTCTGGTAATTGGTGAGGTAGCGATGACATTTTTTTTGCAACATGATTTAATTCTGCTGTGATCGCCCTGCTTTAGTGGTCTGCTTGACATCACATCCAGCAGAAAGTTGACTGTAATGCCCCATTATATTACTGATGGAAGATTTCCTATTCATATGCACTCTCTGAACTAAAAATAAGCACCTATTGCTTTGAAATTTTGAAATGACCTATGTTATAGAATAAATGTGCTAAATTTGTTCCAACACAAGGGTCAAAAATTCTCTATATTGCTTAAGACATGGTCTTTGGAGAAAATGATTCCAATAAACAAGCATGGTCACACTTTCTCTTTAGAATCTCACTTCACTCCTTTATTTTAACAGTAATCATTTTCTTGATCACCTATTTCCTAGGAGAGTTCTTCAAAGGAGTCCATATGAGATTATTTTAGGTTGACAGTTCTCCAGTGACAGCTTACTTAAACCAGTAATAAGCTGATTAAATCTAAAGATTTCATAGAAACTGTGATAAGAGACACAATCAACTTAAGGGCTTTTCAGGGAAAAACCATAGTAGTATTCTCTAAGACAATTGTATAAGAGCTGCTTGATTGCCACCTTCCCAAGGATCACTAAGCTGCTGCAAATGTTTATGAATAATGAATGTCAGGCGTTCACCAGGCTCAGTTCTCATTCAACAGTACACTAACCTTGTTTAGAATGCTCTTCATTACTTTTGTCTTTCAAAACCCTGTTCACGTATGAATGCTGAGCTCAATATTTCTTTTCTGTAAAAATCTTTTTGACTCTGACAGCTTTCAATACTTTCTTCCTTCTCTGAATTTCAGTGGCAATTTTGGATACATGATTTTGTTCAAAATTTCATCATAGGATCTTGTTTTCCAATTCCATTTTAAGTGATGTGATATTGTTTCGCAGAATGATTTAATAACTTCCTATTTCTGAAGTCATACAAAATTCTAAAAGCATCACAAATCTGCAGACATTTTGATCATTTCTGGGTTAAAATTCTTGGAAATAAAATTTGAAGACAGAGAATTTTGTATAATGTGCTTATTAGGAAGATGCTATTTGGGTTGGGCCAAGGGAGAGAAGCGAGGAAAAAAGAATTCAGACTGTCATTTAGTTTCATTATCATCTCAAGTGACTCAAAGGAGGAATCTAAAATTGAGATGACTTTTAAGGATTGTTCTTCTTTGAGACAAGGGAGGAGAGATTGTACTGTCTTTCCATGTGCAAAAAATCCTAAGAAAGATACCCAGGAAAAGCAAGTGAAACAACTCTAACATAAAGGCATTCATAGATAGAAATGGAAACAACACGGTGTCTACTGGCAATCTCAGGATCTTGGGAGTTTTATTATATGCACTAAATATCCATAACTGAAAACTGGTAAGGAAGGCGGTTCAATTAAATCCATTTGCATTCACAAAGGTGCAAAATGTACTATGGAAAACTACACCCAAGCAAATAAAGAATGCAAAAGGCATTTATATTTGCAGCTACATTCAAAACAAAACAATACTTGAGAACAATTTTCTCCTCAACATCCTAAGGTATAGTATGGATCCTTAATCAGGACTGTATTGCTTCCCAAATTCTCTGCAGGCTTCTTTTACATCTTTCAAATGCTTATTTTTCTCAGAGCATAATTCCTAGTACAATTACTACTTGTTAATCTGTATTTAATTTAGTATCATGAAGATGGTTTTCTAGTCTCAAAAATTGAGTATGGCTTTTTCCTTCTCTTGAACTGTCTAGTGCATTTAAAAATATGAATAGCACAAAATACCAGAAAAAACGGTAAGGTGTATATCACATGGGACAAATGAATTTATTGTATATTATATATCTATTTAACTTAAATATAGACTCTGGATTATTAAGTTTTGTTTTGTTTGTTTTCCTTTAATTCAATGCGAGCTACTTTTTTTAAGTTAGTAGGAGAAAACAACCACATTGTAAGTGCTTCTTGAATAAGGATTGGCTGATCAGCATCAGACTAATAAAATTTCAAGACTCAGCAATAGACTACAAGCAGCTTCTACAGAGATCTGAGATAAGTAGGTGGTACAGTCTAGCCAGACAGACAATAGCAATCATAAACTTAATCTGGCTCTCCCCAAAGGTAGCATGTGCTGCAATCCAGGCTGCACATTAACATAAAGACTTAACAGAAGAGCCAGGACTCAAACCCAGGAACTCTAGTCCTAACTGCCTTAACAGCTGTGACAAACACCCAACTCTAGGGTAGGAATCTTGTTTCCATTTCTGTGAGTGCAGGTGTAAATGTGTGTCCCTCAAGTCAAATTGTGCTGTAGGTTAGTAGAGCTTGTCATTTAAATCTTCCAGTACTCATCTTAGAGATACAGTTTTTGCTGTTTCTATATGTTTCAATAATGTAAAATATCTGATCACCTACATAAAACTGCTTCTTTTTTAGATTCCTAAAGTGATTTCTACTTTCCTCATTGAATTCAGACAGAAAGTGTGGTGATAATGCTGATATCACTGTACATGCTTATAGAATTATCGCATCATGTAGAACACATTAGAGATTTAATTGATTATCTTTTTATTTCATTAATTAAATAAGATGGAACATGCCTTTAATACAGTAAAATTAAACAAAATGCATAAAAGTAATAGGCTCATTTGCTTCTTCAGTAAGATTCAAGCAATACATTTTCTGTAGTTGAAACATGACTCAGCTAGTTGCAGTAATAAAATAACTGAATAAATTCGTATCCAATAAGAAGTCAATCTTTCCTATTTAGTACAACCAAATACTCCAACTATGCCCTGATTCCTCAGCATAACTCCTATTTTTCACCCAAAACCTGACTTTAACACATTGTGATGAAGGGTACTTTCAGTGTGCATATTAAAGAGTTTTATTTATTTCTTCCGCATTTATATCTTAATAATGTTTCTCTTTCTAACTCCACTGTTAAATCTAGGGTTAGCTGGTTCCAAATAATTTAATTATCAATTTCAAAACCAAAGTTTCATTTGTTTACAAATCTTTTCATGAGCCGTTGTAAATGAATGGCATCTGTTCAGGCATGCATTGTTCATCTTACGCATATTCCATAATTTCTATTGAATTCAGAAATGGTATTTGCTCATATTCTAAAGTAATTAACTCATGTGCAAGTTGTATATCTCCTCTTGCGTCATCTGTTTATTATCATGAGTAGAAGTTCTCTCTGTTCAGCAAAGTCATGTTTATATTACAGGATATAGGTCTCTTTATGTCTCTCCGGTGGAGAAGCAAAACTAACAGATATGATTCGATTCCAAATCTCGTAGCTTCATAATTTTTCTGTGATGCCATATTTCTTATTAGCTCAGGTTTATCTGGCCTACAACATATCACAGAGCGGAAAACTTTCTCAAGGTGAATGATAAATATTGAAGCCTAATCAAGTCATTTTTTTAATGGCTTAAATTATGAGTAGTATTTTTCTTGATCAACTTACTTAGGAGATCAGCATCCAACTAGAGCTTAATACCATCCAATATGTATACTCTGAAGCACTTTTTGGAAACACCTAATTTTAAAATACTTGATACATATTCTTAAATAAAGAAAGTATAAGGTAAATTGGATTTTAAAAACTCATAAAAATGTGTTCATTTTCAAGGTTTTCGCCTTGCTCAGTTATGTACTATCCTGATTATGTAAACACAGAACACTTCCTTCTTACCACATTTTTCTGTAAATCCACAAATCAAAAAAATATCTTCTGGCTGCTATTACATTTATACATATTTACATAGGTACACTTGTTCAATCTTACATTGCAATCTCTTTTCTAAATTACAATTTATTTTCAACACAATTGTCTCCTTTTGATATCATTACCCTTCTGTTGAATATATAACAATACATAATAACAGATAAATGTTCTCTACTTTTATGATCTAGAATTAAGGATCAATTTTTCATGAAGAAATGAATAATCTAATTGTTCCTAACTTTGTTCTGGGTCATAAGTATCACTTTATTTCTTATTTAAATTTATTTTTTAAAGCTTTATTTGCTTTACTTGAAAGCAAATGTTAAAGAGAAGTAAAGAGAGAGTGTGACAGAGAGAACTGTTATCCATCGATTCGCTATCCAAACGGCTGCAAATGCTAAAGAAGGGTTAGTGCAAAGCTGAGCACCAGGAGTTCATCCTGGTCTCCCACATGGGAGTAGGTGCCATTCTCTGCTTTTTTGGGTCATTCTCTGCTGCTTTCCCCAAAATTTTGCAGGGGGCAGGATTGGAAGTGTAAGAGCTGTGATCCAAACTATTGTCCTTAAGAGATACCAACACAGCAGATGGAGGATTGACTTGACATGCCACCACGCCAGCCCTGACAAGTGCCATTCTCTTTTTAGTAATATAAATGGGCATTTTAAGTTGATTTATTCTAGACTAAACAAGAGACAGACTGACAAATATTTGTCTTCTGCTGGTCATGCCTCAAGTGCTTTCAAAACAGGTGGAGCTGGACGTGACTAACTCCAAAAAAGTCCAGAACTCAATCTACGCTACCCACAGGAATGGCAGAGACAAAGGATTTTAAGCCATCCCCCTGATTCCCAGACTGTGCAAGGACAGGGAGGTGAAGTGGAGAACAGAGCCAGGACTAAAACCAAGAGACTTCCAGGTAGTTCCTTAATCATTTTGCCAAGTGCCTGCCTCAGAGCTGTGCATTAACATTCCATGGCACTGACAATTAAATGCATGTGTGTGTATTTGTGAATATGTGCATTGTATGTGCTTTTATGAATTCATGCAGTAACAAGTAACACTTAAAATATTTTTATACACACCTTAGGATGAGGAAACCATTTCATTCATTGGGAAGGGGTCTGTAATAAATTTTGAACATTTTCTACTCAGCAAGCTTGGTGCTCTGCTCGTTTCACATCCTTTCTGCTATATTTACTTCATGATAATAATAGCTCCTTGTTCTGTACTGGAAGGATAGTTGACCTTGTGGCAAAATGAAATTTGAAACAAAATGACTGATTTATTTCTTTATCATTCTATCAGATAACTCCAGGTGTCATTCATTTCCATCAGGTAGGAAAGGCCCATCTGGGAATCCCTGCGATCTGAAGCTCCATGGGCTACTCCCTCTTTGAGGACCTGGGTACTTTAAAAAATAAGATTTAGACAAGTTTAAGATGTGCATTCTTTGATAATGCAATTTTCTCAATAGCAAAATTGGTCTGGGGTCCATTTGCTTCTGATTTCTTAATTGCAGTGAATGACATTGACTCAACGGATGTTTTAAGCATCTAAACTCCATCTATTACTATATTTTACTCAACTGAATGTATTCTATATTGAAGCATAAATGTAACATTGGCTATACTGGAAGCATACAAAATAATCCTGAATTGGCCAGCAATCCCTTAACCTTCTGCAAAGCTGTGCTTAATTTTAGTGTACTGCTAACACTATTGCTTCAAAGCTGTTTTTCTTTTTTTTTTTAAACTAATTCCTTGTAAAACTCAAAAGCTATGGGGCTTTTGAAGCTTTAAGACTGGAAATCATATTCGCTATCATTTTGTCTTTTAGGGTATATACAGACAATGTTCTATGAAGAGATGAATGCCCTGTTATATATGCTTGTCTGCTGGGTAGATCTCTTACAAATTTGTCCATTTTAGGATGCTTTGCTAAAAGCAATAATCAACAACAAACATACAGAAAACATTAATCTCCTGTTTCCAATGCTAAAACGTCATGGACTTGAAAGTTACTCTCAAATTATCAATCAAATTTATATGAGAAATGTTTGCAAACATAGTCAGTTTGTACATGTCTCATGCTAGATTCCTTATACATAATGTTTAACCAAGAAACTAGTAATATGTTGTGGGGATGAATTCATGCATGTAATTTGGGATTATTAGAATTCTTTCATTTTTCACAGTTGGCTATTTTCTGGTCAGTTAGCAAGTATGTACAACAACAGAATTAACTTCCAAGCCACCTTCCTTTTAAGATACAGACTGTTGAAATATTTCAGCTGGAGGCTGTTCAGGCCTAGTATGCCAATTTTAAATCATCAAGTACCATGATCTTTTTACTTTCTTTCCATTTTATTAAAAAAATGTTAGATTTGGCATTACGACACAGCGGTGCAAGTGTACTTCCTGCTAAACTGGAATCTCATTTAAGCTGTATTTTGAGCCTCAGCTTGCTCTACTTCCAACCCACATCCTTGTAAAAGATCTTAGAAAAAAAGCAAAATTTGGTCAAGTGCTGGTGTTCCTTCAGCCACGTAAGATATACAGATGCAGTTCCAGACTCTTGGATTCAGCCTTGCCCAGCCTTATCTATTGCAGAAATGTTGTGAGAGTACCAACAAATAGATGGTATCTATCTGTCTATCTATCTATCTATCTATCTATCTATCTATCTATCTCCCGGTATTTCAAATAAACATTTTTTTTTCAAAAATAGAGAGATATGGCAAAGTTCTTTGTAACCTCCTTTTTTAGGGAAAGTTTCATTTGTTTCAAGATTTTCACAAAAACATAAGGATGTATAAGTTGAGAAAGAGGATGTGAAGTTCCTATTAAGATGTTGCCAAAAAGGCTACTTTTTCTTATGTATCACTATCCAAACTTTAGACACATTGTTAGACCTGACTATAAAATACACTGCCTCTATCTTCCAACAATCATGGGAAATTTAGATTGAGTTTCAGCTTGTTAGAATCAGCTTACAACTAAAAAGAACAGTATGATACTAATGAACAAAGGAAGAAAACATTTCACTCAAAACAAAAAACTTTGTGTGAAAAAAATTCTATTGTGTTACTAATAAAATAGAAAAACACTGAAAATTTATTTCATATAGTCATAATTATCAATTTTAACTATGTGATGAAAATGAACATTCTAAATACATTTTAATAACACTATTGTGATTCATGGTTGTACAATTGTGTTGCATAGAAAGCTTGAGGCTCAAAACTCAGCATAACCTACTTTTAAGTAAATAACTTAGGAGAAATTCTCTCATTTGCCCAAAATAACATAAGCAAAGGTTATCCCTTGAGTATCCATAACAAGAAAACTGGTAAGTAATGTAATTATGATGAAAAAAAAATGATGAGAAAAGAAATGGAAAAAGGCAACTATTTATATAATTTAAATGATATACAAAATTTCTCAAAAAATAAAATATCAGAAAATGTATGGAAAGGAAAATAGCACTGTGGAATGTAGTTTATAAAACACAGTGTATTATATATATGCAGAGATGCTATAAATATATTCAAGGAAGTACAAAATACTGCATTTTCTGTAGTAATTAGCTGAAGGCAAAAGGAAGACATAATTGCATCCCTTCTATTATCTTGCAGTACAAAAACATAAGAAAGGAAAATATCAGATACCCCAGTAATTTTTACTCCCTTTGAAGGTTATTTTAGTAAAGATAATTTCAGCTGAAAACAATAATTACAATTTTAAGGTAGCCAATTAGTTATTACACATTTACTGTGATGTAAAATTCTCTAAAAGCAATAAGCATTTGCTTCCAGTTAATTTTAAAGACCTTTGGTTCATTGTTACTATTTAATTTCCAAAGTAATTTCCATGCTAATTAAAACCTTCAGTACCTGCAATGAAAGATCCTACAAAAGCAACTTAATTTTTATGAATCTGGAAAATGAACTCAGCATTTGTAAATCTGATGTTGTAAAATATGATCCTAGACAAAGATTCAGATTCTAGGAATGAGAGCACATCTTTTATAAGGGATTTCCAACAGAATTTATCAAGAATTTATAAAGCAATATGTGATGTGATTCAAGACTAAATGTTTGAAAACATTGCTATCCTCAGCCCTTGTTTTCCACGTAACCCAGTACTGAGGTCCTGCCTCAGTTCTTGTGGTAAATTATGTCTGAATTTGCTAGGACTCAGTGGGCAGTAGTGAATCACATGGTCACTGTAGCAACCACAGTCAGGGCATTTCACAGGCTAAGCAGCAGTTTCCCTGTGTCATGAAACTGGTAGTTCTGATTATTAACACTGGAGTTATATGCATTCTATGTGATCAAAGGTAGGGAGATCCCATCAGCTTCTGGGAGCTAGCACCAACAGGTGTCCATAAAAAACATCCAGATCTAGGGCCCAGCATGGTGGCCTAGTTGCTAAATCCTTGCTATGCAAATGCTGGGATCCCACATGGATGTCAGTTCATATCTCTACTGTTCCACTTCCTTTCCAGCTTCTTGTGTTTGGCCTGGGAAAGCAGCAGAGGATGGCCCAAAACTTAAGGACCATATTTAAGTGTTGGAGATCTGGAACAAGTTCCTGACTCCTGACTTCATATTGGCTCAGCTCCGGCTATTGTGCCATTTGGGGACTGAACAAGAAGATGCAGGATCTTTCTCTTTGTCTCTCCTTATCTCTGCTTCTCTCTGTAAATCTTACTTTCCAATAAAAATGAAATAATTTTTTGAACGATAGGCAACCTGATACAAATCCTCTGAACCACCTAACTCATGACACTAGATATCCCTCAAACACAGACTCCAGGATCTCCTTGGAATGTTGAATGCAGGCTGAAGACAGTGCTGCTTGTGCCTTGTGGAGCTAGGTCTGTTGGTTTCAGATTGGTATCTTTGGAAGAACTTATACTCACTCTCTCTTTCTGGAGTGCTGTCTGAATAAGATAACTTTAGATAAATGGCTACTGACATCTTTAATACCTGTTTCCCACTCTATGCGATATGAACGTTGACCATATTCCATGGCATCTGTACTGTAGGTTCAGTACTAATGTTGTGTGACTACTTGAATGTATCTGGTGGGACTCAGGAAAGAATTTGATTTCATTGTATCTTATTGTTACACTGAAGTAATGGAACAGGGCTAATTTCGCATCTCCTAGTTTGGGAACTGAGGTTTTTGACATGAAAAGCCATAGCACCTGTAATATTCACTAAGAAAGACATCCCCATTTCATGATAACTAGAACCACAGTTGCAGGTGCCAGACAGACATCGTCAGTCTTGTTTTTTTTTGTGGGATAAGGGAACAGCACCAATGGTGTCCCTCAGCATCAAGAACGAGTCCCTGGCTAGCACAATCTTAAGTGTAAGTCTCTGTGGACTGAAAACACACAAAGTAGCAAACCCACATTAACCTTAAAGTTACACAGCTATCCCTATGAACTGCTGAAAATTCTATCATTATGTCATTTATAGGCAGAGGTGAAATTATTTAATGCAAAAGAATCTTTCATTAGTTGCAATTCTGTGCTTGATTAGAACCAAAACAGAGGTGGTAAGCCACATGATACTCTGCATTCCACGTAAATAGTAAGCTCTTTTAAAATATCTGACTCAATTAAGAAGAATGTCTTAGAGAAGACATCAGTGTAGGGGCAAAAGAAATAAGAAAAAAACAAGGTATCTGAGCACCTCCAAAGGAACACAAGTGTTAGTTCTCCAGAAACAAGTATTAAAATCCATAAATGTCAGAAATCTAAATTAAAATAATGAATTAAAATGCTTAATTCAAGGCAAGAAAATACATATAAAAATCTTAAAGAAACAAGGAAAATAGTAGACCGCATGAATAGTCACCAAGGAGATAGAAATCATGAACAAAACAGACATTTTCAAAGTGAAATCTGCAAAGTCAAAACAAAAGCAACTGATAGCTTCAGCAGCAGAAAAAAAGTGGAAGAGAAAATCATGATCACGAAAATAAGTTTGAAATAAATAATCAACTGGACAACTAAAAGTGAAGTGGTATCAAAAAGAATAAACAAAGCCTACATAAAATATGGGCTAATATTAAGCAACCACATAGTCACTATTATAGGAATACTTGAATGAAAAAAGAATTTATTAAGTACATACTAAATTAAAATCTAGAGATAGACAGGGATATCTAGATGCAAGAAGCTCCAAGGATTCCGAGTTAATTCAACCAAAAAGCAACTTCTCCCAGGCTGATTGTCATCAAACAGTCAAGGATTAGAAGAAAGGCTAAAAGGAAGGTAATAATCCTAAGGAATTTTAGGGAAGAATGTGAAGTTTACACAAAGGAAGTCCAATTAAGCCAACCACAGATTTCTCATAGAAAACCCTGTAGGCTAGAAATATACAATTAAAAAAAAAAGGCTTCAATCAGGAATATTATATCTAAAAAGACAATTCTTTGAAAATGAAGGAATAATACTATATCCCTCAGATAAGCAAAAAATAATTGTTCACCATTAAACTAGCCTTATAAGAGATGGTAATACTGCTAAATCCAATACTAGGACAAGTATAATCAGTAAACTATTCAACCAAATGACATACTTTAGTCCTTATATATCAATACCATCCTTGAATGTAAACAGAATAAATTCTCCAGTTAATAATTATCTACCATTATAGAATTAATGATCTGTGAGTATTTAAAAAGTTTATGTACGTGAACGAAGTTGGCATTGATTCTGCAGACATACAGAGAGAGAGAGAGAGAGAGAGGTTCCATATGAGAGGGTTACATGTACACACACACACAATGGGGAGAAAAAGACAGAGAGGGAGAAAGAGAGAGAGAGAGAGAGATCTTCCATCCATTGGTTTATTCTACAGTTGGCTGCCATGGTCATGCCTGGGCCAAATTGAAATCAGGAGACAGCAGCTTCTTCTGCATCTCTTACCAAAGAGCATGGGCCCAACCACTTGGGTCATCTTCTGTTGCGTTTACCAGGGCCTTATCAGGGAGCTGAAGTGAAACTGGAGCAGCTGGGCCATAAACTGATGCCCACATGACATGCTGACATTTCAGGCAGGATGGCTTTCCCTTCCACATTCCACAATGGTCCCTAAAGTTATCTGTCTTGCTATGTCTAAGACCTTCAGTTATTAAAATCCCAGAAACACATTTTTTATTAGACACTCTGCTCTCCAAAAACTGAGCAAAGTCTCTCATCACTATCATTTATACAGGCATCCTGTTCCAATAGTAGTATTTAATTGGGAATATTTTCATTATTGTAGCCAATTGGCAGTTAACCAAGAGAAATGACAATTTATATAAAACAAAATACGTGTGTTATGGAGTGGTAAGAGGCAGGAGTACTGCAGAAGGGATAATGAGAGTAACTCTGTGAAATTCCTGCGACTAATAAGTTCCGTAGTGGTTCTGAGTCATGAAGGTTTCCGGGAGCTAGAGCAGACTGCTATTAATGAATCCTTGACCGGCTGAAAGCTGACCTTCAATTTAATAGAACTGTATAAGTACCCTTTATCCCATTCTTGGGAATACCTAACAAGTGATTTTAACATGGAAAAGCTTCTAATATTAAATGAAGTTGCCTGGGGAAAGATTAAAGATTATTATGAACATTTAGTCTTAATGAGGTAACTAAATGTTGTGTCCCCATATAAGAGTGAAGCATGCAGTATGTTTTTTTATACCTTTTTAATATTTTTGGTGAATGTGTCTATGATTTTGGAAGTATTATGCAAATTTATAACTCATAATGACAGAACCAGAATACCCACACACTTTAATATACTTTTTTTCTAGTAATTTTCACCATGAAATGCATTCAATAATCAGTAAGTACAAGGTTTAATTCTATTAATCTAGATATATATGTGGTCTATACATATCTCTAGGGTGTAAGGAAGTATGAAAGGTCACAGATTTTCACTCTATTTATACTCTACTGTTGCATCAGTACAACTTCCCAGAAGTTAGTTGAAGATGTGAAACTACTGGCTCAGAGACTTGACTCACAGCACAGAGAGCAATGAGAGCACTGGGATATTTTTACAAGTTCACCATGTGCTCAACTATTGCACAAGCAAGGGTGTGGACCCAGATGGACAGCAGTACCAAACTTGACACTCTTCTCTGATCTAGGATATCATCCAAAAACTATTAGACTGCATATGCCCGTCTTTTTGCTTGAAAGGAGACAATGTAACTTCCACGACTGTCAATTTTGTGAGCAACTTTGAAAATATTTTTCTTTTAAAAAAGACAACAATTAGTGTTATGCTTTCAAGAATTCTATCATTAACATTCATTTTTCATTTCTGTACTGTCTTTCTTAACTTTTGACAGTTTTCCATGCACAGCCACTTAGGCAGCCCATTCCTTGTAGTACACAGAGATGAGAACTGTATTTGTGTAATTGTTTTATATTATATTTAACTAAGTTTTCTGTCCACGAATCTGCAAGTAGTAGTGAGAGACTCAACTGAATCCTGACACTAACAACTTCCACGGTATCCTAGACACCATCAGGCAAGAAAATCCCACAAATTATAGTCTGCCTGGGAAAGACATGAAACTACATAGCTGAATTTCTACATAGTTTTCTAGCTTTCCAAAGGCATCAACTTAGAGTGAGCATGGGTCATTATAAGTTGTCCAAAATTGCCTTGCTCAGCAAGGAAAATATCTAGGACCATCTACTCATTCATAAAAACGCTGTCAAATAAATTGAAACTGACCTAAGCACAGCTACAATGATGGTAACTCTGGGTACACTTAAACAGCATGCTGACCTTTCCCCAGATTACCTAAATAGCCAAAGTTAATGTCATTCAGGGAGGGCCTTCATTTTCATCTGTAGGCTGTGTCACCTACTGATGTTTCTTAAACATTTGAATATCTCTATAATCACACCTAAGATTCAAACCTGCAGGCATCCAATAACATAAGATGATCATATCAGGTCTTATAAATCTAAAGTGCTAGGAGGACACATTTGGAGCCAGAAAAAGGAACGATATGTCCATAGTATTTAGCATCTCTGAAGTGTGACCTCAGCACATTGGAGACACAGGTTAACATGGACTTCAGTTTGAACTGGCATATTTCAGAAGCCTGTGTCAAATCTTTGATCATTGCATCCTAGCACATTTACCTGTATTACTCAGTCAATTCTAACTTTTTGAGCTTATTGAATGAGTTTTGTCTGTTGAAAGTGATATATAGAAGACATCTAAAATACTGACAAAAATTGTATGCAGAAAACCCACAGGATGAAAGATATTCTCCATGTTTCTTACAGGTATTTTAGTCAGGTTAACCTTTGTCAAGATTAAATTATGATTCATGCAGTCAGAGCTACCACTGGCAGGCACGTGATCTGTGGCTGGGAACAGGCCCAGTTGGGGAGCTAAGGGGACAACCCTAGCTGGGTTGAGGTTCCCACCAAGGGGTGCGTGGCCTGGAATGGGGGCTGCGTTCTGATCAGGAAATGGTTGTAGCCTCCCTTGGCACAAGTGTGGACTGGGATTGGATGCACCGAGCCGGGTCAGACTCCAACACCCTCTGGTGTCCTGGAGGACTAGGGTAGATGTGGAATGGACTAGGCAAGGTCTCAACCCCTACTGAGCCATGCGTGAGCCTCATGTGGGTATGGATGAGCCATGGCTGGGCTGAAACATCCAACAGCAAGGACCAGTTTGGGTTGAAGGTCAGTCAGAAAAAGCCACTGTTTCTGCTAGGACAGGAGGTGAACTGAGTAGGGCTGGCTCATGGACCCACTGTTATGCACAAAATTTGGCATTGGGAGAGGTTCTGATGGAGGAGCCTGGGCAACTCCTCTGGCAGGACACAGATCCGGCAGGTAAGCACAAGAAACATGATAAAAAAAAAAAAAAAAAAAACAGCCCAGAACAGGCCATGGAAAGTTACCCACTGGCATACATTTGGCATGGGTCGGGGGGAGACCAGGATGAATCAGTTCTCGTCATCTACTGGCAAATCCAAGCACCAGAACAGTGTGGGTCGAGCCGGGTTCTGTCGCAACAAAAACTAGTGCACAATACGGAATGCCAAGGTGAGGTTGCCTGTACTGGACGTGACTGCAATGCCCAATCAGCACGTGTGAGAACCAGGAAGAGAGGGAGCGGAGCCGGCAGGGGAATAAGGGGTGGTTTTCTTGCTGGACAGCTACTCCCACTGGAGAGCGTGAACTGGGATGGAGGTAGACCAGACTGGGCAGGGCTACAACACCTGTGCGCCTCATGTGGACCAGATCAGGGAAAAGCCAGGCTGGGCTGATTATTCCTACTGGTGCAATCTACAGTTAGAGTGGGTGAGGATTGTTTGGGCTTAACCACAGCACCAGTTGGCAGAAGCTGGCACTGGGGTCTAATTCTGTCAAGTCAAACCACAGAACTACCTGGAGAATGCATAATCCGGGAGTGAGAGAGGCCTGGGATGGAAATAGTGGGCTCCTCCCTCTTGGGTTACTACTTCCATGGGAGGGCATGAAAACTAAGACAGGAACTGGGGTGGCTAGATAGATACCCAACAGCATCTGTGTGGGCTGCATAGTGGAGCTGGTTAGATAGAACAAGGCTTTAATTCCCATTGACATGTACGAGAGCCGAATGGGGTGTGGGACAGACTGAACTACTGCTACACATACTGGCAAACCAGGGTAGGGGGCGGGCCCAGTGGGGATTATTGTGGGTCGCTCCAACTAGGCTGCAGCTCCACTGGTTTATGCGAAGACCAAGTATGTGCTGGGCAGAACCAGGCTGGACTGCAAACACCCATTGGTTCCAGTGGAAGTCGGGGCTGAAAACAGAACCAACCCAGCGATCGCAACTACCAGCTGATCGGGGCGATGGACTGTGCCAGGCCCTGTACTTGCTAGTACATGCAAGAATCTGGTCTGAGAACACCTCAGACAAAGTTTCTTTGGAGATTTCTCCAATCGAAATGCTGGACTCAGAACCCTAACCGAGAAAAGACAGAACAGGTCAATCAACCACCTCAGCTATACATTGGCAATGAAAATACTGGGCAAATGGAGACTCTATGATGGACTATATCGATCAGTGGATTCTTCAAAGACCTCATCGTGCTTGGAGTGGCAAGACTGGCAGCGATTCATAACTGGTGAACCATCAAAACCACTTGAGCAAGAACCTTGGAGCATGCCCTACATCCAGGACCTGGGGAGGGTGGGAAATTGGGTAGGCCTTCTCCCTTAATACCCCCCTTTAAACATGAAGGAAACAATATGGAAATAATAGTCTTACCCACTTCTCTATAGCCCTCGAACCTTTTTTTACCCTCATTAACTATGTAAAGATCGTAACAAATATAATAAAAAATTATGATTCATGCAATGTGGCAGGGATGGGGGAAGAAAAACAACTGTAGGTTAAAACCAGTATACCTGCAAAGGTTTAAGATTGAAGATTGCTGTGTCAGGGTGTGTTCTTCTTTGGAAAGGTTTCAGAGTGAGTATCAATGAGACAGGCAATGAGACAGGAAATCCATTCTAAGATTCTGCTAAAGAGTATCCATCCTCTTTCTGCCACAAAAGGAGAAATGTTCCATTTTACAAGTTATCATTTCACCATCATTCCAACAGTTTTTCCTAACATTAAGAATTTTTCATCTGAAACAGTCAGATCAATAAAAGGGGGGCAGATTTTAAAATTTGACCCTCTTGAGGACTTGAAGTATGGTAAGAAGTATAATTGAATATATCTTTGTGATCTAAAATTCTAAAACGGGATAATACAGAGATTGGGTGAAAATTAATTCAAATTATTTATACACAGATTTACTATTGTGTGGTGTAGTGGAAAATAAAGTGTATGTGTGTGCATGTGTGTTCATCTGTTACTCTGTCATATACACAAATAATTTTTTTGAAACTTAAAATAAGTCTTTTACTTGGAAGAACATGTACCAATATAAGTGCTTTGGAAGTGAATCCTGCTTCTTTCAGAATTCTGTTCCTCTGGGACAGAGTCCCCCAAAGGAGGGAAAACCCTGGTCACCTGAAGCACTCAATGTCATACTCTACTAACAAGGAATCATACAAATGAATGATATAGAAAATCCTACAGAGTCCTTCTGACCATTCCAGTTTTTCAAAATCAGTGAAAGCTATGAAGAAGATGGAACACCCATGTATGAATCATTTATTATCAATAATTTATTCTTAATAAACAAGAATATAGAAATGCAAATAAATTTCAAATGCCCATATAGGAAATACACACATGAATGTACCTTCCTATGTCTTGTATTTTGAGATATTGCTAAAAAGAAATAATTCTAAATGATTCTTATTAGTATGTTACGAGTTGACAAAAATACATGAAAATCTCCACTTTGGCAAAACATACCGTAATTATGAATTAAAAATCACAATTTTGCTCTCTGCCCTAGTCAATAACCGAAGGATTTAAAATAAATAATTTAATATGTTTCTATTTTTGTTGCAAACAGTAAAAATTTTTGTGAAACCATATGAGCAGAACCCTCAAAGCATGCTGCACATCAGGGATTCTGGAATGGCACTGGGTGCTCATTCCCCATCTCAGGATACCGATGTGGTTTAGCATGCTGGATATGGCTTCTCCACTTCTCTGCCCCATTCCCCCAGATAGCACAAGTAAAAGAAACTTGGAAAAATGGTCTTATTCACATTCCTTTAAATCTCAACCTTCCCCACACTAATCAATAGTCAACATGGGCATGCATCATTATCAACTATGTAAACATCAGCAAAAATAAAATAAAACACAACAGAAAAAAATTATGGGGCATGGTGCAATGGCTCAGTGGCTAAAGTGCAACTTCTAAGGTCCCATATTGGCCCCAGATTCTGTCCTAGTTCCTCCACCTTCAATCGAGCTCCCTTTTTGTGCATGGGAAGACAGTAGAAGATGGTCCAAAGCCTTGGGACCCTGTACCCATGAGAGACCCAGAAGAAGCTCCTGGATCCCGCCTTCAGATCAGATCAGGTCCAGCTATTGCTGCCACTAGGGGAGCAGACCGAAAGACAGATTTTTCTCTCTGTCTTTTTTCTCTGTAAATCTACCTTTGCAGGAAAATAAACCAACAGCCCAATAATGGATATTATATAATCTATAAATATTGTAATATTTTCTTTTTAAAAATAGGTTGTTCTAAAAATCAAAAATTACTCCATCTGTGCTTAAATTGAGTGTAAAATGCTTCACAAAGGAAAAAATGAGTTTTATGGAGAAAATCTTCCTTGTATCACACTTTCTATGAATATTTGAAATCATATATATTATATATATACATATATATATATACATATAGCTATTATTCCTGTTTCTTCCTTAATTCTGTCTTATGGTTGTCATACAAACTGTTTATTTTATAATGAGTTAGATAACAAACTTAGATAACAAACATAATTCCATTCTTATATTCAAGTTTTTGGGCCACAAACTGAAACGATATAGAGAAAAGACATGTGGTAGATAAAACCTGCATGTGAATTATTTCTTTTCTCTGAAGGATAAAGCATCTCTCTTCCCAGTAGTACTCTAATTATTTTTCCAGAATGTTTGTTTTAGTGTCGGTACTATCATTCTCATTGTTTTATCTAATTGCAGTGTTTAGCCTTAGCTCTGATAAGGTCTTTGGAAATAATCTGCCTCTTTTTATGTATTTTAATTCCACCCTGAATGTATTATCTGTGTTTTTCTGAATTCCTTGTTGGTGCAAGTAACCTATTGTGATTATAGTCATTGATTAGTGGAAAATCCAAGCTCATAATACAATATGACTTGCCTGTTATCTGATCTAATAAGTCGAAGGTATTATTCTAGTATTATTCCCCTTAAATTTGCTATTTTATTTAGAGCTCTTGACTTGTTTTGCATCTTTAAAATTTGAAATGTGCAATTATTGAAATATATACTACATGCATGCATATTTTTTCAGAAGTGTAATAATTCTTTTGTTGGATTTAAAGCATTTCATCTCAAAACCTGATTCACAGTTGTTAATTGTCACTTTCCTATGTCTCAGTTAATTTGATAGGCTCCATAGCCTTCCTATGACACACTCCAGGCATTGCCAATGCTAACGTCTTCTTCTCATGCCCTTGGTTTTCCAATTTCTCCTTCTAGAGATAATGTTCCTTCAAGCCACTTAATCATAAACTTGGCAGTTTTGTGTGAAACATGAAAATTAATAGACCTTCTTCATTGCAAGAGTTGACTAACAAAGATTTTTTGAAGAATACAAAATACAAAGCTTTGGAATAATTCACTTGTGCCAACAATGGTATATTCCTTTTCCATTTACAGAATTCTGCCTGAGGAAAGTGTAACTGCCAGAAATTTAGATGGAGTACTTCTGTAGGTAATGAGATTTTGGAATTTAAGTGAGAGAGATGTTTAAAGAATCTTGGTACTAAATTTTCAAGCTTAAAGGCTAAAATTGGATCACATATATAACTCTACTGAGGCTAATCAACTCTCCCCCAGGCTATTATCGCCAGAACTAGAATTTCTAAATTTTGACTAATAATTCATTTTTCTACACATAAGACAGTAAGTTAGTGTCAATTAATGTGAATAGATCACTACTTTTCAAATTTATTTAAGATAGAGGTAGATTCATTAAATAAAACATTTTATGTTGAACATTCAGTAAGGAAACTTTTATAAAAGTTGTATTCTGAGGATTAATGTTTGTGAACTCCACCTATGTGCAAATAAAATGCTAATCATTTACCTATGACCTTTAACGTGAAGGAAATCCTTGCTCAACTTAAGACAGTGTGTTACTTTGGTTTCCTCTGGAGGTGATACCATGTAGAAAATGGATACGAACTTATTATTTAAAGTATGAATTTAAGAAAAATGCAAAGAAAGATGTTAGTAGGTTTCAACTTTAATCAAGAGGCTTTATGTTTTTGTTCTTCAAACAAATTTCATGTAGGCAGCTTAAATATGCCATGCTGATCAAACTTATCTGTAGGAGCATTGGATGATCAGAATTTTGTAATCAAGAGAGATTTTATAGCGATTCAGAAAGAATTTTGCAGATTGGCATTTTTCCGTAGCAGATTTCGTTGCTGCCTGCAAAGCGAGCACCGCGTGTTAGACAGCCAATTTGAAACCTAACTTTGCATTTAATTTCCTGCTAACATGTCTGGCAAAGGACAAGACTCCCATCCAGGACGAGGATGGAGTGTTCGACTCCTGACTTTAGCCTGTCTCAGTCCCAGCTAAGATTGCTGGGATATTCTGGGAATGAACCAGGGGATGGAAGATCACTTTCCTCTGCCCCCATTTCTCTCTCAAATAAAAATAAATCTTAACAGACAAAAATTTTTGAAATAATAAGTTGCCATAGTAAAATTAGTTTGCTAAAAATATGATTTCAGAAATTTAAAAGTCCTATGATTGAAAGATTTTTATACCACTATATAATTATTCAAAATGTTTTCCATTACTGTGCTTTGTTTTTGCTGTTGATTTTTATGCACACAGAATAGGTTGCTACTTGCAAGAGAATAGGCCTACACTAGTCAATTACATGATCTTAATCGAAATGACGCTATTTGTAATTATGCTACCTTGCAAAATCGCATGAATATCAAAACATCCTAGAAATAATAGACAGATTACTACTACAAAATAGTAGAGACTATGATTATTTTTAAGCAGAAAAGTTTATTCATAAAGAGTAAAGAAACTCAATTGCGTTATTTTAACTGTTCAAAACGGAAGGAGTGTTTTTTCTTTTTTTACAATTCCTTTCTTTGTACTTTGAGGCCTTTGGAATTAACAAAAGGAAAAAGAGAAACATGGTGAAAATGTTTAGAAGCAGTGGTACTTCCTCTTGTGTATCTCCTCAAATTATGTCTTTATTATTAATAATTTATTGGATCATTCCATAAATAGCACAGTTTTTTAACAGCACACTAATGTATCTGGATCATGACTTTAAAGCATTTAATGACATAAGAGTAACAGGTAAAAACTGGATAATAGTAATGAATATACACATTAAAATTAACCTCAAGTATGAATTTTTCTACATTGAATTGGAAATAATAGTTGTTTAAAAATACTTTTTAAAAATATATTCATTTAAAGACAGAATTGTGGGGTAAGAGAGAAAGATGGAGTCTTCATTCACTACTTCACTCTGCAATTGGAAAAACAAAAATAAGGGCCAGAGTTGAGCTGCTCTGAAGCCACAAGCTTCTTCAGGGTCTCCTACATGGAACTGGGACTCAGGGACTTCTGGTGCTTTCTCAGACTCGTTAGCAAAAAGTTAGCTCAAAAGTGGAGCAGCCATGGCTCTAAATGACACCTCATGGATGTTGCCTCAATTCACCATGCAATCAATACTCCATCATTTTGAATTTTATTAATATAAAGTTAACAGACTTTGTGTATGTTTTGGATGCACTTCTAAGAAGACAACCACATATTCTGTACAACCTTTCTTCCTGAATACCTCTGCCTCTCTCAATTTTCTTCATCAGTTTTTGTAAAATATGATTTTAATCCTCTCTGTAGTCATAGAATTAACTCACCACTTCACAGTATTCAACAACTAAAAATTAGGAAGATCACAGTTCTACTGTAGTGTAAACACAGGCTACAAACAACAACCATATCCTAAGTAACCGTGTCCTATTCATTTCTGTTCATTTTTGTACGCTTCATTAGCTGCATATCAAATAAAATGTATGACAATTATCTTTCTGCTACTGGCTTATTTTGTTAACCATAATGGTTTCCAGTTGCATTTATTTTGTTGCAAAAAAGTAAAAAAAAAAAAAAAAAAAAAAAAGAACAGGATTTTGTTCTCCTTATGACTAACCCTAACCCTAAACCTATGTATGCACATGAACACATACACACATATCACATCTTCTTTAGCCAGTCATCCTTACATAGACATCTGGGTTTAACTGTATTTTGAGCTGCAGTAAAGTTGGGGGTACAACGAACCCTCTCAAATGCTGATTTATTTTTATTTAGGAAAATTTCCCAGAGTGGGATTGCCTGGTCATATGGTAAACCTATTTTCAGATCTCTGAGGGATCTTCTTACAATTTTCCTAAAGCCCCTAGGAGTTGACATTCCAAAACCCAGGCCTCCTCAATATTTTATTCTGGTTATTTGATGGTGTCAGGTCATAAATTTATATCTTTAGTTCATTTTGAGTTGATTTTTCTATGAAGTATAAGAATCTCATTTCGTATTTCTGTACTCACATGTCCAATTTTCCCAGCACGACCTGTGAAGGAGACTCTCCTATTTCTAGGGACTGGATCCATGTTGTTTGCCAAAGTTAATTGGCTACAGATCCATGAATGAATTTCTGGGAGTTCTATTCTTTTCTATTAATCTATATGTTTATTTTGATCTATATGTTTATTTTTGTGACAGCAGCATGCTATGTTCTTTTGCCCTGTAGTATGTCTTGAAGTCTAGCATTATGATGCCTTCCAGCTTTGATTTTGTTGTTTATGATTGCCTTAACAATCCAGGATATTTTTGTGTTTCCATGTGAATTTTAATATTTTTACCTGGGTTTGTGAAAAATGTCTTTGATTTTGATGGGCATATCAATATATATATTGATCAATATATTCCTTATGCCAGTATGTACATCTTGCTAACATTAATTTTTCAAACCCCACCAACATGCATTTTCATTTTCATTTTGTGTGCTTTTTTCTATTTATTTATTCAGTAATTTATATTTTTTATTGTATAGATCTTTTATCACCTTGGTTAAATTTATTCCAAGATATTTAAGAACTGTAACTATTGTGAATTCGAATTATCATATGAGTTCCTTACTATGGCTTTTCTGTGTATATAAAGGCTATTGATTCTGTGTTTATATTGATTCTATATCCTGTATCTTTACAAAATTCTCTTCTAAGTTTCAATAGTCTGTACTGGAATCTTTGGTTTTGCTCTAAATGCAATCAGGTTGTGAGCAAACAAGTATTACTTGCTTTTCATTTCTGGTAGCATGGGATATCTTTTTTCATCCTACTATTTTCAGTCCACATGCATCTTTGTTGGCGATGTATTGAAACTTATCATCATTCCTGATTGGATGCTTTATTTCGCATAGATTTTCTTCTCTCAATATTGAATGTCCCTAGTTTTTGTTGCCTTTCCAGAAAGGCATTTATTATAGATCCATTGTGATTTTTTTTTTTGTGCACCTTTGTTAGGTAACCGCATTTTCTAAGCAAGTATGTGGAAGATAGGAAAGTTAGTGGTAGATAAATGAATAGGCAAACAAATGTATACTACTAAGTAAATTGTAATATCACCACAAAAAGGTATTTAATTGGAAAGGATACAATATTTGAGGACCCATTTGTCCTCTGGCATTTCTTAGAAGGATAAAATTGTTGAGGTCAAAGGATTGCATACGTGAAACTCCCGAATTTTGGCCAAGGGAATGGCATTCCTGTGATCAGCAATCAAGAAATGGTTCATCATGTTGTCATAATGCAAGGAAAAATGATGGGATAAGAAAATATATGACTTTTTAAATGATGTGACAGCTGAAGGGATTCAGTTGTTATCAAGGATGAATATCATTTTAGAGGTAGGAAGCACACAATATGCTCCATTTCTGAGAAAGCATATTAGGAATACTTAGATTGGCATAATGATGATATCAATAATGGAGACACACAAAACAGATTAAGAATTATAAGAAAAAAGCATTTGTAACTGGGATGATTAATAAAAAATTGAAAGTGTAGTAATAAAGAAAGTGTAGTAATAAGTATCCAAGTAACTTAAAATTTGCATTATTTTTTAAGATTTATTTATTTTATTGGAAAGGCAGATATACGGAGAGAAGGAGAGACAGAGAGGAAGATCTTCCATCCAATGATTCACTCCCCAAACCACCACAACACCTAGACACTGCCGATCTGAAGCCAGGAGCCCAGAGTCTCTTCCAGGTCTCCCGCACAGGTGAAGAGTCCCAAGGCTTTGGGTTGTCCTTGACTGCTTTCCCAGGCCACAAGCGAGTCTACCAGAATTTGAACCCACACCCATATGGGATCCCGATGTGTGCAAGGTGAGTATTTTATTTGCTAGGCTAACATGTTGGGCCCAAAAGTGTGTAGTTTTTCCTTCATCATGTCAATATCACACAGACAAACGTGTTTATTTGATCTCTGTGCTTCCTTGACTCAAATCCACTTTTCAGTCCATATGCCTCACTTCTAGGATGCTGTCTTATTTTAGTGACAATGAAAGTAACTGAATTTAAAAATCAGAAATAATGAAATCAAGGTTGATCAGTTAATTTTAATATAAACAATAAAGATTAAGAATCATAAAAAGTCATATTGATATCCTTAAATATATCCACACTCTCACTGACACAAATTCACCATAACCATACTAGAATTAGCATCTTAAAAACATTTAAAACAGTTCTTTTTCTTTTTTTTTTTTTAATTTCAAATGCAAAAGTAGAGAGTGAGAGTGAGTGAGATAAAGAGAGAAATGCTATTCTGCTGGATTTACTCCCCAAATGACTGAAATGGTTGCAAGGGCCAGGGCTGGCCAGGCCAAATTCAGAAGCCTAGAACTTCATCTGGGTTTCCCTCAAAGGTGTCAGGTATCTTCCTCTACCTTCCCAGTAGCATTAGGGTAGAACTAGATCAGTAATGTAGCATCTAAGACTTGATCCCACAGTTCATGAAAAATAGGTTCATTACTATAAACACATAAATAAATAAATAAATAAATAAATAAATAAAAATGAATAAATAAATAAACAAAAATTCTTGGGGTTCAAAATATTTTAGACCAAATTCAGCTCACACTGGTGGCGGGCTAAAGCCTAGCACAGTCCAGGCCAGCCCAGCCCAGGCAGCTCCCAGTCCTGACCCTAATGTAAGTTGACTGGTATTGTGGCCTGACCGGCCTGACCCAGACACCATTCTGGTTCTTAGATTTTCCAGTGGGTGATATGACTTGGCCTAACCTGGCTCATCCCAGACCTGAGTCAAATGTATGCCAGTTGGTACCATTCCCTGGCCTGGTCCAGGTTGCTGCCTGTCTTGGTTCTTGCACTCAGCTGCAGGGACTGTGTCCCATCAGAGGAGTTGCCCAGCTCCTCCATCAGAACCTCTCCAAATGCCATATCTCATTCATACTGGTGGGTCCATGGGCCAGCCCTACTTAGCCCACCTTCTGTCCTAGCAGGGACAGTGACCTTTTCTGACTGGCCCCTACCCTTTTTGGTGGTTACTGTTGGGTGCTACAGCCCAGCCAAGCCTGGTCAACACCCATACACAGCTGACATATGGCTGTAGAAGCTTTTTGTTTTATCTGCTGTTAGGCCTCTTTGCGGGAGTCTGGCACAGACCTTAATATCAAGGGCCTGTGATCACTTCCCCCAGAGTTCTCCCTAGCAGCTTCACCCTTGCCTCATGGTGTCCTGAATATCAAAAGGATAGTGGATGCAGTTCCTTGGTTCCCAGTTTAAGACACAGCTAAGACTCAGTATGTAGGTACTGGCCTGGGGGAAGTGTCTATGGGGCCATGTCTGACTCCTGGTGTCCCTGTTACTGGTACTGTGTTGCAAGTCTGAGATCTGAACATTGATTTATTCCTTTTCCTTCTCCAAGAATGAGGCGATTCTCACCACACGGAGCTTGGACAGTGATGACACAGCAGGGCTTTCCTTCAATGCATGATTTTTTATTGTAGTATTTCTTACATTGAAAGCAGGAACTGTGATCTCTGATCTGGTGTCCTTGTCTCTTTGGAAGGCGACTTGGTGAACTGATGATGAATAACTGCTCAGAATCGGGTCTCAGTGAGGATATTTTTGGAGATTCTTACTCGCCATCTTGTTCTCCTTCCCCAAGCTTAAACACTTTTATTTGAAATGTTGAAATGAAAGCAAAATGTATGCAATATGAAAATGAAAATAATTTCTGACAGGCTATTTATCTAACTACTGGAAAGGGTTTCCCTTTTTGTAATAGTATTTGCTCATTTAAGGAAATTGCTTTTATTAATATGTCTCAGAATGAAAATATACCTTAGTAATTTTGAGTTATTTAAACATCTTATTATCTGCTATTTACACTTTGGAAAATGCTGCTTTTCTGTAGCTGTGGATGAGACAATATCAGGAAATTAGATAACTTAAAATATAAAAAGATAATAAACTGCCTTTTATGAAAGAAAGCTACAAAATGCCACCATTCTCATTTATATCCTATCGTTGTATTGCACAAGAATTCATTCTGTTATAAATAGTCCACTGAAAATACTTCTATGAAATTCTTTCTAAAAGTTCATATTCATTGCACTAGGAAATTGGAGAATATATTTGGAGGGTGTTTTTGAGTTCATGTGTATTACATGTATTGAAATATTTTTACTTTATTTCATTTTTTACCTGTAAAGTATGTTTTAAAGTTCTATATGTAGAAATGTCACACACAAAAAGAGTTTTCAAGTTAATTTCACACATCTTACAGCATCACCTAGATTTTATAATTCCTAAGTGATATTTTCTATTGAAATAACAAATCACCTTTTTGCCCTTGAATATTTCTTTTGCATTGTTCCCCGTGGATATATTAATAGGAGTCGGTAAGTATGATGATTCAGGAATATGAGGAAATCATCAACTAGTAGAAAAGGCAATTGTTGAAGCTTAGAATTGGGTTTCCAATATATGAGTACATGCATGGTGAGTATGAAACATCATATAAAAATATTTTTTAACTTTTTCTATTGGACAGTCAGATACACAGAAAGGAGGAGAGACAGATAGGAAGATCATTCACCTGTTGATTCTCTCCCCAAGTGACCACAACAGAGTTGAGCCGATCTGAAGCCAGAAACCAGGAGCTTCTTCCAGGTCTTCCACGTGGGTACAGAGTCAAGGCTTTGGGCAGTCCTTGACTGCTTTCCCATGCCACAAGCAGGGAGATGGATGAGAAGTGGGACCACATGTTCCTGTCACTTGTTTTTCTATGAAGTGTTTGGGTTCCTATCACTCAAGTGATAGACCCAGACGGAGTTCCAGGCACCTGACATTCATCTAGTCAAGCCCAACACTTGCAGGTATGTCCATTTTGGGAGTGAACCAGTGGATATGAGTTTTCTGTTTTCTTTGTCAGTACTTTCCTCTCTGTACCTTTTTCAAATAAGTCAATAAACCTTGTAAAATAACTCAGCATTCAGTGTGAAGATCAATATTAACAATTCAGGAGGGAGAGGAGAAAATTTATGCTTCACATATGGCTAACTAGGCTTGTTAAATGGTATAGCTTTAGGGAAAATAATTTATCTTTATTAATAGTGTCAACATACATTTGAAACACAATCCAACACTTTCATTACCTAGTATTTGTTCATGAAAATAAGACACATATTCATATTAAAACTCGTTCATGGTGAATTGTGTATAATTTCTACCCAATCTGACTAAATAAATATGAGAATTGGCCTTGTGTCTCTGTAGGTCACATTGCCACTCATGACATTGTAGTGCCGTGTGGGTGGCAGTTCCTGTAATGGCTGCTCCACTTCCAAGCCAGGTCCTGCCTGGGAAACAGCAAAAGATGGTCCAAATGCTTGTACCTTTGTACCATTATGGGAGACTGATTAATCTCCAGGGTCAGGCCTGGTTTCAGTTTGGCACAGCTCTGGTTTTTGCATCCATTACATTTGATCTTAGCCAAAATGCCAAGAAGCAATTTTTGCAACCATTTAGAAAGTAAACTGACAAATTGAAATCTCTGTCTCAGTGCATGATTCACCCCCATACTACCTTTCAAGTAAGTCAATCTTTTAAACATGAAATATGATATATACTGGAAAGTTAAGCAGTACTAAAAGATGCACTAATACATACTACTATGAAAATAAACAATAATAGGAAAACATATTTTGTGTAAAAGAAGCTGGATATAAAACATTATATATTTGATGTTTCATGTGTGTAAAATGCTGACTTTAGGAAAATGGATAGAGATGGGAAACAATTCAGTGTTTTCTGAATGTGAACATGAAAGAAGGGATGGACTGAAAAAAGCATACAAAAGAATTTAATGGAGTGAGGAAAATTTTCCTTACTTTTTTGTGTTTTTATCTATTATGAAAGTTGAAGTTACAAAGTGACAGTAGTATAGAGAGGTTCTTCTATCTGCTGAATTCCATCCCAATTTGCTGCAAAGACTGGGACTGGGCCACCCTAAGGTCAAAAACTCGGAGCTTCTTCCTGTTTTCTCCTGTGATCGGCAGAGGACAAGCGATTTAGCTCATCTTGTGTTGCTTTTCCAGCTGGGAACTGGTATGGAGGTGGAGCAAAAAGAACTCGAACTGGCACTTAACACTGGGATTAGAGAACTGTAGGATGTGGCTTGATGTACTGCACCATGCTTAATATATTGTATAAGGATTGTACATTAATAAAGATATAAAATTTATGATCCCCAGGTCAGTTGTATATCAAATCATTCTTTCTAGATTTTAGTTACAAAATAGAATGTCTAAAGTATCCACTCCCAAGTTTTATATTATCAGATTGAATTGCTGAATGTAACTAGGTGGTAAAATGGAAGAAAATGACTATGAAAGTGTCTGAAAATTTTCTTGGGTTTTATTTCCTTTAGCCAAATGAATGCAAGAAACAAATTGTTCACATTTACCCAAGGCAATGTCATGAACAAAAGATCATGCAGAAGTGGAGATGGACTATAATAATGGTCAAAGCATCATGGGCAAGGGCCCAGCACAATAGCATTGTGATTAAGGTCCTCACCTTGAATGCACCAGGATCCCATATGGGCATTGGTTCTAATCCCGGCGGCCTCAACTCCCATCCAGTTCCCTGCCTGTGGTCTGGGAAAGCAGTCGAGGACCGTCCAAAACCTTGGGACCCTGTACCCATGTGGGAGACCCGGAAGAAGTTCCTGGCTCCTGGCTTCAGATTGGCTCAGCACTAACCGTTGCAGCCGCTTGGGGAGTGAATCAATGGATGGAAGCTCTTCCTCTCTGTCTCTCTTTGTATATCCACCTTTCCAATAAAAATAAATATTAAAAACATGGGCAGCCCATATATGATCTTCTATGAAGCCATGCATGCCAAAGTGAGAAGATTCTACATATAAGAAGCCCAAACAAAAGAGATGTAACACTGAATACCATGAAAGATGCTGTGAATATAAATTCAGATCATCAATGGTAACACCTCCCCAATGCCACTCAGCAATTTGTACATAGTTGTTCCCAGAATTTAGCAAAGCCTTATAGCTTAGAGGAAACACTGCACTGACTTAGTTGAAATAATTAGATATGATCATCGCTCCAATTTTAGTATATGTGCTGCCGAAGCGAGCACTAGAAATGATCATCAAAATATATACTTGGCTAAAAATAAGCCCAGCAATTTGACTATTAAAATTAACATATCAGTTATATCCTAAGTCCAAAGTTGGAGAGTCACATCTTTGCTATTTTAAAATATACATAGGAAACTGCTTTAGAACACAAGTGAGGATAGCATATTTCACTGAGTTACCATATTTCAAAGACTCTTTGATACCTTGGATGGTATATAATTTACCAAGTTTCTTAAATATATGCATAGCCCAGAAGTATCTATTAAAATCTTATTTTTCACAAAAATTTGTCAAACATAAAAAGATATAATTTAACAATTTTTAACTTTTATTCCTTTTACTTAAGATTTGAATATACACCAAATGGCAAGTTAGAAGAACAAGATTCTAATTCATATTCTAATACTGAGTTTGAAAAAATAATTTAACATCTGATCTATGCGCCAATGCATTCTTATTTTTATAAATGATATATGAAAGAAGATGATGTATAAACCTCTTCCAGTAATGAGATTTTATGGCAATTATATAGACTATATACTGCTTCAAACACTCTTATGAGTCAAGGTTTAATATTTAATTAATTAGTCAATTAATGAAACCAGTCAATATGGTCAAAGAGATAACTTAACTGACACTGATATATATCTGTTTTAACTAAAATGAATTGTTCTTTATGTTGAATTTATTAAAAGCATTATATTAAGCCTTTTAAAAGACAAGAATATTTTGTGACATGATTCCTAATAGTCAGAAAATTAAATTTGCAATACAGAATAAGCACCAATTTCCTGGAATGAATAGCTCATGGAACTCATCATGGACAGTAATCTTGTCACTAGCATATCTCTAAAAATAATCTTGTCACAAGCATAGCCCTAAAAACATTTGCTTTTTTCATAAGCAGTTAAAAATTATATCCATTGAGAATTATAACATAGAAATAATTAATTTCTGCAAATGTAAAGGATCTTTCTCTATGCAAGTCCAAAGAATTGTATTCAAGAATTGCTAATGAAACAAGCAAAATGGCTGAGAGGAGTTGCACATATCGGCAGAAATTGTTAAATGATTACTCTGTTCCAAATAATGGAACATAAATGAAGTAAGTCTAGTAACAAGACAATAACATTCCAGAGAGGAAGCTTCTGAGAATGCACTAAGTCACATAAAAAAAAGAGAGGTACCACTGTTGTACTTACTAATACATGAAAAGGAAATTATACAGACACTTAAAAACTGAGCTGCTAAGAATATATTTCTAATCCTTCTTAATACTCCTTCCTTTCAAGTACAAGTTTTTTTAGTGTTTTCTTCATTTAAAATGTATTCAAAGATACCACAACCAACTATCCTGTAGCACTTGGGGAATTTATCTCTTTCTCTAATGTGACATCAAAGTTAATACTCATTTCCTTGCTTTAAGAAGTTTAAATTATTTGCCATAGTTATCTAAAATTGCTCCACTTTTGAAACTATGTTTTTATGTTTTTATATTCTTCCTTGTATACTTATAGGATTTTATAAATATAGACAACAGGGGCCAGCTTGGTTCCATACCTGGTTATTCGTCCCTCTGCATTGTCAGCATCCCATACGAATGCTAATTTTAGCTTATTTATTTGAAATGCAGAGCCTCAGAGTGAGAAAAAGACAAATAACTTCCACCCACTGTTTCACACCACAAATGGGTGCATTGGGTAGAGTTGTTCCAGGCTCAAGGCAGCTCTACTCAGGTATCCAACCTGAGTGGAAAAGACACAGTGTCATGAGTAATCCTGCTCTGCCTGTCCAGGTAAAATAGTGTAGAGCTATCAGAGGCAATGCAGCTACAACTGGAACTCTTACACAGGATGCCAGCATTGTAATGTGCCCCAGGATTCTTCACACTCATATTTGTACTAAAATCTGTAATGTTTATGTGTCTTATTCTTGTCTTTCTTTGTCTTGCTTTACATTTTTAAAATCTTCACTGCCTACGTGTGTCTTCATTGCTTTCCTTTTCAGTTAGAGCAGTTTTCCCGTTTATCCTGAATAGCTAACTTACCCGTATTCCACAGGAATTCACTAGATATGTCACTATTCCTACTTTATGCAAAGTGACTTTACTCATCTGTTTCTTCATCACATTTTTTTTTATTTCTGTCTATTCAATTTTTTCAGAATTGGCAATCAATATCAATATACACTTGCTTTGTCAATTAGATATAATCTAATTAAGTGGAGGTATTATCTATTGAGCTCAGTGCTTTTATCTGTGTCATTGACCAAAGTATAGATTACAAGCCTAAAGCTCAAGGAAGATTTGTTGAATGGAGATAAATGATTGATTGGGGCATTCCTGCTAAGACAGTGTCCCTTCTCTTTAATGAATCAAACTGTAGTTTAGAATGCAATTGTACTCATGTCATAAAAGCGTCATGTTAAAAAGGTTTGTATATGTAATTTTAATATTATAATTTTATCACATGCCATGTATGAATTCCTGATACACAGATTCAAATAATGATTGTATTTATGGAGTAAAAACTTAAAATTGCCCACATTTTCTTCCCATGTATCTTTCTTCATGCCTCTTACTTTGGAAGGGGGATTTACAGAGAACGAGAGACACAAAGAAAGATCTTCCATCTGCTGGTTCACTCCCTCAATGGTCACACCGGCTTGGGCTGAGCCAGTTCAAAGCTAGGAGCCAGGCCCAAATACCTGGGCATCTTCTGCTGTTTATCCCAGGTCATTGGCAGTGACCTGAATGGGAACTGGAGTAGCTGGGACATGAATTGAACCAGTAACATATGAGGATCACAGGCAGTGGCTTTATCAGTAATGCTACAACACCATCCAGAGAACTGTAGCTTTCCAAGATATGTGATGTTATTAAGCAAACTTTGTAGAAGTTCTAAGCCTTTATCCGAAGTCCACGTCTTTCATTATTTTCTCTGTGGATTGGAGTGCCACCTGCATTAGATGATTCAGTACTTGAAATGTTACTTCAAGGCTAACACACTGAGTCTCTCTGACTATGGACGAGAACCTGCCACTTCCCTTGTGCTCCCTAGATGATTTAACATAAACATATACATTTTTTCTGACTTTTTGAGAGTCCCATGCCCTTTCCAGTTTCAAGGATTCCAATTTACATTCTTCTTTTGGTTATTCTGCTCAAAATGTGATGTTAATATCATCAGCTCCATGTCAAAAGGGCAGTCTATCCCTCATGAAAAAATAAATAATATGTTTAAAGGAATTGCTCTATTTGATGCCAAAATTTAAACATCTTGTAAATGATAGGATTATAGAATCTCAAACATTATCTTTAATATCCAAAGCATCGAGGATGGAGAAAACTGGTTTTGAACAAAGAACTGCAGTTATGATTGGTTTTTGTAACTTTATAGTTAATAAATATAATAAACATTGTAGAGAAACAATGAACTACAAAGAAGGGATGCAAACAGGCTATTGCAACCGGACAGAAGGGATCACTAATGAAATGAGGCAACATTGATTTGAGTTCAGCTTAGCAAAATAGTTATGTTTAAAATATTGATTGATTGATTGATTGATCAATTGGAAAGGCAGATATGCAAAGAGAAGGAGAGACAGAGAGAAAGATCTTCCATCTGCTGGCTCACTCCTCCAGTGGTTGTAATGGACAAAACTGAGTTAAGCCAAAGCTAAGAGCCAGGAACTTCCTCCAGGTCTTCCACATGGGTTCAGGGTTCCAAGGATTTTGGCCATCCTCTATTGCTTTCTTAGGCTACAAGCAGGGAGCTGGATGGGAAGTGGAGCAGCCAGGACTCAAACTGTCACCCATGTGGGAACCTATATCATGCAAGGCAAATATTTAACCACTGAGTCATTATCATAGACCCCAGCAAAATATTCTTTATATTAAATATTAGAGAAACTTAAATGCATATGAATTTAAGTGATTAACATTCAGGGAAAAGTAAATTGACTCTAATAAGTGTATTTGTTTTCTTCATTAACATTCACTATGCAATATTTGACAAAAATAGATGTGTCCCAAGATGGCCTTTCCTTTGGCAATTCATGAAATGATCATAAACCACTGAAACAAAATCATATCATGTGAGCATCTCTACATCTATGCTATCTTTGGTATCCACTGTGGTTAATTCTGACCAATGGATCAAGGCTTTTAGGATGCTGAGAATTTAGTAAATTAGAATTGATGAATGTTCTTGATGTTGTATATTTAGTCTTAAGCATAATTGTGGGACATCCAAAAAGGATAATTTCCCACAATTGATCTTTGACCAGACAGCTGGAGAATAATAATATTTATCTGTGTTCCAGCTCTAGACTTTATTCAGAAATAGGGATATTTTTAATAACAAAAAAGAAATAAAATATTCCTTTAATTTTTATTTTCATTTACATAAAATGCACAAATTTTACATATTTCATGTTATAGATTTAGGAACATAGTCTTAGTTATTGGTATATTTAGGTTTTCTATGTTCTCATGATTCAGTTTTGGTAAATTCTGTGTATCCAGAAATCTATCCACTTCTAGTTTTTCAGTTTGTTGACATAGAATTATTTATAGTAATTCTTGACGATTCATTTTCTGTGGTGTCTATTGTTATTGTTCCCATTTCATCTCTGATTTTATTGATTTGAGTGTTCTCCCTTTTCTTAGGTCATTCGGCTAAAAGGTCATTTTGGCTCCTTCTGTGAGCCAATCTTCATTCAACAACATGTTTTTTTTTTGTTGGTTTTTTTTTTTTTTTGGTAAGATTTATTTATTTTTATTGGAAAGGCAGATACACATAGAGGAGGAGAGACAGAGAGGAAGATCTTCTGTCCAAAGAGTCACTCTCCAAGTGGCCCCAAAGGCTGGAGCTGAGTCAGTCCAAAGCCAGGAGCCAGGAACTTCTTCCGGGTCTCCCATGTAGTTGCAGGGTCCCAAAGCTTTGGGCTGTCCTGGACTGCTTTGCCAGGCCACAATGCAAGGAGCTGGATGGGAAGTGGGGCCGCCGGGATTAGAACCAGTGCTCATATGGGATCCTGGTGCTCTCAAAGCAAGGACTTTAACCACTGTGCCATAGTGCTGGGTCTTCAACAGCATGTAATTCAGTCCATTTTTTGCATATTTTCCCAAAGTTCTTTCGGTTGTTGACGTCCAGGTTTGTTCTTAGTAGTCTGAAAAGACACATGGCATGGTTTATTTCTTCCTCCCACCCTTCCTTTTCCCTTTCTTCCTTTCTCTCTCTCCCTTTTTTCCTTGCTTACATCTTTCCTTGGTACTTCTTTTGTTCCTTCCTTCCTTGCCTCCTCTCTTTGTTTCATTTTTTTTTAATCTGTTGAAGAATGCTTTATAGTCTAGGAAAACCCTAGATCTACCCTACAGTAGGTTCCATGAACTGATGAACAAATCATGTTTTTCAATTTTTTGAAAAATATTCTGTAGATATCAATTCGGTCTATTTGGTCCATAGTGTATATTAACTTTTGTTTCTTTGTTAATTTTTCTGCTTAATTAATCTAAGGCCAGGGCATATGTGGTTATACCTTATTCAGTAATATGTTCCTACTAAAATTCTATTTCTCTAACTAATCTATCACTTAAGGGGAAAAATATTTCACAACGAAAAAAATGCATAAAGATCCAAAGCAACAGTTTCAAATATTAAATCCCCTTACAGCTACAAGATCTACCACCCCATAACCAAACAATAATTAAAAGCATATCTCCATAATATTAATAAAAGCATCTTTTAACTTCCCTAGCCAAAAACTGTAAAAGGTACAAAAACAGACATAATTTCTATGCTCCAAGAAATTGCAAAAACAGCCTAGCCTTTAAGGTCACAGTAACCACCATATTTATTGCCAGAGCAATTTCAGCTCATCGTCTCATCACTTCAACTAATTTTCAGTATTAGTTGATCAAGCCCTTTCCCAGACGGTGAGCTTCATGTCTTGGCCAGGTTCCGGGCAATAGTTAGGCACACAATAAGGTGTCCAAAATAAGCATGAGTTTCACTGTACTCCTGTATATATTAATTCTCTTAAATCTTTACTCACCAAGCCATGATCAATAACGTTAACTCCCAAGCTCACATCAGTTGCAAAAACAATCTCACAAAGGCAAAAAAAACAATGCCTCAATGGATTGCAGAACTCTTTAACGAAGTGGTTGAGGTTCCATACAAGGGGGTTGAAATTGCACTGAGGTTGTTGGAGAGATATGTGCCAGGCTTTTCCATACAGCTGAAAGCTCCTCACGGCCTGCCAGCAAGGAAGCTGTTATCTTTATATCTCCATGTTGTCCAAACCCACTGCACCGACGCCAGCACTTTTTCTTTCAGTTCTTCTGTATCTTTCTTGGTGAGATGTGTTTCTTCTAGTTAGCAATTAGAATTCTGTTTTTTAATCCATTCACTCAGGTTGTGTCTTTTGATTGGAGTAGCTGGGTCAGGTATTTCATGGTTATTTTTGAAATGTAACAACTTGGTCCTCTCATTTTTCCATAAATATTCTCATTGTTCAATTTGGATTTCCTTTGTAACTTTACTAGGTGATTGTCTACCTTCATATTCTTTCATTATAGTGGTTGAGATTCTCTATTTCTCTGTGGAGCACATCATTAAGCTTCATTTGTAGGGCTGTGTGCATAGTAGTAAGTCTTTCAATTTCTGTTTGTTTCTGAACCATTTTTTAGTATATGTCTATGTATAAACCATGATGTTGCCTCAGAGTTTAAACCTGTCAGCAGGCCCCAAGGCCACTGAGGATGAGGCTGTGGTGTTCTTCAGCCACAGAAACACCAGACACACACTATTGAGGGATGTCCATTTTTGGGGGGAATGATAAGCTTAAATAGTATTAGAAAAGAGGGGAGGCAGAGGAGTGCACACTGTGGTACTCCCAACCAGCAGTGACATCGTAAGTAGCTGGTGAGTATGCCTACCTCTCTGGACCCTCCAACCAAAACGTAGGTCACCTTCCTCAAGCAATACTGGATTAAAACATTGTGTTTCCCTAGCTGTTTTTTTCCTTGAAGAAACCATTACAAACTAGGAAACACAATGTTTTAAATGTTCATCAATTTGTTTCACCTGGTGTTACAGGCACTTTATTACAAATAGTTTTATTTTTTTCATAATGTTTGATATTCTTTCTTTCATATATTATCATGTATTTCAGGCTAAATGCTACCTTAAATGCACTCTTAACATGTTATTTTACATTTCTTAGATGTCCAAGACTAAAGAGCAAGAAGAATATGAGGTAAAGAAACAGAGCGAATGACATATGGAATGCATGATGTAGGAGGTTTTAAGTTGTGTGATTAATGTCTAAGTAAAAATAAAATATTCTGTAGCCTTATATTCATAATGTAGCATTTCTGATGTAAATAGTTTACCATAATAAATGTCAGATAACATCAGGTCTGTGTGGGACGGAGTTACACTTGGGTCTAAAATGAGGTATATCTCTTATAATGAGGGACAGTGAGAGATTCCGTATGTTCTTTGCTTTCAAATTAGTAGTTCCATCTGTTTAACTAGTTGTCAATTTCATCCAAAGATGCTTGTTGATTTGTGACAACTATGCAATGTGACAAACACCTTTCTTCTAGTATGATTGCTTCCAAATACTGAATTTACAAAGTAGTTAACACAAAGTGATTATAAGGACACAAGTAGAATATAGTAAAAAAATAACAAAGTTCAAGCCCAACTTCAGTTACTAATTCACACATAGATATTTATGCTAAATATTTCCTGAAGTCAATTCTGGATACTTAAGCTGTAAGGTTTTGCACAGAATAAAAAAAATGCTCAAAAATTCTTTGCAGTGTTAACTCTGTGACATCAGAATATTAAAACAAGAGTGAAGCCCTCATCTTCATAATGCCAATGTGACTTGTTAGTGCGGGATGTCCCCCAAACAGGCCTCATTTCTGTTTTGTCCTTCAGATATGTTATTCAAGCTAAGCTATGTCATTAAAGTAAGGTTGGTCATTGAAGGTTAAATACGACTTTACAGGTAAAAAATGCAATAAATTTTAAATCTTCAATGTTAATTATAGTGCTTAAATATACAAAGAATCTGAGTCATGCAAATATTAAATTGAACTGCACAAACTGAATTAACTGAACATATTGTTTAACATAATTAGGCCTGTGAAATGCACATATTAAACCTATCAGTAGCAGGTAGTAGCTTCTTTTCCTCTTTCTTTGTGTTGCTTTCTTTCTAATTTTTATGTTTTTTATTTTGCGGACTTGTAAAAGATTCTGCATAGCTTTACAGAATTTCATATCCTTATATATCTTCAAGTGTCATAAAAATCACTGATACAAGGTCTCAAAATCCTGTATGATAGGCCACTAAATTCCCTGAACATTTGGCATATGCTAATAGTACTAAGATTTCCCATTTTTGGTACATCTAACCCAGTCCAGCAAATGAAAGGCAAGCTGGAAAGATAGTTTTGATGGATTCAATCCCTAACACAGCAAATATGGTGTCTTTCCAAATGTTAACTTTTTAAAACGAGTGCTGCTTATTTCAGCATTATTGAGGTCAATAAAAATTCTATTGCATTAGCTACAGTTATGAGCATTAATGGAAATCATCAAGTTGTCATCATAACTGTAATGCAAAATATATTCAACAAACTTTACCGTTGTTGAAATTTTATTTTAGTATTTTTGGCGTTACCTTTTGGCATTAAAGAATCACTCCCAGTGATAGGAAATGTGAAGTGGTAGAGAATGTGAAAGCTGAATTCACCAGTAGTTTTTTTTTTTTTCCAAGAATAATGAAGGTTTGGAGGCTTCATAAAATGTAAATATAATTGTCATGAACTTTAAACCTATTTGGAGATCTACTTGAAAAGTATGAAAATGTTACCTGGGTGTAGTATGCCTAGAAAAACTAAAACTTTGAATTCACTATGAATTTCCTTCATATGCATAATTTTGAGAGATCTAAAGTTATCAGAAAGGATTCAGTGTTGCAAAAACCTCCTGTAGGAAACACCCCCAGAGTAGAACGTTCCCACTGACAATTCCTTCATCTGCAGAAGATATTTGGAAAAAAACTCATTTGTACTAAAAATTTAAAAAAACAACCATTTTATTCACATATTATTTACTACTTTAAGCTGATCAGAACTGAATCAGTGCTTTTCTATTACCCAGGTACTGAATTACTTCACAAAAGCTTGTGTTTTACTCCATAAAGACGGTTCGGGTTTCTCACATGTAAATGATCTTAGATATCATCAACATTTCTTATGTTGTGCATTGTTTCCAACAAAGAGAATTCTGGGGAAAGCAGTAGGCACATGCCAGTGTTTTCACTGGCCATGCCTGGAACTGAGCAATGCCGTTTCTGTATAGTCCATCTGTCAGAGTAGTTGCATGTTATGAGATAGGTTATATAAAGATGGTGCAGAAATACATGCCACTGAACGATGGAGGAATGCATGTGAGCACTGAGAAGGTAAAAATGTGCTTTGTCAGGGTAAATACAAAAACCAAACAAGAAGGGTGGTGTGTTGAAATAACCCAGCAAGGGGCCAATGCTGTGACACTGAGGGTGAAGAAGCAGCAATGGTCATGTCTTGTTTGAGCATCTCTTTAGGAATCAGCTGCTCCACTTTCAGTGCGGCTGCCTGCTGGTGTGTCCGGGAAAGCAACAGAAGATGGCTCAAGTGCAATGTATGTGCAAGATCCAGCTGGAAGTCCAGGCTGCCAGCTTGGGCCTGACACAGCTGTGGCCATGTCAGTCGTTGGGGAATGAGAATGAAAGAGCTCTCTGTTTCTGTTTCTAGAGCAAACTGTGACTTTCAAACAAACACATTAAAAAGATAACTTTCTCTAGTCATACACAAAATCAAGAACTCAACCAATACTGAATAGAAAAGTCACTGTTTCTCAAGAGAACAAAGGATATAATAATCAAAGTTCAGAATGCCAGCTTTGCTCACATACATTACTCGCTGTGTGCTATGTGTATTAGTTATCACACATCTTGGCAAAATAAATGTTATTTTTATTCTGAGGACTTGTTTAGTTCACTAAATATAATGGCCTCCAATTGTATGTATCTTGGGAAAGGCACAATTTCCTGCATTTTTGGGGCCATGGCTGAGTAAGATTCGAATGTGTTTGTATTGATTCATCTTGTATCAGTTTGTGGATATTGTGGCTGATTTCAAATCTTATCTCTTGTGAAAATAAGCATAGGGCTACAAATAAATATGGGATACAAATTACTCTTTAACATACGGTTTGTTTCCTTTGGGTAAATTCTCGGGGGTGGGAAGGCTGGTTCACAGAAGTGATGTATTTTTCTGATTTCTGAGGAGCCTCCACATTGTTTGTCATAAACCTTGCGCTAGTTCACTAACTCCCCCCGAGTCAGGCCCCCATCCTCCCCGCCTCATCAACAGCATCGTGTCTTTAATTCTGGAGGATCCTCATTCTGGCTGGGTGAGGTGAGACCTCGCTGTGGTTTGTATCTCCGTCTCCCTGCTGCCTGTGAACCTGAGCCTGAACATCGTTTTGTGTACACCTGGGCCATTCGCATTTTATCTTTTGAAAACCTATTGCTCATGTCTTCACCACATTTTTTTTAAAGATTTATTCATTTTATTACAGCCAGATATACACAGAGGAGGAGAGACAGAGAGGAAGATCTTCCGTCCGACGATCCACTCCCTAAGTGAGCCGCAAAGGGCCGGAGTGCGCCAATCCGAACTGGGAACCCGGAACCTCTTCCAGGTCTCCCATGCGGGTGCAGGGTTCCAATGCATTGGGCCGTCCTCGACTGCTTTCCCAGGCCACAAGCAGGGAGCTGGATGGGAAGTGGAGCTTCCGGGATTAGAACCGGCGCCCATATGGGATCCCGGTGCGTTCAAGGCGAGGACTTTAGCTGCTAGGCCACGCCGCCGGGCCCTTCTTCACATTTTATATCATGACTGCTTGACTTGTTATTCTGTTTAGTCATTGTTGAAGCTCCTTTATATTCTGCATATTAATTACTTATCAGATGTGTGTTTTGTAAATGTGTTCTTCCATTCTGCTGGCTGTATCTTTATTTTGCTGAGCATTTCCTTTTCTGTGCAGATGAACCTTAGTGTCATGTAATCCCATGTGCCTGCTCTTGTCTTTGTTGCCTGCGTTTCTAAGGCTTTATCCAAAAAAAGTCTTTCTTTGTGTGTGTTACACAGTGCTTATTTTATGCTGTGTTATCAAGTAATTTGCCGGCTTTAGTTCTGAGAATTTGAGAGGAAAAAAAACGCACTATATTTTGCTTTCTTTTTAAGTTTTAGTTTAGTTTAGTTGTTTATTTCATTTTATTTTGTTAGGAAGTCAAATATACAGAGAGGAGGAGAGACACAGGATGATCTTCCACTGATTCACTCCCCAAGCGGCCAAAAGTTCCAGAGCTGCACCTATCCGAAGCCAGGAGCCAGGAGCCAGGAGGCAGGAGCCAGGAGCTTCTTCCTGGTCTTCCATACCGGTGCAGCGTCCCAAGGCTTTGAGCCATGCTCCACTGCTTCCCCAGGCCAGAAGCAGGGAGCTGGATGGGAAGCAGGGCGGCCAGGACATGAACCGGTGCCAATATGGGATTCTGGTGCATTCAAGGCGAGTACCTCAGCCAAGTCTTTCTTCTTCCTCTCTGTGTTCCCTCTTCACTCTAAACATACTTTGTGTTTCTTTAATTAAGCAATAGTTTTGTTTCTATTAGTTGATAATTAAAATTGGTTTCTAATATCCAGCAGATGTTTTAATATTTCCTATTTTCAACTATTTCTGATTCCTGAGTATATTTTAATATAAAATAATAATCATACTACATTGGAAATGTGCAATATTTGAGTAGAGGATGGTCTATTTAATTATCACATAAGACTTTTCTCTATAATTTATTGTGATTTTTAAATATAGCCATTATTGGCAGAAAGACTTCAAAAACTTCTTCAGCTTTTGCTTGTTTGTTCATACAATATTTCTTTAAATTTCAATACCTCAGACAGAATAAAGTTTACTGAAACATAATGAGAGATCTCATCATTTCCTTTCCTTTTTATAGAGACTTATTATTAGGTTTTAACTGAGGAGTGTGCTTGGAATTTGGAAACATAAAACTTCCAGAAAGGACTAGGAAGTGCAAGCGTCACCTCATTGATCACAAATACATCCACATCTGGTGGCACCATAAGGATTCTGTAAGAATCACATCATGATTGCAAGTCACCTTGACAATACAAAGAGATGTTAAATGGGAAAAGAAGGCTAATAGCATATTTTGTCAGTACTAAACTGCTTGCTTCTATGACAGCATTTACCAATATTTCCTGTCAGCTCACCCAGAATTTCTTGTTTTGTTCCATCAGTTTTGTTCCTTTGAATTCTGGCTATATATATAACTCACACTGTTTCCTGACCCATCAGCAAAGCTATTCAAACACCAGCAGTAGAAATATTCATGTGAGTGATAAAGAAACTTTGATTGTTTTCTTAAAATTCTACAAATCAGTATGAAGTTTACAATATGTTGTCTAATTCTTTCTCCTGAGTAAGTTTTCTAAAGTCAAAAAAGGCATATTTTCCTTTGATCTGCAAATGGGGAAATGGGAAAGGTTTTATCTTCTTCACCAGACCTCCCTACCCCTCTCCCTTTGGTGAAATTAACATAGCAGTGGATTCGCTTCAGTTGGTTAACCTGCCTTCAATGCACAAAATCAGACATGGGAGATTTTAGGCACTCAGAGTGAGTAGGGAGAATGTTTTAGATGTGTTAGATTCTACTCAAGGGAAACGTTAAAGCATATGTCTAATTACTGAAAATGAATGTAAAAAAGTAAATTTGCAAACACATTTCCACAGCTCAGTATCATGTATGTGCAATGCTTGTCTTCGGATTTGAAAGAAAACTAATAAAAATTGAATATCATATAAATCTTATTTTGGAAGTAGAATGTTAAATGGAAAAATTATAAATGTTTATATTACAGCATATTACAAGAGAAATTATTTTTAGATTGTATGAATAAGCACTCATTTTTAATCAAAGCATTTTGCTTATTAAAAATCTAGTAGGTATATAGGATTTATCTGAAGAGAGAATTCAAAGAATAATATATAATCAGTGTATTCACAGCTTGGGACTCTTGAATCCTGTTCTGTGGTATAGCAAAATATTAAAATTCAGAATATAAATTCTGATCATATATCTGGTTAGAAAATAATAATATTCTTAAAGATTCAACTCTAAATTTTTAAACATAAATAGATTAGCATATCTTAATCAAAGGTTATTTAGTGATAGATGGATTAGTGATTGAGACACCTGTGCCCTAATAGGCTGTCTGGGTTCCAGTCACAACTTGTGATTTATTCAGCTTTCTGCTAACATGAATTTTGGTAGGCAGTGTGGTGTTTCAAGCAATTGAGTACGCAGAGCTTGCCTTGTGTTGTCAATCTCGGTTTCATGCCTCTCCAACCAGGACCCTTGCACACAATCGCAGATCTACTAGTAGTTTGAAGATCTGTCTTTTCTTCTTTTCTGTTCTCACTTTCATTTAATGTTAACAATAGTAAGGTAAAAATTAGACAGTTATATACAAAAACTTAGACCTTGAGGAAATCCAAAATTTGCTTCCCAGGATATAGTTTTGGTTAGCTTGTCACTTATGTGAAACTGCCATTATTTTTTATGCACTTACATATGACTAACTGTACATCTAAGCTTGAGGTGTGGTTACTCACACATACACCACATGTCGATTTATTGAGTAAGAGGAAAAAACCAGTAATCACATTCATCTTTCTTTTTTTTTTTTTTTTTAAAGATTTTATTATTACTGAAAAGCTGGATATACAGAGAGGAGGAGAGACAGAGAGGAAGATCTTCCATCCGATGTTTCACTCCCCAAGTGAGCCGCAACGGGCCGGTACGCGCCAAACCGATGCCAGGACCAGGAACCTCTTCCGGGTCTCCCACGCGGGTGCAGGGTCCCAAAGCATTGGGCCGTCCTTGACTGCTTTCCCAGGCCACAAGCAGGGAGCTGGATGGGAAGTGGAGCTGCCGGGATTAGAACCGGCACCCATATGGGATCCCGGGGCTTTCAAGGCGAGGACTTTAGCCGCTAGACCACGCCGCCGGGCCCAACACATTCATCTTTCTGAAAGACCACAATAATAAAAGACTGAAAGGGGATAAACATTTCAATTAAATTTAAGGCCCACGGAATAAGCAAATAAAAACAATGACCTCAGAGTGAAATTTGATTTGATTTCACATATACCACATTGCTTCAAATAAACATGTTGCAGTATTTACAAACTACTTTAACACTAAAAATGACTCTTAATCTGATATTAGTAGGTCGCTGTACATCTCTATATTTTTACCTAAAACTATAATGAAAGTGTGAAAGCATACCCATGTATGTGTACAACTTAATATAAGTAAATGTAAGCATCTTGTGTAATTTTATAATAAAGAATGCATATAGTGATATTTTTAATACAGAATTACACATACAGAACTTCCTGTATTATTTCTTTTTTATTATCTAGGCGAAATATCTGTGGACATTTTTGAGAAGCATTATGTGAAACAGGCCTGCTAATTCCTTACAATTATATGAAAATGAGAGATTGAAATCATTTACCAGGCAGGCCAGGCACAATAGCCTAGTGACGAAAGTCCTTTTCCTGTACAATGCCAGGATCCTGTATAAGCGCTGATTCTTATCCCAGTGGTCCCAGTTCCTATCCAGCTTCCTGCTTGTGGCCTGGGAAAGCAGTCAAGGAGACGCACAGCTCTGGCTGTTGCAGCCACTTAGGGAGTGAATCATAGGATGGAAGATCTCTGTCTCTCCTCTCTGTATATCTGATTTTGCAACAAAAATAAGTAAGTCTTAAAATAAATTAATTAACTTACCCTGAAACTGGGAAATTTGGTACTTATGGAGGAAACAAACGAATGAGAAGTAAAGATAATCATGTGTGATAATTTTAGCTCCTTCCTTGGTTTCAAAAGTACACTTTGGGTACAAACATTTGTTAATACTATTAAGATGGATAACCGTTAGGACCCCCGTATTCTGTATCTCTGTGTGTGGATTTGAAAGCCAACTTTACACTGTCACCCAGTTTCAGATTCTTTCTAATATATACCCTAAAGAGCACCAGATGGGGGCTTGTGACAGACACAGATTTTCTTTTTTGTTTTCTTAAAAACATTTATTTATTTTTATTGCAAAGATATATTTACAAGGAGCAGAAAATACAGAAAGATCTTCTTTCCCCAAGAGGCCCCAATGACCAGAGTTGAACTGATCCGACGCCAGAGCCTGAAGGTTCTCCTGGGTTGCCTACGTAGGTGCAGGGTCCCAAGGCTTTCGGCCCATCTTCAGCTGTTCTCCCAGGAAACAGAGAACAGTAGCGGAAGTGGAGCAGCTGGGACACAATCCAGTACCGTTATGGAATCCCAGCTTGTGTGAGGTGAGGATTTAGCCACTGAACCATGGTGCCAGGCCCAGAGATTAAAATCTTGCCTCCTGGGTGCTAAGACATTTGGAGAGACTCAACCAAGGTATGAGAAATTGCTGTCTCTTTGGAATTCACATCAAATCCCCATATCATGTCACATCTGTTAGATTGAAGTTTTCAAAAAGAAAAAAAAAACAGTAATATGTATATAAATATATTAAACACATGCTTTGTTCAGACATGATTACATCGTAGACTTACTGATATTAGATAAATATATCAGTTTAAGACCATTGTTCTTTACCAGCCAAGAATTTTAAAAATCAGATATTGCATGTTCTTATGTCTTAATCGATTATTATTCCAGTGCTTCAATTATTCCTTAAAAGATTTGATTTTTAAGAAAAATGATTTAGGGGCCTGGTACAACAGCTCTGTAGCTGAATTCTCAGCTTGCATTTGCCAGGATCGCATGCGGGTACCAGCTCGTGTTCTGGATGCTTTGCTTCCCATCCACATTCCTGCTTGTGGCCTGGGACAGCAGTGCAGGATGGCCCAAAGGCTTGGGAGCCTGAGTCTGTGTGGGTGACCAAGAAAGGCTCCTGGCTCCTGATTTCAGATAGGCTCAGCTCTGCCCATTGCAACCAGTTGTGGGAAACCAGCAGCACTGATTATATTTCTCTCGGTCTCCCCCTCTCTCTTAAACTTGATTTGCCTTTTAAATAAAAATAGGTGATTCTTTAAGAAAAAGAAAGGAGGAGGAGAATGAGACAAAAAAGAAGAGGAAGAGGAGGAGAAAATAAGGAAATAAAATGATATAGATAAATAACAATTTAATTGGCTTTAGCTGTATCAGTATGGATTTTTATATTATCATCTTTTTATTTTGATTGAATATGATCAAGCAGGAAGCTAGTTCTCCACTCTATTCTTTCTGTATTTGAATTTAAACTTTGACCCTGCAGTGTAAAGTCTCTATCATTATTGAATCATCACAAATAATCAACTTGTTACTAACACCTATGGCTACAGGCCCTACTAATCAACCTAAGTGCAAAGGACATGTATCTTAAAAAGCAATTGCTTAATGTTGCTCTTATTCTTATAATGAATACCCAACACCTTAAAATACATATTTTTAGCCCAGTATTTAGTTTAATAACATTTTATGAAATTTTAGATATTTCTCTTAAAAATTGTCTTCCAGGGTTACTTGAATAATGCTGCAATTAGAGAAATCTAACAAAGAAATATCAGAAGAGAGTATATACTCGTGTCTCAAAGAAATAATCTGGTTTTGTGTATGCATAAAGGAAATAATCTTCTGAAATACTGTTCCTAGAAATATTTCACCATTTTTATTTGAAAATCCATCTTTTCTGTAGTTCTCAGCACAAATAGGACTTTTCATGTTTATTTTTTATTGTTTTAAATTAATGACAGTGCAGGGAGGTTCATGTAAATTCATAACTGATATCTATAGTCACATCTGTGCTTTAAAACATTTTACATTTTAAAGACAGTATTTTAGAATGTCAACACACCAATAGAAGTGTCAGAGTGATACTTAAAATTAATTTGTTTATTTATGCTTGGTTGCACTTAGATAGCAAAGAGGTGGCTATCAAAAAATGAAGATTCTTTATTTTGAGACAGTGAAGTTGATTTTTCCTTTAGTTTCTCTACTATAAATCCCATTAGTGTTAATTGAAGATTTGCATGTGCATTGAGGGGATAATACACCTCATTATTCTTGAGTAACAGCTACTGACTTTTAAAGGCCATTTAGAATGTGTGACATGAAACAAATAAATGCATACCACTTAGCCTTTTGAAAGCTGTTTTCATAAACTAGAATGCAAGACAAAGGTTTCACAGATGATTTGGGCTCTGAGGCACTTAGGGTTCTTTATTTTCTTGTTTTACATCTTGCATGAAAGCTATGGATAGGGGCTGACTGGGAAAACTGGGTAGAGCTAGGCTGTAGCATCCACCAGTGAGAGTTGGGACTGGGAGCTGGCCAGGCCAGAATAGACCATGCTGCAGCACAGAATGGCAAAGGACAAGACAGGGGATGGGCCATGCCGGGCATGGTTAGAGGAAACATGGCAAGTGCAAGATCTGTGGCTAAAAGCAAGCATAATTAGAGAGCTAAGGGGATGTCCAGGTTAGGTTCTGGTTCCCCTGGTGAGTGTGAGAACTCTGTTTCCTATGAAGGTCAGGGTTGGTGTAGAACAGGCCGCTCTGGATCCCAGCACCTGCAGAACCATGTAAGAGCTGGGACTAGGGGTATACCACAAATAGCTGGGCTGTAGTACCTAACAGTAAGAGCTGATATGGGTGTGAGCTGCTCGGTCAAGGCCGTTGATCCTGCCATGACAGGAGGTGGGCCAAGTCAGGTGAGGCCAAGCACCCACTAGTGTGCCTGATCTGCCACTGGGTGGTGATTTGATAGAGGAGCTTAGAAAACTGCTCTATCAGGATGCAGTCCCTACAGTAAGTGCAAGAACCAAAACAGGGAGCAGCCCAGATCAGGGTAGGTTACATACAGTTCCCACTAGCATGTGTGTGGGTCAGGTTCGGGAGTGGTGCAGGCTGGGTCAGTTCGTAGCACCCACTGGAAGATCTGAGAACCAGGAGAAGGTACAGGGCAGGCCAGACTGTGGTTCAACACTAGCTAGTTCACATTCAAGCAGGACCACAGGCTGTCTGGTCTTACCTAGGCTGCAGCACCCACCAGCATGGACTGGTGCTTGTTAATAAATGATGAGTTTAGGAAGTCCATGCCAGACTGGGCTACAGCACCCACCAGCACATGTAAAACTCAAGGACGTGTTGAAATTGGTAGAGGGCGTAGCTGGGGTTCTCCTTCTGGGCCCCTGCTCCCATTGGAGAGCATGGGAGCTTGGACCAGAGGCAGAACAGGATGGACAATGTTACAACACTCATTGACCTGCACGTGAGCTGAGTTAAGGGGACTGCCAGACTGGGCTAAGTGACTGTACCCACTGGTGATTGCATGAGCTAGTGTGAGTGTGCGCTGGTCAGCTTTGCCACAACACCAGTTGGCAAGTACTGGGACTGGGGGCAAGTCATGTCAATATAGACCACCGAACCACCTGGAAAGTGCAAGATCCAAGTTTGGGAGTTTGTCTACTAGGAAAACTATGAGCACTCTTCTGATGGGTTCCCACTGGTGAGCATGAGAAACAGGGCTGGGGGTGGTGAGTATGGCAGTGCATTGAGGCCTGCAGAGGACAGCTAGTACATAGCAGAGGGTGAAGGGCAGAACAAATAGGAAAACTGTCTCAGCCAAACCTTGACAGATAATATCTGGGCAAATGGAGATTCTAAAGAGGACTGTTTCAGACAATGGGCCTTGGAAGGATTTCCTCATGTTGGGAGCGTTGAAATCAACAACATCTCAGAACTATCCAAGCCACTTGAGCAATACCTTTGGAGCATGCTCCATATCAGGGACCGTGGGATGACATTAGGTGCCTGTACGTCATCCCTCTTACTAATGTGGCTAAGATGCAGGGTGCTGCTTTTACCCTTACCCCTGCTTTCTTCCACATACAGGAAGAAGAAAAAGAAAGCTGGGAACAATGGTCTCATCCACCTACCCCTATTCCTCGGTCCTTTTAACCCTACCCAGTGGTCCACATGGGCATGTATGCTTCTCAACTATGTAATTATCATCAAAAATATAAATTTTAAAAATGGCTACAGTAAATATATAAATAAATTTTTTAAAAAATTATTAAAATTATCTGTATCATCAACAAAATATTCATCCTGCCACACATAATAATTTTATTGAGGAGAATCCTCGGTAGCAGTTTCAGTTGTAAGAACGGCTAGCCTACTCTCAATACTTCTATATCACAGACCCCATCTTTATCACATTTTAGGTCATTTATATCTAACTAACATGTTTGCCCTCAAGACTGTTGCTATTTTCTCTTACTGGCTACTGAAGCAAAGGTAGAAAAAAGAAAATTAAGCTTCAGATTTATAAAGAACATGAACATGAGCAGCTTACTCCAGAGAGACAGAATTTGAGATTTGAAGAAAAAACGGTGCTGGACACAGTGGCCCTGGAGGTCAATCTCACATCATAAGGTCACGGATTTAGAAAAGTCCTACAGACAAAATAATTTCAGCTGAATTTACAGAGATGATCTGTTCGTTATTCTCATCCTATGCAGGGTGTCTTGAGAAATACCAGGGAGCAGACTCCTCCCCAACACAGTGGACCTCTCTCACATACCCGACCCTCTTACTTACACATACAATTGCCAGGTCCAACAAATCTCTGGTGCTTCAAGATACAAATAACCTGGGAAAGATGTGTTTGGAAACCAGTCATCCACAGGCTTATTATAAATGAGAATTCATGAGCAAAATACATACTTATAATAAAGTCATTCCTACATAAGAGAAGTCACTTGGGGCATTAAGGACATTCACATTTGGTCCTAACAAGGTTCCAGTAATGAGTACAAGATATCCTTTCACACTGGATTGGAAGACTCCAGGGTGTCTAGAGTGAAGAAAGTGAGCAGTTCAAGCACTCACTACTGATCTGTAAATCTGTAATACAAAGAATAAGCAGGGGGGAAAATTTCTGATTTCCTTTTTTTCCCCTTTTCTAGCACTTGAAAAGGCTTATGCATTACTTAAATTATGTTTTTGACTCTATTTTATAAAACAATTAAGTTAAAAACACACACATGTATCAATAAACTTCTAATTAAGAATTTTGAACTGTAAAGAATTATTCTGTAAAGCATTATTCCCCTCTCTCCATCCGTACAAGACACTCTTACGATCCTGATTGTGTCCATTCAACCAATACTGTATTTATTGAGTTTATTTTTTAAACAAGATGCTACATTATATAAAAGATAAACAACAGTGTCCAGAACAATCTGTTTGGCATCATTGTGGAAATCAGAACTGTAGCGAAGACAGCAAACAAGTATGTATACCTTTATCATTTATGAAATAAAAAAAACAAGAAAGAAATATGGAGTCTAAATTGTATTTTCATTTCCATTTAACCTTTTGTCCTTGGACTATAGACTATGTACACATAGACTATGTACACATCAAGTATCTTAAATTAAATTACACAGACATCAAATATTTAGAGAAATCAAAAATAATATATACAATGATTTATGGTAGCTTTACTTCCTCAGCGTTCACCATTTTCAGAAATGATACATCCTTTGATTAACAACAGTACATAATAGCTTAGAGATTAAAATGTGTGCTTTGATAACAAGTAAAACTAGCCTAAATATAATTCCATCCAGTTTTAATAACATAATCGGATGTACTAAAGTTCGGAATAAAATCATTTTATAAAAACTACTAAAACCTCTTTGCTTGAAGGCACAATCCATTCATCATATTTCTAGTTCTCTAAATCCTGCTGCTTATGAACCTATGCTATGATGGGCTAATTTGTTCCGTCACACGATTTTTGAGAGTCCTATTATTTCAAAGCTGGTGATGCAACTACCACTTAAGGTTACTTTTAGAAATTTGGATATTGGGCCCAGCGTGATAGCCTAGCAGGTAAAGTCCTTGCCTTGTATGTGCAGGAATCCCATATGGGTGCTGGTTCTGATCTTAGTGGCCCCACTTCCCATCAAGTTCCCTGTGAGTGGTTTGGGAAAGCAGTCAAGCACAGTCCAAAGTCTTGGGACCCTTCACCCTTATGAGAGACCTGGAAGAAGCTCCTGGCTCCTGGCTCCAGTTTGACTCAGCTGTCTCTCCTCCTCTCTGTATTTCTGCCTTTCCACTAAACATAAAAGAAATCTTTAAAAAAAGAAATATGGGTATTTCATTCTGGTAAATTTAGAAAACATTTGATAAAATAAGAGAATACAATAGTTTTCTACATGAGTATATGTGTTGTATAATGACTTTATGCATATTTAGTCTTTAAATAAATCATAATAAGTTAAATGTCTTTATTTTTGTCTTGAAATTTGGCATATAAAACACAAGAAAAGTAAAAATAATGCATTAAATTCAGTAACATCCAAAAGTTTAGGAAATTGTGAAGACACCGGCCACACACGATTAAAAGAAATTCGTATAGGTCATTGCATGCTAAACCTGACTTACTGGCTCAATAATATATGTAAATTTGCACTTTTTTATCTCACATTTTGTATCAACAAAACTGCATAAGAATACTACAGTTTGTAATGAGTGACATTACTCCTATGAGTGATCTATAAAATACATAACACAGAAAAATAATTAATGGGTATTTTTAATTCATTAATTGTAATTTGACACTTACTGCTAGTATGCTATGATTGAGCGCTCTTATCTAACCATATAGTGTGTTATAACATTTGCATTATTGTACTGTTTATCTCCTTCATAGAGAACGTTAAGAAAGCCAGACGGACGATGGGGAATTGAGGAATGATGCAAAATTGCTTTCCTCACCTTGGTAATTTTGAAGGTTTGATGATGACATGGTATTGACTTCAGGGTATACGTTCAAAGCCTCCCTAGGTTTGATGTCCTTGGCCTTCCCTGGCATTCTTCTGACCCACCCAGCAGTCTCTCCAGCTCTGTTCAATGTTCCCTCACCTTTCTGGCTGTGCTCCAATACAACTGGAAAATTTCCCAGACAATTCACACAAAAACATGCAGAACCTCAAGATCAGAGATGTTGAAGAGCCATTCTGAAGGGCAACGTGAGACAATGAAGCACAGAAATTGTTCATGTCTTAACAGAGAAGCTTAGCTACCACAGAACACTGCAGTAAATACAATAAAAGGGAAATTCTGCCAAGAGAAATGAATCATACACAGATAAGAAAATTGAATATCACAGGAATTATTTTTCTAGTGTATTTTTTAAACTTTCATAGTGATCTCTGTGGTTGCATAATTCAAACAAGGTCTTTCCTATACACATTTACAATGAGTGATTGAGATATACAAGCAAATAAAATCTTACTAATGTCCTTTTGATGTCCAGTGAAATAGCTAGAACAGAGATCAATGCTCACACAAAATAAAAATTGAAAATGTAAGATTTATGTAAAACCATCTACATATACATTCACATATATTCATGCAAATATGAATTTTGATTTGTGAGGAATTGTTCCTAGCTTTGTTCTGAGAAGATATCATTATGATCCTAATTGTGCCCATTCAACAAATATTGCATTTATTGAGCTTATCTTCTAAGAGAGATGAGAGATATACAATAATGTTCAGAAGAACCTGTTTGATGTTATTATGGAAATCAAAATTATAAGGAAGATAGAAAATATGTATGTATATGTTTCTCACTTTAAAGCAAAAATTCTGCAGTTTCTGTTAAAGCAAAGCACTTGGACTGCCTCCACACTGCACAGACTAGAAACTGAAACTACTTTGTACTCAAATATTAACGCCCTGAACCAAACAAAAAATAAGCCCATAATGCACAAGAGATCTCAGTGATGGATTAGGCTTTTGTTCTATTGTTCAGGAACAGATGGTATCAGGCACTAGAAACATAAGCCATTTCTATGGAGAATGTGAGGTTTGGAGTGTTACCTTAGGAAAAGGACATATGGAATATGGTAAAGTAGCTGGACATTCAAGCACAGTAGATCCTACAGTTACCCTTCATTTCCCCCTTAGAATACAGAACTGATTTTATTTGTTCTTATTTTCCCTGTCTCAGATGCTTTGTGATACTGCCCTATGCAAACCGTATGGGGACTATGAGAGTAAAACAGAAAAAAATCCACCACTTGTTTCATCATGGAACTAAACTGGCTGACTCCAAATAAGCCTTTAGCAATGCAGAAGTATCTTTACAAGCAGCTTCTGCCAGTGAAGCTTAAAACAATATGTCATACTTATCCACATTTGATGAACTCAATTATCCTGACATGAGTTTGCCCATCTTGGCTTCACTTTTTGACTCCCCTGCTATTTAACTCCCTGCTAATCTTTCCAAAAAATTTTATTGAGAGCTGTCATTTTCTCACTTTAACTCCTGTTGTTTAGGTTGTAATTATTCAGCTGCTCTTGGCCACCTAACAGTTAATTCTATTATTATTCTTAATAAAATTCTCTTGTATATTATGAATGCTATGTATGTCTCCTACTTATCTAAAAGCACTGTAAATTATTGATATGTCTAATAAAAGTAGATAAATTTCTTGTAATACATATACATTAAAATTTGGAGGAAGAAAAAGATTGTTAACTCTTGTTAAATGCTTGAGTTCTAATACATCACAATGTATATCTATCAGCAACACACTTTTGCATCTCAGCAATTTTCTTATCCAAACAGAATACTTAGAAACTGAAAATTTTCATCATCAAAATAGAAAGACCTTATTCAGCCATGCTGTCGTGAGTTAAGATCTATCCCCAGATGCTATTTTAATCATAAAAGTCCATATAGAAATATTACATTAATAATAAGCAGCTTGTGTATGTAAAAGCTCACGGATTCTAGAGTGCATTTCTGTGTATGTTTCTGTTTTTCTCTGATAGTAAAACTTGTCTCATCAAAAAACAAAAATATATACACTGTACTACAGTAACCAATAATTTAAGTACGAAAAACTTGAAAGGTGGTGTTGTGCTGGATTTTTGAGATCCCCAGAAAATCATCAGGAGTCTGAAATTTGTGCTAATGCAAAAATGGCAGTTTATTCAGGTTAACCTGAATAAATAAGTTTATTCTAGGTTTCCCAGCCTAGATTCCTGTAGCAGGAACAGTAGGGCAGAAAAACAGAGTGAGGTTGAATAGTACAGGGTTCTTACACGTTTCAGGCCAATTCCATATAATTATGCAGTCTTGATTGGTCAGTTTAACCATTAGCTTTCAGAAAGAGCAAGTTGGCAGGCTTCTATTGGTGGGTTTGAAGCAAGCAGCTTTCAAAAGGTACGAACTGATGGGCAACTTGTCTGACGAGCACACCAGAGGTCTCCTTCCTGAGGAGTGCTGTGCCTACCTGACCTGCCAGGACTGGAGTTCACACAGCCCCCTGCCAAGCAAGCAAAGCAGAAATCACAGAAGCAGAAAACACTTAGGTTCTTCAGTGTCAGTATGGAACACACTTTTCTTGAAAAAAAAAAAAAATATATATATATATATATATATATATATATATATATACATTTCAGTTTCTGAAGACAATCTATGACACTTTTGTTTTAAAGTTCATTCATAATGTAAATGAATAATGCATGTTCTCATGACGGACACCGGGACCTCTGGTGCCATGTCGTTTGTAATGGGGCTGTCAGAACTGTGAAGAGGAAATTTATAAACAGAGAAGTTGTCTTCTAATGCACAAATTTCATGGGAAAAAAATTCTTGGTGCTGAATAAACATTATTTTCTCTCAGTATCCTAATGATCCAGTTCCTATAAAAAAAAACTCGCTTCTTATGAGTTAATCACAGAAAAATAAGTTTTCAAATTTGCCAACAATGTGCATGTACTTCAAGGGAACAAATTCCCTAATAAAAAACCTAAAAATACTTGCCTCCTTACCTTCTATCCCTCACCTATACCTTCCTGCTTCCTTTCTTATTTTTCTTTTAATTTTTGCAGCAATATACTTTCATTTACTTTTAATCACTAGCTTAGCTCTACACTAAATAAAAAAACTCAACAAGATGCAAGTTGAAAAAAAATTCTCAAAAGCATATACGCATTTGTAAACAATAATTAAAAGTTTTATTTTCACTTATATGCATTACATTTTTGTTCCCTATATATTAGTTATAACAAATCTGAGAAAATAAATATTTGCCTTTCTTCTGAGTCAAACAGGTAGTAGAAACAGAAAAACATTCATAGATTCGTATTCAGCAAATTCCGGAGTTGCCTAGCATCACTATTATCTATCCCTGTATTCCAATCTGCTGAAGAGATACTCTTTGAAAACTCAAGACAGCATGTATCTACACAATAAGTATCTATTGAAAAAAATGTTCATGGACATATATACTTATGTACTGATGCCTACTTCAGTTTAGCTCTATTAACTGTTTTCCCCTCACCTACTTATAAGGATAGGTTTTTTTTTTTTTTAATTTATTTTATTTCAGTAAAATTCTGCGTGTTATCCAGTGTAACAAAGTTTTATCTGACTAGACCACTGTGCAAAGCATATTCTTAGCCACACAATAGTGAAATTAAAATTCCAGGAAAAGGCAAAGTGCAGCATGGTGTCCCAGGGTTGAGCATATTGCACCGTGATACGTGAAGCTTGAGCAGTTAGTTTCCCAGTTAGGAGGAGTGTGTTTCAAATGTGGTAGGACCCTGAGATGCACTCAGGCCAACAGGGTGTGTACAGAGGATAAGTCTTGCAGAAATCATTTTATCATTCATGTGTATTTAGAAACAAATTATTTTGCTTTCTAAATCTAACACAAATGTACATTACAGATGAACTGGATTTTCATAATAAGAAGTTTGGAAGATAGATTGAAACCAGACGTTATAAGCTTAGTTATTACTTGAAGCAGAAAAATATGAATTCTTACTCGTTTTACCAATGCAAGCCACCTCCATCATGGACTGTAGATATGTTTATATTTTTCCCATTTCTGTTACTGACATCTGTCTTAATATCCATATATAATTAGATACACAGATTCAAAGAAATTAAAAGGTTATGAAATACACACACACACACCCCACATTCTTTGAAACTGAAAGGAATATGTCAAATTGTGCTCATCAGCTTTTTAAAGGTATTTGTATATATATCCCATGAATAAGTCCCTAGGGCTCAGGAAGACTCCAAAAATATACTAAAATCAGTAAACAGACTTCACATACAACACCAATCACATACAGCACACACATAAAATTATAAGTGATGCAAAAGTTATTGCTACATGGAACACCCCAGCAACTCTAGCATATGAAACTTGAATGCATTTTAGAGAAAGTAGGTGGATACCTTGCTGAATTTCAGATTTGATTGCGTACATGGTGGGAGTAGATGAATGATAGTCTGCTAGATACCTAGGCAAATCCTGAGGAAGCAGTTGAAACCAAAGTTCTGGCAGAAGGCAAAAAATATACTGATATATATCTGTCTGTCTGTCTATTACACACACACACACACTATATATGTAAATCTATCTATCTATATATATATTACACACACACACTATACTGGTACCTATTCAGATTATAATTTATATATAGAGAGAGAAATTGCAGCTAGACTTCATATCCCAAAATACGAACCCTGACTACCAATTCAGCTACCAAAAGTGTTAAAATAAATTTTAAGAATGTGATAAAGAGTAGATAGGTTTGCTAGTATGCATAAGCTGCATGCATATGAATTGTCACCAAGATGAATTCTAGCAGCAATCTCTCAGAAAAAAAAAAAGCTTAGGATTTTAACTTTGACATTTTTACAAGTTGAGACGTGACTATTTTTGTGTTTTAGGCAGATAGCGATATTGTTACAGTTTAGAAATGTTGCCTAGTAAAATGGCAGGTTTTTTTAATTATTTGAGAAAATTAGTTTTAGCATATTGAGTTGAAGAGCCTGAACAGAATCCTGATAGATACAGCCGGGCTGGTTCTAAAGAACCTTGCTAGGCAGAATTATTTTCTTGAAAAATACAGTTTGATCTCAAATGTCAAACCCAAAACAGTAGCATTCACATGGTTTTGATGTAGAACTAGAAAAAAAATGTCATGTTCTGAAAAAGCAAGTTAGACAATATCCTGTTTTTTTTAAGACTATTAAAGTTATAATTAAGGTATTGTTACATGTGAAATTGAAGAACAATTTTGTCAGTTTTAACAGTGCTAGACAATAATAACAGTCTCTAGAATTTATTTTAATGTATAAGCTAGAATATTAGTGGAAAAATTATCATCCCAACTACCCATCTATTAAGAATCCTATAACTGGGCCCGGCGGCGTGGTCTAGTGGTGAAAGTCCTCGCCTTGAACGTCCCAGGATCCAATATGGGCGCCAGTTCTAATCCCGGCTGCTCCACTTCCCATCCAGCTCCCTGCTTGTGGCCTGGGAAAGTAGTCGAGGACGGCCCAAAGCTTTGGGACCCTGCACCTGTGTGGGAGACCTGGAAGAGGTTCCTGGTTCCCGACTTTGGATCAGTGCAGTACCTGCCATTGCGCTCACTTGGGGAGTGAATCATCGGGCAGAAGATCTTCCTCTCTGTCTCTCCTCCTCTCTGTATATCTGACTTTGTAATAAAAATTTAAAAAGTCTTTAAAATAATCCTATAACTGACTCATAGAAATTAGGACTCTGGGTTTATATGTGTAGACTTTTGAACTTCGGATATATAGGCATCAGCGTTCTATGCATAAATGATTCTAATACAACTGATTTATGGATATCACTTGAAAAGCACTGGCCTCAATGAAGGAAGGAAATATCTAAGGGCCATAGTAAGAGTTTCCAACTATAGAAGTACAGTTTCAGCTCTGCACAGAAAACTCTTGGTTTGTCTCCCTTGTCTATTTTAGAAATACCTGCTATGGATTATCTTGGTGTGGTTATTGGTTTAAGCAAGTTCAGCAGTTCAGCCTGGTTACGAACTAGACTCCCCTTTGACCTTGACTCCCCTTTGACCTAGACGCCCCTTTGAACTTCCCTTCGACTTTCCCTTTGACCTTCCTTTCGACCTTCCCTTTGACCTTCACGTCCCTTTCCCCTTTTCTACCCTTCCCCCTTCCCTTCCACCTTCCACCTTGACTCACCTTTGACCTTGACGTCCCTTTGACCTTGACGCCCCTTTGATCTTGAGTCCCCCTTGACCTGGCCCCTTTAACCTTGAGGCCCCCTTGGCCTTCAATCCTTTTGACCTTGATGCCACCTTGACCTGGCCCCTTTAACCTTGAGGCCCCCTTGACCTTCAATCCTTTTGACCTTGATGCCACCTTGACCTTGACGCCCCCTTTGATCGTGACGCCTCTTTGACCTTGAGGCCCCTTTGATCTTGACACCCCTTTGACCTTGACTCCTCTTTGACCTAGATGCTCATTTGATCTTCCTTTCGAACTTCCCTTCTCTTCTCCCTTCCCTTCCCTTTTCCCACCCTTCCCTTCCCCCTTCCCTTCTACCTTCCACCTTGACTCACCTTTGACCTTGACTCCCCTTTGACCTTGTCTCCACTTTGACCTTGATGCCTCTTTGACCTAGATGCTCATTTGATCTTCCTTTCGAACTTCCCTTCTCTTCTCCCTTCCCTTCCCTTTTCCCACCCTTCCCTTCCCCCTTCCCTTCTACCTTCCACCTTGACTCACCTTTGACCTTGACTCCCCTTTGACCTTGTCTCCACTTTGACCTTGATGCCCTTTGACCTTGATGCCCCATTGAATTTGACGCCCCTTTGACATTGAGGCACCCTTGACCTTCAATCCTTTTGACCTTGACACCCCTTTGACCTTGTCTCCACTTTGATCTTGACGCCTCTTTGACCTAGATGCTCATTTGATCTTCCTTTCGAACTTCCCTTCTCTTCTCCCTTCCCTTCCCTTTTCCCACCCTTCCCTTCCCCCTTCCCTTCTACCTTCCACCTTGACTCACCTTTGACCTTGACTCCCCTTTGACCTTGTCTCCACTTTGACCTTGATGCCTCTTTGACCTTGATGCCCCATTGAACTTGACGCCCCTTTGACATTGAGGCACTCTTGACCTTGACACCCCTTTGACCTTGACACCCCTTGACCTTGACGCCACTTTGACCTTGACGCCACTTTGACCTTGACGCCACTTTGACATTGACACCCCTTGACCTTGACGCCACTTTGACCTTGACGCCCCTTTGACATTGACACCCCTTTGACTTTCAGACCCCCATGACCTTGACAGCCCTTTGAGCTTGAGGCCCCCTTGACCTTGACACCCTTGACCTTGACGCCACTTTGACCTTGACGCCCCTTTGACCTTGACACACCTTTGACCTTGAGGTCCCCTTGACCTTGACACCCCTTTGACCATGAGGTCCTCTTGACCTTGAAGTCCCTTTGACCTTGACGGCCCTTTGACCTTGAGCCCCTTGACCCTGACGCCCCCTTGACCTTGACGCCTCTTGACCTTGATGCCCTCTTGACACCCCTTTGACCTTGAGCCCCCATTGACCTTGATGCACCTTTGACCTTGATGCCCCTTTGACCTTCCCTTTGATCTTCCCTTCGACCTTCCCTTCCCTTCCCCTTTCGCTTCCCCTCCCCCTTCCCTTCCACCTTCCACCTTGACTCCCCTTTGACCTTGTCGCCCCTTTGACCTTGACACCCCTTTGACCTTGATGCCCCTTTGACCTTCCCTTCGACCTTCACTTCGACCTTCCCTTCCCCTCCCCCTTCCCTTCCCTTCCTCCTTCCCTTCCACCTTTCCTTCATTTTCTCTTCCCTTCCCTTCCCTTCCCTTCCCTTCGCTTCGCTACCCTTCCCTTCCCTTCCACCCTAGGATATAGCACCCATCAGTAAGAACTGGAATGGGTGAGGGCTAGTCAGGAAAATTAAATTGGGCAGGGCCATGGACCCACCAATGTGTTCAAGATCTGGCATTGGGAGAAGTGCTGATGGAGGAACTTGGGGAACTCTTCTGTGGGGACACAGTCCCTGCAGGTAAGTGTAAGAACCAAGAAAAAGGAGCAGTCCAGACCAGGCAAGGTTAAAGTGCCCACCTGCTAACTTTTGGATTGGGTCTGGGGTGAGACATGCTGGGCCAGTTCATATTATCAACTGGCAAATCCTAGAACCAGAATGGTGTGTCAGTCATGCCAGGTCAGGCCACAAAACCAGCCATTTCACATTAGAGCTGGAACTTGGGTCTTGCTGGGCTGGCTAGTGTCTAGCCCCCACCAGCATGAACTGGAACCGGGGGTGGGCTGGGCTGAACCAGGCTATAGAACCCAGTGGCCAATGCTGAGGTGAGGTGGGCTGTGCCAGACTGGGCTGCAGTGACCAACCAAAACACGTGAAATCCAGGGAGTGGGGGCAAATCAGGTAGGGGGGCTCCCCTGCTGGGCCACTATTCCCATTGGTGAATGTCAGAGCTGGAATGAGGGCAAATCAGACTGGGCAGGGGCTACAATACCTGTTGGCCTGCATGTAAGCTGAATTGGGGAAAAGCCAGGCTGGGCAGACTGTACCTTCTGGTACATGCATAAGCGAGAGTAGGTGAGGGGTTTTTTTTTTTTGGCTTTGTCACAGCATCAGCTAGCAGATGCTGACACTGGGGTAGTGGGGAAGGCAAAGTCTGTCAAGTTAAACTGAAGAAACACCTGCAAAGTGCAAGCAATGGGTGTGAGCCCATTAGGGAAATGTGGGCACATCTCTCATGGACTACAACTCCCACTGGTGAGTATGGAAATCAGAACTAGGGGCAGTCATGGGCTAGACAGATAGAGGTATCTGCTGGCACCAGTGTGTGGTTGGTGAAATCAGGCTGGAATTCAACTGACCTGGTGGTTGAAACTAGCAGTGTGTACATATGCTGATTTGGGTGACGTATTGTGCAGGGCTCTGTTTTGGCATGCACAGACAAGAATCAGTTATGGGATCATTTCAGATGAGATTTCTTTGGGAATCCCCCTAATTAAACTTCTGAACTGAAAAGTCCAACCATGCAGAAAATCACAGGTGCCACGGCCTGAATGTGGAGTGCATGTGTCAGAGATTGGCTTCCTAAGTGACGTAGATGGAGGAGTGGATGCAGACAGAGGACGCGGCAATGCATTGGAGCCTGCAGAGGATACCTGGTACAATAACAGAAGACAGAACAAATTGTTCAAATGCCCCGGCCAAGTGTTGGCAGTGGATACCTAGGCAAACAAACTCTGAGGTGGAATGTGTCAGCCAGTGAATTCTGGAGAGATTTCATTGTGAATGGAGTGGCAAGACTGACAGTAATACAGAACTGCTGAACTATCAAAACCACTTGAGTAGGACCTTCGGAGCATGCCTCATATCGGGGATCCTGGGATGGTTGACAGGCTGGGTGTTGTTCTCTCCTTATCTCCCCTCTTCCCCCAGATACAGGAAGGAAAAAAGAGAATGTGAAAACAATGGTCTCACCCACTTTTCTTCGGCACTCAACCCTTCACACGCTAATCAACTATGTAAAAATTATCAAAAATAAAATTTAAAAAATCTTCCATTTGCAACCCATGAGAATGAAGCTGTTGACACCAGACCATAAGTCATCTATCGCACAAGAAGCAAGGGATGTCAGTAAATGCAATCAATTTTTGATGTGGATTAAAATGTAGTTTTATGTGTACCTGTACAGTTACAGATGTTATAGCATTGAGTTTGTTTTAAAAAAGAAAGTAATACTGATTCTTTAACTCCAATGACATATTTTGCAGTAATTGCAATTTTTTCAAATGTGTCTTGTACAATACATTTACTGCATTTGTCATTCAGAAGGCATATCTTATTTATCAAACTCTAAAATTACATTTTACTTAAAATTTGATTTTGCTTTCAATGTGGATGCATACAATTTTAGCCTATCTTTTAGCCTTGAGGAAAATAAGAGTGAAGATGCTTCTCAATTTTCTCCTTTCTGGATTGGCTGTCTTGTTGTCGTTTGAAAATTGAATTTTTCTTAGATGTAGGCATGAGAACATCTTCCTTTGCGTTCTCTGCATCCCTCAACACCTCCCCTTCAATCTGTTTCATGATCTGAGTCTTCTCACTGGAAATCCCAGGGTCTTCGAATTGTTAGTTCATGTTTATGTGAACATCAATAGAATATTCTACAGGGGTTTTGTATTTTTTTGCTAATTTTATAAGGCACCAAGGGACAATGCATCAGTATTTATTTCAACCTTATGAATCAGCATCTCAAGGGCAGTATTTTATTCAGCTACTTATGAAAATAGGTTACATCTGTTTTGTTTAGTTTTTCTTAAACTCAGTGACTGAGATTGTGTGACCAATTTGTTAAGCTGTCAGATGAAACTTCAGTATGACTGTGGTGGAGCCTATGCAGAACAGCCGTTAAGTGAGCCCAAGATGCTGGCTAGGTACTTAGACATGTGAAGCTGTTATCCTAATGAGAACTACCTCCCCAGGAAACACTTCAAAACATCCAATGACCATCCATTAATTCTATCTCCAGAATTTCACAACTTGATTGAGTTCCTCACATCGTAGGGCAACTAATTTATAACCATACCAGTTTGGGGATATTTGGAACTCATCCTATAAAAATCACAGCAGGAAGGAACTTCAGGTCTCTTTTTTTCCTAGTACATGCTGCGAAGAATAGTGTGATCATGAAATATTGCTACAGAATAATAGAAAATATGGTGAGTTGGATCTTATTGAATATTAGGATCTAAACTTAGCCAATTTGACTTAGAAGTCTGTCAATAAGTTAACTAATAACACGAGACCTCCCATCTTTATGCTTTAAACCTTGGATGCCAAAATATTACTGAATATTCTTTTATATCATTAGCACATTTTGAAATGCAAAGTGAATAACCGGAAACTCTGAAAATATTCAGACAAACAAAAAATACTGCTGTTCCTGAGACTGGAGTTGCTGTTAATATGTATTCTTTTTGATACATTTGATAAAGACATTTACTATTCTCAACCTTTATTAAATTTGTTTAATGAGTTAAACTTTCTATGATTCCATGTTGAAATCCAAGTGTATAATTGAATAATTATAACAAGAATTTCTTGGGACAAAAAGACAGATACATAAATAAAAACATTTCATTCTCTTCTTAAAAAGTAATTTTTGACCTACATATAATGAGGATGTAGGTGATTTTTAAAATTTATGTGATGCAGCAACATCGATATAAAATATGTATTTTTATTGATAGAAGGTAACTTATAGCACCGTTTCTATTCCTGCTAAAATATTGCCAATGAAATAAAACATGAGCTCTAAAACTTTTGCTTTCATTTCTCCATATGGATTTCAGAATGCTGTTCTATCTCTTAGAGCATACTACAAACTGATTTCTAGCTGATATTTTGTATGCATGCTGGTACTTTGAATTCTAAAAAAAAATCTGAATTTCTGAATAAGTCAGAATATTGGACAGCTCAGTGTTTGAAGTTAGAACCACTGAGTAAAAATTTTAATCCTTGTCAGGAAAGCAACATGGAGGTGTATTGATGCTCTACTGATGAATGATATGAAAAAAATAAGAAAAATACATAATTTAATTTCAGCTTGAAATAAAACACTAAATTAAGCATTTAAGTTTGAATTGGCAGAACTATTGGCAGAACTACAGCAGAACTATTACTATTGTGTCCCAGCTGATAAGTATATGGTTTTTTCCACCTAACAGATACCTCATTTAATATGCAAGAGACTGATTTGTTTTGTTTTCTGTGACACTGAATTCTTATTATAGGTAATGGAAGTCTACGTGTCAAAATATTTTGTTGTATTTTTTTATCCTTCTTATTCATCCTCCCCTAATAAATGTACAGAACAAAGAAGCTTTGCTCTGAGGTGTGTGCTCCTAGCAGGTAAGTGGGGGCAAGGGAGGTCTTCTGTGCACGCTCCTCGGGTTGCTAGGAATCTGTCAGTACTTTCACAAACCACGAGGCGATAATTGCATTGCCAGTTTGGAAGTCTCTGTGGCAGTAAAGAGAACAAATTGAAAAACAAACAAACCAAAAAAAGTGTACAAATAAAATGTCATCTCTGAAAGAAAGATGGAAATATCAGGAGGAAAACCATGTGTTCCATAGGATTGAATCTGAAGTCACAACTTGGCACTAGTGATTCATAAAAGAAACTGATTCGTGTATAGACTCTTCCAGTTTCCTATACTCTCAGAAACTATTCATGTAGGAGATCTCTTTGCCAGGAAAACATGGGGCTTAAATAATTAAAATATTTGAGCTTCTTTAGTGAAAAATTAATTGTTAATACAGAAATGTAAGCTTGCTGTAACAGATTTGTGAAATTATGTGTACTTTCATTTTTTTGTTTTGTTTTGTTTTTACAAGGTCTGGGAATTAGCATTTGTGCTAAAATATTCTGATTGCAGTTAGAACCTGTATTCATTTCTGTGGACTTGGCAGATTCAGCTGTTAAAAAAAAAAGTTTCCCATGACAAATCAATACAGAGCACCTGACATCTCTATGAATACAGAGTTATTCAACAACAACAACAACAAAAAGCCAGCACACAAGCAAGCCAATGTCAATGTTGCACCTTGCGGACAAGTAGATAAGCCCACTGCTTTTGATGCAAGCACGCATATTAGAGTGCCTGTTGAGGATTTGTCTATTCTGTTTCTGATCCAATATCCTGTTAAAATGCCTGGCATAGTGATTAAAGTCCTTGCCTTGAACAAGACAGGATCTCATAGGGACACTGGCTCCAATCCCTGTGGCCCCAGTTCTCATCCAGCTCCCTGCTTCTGGCCAGGGAAAGCAGTTGAGGATGGCCCGAAGCCTTGGGACTCTGCACCTGCATGGGAGACCTGGAGGAAGCTCCTGGCTCCTGGCTTCGGATTGACTCAGATCCAACCATTGAAGCCACTTGGGGAGTGAATCATCGGATGGAAGATCTTCCTCTCTGTCTCTCCTCCTCTATGTGTATCTGCCTTTCCAATAAAAATAAATACATCTTCAAAAAAAAAGTAAAATCAAATGCTTGGAAGGCAAGAATTCAGTTAAGTATTGGGTCTCTGGGAGCCATGAGAACAAGGCTGGGTTGCTGTTTTAGCTTGGAGCAGCCTCAGCTGCTGTGTCATTTTGGTAGTGACCCTCCTGCCAATCACATGAACCTGGTGTTGTACAGAGGACGGGGTGTACATATATGTGTGTGTATGACTTGGAGTACATGTGTGATTGTGTTTGCAGGTGGTGTGCCTAAAGACCCAGAAAAGTCAGTAAGCAAAATCAAACCATCTTTACATTGTAACCACTTACATTCCTGCAAAGGCAGAAAACATACACCTTTCATAGCCCTGCTTGCTTTTATCATTGTTGACTTTGAAATTATGTGTGGGTATGGGAAGGAATTGTGAAAAAAGCTCATCCATCAACAGTATTTTCAGTTTCATAAGCTTTGAACATTTAATGTGAGTACTTTGTTGTTGTCACTTTTATTTCCTCACATCATTGGACAATTAGATCATTCGATGTTTTCTTAAAGTAATTATGAGCACAAAAGTGTCTACCGTTGATGATGACAAATACCTGTCAAGCTGTGCACTGTCTAAAAGAGTGTTCAAATCTAACAATAGATCTTTTCATAATTTATTTTACCCTAACCACAGCCTGTTGTGGCAGAATTAAATTTGAGGTTGTTCAGTGCTAGAAAATTATCCAGGAGCTATCACAGATGAAGGTCAAAAGAAACTGTTTTTAAAAATAAGCTTTAAAAGAATCTTCTACTTCTGGTTTTTAAGTAGGTAAACATAGGAAAAGGTATTAAGCCTTTCACTGTAGTGTAAATCTAAAATATACTATATTGAATATTAACAAACAGTGAGAGAAGGAAAGGAGGGAGAATGGGAAGGGAGAGGAAAATGAGGGAGGAGAGAATATTACTGTGTTACCAGAATTTTATAAAAAAATCACATAGAATCTAATAAATACCAATTGAAATGAAATGAAAACATAAGTAAATACAGGTCAAATGTATGTATCGATACATTTATTCACTTAATATCTGACTCAATGGTTACTCTGCAGCAGTGCTTACTCAGGTAATGTGACCTCAAGGGTTTTAGAGTTTGACTCTAAAAAATAAAAATTTCAGAAGTAAATATAAAATAAAAATCTGATTAAGGGTGGCATTGTAATGCAGCAAGTTGGGCCATTCCTTGGAACACCTCAATGTATCTCATATCAGCCTTTGATCTAGCTTCATTCTAATGTTCACCATAGGAAGCAGCAATAGATTGGTAAACCAAGTATTTGGGTCTGGGTCACCTACATGTGAATCCAATTATGTTTCCATTTGTGTGTGTGTATGTATGTATATATGTATATATACACATATATGTATATATATACTTTGTGCATATAAACATATGTGAACATATGCAGAATTGAATCGTCTGACAAAGTCAATAAACCGAAGACTATTCAGCATGCTACAACATGAGAGACTAAGATGAGTGTGTCAAAACCTGGTATGCAAGAACTAGGCAGGAACTGGGGAGATGCAATTATGAGTTAATGCCAGAAGGGAGCAAGTGACCATTTACAGATATTTTTAATTGGAACTGTTATGATCAGATGTGAGTCTAGAAAAAAGGAATTAACATAAAAAATTCCATTGCAGTCATGGGGAGAACTGAAATAAATAAAACTGGCTAAATTGCCACAGAATTTAGCAGAGAGGCCATTAGGCCAAGTTCGCTCAGAGTTTATTGCTCCAGATTACCATGATCAGTGTCCTAGCAAAGCACACATTTTATTTATATGGGGAGTTGGAGCTCAGTTTCAATCATTATAGATTTAGGATTCTTGGATAAGCACACAGGAGGAGATTGAAAGGCATTAATGCTAACATAATGAGATTCAGAGATGTGAACCCAGGGCCTGGTGGCATGGCCTAGCAGCTAATGTGGCTAATGTCCTCACCTTGAGCGTGCTGGGATCCCATATGGGTACCAGCTTGAATCCCAGCAGTCCCGCTTCCCATCCAGCTCTCTGCTTGTGGCCTGGGAAAGCAGTCGAGGATGGCCCAAAGGCTTGGGAACCTGAACCAGAGTGAGAGACATGGAAGAACTCCTGGTTCCCGGCTTCGGATGCATGCAGCTCTGGCCGTTGTGGTCATTTGGGAGTGAATCACTGGATGTAAGATCCTCCTCTTTATCTCCTCCTCCTCCTTCTTCTCTCTCTCTCTCTCTCTCTCTCTCTCTCTCTCTCTCTCTCTATCTATCTATATATGACTTCTCTATATATCTCTCTATATATAGGACTTTGCAATAAAAATAAATAAATCTTTTAAAAATTAAAAAATGTTTTAAAAAAAGGAGATGTGAACCCTTACCAGTCAACCTCTGGACTTTGCCCTTGTAGTACTGTGGCTGGTGGGCGAAACGGAATTCAGCAACAGTCGCCCGTTCCAGCTCCCAGCTGTGTGCAGACTCGTCCAGGTGGAAGCTTAGGGCTTTTTCAGATGTTTCAGTGTATTGATTTTCTAATACAAGGTACCAAAATTATCCACTGCTTTCATTTGATTTGGACATAGAAAACTAGTCGTTTATTTGCCTCCAAAGTAAAAGATGCAGATTTCCTACTGCTTAGTATAAAATGATACCAGGCATCTCATCATTCTCTTTATGATTAATATCTCTTTGTTTTCTTTTTCCATCAGCTAGCATTTGCGACTTCTTGTACTTGTCTGTGAAGATAAGAAAACCAGATATATTAGAAAATTTGCATCCTCTTTGGGCAGCCATTGATGAAGTACTGACAGACGCTGGAATAAGGAAGTCTCAAATTCCTTCCTGGCACACATGAGCACAGTACTAGTTATCATCTCAAGATGATGTCTAAGCTTGCCTTGTTGTGAGAACTGATCCCTACTATTTTGCATTTTAATAACCTGTTGATTTTTCCCATAAAATAATGTCCTTAGTAAATCATTTGCCTATAAATCCACTTCTTAGGTTTTACTTCCTGGTAACTATCCTAAGATGGTCTGATATCAGGAGTTTCTTAGCAATTTCTGTCTGCCTCTATAGGGAGCTGATGTATTATACATAATGCTTCACAAGATGATTCCATTTTTTAACTTTATGTAACCAAAACAACATAGCAATCTAAAGTTTAAATATATAATAAAAAGTACATTTTATATATATATAATAGATGTATGTGTTGTATGTGTATATATATGTATATATACAAACATGCTTGCATGTGGAGGTTAATAATGATTAATCTTGTGGCCAAATGGGCCAAACTGGAAACCATCATGCTAAGGGAAATGAGCCAATCACAAAAGGTTAAATACCACATGTTTGCCTTAATTTAAGATGATATGATGTTATGTATAACATGTTATGTTTTGAATGTTATATGTTGTGTATAAACTAAATTGAAGTATAGGTGAGGTGATCACAGAAGGTGGCTGGGAACTCGTATTTACTTTCAACATGTTGGTTACTCATTACTATGTCAATTAATTCCATAATGATGTAAATTTTTGCTGATGGTATGATGGAGCTTTCAATTGACTGGGATAATACTCTGCTAAAAAAAAAAAATAATGATTAATCTAGTTCTACTGGTCACTACCTTCTTAATTCCTTATTATAGGAGAGATCTAAATAAAACCAGGTTAAAAACAAGCAAACATAACTAGTTACCATATATCTGACATGTCAACAAAATGAATGTAGCCTTAAGCATCGTTGAATTTGAGCATCAGTGATACCTTCAGATAGCTAGCTGTTCTTTCAAGCCGGATACAGTTTTGCTTTGGTTTTTGCTTAGACAGGCTCCCTAATAAGGGGACAGGATGGATGCTGGAAGCCATAAGCCTACAGTCTCCTCATAAATCTAGACTCTATGCTTGCTATTTTACAAAATGCAATTCCTTTTATGCTCTTTTGTTGATGACCTGTTTTTTTTATTATTGTCTCCAAAAGCTTTTAGGATTTTCTCTCTATCCCTGTTCTTCTGTCATCTCACAATGATTTGTCTTGTTACAAGCTCTTTTACAATTTATTGTGCCTGACTCTCGGTGGGTTTTTTTTTTTTTTTTTTTTTTTTTTTTTGGTGTTTTTTGTTTGTTTGTTTTTTGGTCTGGAAACTCATATTATAAAAGCCAGGGAACATTTTCAATTATTGGGCTGATGATAATCTCACTTCCATTTTTCATTCTTTATTTCTAAATTTCAAGCCACATTAGTCAAGTGCTCTTGAAACTTTCTGGTTTTTTTTTTTCCGATTTCAATCTCAATCTGTGTTGTTTTCTGATTCATAATTTGAAGTTTAAATTGCACTGAATTCCATCACTCTTCATTTTCTAAATTTTGAAAAATGATTATTTATTTATTTGAAAGACAACGTGACACTGAAAGGGGGTCACAGAGAGACCTTTCTTCTTGTGATTCAAACTTCAAACGCCCACAAAGACAGCTGCAGTTGAGCCAGGCTGAATTCTAATGACATTTTTCTTATGATCCAATATCTTTTCCAGAAGAAATTAGTGCTTTTACTACAATAATTCATTATCCAATCTCTTTTGATGGATGTTTTCTTTTTAAACTGTCTTAGTGTTGTATTTTTTTTCTCTTTTAACTTTTCTTTCCATGATTCCATTTTATCTGGCCTATATATTTTTTGTTAAAAACCAAGCAGGTGTTCAGACTTACTTACATTTCAGGCTCAATGAAGCATCCCAGATCCTGCACACATGAACAGAACGTGGAGATGTAATCACGACATGAAATTGGAAGCCAGCTATTTCAGTGTGAAAAGGTGAAAGGCCAGTATCTGCCAATCTTTTCTTTTCTAATAAGTATATTTCCCAGTTTGTAACTCATTATTTTCTTCTCTAGGTATATGCCTATGAGCTTCTGCTTGAAAATCAATGTGGAAAAGAAGCAAGTGGGTTTCAGCACAAAAATATTATGTAATTTTACCTCACTGCTTGCCTTAGGTTTCCCAGAATTAGGAGGCTCACTTTTCACAATTTCCAGATATCCACCCTTCCATAAATAATGAATCATGTTTGAGTTATCTGCCATATGGAGTTACCCCCAAACTTAGTAACTTAAGAAAAATAATAGTGACCATTTATTCTCGTCCATAATTTTTTTGAAACCAAATTTCGTACATTTTATAAAAAATAAATGAATTTCATTATTTATAATCTGAAATTCAGGAAGAATTTGGGTGCGCAGTTTTGATTCATGGTCTCTCTCTAAGGTTGTAATCTGAGTCCTGGTAGCCTTCAGTCATTTGAAGGCTAAATAGTAATAGAATACCTGATATCCAAGATTGCTAATTCAGCTAGTTGACAGATTGAAACTGATTACTAATAAAAGTTTTTAGGCATGCTGGAGTACCCTCATAACAGTGTTTAAAGTATTCCAGACCAATTGTTCTAAGAGATCAAGAGGAGACTAAAATGTCTGATAACGTCTAACCTCATAATGCACATGGTGTTACTTCATAGTTGTCTACGGACCACATGTGTCAACTTCAAGTCAGGGTGGGAAGCGACTGCACAAATCAGTAAACAACAGAAACAATCACTGCCACGGTTGTTCACTGTAACTTTTTTGCATTACAGGTTGCTCGTATTCTTGCCTCATATCCCCCATCATCAGCATGCATAGAGAGCCAGTGTGTACGTTTTTAGATGCTTGCTTATACAGTGCAGTAAGACTAGCATACAAGTAAACACATACATAGACATAAATACTCATTATGAGACATATAATGGACTCTGGCTTAAAATTTGGTAAAATCAATGTTAAAATAACATTTCTCTGAATCTTATATGCTTTAATGAGTGAATATTATAGCCATGCTGACATCTTTCACATTTAGTAAATTTCTTTTTACCCATCATCAGTGTAAAATAACCTACTGAGTGAAATATACATATAAAGATGTTTTCCTGATTTTTGATTCATATGGTAAATATATATATATTTTGTAATATGTATATATTTTAAAGGCAAAATATATATATTTTGTAAAATATATATATATTTTACAGGCACAAAATCAGTTTCCTTGTGAAATTTGTGTCAGTATATGTAAAGCATATTTTCCAGTTTCCTTAGGAAAATTGTTTATTGCTGCTAAAAAAAGTCCTCTGAGAAAGAAATATTACAGCATCCACGTGCATAAGTCATATTTTGTGTTATATATACATATATATGTATGTAATATATGTGTATATGTATGCACACACATATGTATATAGATATATACATACATACACACATACATACATTCTTTCCCAATATCCTATTCAGATGAATCTGCAATGTTCCATTTTATGTCTAGTTATTCTCTCCTGTTAATGGCAGTTTCTCAGGCTTCCCTTGGTTTCAATTCAATTGACAGTTTTAAACAGCACTGCTGAGAAAATCTTTGGACTGAATAGCTCTCAATTTTGCAGCAATTTTTTTCAGATTTTGTGTGTGTGTGTGTGTGTGTGTGTGTGTGTGCATTGAGTGTTTAGGAGGTGAATCATTGGATAAACTGCTGTTCCCCTCACAAAACATTGAGGGTGAAAGTTATCTCAGGGACTCCTCTCAAGAGATATTTCCCCAATCATCTGACCAAGATAGAATTCTCCAGTCCTGACCATTGCAAAGGTGACTACAATAACATTATACAACACACTTTGGAAACAAATCCCTAAGCAAAACCCATACTCAGGGTGTGGAGATGCCACTGTAATCTGTACATCATTGCTCAGGAGCCCTTGGAGTTTACTACCTTTGTCCTTTGGACTTGTCACCTTTTGATTTGTTTTCACAATTTTTCCATACTGTCTGGCAACTGAATGTCTCCAGGGAAGCTAATGTTTCCTATCTCTAAATTAGAATCTTCCATTTTTAACAGGTTCTGTTCTTTATATTGGAAACCAAGCTCTGTACTCGATGTGTTTAGGTGACCTTTGTGGCCTAGTTACTTCTGTGATCTCTCAACAGAGGAGATAAGGGATGTCAGGAAAGTACACGTACTCATACCTGTATACATTCTTGTAATTATAGTTGTCTCCATCCATCTGTGTTTAAGTTGCTTGTGTACTCTTTTCTGGAACATTCTTGTAGTAAGGAATCAGAATACAGACCTTGGGTACAAGACTACCCTTCAGTAAATTAATGGATGTAACTCAGACAGCATTGTGTGAGGAATTTACAAATTGAACTCTAGGAAATGGTGGTTTTTTGCTTGCTTTCTTGATGTTATTTTTATATCAAATTACTTTTATTATTGATTCTTCTGTATTTTGTTACTCTTTCTCTATTCATTGTTATGGACATATTTGGTAATGATACAAATTAATTTTAACATTTTCAATGTAAAAAATAAAGTTGTTAAATCATACGTGTGCAAATTTAAGTTTAATGTTAATTGAACTGTCAGTTATGGTAATAACCTGCGTTGTTATCCTGACTGTCATATTGAATTGGCAATGTTTAAAATGTAGTATCTTTCCCTGTGCTGAGCAGTTTTCAAATCCAACTGTCTAAGCAACATATTTTAAAAGAGACTTTCACTATTTTCTAGTTTTGTATGTTCTGTTGGAAAAAATGACCTAAACATAACCTTGTTTCTATGAAGTAAAAGAAACAGCTGCTTTAATTACACTACTCTCAATGGAGAAAAATGGTGAAACACCATTATTATTTATTTGCCTACATTCTACTAATTTTATCTGAAACGAGAAAAATATTTTGTCCTAAGACTTAAACAATGTCAAAATGTTTCAGCAGCACACACAAGGTGTGTGTGTGTGTGTTTGTAAATTAGTTTACACTTAGCTCTGAAATCAATACTGCTGATTGTTTATTATTAATGAATTAAAAGTATAAACCACGGTGTTATAGATATTTCAGATTAAAATGAGATTTTATTAATATTTGAAATAGCAACCTTGTTTAAATATGTTTGAAATTATTTGCTTTAAAATTTGCATAATTGGGTTGTTCAAATGTAACAACATATGCGGGCTAATTAACTTGTTTTATTGATTTTTGGGGAGACAAGGCATAATGTTATGCTCCAAATATTTGCAGGTGCAAATATTTTAAAAACCATAAGTACAAGAATTCGATCATATCACTCCCAGCTGCAAGCAATTATTTGGTTAGTCCCTCATTTATAGAAGCTTCTAAAGAACTAAAAGAGCAGAAGCAGAAGAATGCTATGATAATGATGCGATGATACAAAACATTCATCCAGGCTTTGTTTTGTGATGTCTTTACATGTGTACTTTTCTTTTAGAGATTTATTTATTTTAATTGGAAAGTCACAAAAACAGAGAGGAGGAGAGATAGAGAAGAAGATCCTCTGTCTGCTGATTCACTCCCCAAGTGGCAGCCATGTCCAGAGTTGAGCTGAACCGAACCCAGGAGCTAGGAGCCTCCTCCAGGTCTCCCATGTGGGTGCAAGGTCCCGAGGGTTTGGGCGGTCCTGGACTGCTTTCCCAGGCCACAAGCAGGGAGCTGGATGGGAAGCGGAGCTGCCAGGGTTAGAACCAGAAATCATACGGGATCCTGGTGTGTTCAAGGTGAAGGGTTTAGCTGCTAGGCTACTGCGCAGGGCCCTATGTGAGTAGTTTTATTTGCTTTAAACAAATTATATGCCTTTGTTAATGCTACAACTGTCTTTTTCTCTGATTGTTTCTAACCTTGCTTTTTTCAATTATTATTTAATATCCATTCTTAATCTCTTAGTAACATTACTGTTCAGGTCTATCACAGATAGCAAGAATTTCCTCCTTGAGGCATGACTAAAAAGATTTCTTGTTTTAAAAAGAACGTATTCCATATGTCTCAAACACCTTGTTAAGGTTTGTGTCCAAAATTCCCACGTAAAGGAAATTCCTTTGTATTTGTGGATGAATACGTGAAGAGTAAATGCTATTTACCATATCATCTTCATTCCAAATTGGCATTCCTCAGTAATTCTCTTAAAATGTGCCGCCCAGCTTCTCTTAATCACCATTTCTTACACACACACACACACACACCCCACACACACAACCGTACATTATTTTCTAGATCATAAATTGTTTCTGCTTCTAGTTGCTTAAATTTCTCCCATAGATTTGCTACCTTGTTTTTAAAGAATTTACATATATATATATATACACACATATATATATATATATATATATATTTTTTTTTTTTTTGAGAAAGCAGATACACAGAGAAGAGGAGAGACAGAGAGGAAGATCTTACATCCCCTGGTTCATACCCCAAGTGGCAGCAATAGCAGGAGTTGAGTTGATCCGAAGCTAGGAGGCCTCTTCCATATCTCCAACGCAGGGGCAGGGTCCCAAGGCTTTGGGCCATCTTCCACTGCTGTCCCAGGCCACAAGCAAGTAGTTGGATGGGAAGCAAGGCTGCTGGGATTAGAATCGACACCCAAATGTGATCATGGTACATGCACGGCGAGGACTTTAGCTGCTTGGCTACAGAGCTGGGCTCAGCTCTGCTGTCTTGAGTCAAAGTAGTTTTGGCAATTTCTGGAATGTGTATATCAGTAGTGCATAGATGTGTGGTAAAACATCGCAAAGGTCAGAAATCCAGGCCAAGAGATGGTTGTAATCTAGCTGAATGAACCTCTGCCAGAATCTTACCCATGCCGGTTCAATACACTGCTGCAGCATTCTCAGATTCCCTCCTAGTGATCCCAGAAAAGCATGGAGGCTTATCCTAATTGTTTTGGCCCTGTCACATGTGGGAGACTCCAACAGCGTTCCAGAGTTCTTACTCTAACCCCTCCAATCCCTGGCCACTACAATCATACGACGAGCGACCAGAGCGTAGAAGACGGAGCTCTCTTTTCACTTAGGTTGTGTTTTTAACAAACATTTTTTTAGAAAAGTAATTCTTTTCATTTTACTGCTTATTATGCGGATCAGTATTTTAGAATGCACTTTGAGATTCATCCTACTAGTCGTAGGATGACTTTGATATTGTCAGTTCAAGTGTGGGTAAGTGACATTGCATCACCGCGCTCATACTTCAGTTGGTACTATGTATACATGGAGCTTGTTCTGCAGAGGACCAGCACCTCTCCCTAACATGTTTTTGGAAAAGTTCTAGCAAGCAGCATCGGAGTAACAATCTCAGTGTGTAACTATGTCTCAAGGTTTAGCTTGTACCTATTTGCTAATACCCAGTTGGTCAACAAACATATTAATTCCTATCCCCCAATCCATGGTTATTGGCATTCTATTCCCTATTTCTATGAATTTGATAATAACCTCATTCTGGTGGAATCATTCAATATTTGCTTTTTCTATGACTGCCTTATTTTACTTCCTCTGGTTTCATAAATGGCTGTGTTTACTTGTTGTTGTTTTTTTTCATTTTTCAAGATTAAATAGCATTTCTTCATAGGTTGCTTTTATAGTTTAGCCCCTGTGCAATGAACATGAGTGAAAACTATGTCTTTGTGTCCTGATTTCATTTTTTTAAATAAGAAGTCACCCCTCAATATCCACAAAATATTGATTCTTGGGCCATGCTGTATCTGAATTCATAAATCTTCATGTATTTCTTATAAAATGATGGCTATATGCCTTTGATCTACAAAACATCCTGAGTGTTATACATAATCAATCATTTTTGATATGCAATGCCATGTAAATGCTATTATATAAGCTAATGTTATATCGCTTATGAAAAATCTACATATTTAGCACAATCGTAATTTATTTTAATAAGTTTTGTGTGTTCCAGAGTTTTGTACATCCTTTAACATACAATAACTTCTCATATTGATAGGACACAGTATAACATTTTGAAAACTATGTACAGCATTTACATATCAAATCACAGCGTTTAGCATTTCTATCATGTCATGTTATCTATAAAGTTGATCATTAGGATATATGTAGTATATTTGTATATATAAGATCTACATAAGTTTGTCAAACGTATTTGAAAAGATCATTAACAATTCTCTTAATTGCTTTTGCATTAAAATACTTAAATCTTGTTATTCATTGTACTTTCTCCTCACAAATTTATGCTTTTCTCTCTTTGCCAAACAACTGGGGCTGATTTACTACAGTTTATGTGCTGTAGGTACATTTTTCACCATCAAAACACTCTCTTAAATACTTTCAGGGTTGAAATTCCCAGCGTAAGCATCTTAAACTGCTCGATTTAAAGTGCAAATATGCTGAAACATTAGCACTCATTTCTCCATGACAAAGAAAGTCTTCACTAGTCACACATGAATCCTTAGTGAAGTGTAATAAAACTTTTAACCTTGATTAATGCTTAAGAATACGAAATGCAATAAGGAAACTCCTTGTTGATGTAATTAATTATCTTTGCACACATAACAAGGTGCTGATTGGATAAGTGGGGTTTTTTTGATAACCTAATTCTTAAAATGTGGTACTTACTGAAATGTAAATGTTTGCAGCTCAGATCCCTATGAAATATGTAAAACAATTCCAGTCGTCTCCCAAATGCAGAAGCAAAATTGGATAGTGAGGTTTTCAAACTAGCTGTGTTTATACATGACTAGTTGTTTTAATTTTCTTCTTCATGGAAGACAAACAACAACATGAGAAGATCTTTTACCATTGCAGCATGTTTTAAAACAGAATATAACTTATACCATATTTAACATTTATTCCTATAGCATGGATTTATCATTAATCAGAGGAAAACATCGTTGATTGATTCAATGTCATGCATTTACTTGTTAGGAATTATTACATGGAAAAAAGATCATGTGATGATGAGCTCAGTAATCCTTATCCTAATAATTAAATAATTGATAATAATCCTTATCCTATTAATTAAATAATAAAAAGTAGGATGTTACATTCAAAGAGTATAAAAACATATGTGCATGTGTGTATCTATATTCATAGTGAAACCAGTTTTTAAAAAATCTTCTAACAGTAATAGAAATATTACAATCCCCATGTTAATTCACATTTGAAAATAAATGGCAACTCACATCTATCACAGATTTAGTGAAATAATAATCTTTATAAAGAGCCACCTTATTTTCAGATGAGAAGAGATGCAGATGAACTGGATGCAATTTTAAAATTCAGAAATTAGCATTTCATAAAGACACTTCAAACTCCAGTAATCAGTTATGGAGCTAATTTGTGATCTAGTGTATTATAGAGATTAAGCAAAGGTTGAGAGGTATCTGATATCTTTGAGTTAGATAATGGAAAAATAAAAAGATAGATATAGATATAGATAAGTATAGATAGATAGAGATACAGATGTGTATGTGTGTGTGTGTGTGAGTGTGTAAGGCATAGAGTAGCCAAGAGAAATCAATTCCCATAGTCACAATGAGATTTTACTACAATACTAGCATTAATTTTCACAGAAGGAGCAACACATTTCTTAGTTTTTGGTAAAATAGGTAGCTAATACAGCCCAGGTTTAAGGACCTTTGACTTTCTTCATCCATTACTAGCAATGTTTTTGTATGCTTTGATAATATTATTAAAATTTAATATTTGGACCATATCTGGCAAGAATCATTATTTCTTTGTTTGCCATTAAATTTACCTCAGCTGCACAACACTACAAAAAAATCCTAACATTTTGTGACTTTGAATAAGAAGAAAATGAGTTGGGAAACATTGTGTCTGAAGGGCAAGGTCGTGTTTACATGATTCACATTCGCAGTCCTGTGTCCTTAGAGTGTGGCCGCCCTCTCCACCTATGAGTTGTTTCCAGGTCCATCCTTTCTTTTTCCACACAGACAGCATGATGAATGACTTTGGAGGAAAAGGTGGAACATTGAGCTGTGTGTTATAGCACATCACAGTCAACTGCCATATGAGAAATTTTCATTCTCTAGTGGAGAGTCTGGGATGGACTCCTGCCAAAGCTTCTCCTCCAGTGTCTGCTGGTATACATACTAGGCTGCAGGGGAGCAAGTGCTCTTCCGCTACCCACAGGAAAGACGCAGGTGGGTTTTTCCATTCTTCACTGAGTGCTGACTGTTACAGACATCTATTCAGAGACCTTGGATACAGATCAGTCTACTTTTTTTTTTTTGTCTCATTTTTTTTTCTCTCCATGTCACTTCACATTTTTTAAAATAAAAAAGTGCACAATACATGAACCAATATCCAAAATGTCAGAAACTAGTCTGTGGCAAAGCAAATGATTATTTATTACTGTATTCTATGTTATTCATTTTGCAGAATTTGCAATTTTTTATTTACTTTTTTATCCAAATAAATAAACTCTTGAGTGTTTTTATTTTTGGATATAGGCACCCCAGGTTCTGCGGCCTTCAAGTCTGGTAGGACCTGGATCCTCTCCCCTAAAATAGCATCGTGTGTGCTTTTCAGTTGAAGACTCCCCCTGTGGGCATTTAGAAATCTACAAGGTAAGGAAACTAAATTTCTTTCAATTCTGATTATAGATCTACATAATAGAAAGTTGTCACAGCAACTGACATATACCATGGTCTCTACTCAACGATGTTCCCCAGTATAAATTATAAAATCAGTAACTTAAAAGTATATATCTGGGCCCGGCGGCGTGGCCTAGCGGCTAAAGTCCTCACCTTGAAAGCCCCGGGATCCCATATGGGCGCTGGTTCTAATCCCGGCAGTTGCACTTCCCATCCAACTCCCTGCTTGTGGCCTGGGAAAGCAGTTGAGGACGGCCCAATGCATTGGGACACTGCACCCGCGTGGGAGACCCAGAAGAGGTTCTAGGTTCCCGGCATCGGATCGGCGTGCATCGGCCCATTGCGGCTTACTTGGGGAGTGGATCGTCGGACGGAGGATCTTCCTCTCTGTCTCTCCTCCTCTGTGTATATCTGGCTGTAATAAAATGAATAAATCTTTAAAAAAAAAAAAAGTATATATCACGGTTTCTTTGGACAAAGACCTTAAACACATTATATAGAAGTTTAACAGAAAGCATCATGCTGAAATGTACCATATCATAACTGTATATACATTGTAACTGTAATCTAATGTTTTATGGTCATAAATATAATTTTAGATAAATGTGGAAAAACACATAGTGAAAATTAGACCAAATGGATGATAATTCCCTTTCAATCATTCATTCATTCATTTTAATTAAAAAGTAAAATCGTATGGATATTTATGAATAAATGGCATATTAATAAATGTGCATACTGTGGAATATGTAAATAAAGCTATTTAATGCATACATTTCAGCAAATGCTTATTTATCTTCTGGGTGATATTTGACATATACTGTCAGAAATGTTCAAGCATATAACATAGTTTCACTCTAGTCCAAGTGCTAAACACATTTCTTTAGTCAATTTTGTGACTTCTGTCCAATTAGACTTCCATATGCACACTATCAATCTATTAATTCCAGCCTACACCCATTTTTTTGCCAAGAGTTTTCACAACTTTTCCCTTTTTTATTAAAGCAAGAACAATTTCATTATTCATCCTCTATTTCTTATATTGCTTGGGGAATTCACAGAAACTCAGACTTGAGCCATGAGAATAAATGTTGTTAAGTGACATGGCCTTTAAATTATTTCCCAATATTGACAATCAGAGAATAATAGTGCTTTCTATGATAAGGTACTTGTTTTACAGAAGAAACTTTAAGAAAAGTAAACTTGATGAAATTTCCCGTGGATTTACAGTTAGTTCTTTGGCGTTAGGGCTTGAATCCCAGAGCCAGAGAGCAGGGCCTTTGAAGAAACCAGCAATCTGGAAGATTTTCTCCTTCTCAGGTTATATATCACTCACTACTTTAATGCATGTCTCCTTATTAACTCCACTTTATTATTCTTTCCTATAAACCTCTCATACATTAAGGACAAAAAATGTCAGCTACGTACACTATCTTATTTTCTGTGGTGCAGACAAGTTGACGTTGCTAAATGAAATTCTGTTCTACTGCTTTTTGAAATCTTTGTCTTTACTGGGACCTTGCTTCCCATGAAAGTATCCTCAAACGATGAGCAAGCTTAGTAACTTCCCAAACTAGTTCTGTTCTGGGGAGAATGAGACTCCCAAAGAGCAAGAATTCTGTTGTCTTTGTCATAATTCTTCAGAATTACACTCTAGTCAAAACCTGTTTCACTTAACTACCCTCAAATTTATTCCTTTACCCCTGTGTTTCACCTAAGAAATTATTTTGATTTTAAATTTCATTTTGATATCTGTTTTCTAAAGGGCATAAACTAACATTCAATTGACTTCTTAATTTTCGTTGCAAGTATGTATTTATTAATCCTAACTTATTTTCTTTCTGTATATTATCATTACCAATGATGAAGCTGTTTCAGAGACTACTGGGGATCTGAAATTCAATCTTAACAAACAAACTTAATGCTCAAATAGCTCATGCTTCTTATTTAAATAAAAACCACAATTATTGCTGAAAACAAAATTTACTGGAATTGTTAAATATAGCTATGGTTGAATCATAAATTTGTCATGGCGTAAGAATAGAAATGTTAAAGACTAATACTAACATTTTTACTCAACAAATGTATTCTATGTTTACGACGTAAACACAGTAAATCAACAAACCATTCTATAGTGAATATCAGATATAAAATGCATCATGTAAGGAATCAGAATTAAAAGATAAGTAAGGGAAAAATTATCAAAAAAATGCTTTCAAATTCAAAGAACCTCCAATGTAGCAAATTGAATAAATATGTACTCAATAAAAAAATTAATTTTGAATGTGATGACAGACAACAGGGAAGTGATCAAAATGGCAAAAATTTAAGAAAAGTATGAATCATGCAATATTTTCCTAGGAAACTATTAAGTCTGCTAATAGATTAGTTTTCTAATTTTCTCTGGAAAGCTTAAATGGCACACTATTTTAAGAGTTAGAGCGGGCAAGATTGCAGGAAAAGCTTTAGGAAGTATAGCTGTTCAATATCATGATATATTTATTCCCTCAATTAAGGACCTTAATTAAGGAAGCTATGACAAATAGGTGAATGGTCAGAGAATTAATCAGCAACTGAATATTTATGGGCACAAGAGTCTCCCAAATGAATAGTCTACTGATGTGCTAATGTCCATTCTTCCTCAAGAAGACAGGATAATTTTTAAAATATTTTACGATTTAGTCTCTCTCTGAAATGGAAAAGTGTAGGCTATTTTCAGAGGCTAAAAGTTGGGAAAGCATCAAGGACAGTAAAAATATTTATTTCCAGTAATTTTCTTTTTCACATATCTAGATCTTTGTACATGCAAGCAAAAAAGGAAGAGGAAAATGGCCCTTTCTTGTGCCTATTCTCACTCATTTTCCTAAGATAACATGACCTCCCTGCAGTTCCACCCACATGTGTGTCAACTGTGCCTCCTCATGTCAAAAGGTGGACTAAAGAATATTTGTATAGGTATTCTCATGAAAAAAAAATCTTGTATTCAATACCTAGTTTTGGACTCTAGAGTCCTCTAGAAGTTAGAGGCTATTGTTGATACATTGTGATTTCTGACACCCATCAGAGAGATCCACATCCAATTTCTGGCTCCTTGCTTTGGTCTAGACCAGTTCTGCCCACTGTCTGTATTTGATACATGAAACATCAGCTGGGAATTTTCTCTGCATCTGACCTTCACATAAAAAATATATTAGAGAATTGAATTATGTTAATAAGTGTACAATGAATTATTTGAAAATATATTGATAATTATGTAAGAAATGTAAGATGAGTATTTTAAATAGTGTTTTATTCAACTAATAAGTTTGTCTCTTCTTTATGCTTATGAGTTTTAAAAATCTTACCGTAGTTAACTGAGAATTTGGAAATACAGAATGTCTGCCCTTCTTATCAAATTTCTTCACATCAAACATTAAGTTTTGATGATGGAAATATAACTTAAACCCAGTGTCCCTGAATTTGTGATCTGTTGGTCCCTTCATTCACTTTTTCTCTCCATAGGTGATTTTCTCCATATTTTCTGAGCTTTTTTTTTTTACCTTATTTTTCTGTACTATATGACTAAAATAAAACTGATCATTTTAACAATGAAAAAAGTAAAAAAAAATCCATTTTCCTTGTATTTATAATATATTGTTCCAGAAATGAGAAACTCCTAAAATTTACTATGAGGCCTTTCAATTTTTTTGGATCAAGGCAAATCAAACAGTAATTTTTAGCAGTATTACACCGGAACTCTAAAGCAATTTTAAGGAAAATCTACAGGGGAAATAAAAAGGTGATATTCTTACGTGAACATCAGACATAAAATGTGACCATCACACATGTCTTCTGTTAGTGCTTTAACAAATAAATGAATTTGTTAAACATACCCCCTTAGAATTTGAAAAAAATACATATGTATACATATATATAGTATGTTATTTTTTAAATAAAAAGTTTGATAATATTTGGTTAATACAAAAATGAGGCATTTGCTTAGAAACAGAGGAGACCTACAGCTATCAGTTCTTAACACCTAGCTGTGTCTTTTCAATACCCACATCACTCTTCGAATCAGAAGGTTAAATGGTCTACCATCTACTCTTGAACAGCACAAGTTTTGCTGAAAGAATCCGAGTTTGTTACTAATGCAGGCTTCCTAGAAAACACAGTTACTTCCATTTGTTGTTCTGGCAGGACACTGAGTAAAACAGCAAATAGACATGCAAGAACAGCTGGATTCAGACAACTTTTTCTGCCATGGGAATCATTCTCTGCATGCCACAGCTTCCTAAAGTCACAGGTTACGTAATACACCTCACACATGCTGTCGCATCGCTATCTCTGGATTAGACTCCTAGAGAGATCACTCTTGCACAGGGGAATTCACAGAATGAGAAATGTAAAATAATACAACACACACAAACACCCAACAAAAGTCTGCTCCACATTTTACTTTCTCAGCTGAATGTGTCCACTTTCACAGTGTTGCATGTTCCTTAAATAAGCATAGCTTACAGGCATCCTCAAACTATATGGATTTCACCTACAGAGGCCATAGCATTTGTCCTCCTTTGGGACCTGTTGCCAAATGTAGATTCTTATGTTTTCTTTGATTTGACTATGATTCTTAAATCCTGACAATAACCATTTTCTTGGTCTTCAATACCCTATACCTAATATTCATCTATCATCATGGTTGGTCATGTCCTACATAGTGTGAACTACTTGACAACTGACCTCATTAACCTCACCATTCCACAACTGGCATGAACCTCATTACTAACTTTTGTGACTAAATAGATCGTGGGTTACCTCTCCAATCCCTCCTCCATCTGTTGTCCTTCTAAAATACCAATTAGTGTCAGGCAACTCTTTTGTTGAGGACTCTAAGATGGAATAATAATGTTAGGGTATATTCAAACTTCTTCCTGCCATTCAAAACTTTAGCATCTATTCTGGGGAAAATTTTTATAGGTTTCTGATACCATTATTTTCCCTATTTTCCTGTATTCTTACTTTATAGCTTTGATGTACTTACTGATTTTATTGCATTTTTTTCAGGTTTTTCATCACTTCTAATCTTTTGAATATGTTTTTCAGTGTGTGCGATTTTTTTCAAAAAGTGTTTTTCATTACTGCCACTTTCTTCATTACTATCTCACCATGTTAACTTCATGTAATTCTTTTTTTTTACCCTTCTTTTATTTTAATTTTTTTCTCGTTCACTTTTTTTTATTGCATTTCATTTTATAACATCATTTCATAGGCTCTGATGTTCCCCATCCCCTCCCCGTGCCCTCCCCCCATGATGGATTGCTCCACCTTATTGCAGTATTACAGTTTAAATCCAGTCTTGTTTCTTTCATTGCAAGCATCTGCCATGCGTAGAGTCCAGCTCAATTTAACAGTTTCTTGGGGAGACCAACTCTGGTCCAAAGGCATAGCTGGCAGAATATCGTTCCGACCAATTAAAAGCCACAACATACCATCAACAATAGTTTCCAACATTATGGAATTAATTGACATTGTATTGAGTGACTGATATGTTAGAAAATGCAGGTTCTTAACCACATCCTGTGACTACTTCATTAACATTTCAATTTTAGTTTGTATACAACTGGCTTCTATACATCTTAAAATGGCTATAGGGTACTGTTCAGCTGTCTCGTATTTATTTTCATTTTAGTATTTAGCAGATTATTGTGTTGAAGCATATTTTTTACTGAACTTGGCAAATTTTAGGATAGTCTAAACTGGCTTATAGCTTTAACAAGGCATATGTCACCAGTTGAGGCACAGAATACTGTTGGGAGGGGTGTGCAGAGAAATTCCCCATACCCTAGATAGGAGTAATTTATTTTCGTGTCCTACCTAGTAAGGTATGTGTGAGTCCCCACTGATCGTTTCCTGTCTAGTTCTGAGCCTTCCTTGTTGTTGTTTGTTTGTTCTGTTTAGGCGGTCATATGCACGGAGCGGGGCGGGTGGGGGGAGTCCCAGAGTGGAGCAGGTGGACAAGAGGAGGCTTGTATCCCAACCCTGGAGACTCCTGGATCCTCACCAAAGACTATCAGTATGGGCACCAAGGGCTATATTCCAACTGCCAAGGAGACCACGGGGAATTGGAGTGCCTTCGGTGGCCGAGTATTCCGAGGTCATCCACTCCCATTGGAATCTCCCACATGGGATAGAAGAAGTCCAAATCCCTCCTCGCAGGGTTCAATGTCACCAGAACAACAGCCAGGAGCCCTGAGCAGTCTACAGAAACAGAAGAATAAACTGCCTTCGGGACTAGGGAGAGGAGCTTTCTCTGGTCCTTACTTAGTTCCAACTCTGGATCCCCACCCTCTCTTGCAATGACCATCAGGGTCGCCACGGAGCTGCCCCCCACCCCAAACAAAACAAAACTTCATGTGATTCTTTAAAAATTTATTACATTGGTCCCCAGCACGGTGGCCTGGCAGCTAAAAGACCTCACCTTAAACGTGCTTGGATCTCATATGGACGCTGGTTCTAATCCTGGCAGCCCTGCTTCCCATCCAGCTCCCTGCTTGTGGCATGGGAAAGCAGTCCAGGATGGCCCAAAGACTTTGGATCCTACATTCGTGTGGGAGACCTAGTTCCTGGCTCGTGGGTTCGGATCGGCGCAGCACCTGGTCGTTGCGCTACATGGGGAGTGAATCATTGGCAGGAAGATCTTCCTGTCTCTCCTCCTCTCTGTATACCTGAATAAATAAATAAACAAACAAACAAACAAATCTACAGCATTTCTTTTGAAAGTTTCCCTTAGATCCTAGCACTTATAAAACGGAAAAATTCTGTGTACTCATATAGTCCTGTGGGTTCTCATTGTTTCATTACACTGTGTTTAATTATCAATTTACTTGGATGTCTTCTTCAGTTATAATGTAAGCTTTTCTGGGAAAATTAAAATGTGTTATTTGTCATTGCATTTGCAGTGCCCTATGCTGTTTTGTCATTTTGATAGCGTCAAGTGTGAAACAAATGGATTGATGCCCCAAGGACATTTCCATGTACTTCAAGAACTACCTGTTAATCATTTTTCATTACCAAAAGTCCCACTACCTCTTTAAAAGATTCTTAGGCTCACTCTGCCATTCCACCAAAAATGATGAAATAGGTAAACAAGTGAAATTCATGTTTAAAATAAAAACAAGCATATTCTAATACTTGGCATAATTTTTTTTACCATCATTAATCTTTTTTTCCATGTGCTTTAGGAATCCAAAATAATTTTATCTGACTGAAATTCTCGCAAGATGAATTTTTCAGTATTCAGTAATGCTCAGTTCTATAACAAAATGCATAAATGAACTCAGTATCCATTTGCTGAATATCTAACGCATTTAAATTAAATTGGCAACTCATTATACTGAGTAAGACATAGAATTATTTTGTCATAAATTATAGGTACTCTGTATTTTCACATTAACTCTATCACCAGTAATAGAGTTTTAATGTGGTACTTAACAGTTTGATAAAAGAGAAATAGTGTAGCCACTAGGAATATGTTGGACTTGAATACAAAAAAAAATGGGTTAATCAAGGGTGGCTTGGAAACAAAGATGTTGGTGACCCTATAGAATTATAGGAAAGACTATAACGATTAAGAAAATAGAAATAAAGTGAAAACCAGAAAAACAGAGGGAAATAAGTTATAGTTCGTTCTAGGAGCATTGCAGCAATGGAATGATCACTAAAATATTAAAAATAATAAAGTAGAGTATGAGAGTTTAAAAACACGACCTATACATAAAGCAGTGATATTTGAGAACATGAAATAATGAAAATGTATGAATTATTTGCTTATTTCAAAAGCCAGTTTGGCATGACCACAAATGGGAAAATATAATGTGTTTTGAGTGATTTTAGAATGCCTATCCTGTAGCCTAAAATTATCAGTGGCCTAACACATTGGTTTTTCATGATCTTGGCTCCCTAGCTTCTGATGACTATTGTTAACAGTTTTAAGTTTCTACAATATCACTTGTCTTCTTCTTTTGAACCCGCATGAGTTCATTTTGTGTTTCTATGCTTGAATTACCTCCCTTAACATATTGACTTCAGGCCTATCCTCATTATTGTATGACAAGATTTTATCATTTTTATGCTTGAGAAATATTATATTACTCATATGTGCCATATTTTCTTGATCTGTTCATGAGTTTATAGACAGTTAGATTATTTCCATTCTGGTTATTGTAAAAAGTACTGTAATAAACACAAGAGTGAAAATGTCTTTTTGATAGATGGATTTCATTTCCCTCGGGTACATGCTCAGTAGAGGAATTTCTAGTTCATATGGCAGTTCTAATTTTAGTTTGGTGGAGAAGCTTCTGTACTGTTTTCTACAATGACTGCATTAATTTATATTACACCCAATACTATCCAAGAGTTTCCTTTCCATGTGCTTTTCAAGACCTGTTTTTGTACACACACTCACTTATTATATAAATATATCATTATTGTATAAGCAATACATAATATTAAAACAGTATTTAATTTGAATAATATACAATGCATAACTTATTGTGCATATACATGTATACACATATAAGTGTGTGTCTACATACTTATTATTTATTTATTAAAGTCAAAGTTAGAGGCAGACAGAAACATAGATCTTCCATCTTTTGGTTCACTCTCTGATAACAATCTTTCCAGGGCAAAGCTGGAAGTCAGAGCTTTGTCTGGGTCTCTCACATACAGGGAAAGGACCCAAGCACTAAGGGCTCTCCTCCTGTTTTCCTGCATGCACTAGCAGGGGGCTGGATCGCAAGTAGATTATCAAGGACACAGAGTTGAGCCATACGAGTCACTGGCATCACAGATGGAGCTTCAGCCACTACCCCACAACATCGCCCATGTCCTGTATTTATGATATAGTCAGTCTTATTAGAGTGAATTGATATCTCAATGTGGCTTTGATTTACATTTCACCAGCATTAATGATGTAGAATGTTTCTAAGTACCAATTTTCTACTTTTATATATTACTTGGAGAAAAATCTGTTTAGAAACATTTTTGTAATTAGGTTGTGTGTTACTTTGCTATTGAGTTACCTGAATTCTTTATATATTCTGAATATTGATTATTTTCTATAGATACAGCTTATAAATATTTTCTCCCATTATGTAGTTATTTCTACACTACTTTGTTGGCAATTTCCTAATTTTTTTTCTAGCTAATTTATTTTTATTTATTGCAAGAAAGAGATAGAGACAAAGAGAAATGGATAGAGATTTTCTGTCTGCTGGCTCACTCCTCAAATATTTGCAACAGCCATGTAATTGTCATGCCTAAATCAGGAACCAGGAGCCCTGCTCAGGTTATCAATAAGGATGGAAGTGGAAGGATCACTTAATCCATCACATGCTACATCTTATGGTGTACAACAGCAGACTTTGCAAGGGGAAGGGGCACTAGAGCTGCAGCTTAGGACTTTTGACAAAGGCTGTGGGTATCTGAGTTGGCCTTTTAATTGTTATGCAAAACATTCAATAGCTGCATTTTTATGAATCCTCAAAAGGGCTATCTTAGTCCTATGAATCTCATCCCAGTCTATATATATAAGCAAACACTCTAAAATTCAGATACAATGAACCTTGAGTTATATGTATTATAAAAAATGTGATATCTATCACACTATCAGATGTGCAATACAATTTTTACCAATGCATGTGAATGTGGACATGGGAGATGGACTTAAACTGAAGAGTGATACAAATAGTTGGGGGGAAAAAGTGGCGTAGCTGGTCAAGTAAGTAGTTAGATTTTAAGATTTCTGATGAAAACCAGTTTTTCTTTGGTTTGTTTTTTCTTGTTTAATTTTTTTGCATAAAAGGCCAACCTGAATATAATTTATAGAACAAATTATCTGCAATATCCCTGTCTTCTGTGGTCTATAAGGAAGAATTTGTTTTTATTTAACTTTGTATTTACTAACACCTTCCTTCATTCTGCATGTAGTGCTCCCAGATACATCTCAGAACTGCATAAGGTAAGCTTTTTATTTTGCTTCACTGTAACATTGATTGGGTGATTCCAGTGCACTGGCTTCATAGTTCTGCCTTATTTTCTTCATGGGTAAAAAAAAAGAGAGTGCTGTCAATAAACATCATGTTGTATTGCAGTAAAAATGAAATGAATCTGTGTATGTAAAAATTAAGTAATTTTGAAAGGTCATCATTGTGGTTATTATCATTATTTGAAAGGTAGAGTTACAGAGAGGAAAGAGAGCTAGAGAATCTTCCATCCCATGCTAAAATCCACAAACAGCTGCAACAGCAGGAGCTGGGTTAGTCCAAAGCCAGGAACCAGTAGCTTTCCCCAGGTTTAGCACAAGGATGCAGGCGACCAAGTGCTTGGGTCATGTTCTGTTGTTCACCTAAGTGTTTTAACAGGGAGTTGGTTCAGAAGAGGAGCAGTGGGACTTGAATGGGTACTCACGCGGGACTGCAGTGTCAACCTACTCATGTTAGATAGTGGCTTAGCCTGTAATGCCACAATGCCCACAATGTCACAACAACCCTCCACCACACACATATGCGTGCGTGCACACACACACACACACACACCTAAGTAATTCTAAAATCCTTGCAAGTAGAATAACCATGTATACACAAGACAAACTTTACTAACCTTTAGGTGGATTACAGATAAAACATTTGATGAAGGAATGTTTCTAGTCCTAGCTGAGATCATCTAAACTATTATCTAGAGATTAGTTGGACCAAAAATATTTAATTTTCTGAATAGATAATATAAATTTCAGAAAAAAAAACACAAGCAATCTGAGTATTGTACAATGGGATTTCCAAATGTTCATGGAAAAATACTATTGGTACGTTTACCTTGTTGCAAAACTTTCATAAAATCTTATTTTATAAAGATATTTTATTCATTTTGGAAGCTCAAGTTACATAGGAACAAGGTGGGAGTGGCAATGAGAGAGAAAAGTCTTCCAATCTCTGGAGATTTTCTTTTATAAAAATTCTGTTCTCCCACATGGCTGGCAGAGATCCAAACACAGAGACAGTTTCTGCTGCTTTTTCCAGGCCATGAGCAGAGAGCTCAGCTGTAAGTGGAGTAGCCATGACTCCATCCAGCACCCATTTTGAATGTGGGCATTGTAGGTGGTAGCTTTACCTGCTGTGTTACAATACCAGTCTTTCTGTGAGGTACTATGAAATATGTTTTCTCATGTATTTTTTTGGTAATGCCACAGTAAAGTGGTTAGGAACTTCAGCTAGCAGTTTTTTACCATCTTTCTAATGCAGTATTATTATTTTCTCTAACTGAATGTGGAACAAATTGTCAAGGACTATTTATCTATGGAATTGCTAACCTATTAACTTGCATAGCTCTCAATTTACTTGGACTTGTGAAACTCATTCTTGCCTAGACTACAAACCCTCAAGTGATGATAACACCTACAACTATCATGTTTTCTTACACTAAGCACTTACAGTTCATTATGGGTTAAGCTATTTTGAGTAGATCTGGTGTAACATTGCTCCCACGAGTAAAATTGCTTTAAAAATTGCTTTAAAAATAAGTTGCAAAACAGAATTCTGGACTGCACACATTTCATTATTTGGAGATTCACAGTACAATGTAATGCAATTAACACATGTCTCAAAAGATAAACAATGCACTTTATCAAATTACAGAGGCATTTCAAAGGATTAAAAGAAGAGTCGCAGGACACTAGCTTCTCTCTGTGGCTCTTCCCTCCCTCTATTTCTTCTTCTCTGCCTCACTTCATCCCTCCTTCTCACTCCATTCCCTCTCTCAGTCCCTCTCTTTCTTTTTTCTCTGTGTGTGTCATAGTGAGTATGTCAAGCTTCTGTTACTGTTTATATCTAAACTGATATGTTAAGAAAATGACTCTGAAAGCAACCTCTGGACAAAAGGAGTTATGCTTTGCCAATTGCTAATATTCCCTCTGACAATTAATAGATGTATGACCTTGGCGAGATTTTACAAATTTTCAGGTTTTGATTTTTACACATATGTAAGACAAAGTTGAATAAACCAGGTGATTCTTTATATACTTGCTTTGGTTTCAAAAACGTGGAGTAAATATGTCAACAATGATTTCTATCGCATTGTAAATTAGCAATGTACTGAAAGCTTGCAAAGTATTTCTAAAGTTAGGCCCCAAATAAAATGCATATTCTGTTTTCATGAAAACAGCCTTGTTTGAAATAAAAATATTGAGAATTGTTAGAAAGTGAAAAAGATAGAAACATATAAATGGGAAAATAATAACTTTCTTCAAAAAAGACATTCTTTTAAAAATGATTCTAGCCATGAAACTCCATTCCTATACTTGATTTTTATTCAATTTTAAGACCTTGATGGCAGAAACGAGAACATAAATTATTGATACTAGAATGAATAGGGATCTGTAGCTGGACCAGAATAGAATGATTTATATTTAATTGTGTTGATGTGAGTACACTTGATTCTTTCTTCTATTTAGCTTTTAGTTCTCTTGCTTCTCTGTGCGAAGTTTAAATCTCACTGCATGTGACACACACATATAAGCAGTAACTGGTGGCGTATCTCCTACACAAACAGATGTGTGGACAACATTTAGATTCATGTGACTATTACCCTCAATAACTGTGCATTTATTCTATTAGCCTTAGCGAGGTATTCTCATCCAATAGTTCTGCACCATGTTCACATTAATATGCAAATGGCATTAGAATATAAAATTAAATGAGAATAAAATTCAGGGACTAAGTGCCATTTTGTCACATGAGTTCAGAGAAGCACTATTTATGGTTTAATGGTAGAAGGCTAATATGCCATCTCAGGAAGGGTGCACATCCATCTCCACCGCCGTGATTTCCTGAAGCACAGTGCAAAGCAGTGTGTGTGCAAGCCTCCAGCCTCCCTCACGGAGGTGGTCCCATCACAGTAAACCTGCGCTCAATTGCTCACATTCATTACACACAGTGGCGGCCAGGATGTCTGCCTGGCACTGACTCACACAGGCCATCTATTCCTGTCAGAAATATGATATGTCACTGACAAAAGCTTAATTATGGCATTAATTAATAGGACAATTTTCAAAATGTCTTAAAATGCAGCTTGACACTCATTAGTGCCATTTATGAATAATTTCTCCCAGGGAATGTTACTCTGAGGAGCACTTTCAAATGAAATACAGTTTGAAATGGATGTTTCTATGAAGCAAAATAAACACTTGGTAGGGACATCTCCTTTCATTCTCTCTCTCTCTCTCTCTCTCTCTCTCTCTCTCTCTCTCTCTCTCTCTATCTGGACCCCCTTCAACTCTGGCAGAAATATTTTAGAAGATTGAAGCTATTACTTCATTTTTTGTGCAACATACCCAATTTCTTTTATTTTGGGTTTACATTAAATATCCAACACTTTTCATACCATTTTAGAACCTTAACTACTATTTTAAAGCAAAATCATGATATAAGCCTTAAAAAACACTGATAATGCATTAACTATACAGTTTGCAGCATCTGTCACAAAGAATAATACCTTTTATTTTTCCTAATTTTTCTGTATTCAAGTAATGTCATGTGTGACAGAGAGGAAAATCGAAACTGTGTATTACTTGTACACCGTGAGTTCATGATTTTTTTTTTACTTATTCACTCTCATTCATTAAAATATGCTCACATGTCTTGTAGATCAGTATATGATCAAGACAAAGCACTATGATGCAGAAACTGATAAATCTGTAGAAATTATTAAGTAATACAATCACAGCCCCTACCCAGAAAGCCTTCTGGACAAAAATATAACCATGAATAAAGCATTTAAAGCCCCATCACACTGTGCATAATGAATGCCTTCTACGTTATTACTTGCTGTTAGGCTGCAGCCGTTCTGTGAAAACTGCACTACAGTAGGGCAGACTGGATCAGATAGCAAGGTTAAACTCAAAACCATTTCTCCTGAAGGAGGACGGGAAGTGTTATGCATTTTCAATAAGGAGCTGCAATTGAAACACAAGAGTGGGTGACAGAAGGAGAACAAGACATTGTCTAGATTTAGAAGCTGTCAACGTGTCCAGATGAGACTGGGTTATTGGATGTTTCTTTTTATCTTGAGGTGAGCTGCGAGATAAGAAGTCAAGATCGCAACCTGGTACCTATAAAGTTGTATCAAACCTTGGAGAGTGATTCTTGAAATTTTTATCAACTACCTTGGAAGATATTTCAAATAACCTGTACTAGTTTTCTTCGGAGTTTAGTCTGTTCCTTTAAATTTCACATCCTTTCAAAGCCATTTATATTTTCTGCCTCTTCCTCATTTCTTTAAAATCTCTCAATTAGATTACAACAATAGAGTATCTTTTGATTTTCTCAGTTCTATTTATCTTTATACTCAAACTATTTCTATGAGTTCAGCAAGCGGTTTTCTAAAAAATTAAAGCTAAAAATATTAGCACTGCACAGCAGTGACAATTGGGTAAGTCAGAACCATCTATAGAAAAATTAAATCACCTTCTGTGTACAATTAAGGACAACATATAATTTTAACAAATACATCATTTACCAGAAATTTAAAAATTCCACTTGATCATGATAAGCTAGAGTTGCATGCATATATTAACTCACAGGTTCGCTCTGTGTCCTAAACAATAACTTAAGCTGTGATGCTAATAACACCATAGAGGCCATCTGTTGTTTGCAGAAGAAATTCCCAACTCCTTGTCATTTTTTCACAAGATTCATTGGTGTCTAACTTATTTTTAATAGATTTATTTGAAAGGCAAAAAGAAATTGAAAGGGAGAAAGATTAGAGAGAGAGAATCCCCCATGCAATGGGTCACTCATCAAATGTCCACAATGGCCATTACTTGCCTGGGCAGAAGCTATCAGGCAGGGACTCTATTCAAACGTCTCATGTGGATGACCAGCTCCCACTTACTTGGGCCACCTTTCCTAGGAATATTAAGATTAACATCAGGCTTCTTTCCTAGGAACATTAACAAGGAGCTGGATTAGAAGGACAACAGCTTGTATTAGAACCAGTACTCCAGTGTGGGACATTGGCATTCTAAGAGGTAGCTTAGCACTTTTTGACTCAATGGCAGTACTGTTGGTCAACTCATTATATCCTAGCACTAAGTGAAATTTTTAATCCCCTTGTGTGTGTGGGGGGGTGTTTTTGTTCAATTTCTAATGTGCAAACACCAACATTTTCAATTTTCTAGGTTGTATCTATTTGCTCTTCTAATTATTTGAATTTTTTTTCTCCCTATTATTTGTTTATCTTCAGAATCAAGCACAGTTAAAAACAACAACAACAACAAAGCAAGCTTAGGACAGAATCCTCTTTTCTGTGCTCCATGTTATGTGTTTATTATCGCATTGTTTTTCCTGTTATTCCTGCTAGAACGGCAGTCCTCTTTAGCAGGGGTATGATCTGTTGTTAAATGAGTGTCTTTGGAATCTAACACAGTGATAGCCATGTTAGAGTCTGGATTGATTTATTTGAATTACTCATGTAATAAATTGGTTTGCGAAAATACAATAACATATGGAGATACTTTAATGAGGGAAAATGCCTGACAAGAATCAATGTTATCTAATTTAGAGGACCTTGAGTTTTGTCACGGTCCAATTATTAAATGAAATAGCAACTGTGTAATCTTAAGCAAGTTTTTTAACCTGTTTATTCTTTTTTTTTTTTATATAGAGAAGATAAAATTGAGGACACAAAAGGAGGGAGGAGATAAATTGGAGGAACAAGAATTCCTTGCATGCCTAGCAAATCAAATTTCTTTGCTTTGACTTTTATGGCTTCTTTTATCTCCAAAGTTAATATCAGTTTTGCCTTTAGGTAACGCCTTTTTGTTTTTGTTTTTATTTTTTGGCCTTGAAATCTTAAGCTCAGAAACTAGAAAAAAGCACAGCTGAGAAACACTATGAGAAATGAATTAAATCACCTGATTCAGGATCCTTCATTTTCTTTACCTCAGTGTTAACTGAAAGACAATAATTGACCCATTTGAGTTCAACCCAAATAGGGTTTCCTGCAAATAAGCAAGTGCAAGTATTTCTTTGCAGAAAAGAACTGTGAAATGTCCTTGGAAAGATGACCCTGATCAGATCAGTTAAAATAAGTTGATTCTGTGTCCATGAAGCTGATTTCTGGAAACTATCATATTATCTATCCAAGTTTCTGAAACAATAACTGGAAATCTGTTGAGAGACTATCTTTGTTTTGTGCAGTGCCACAGAACGCCACCGACAGTACTCATCTGGGGAAGCCCTGGCTGGTTCAAGGCCAGGAGAGAAAATCTGAACAACCATTCTTAATACTCCTGATGTTTCTGCCTTCTCTAAGATTCCCTGGAAATTATTTTTCTCCATGAAAATATTGAATAGACCCTGTGATGTCTGACTCATCTAAGTCTGACACCAGAAGCTGAACATGTGTGTTTGCTCAGTTAACCAAAGTGTTTTGTCTTCCTTACCCTATGCAGTTGTTTCCTCTTTGCATATTAATAGTGCTGTCCCTTCCTTCGCTTTAATCTCTTCGTAACATCTATGGATGCCACTTCATAGGCTCTCTCTGAAATCCTCAATGTTAAAATAATGTTATTGACTTAACTTAGGTACTCATGATTTCAAATAGCTATGAGCATTACCTTGACAGTTAAGACATTCAAGTGCCCCGCTGAAGTACCTGGCTCTGGCTCCTGCCTCTAGGTCTCTGTAAATGTTGACCCTAGATCACTGAGTGTGATAGTTCAGTTAATTGGATTGCTGTCACTCATACGCAAGGTCTGCATGTGTTCCATGCTTCCTAGCTATGCCCATTTCCAATCATCTGAGGGTTTGCACGAATGGACCACAGACAAGAGAGCTCTCTGCTTCCCTGCTTCTCCCTGTTTCTTTCCCCACTGCCTTTCCATCTCTCTTCAATTGTGTCTTGTCCTACCAAATTAAAAACAATGATAATAAGAAATGTAAACACAGAATTTAACCAGAACAATACTGAGAGAATTGGGCCTTACCTACACAGAAGAGTAACTTTTATTGGATTTATCCTTTGGTGTTTATTTAACAAACAACTGAGATGTTTGATAATTTTTCTACAGTTTGTTGTATAACTTTCTCATCTAGACCACAATTTGTATGAGATCCATCTTTCTCTGAAAAAGACTGTAACATTAAACAGCTCATCTCTTCATTAACTGGTTTACTAATGAGTCTTTCAACTTAAATTAGTGTGTAAAATCACTCTGTAATTGCAAACTAAAAAGACAAGCTAGCCCCAAAAATGTTCTCATTCAAATAGAGTATTCCATAGGAAGTTCTTCCTATTGTCACACTGCATCTCATTGGGACTTCACAGACATTTTCTGCAATCATTGAAAGAAGATCATAAAATCATTACTAATTAAAAGAAGAATGGAAATAATTTCTACATTGGAAGGAATGCTGATAAGCAAGATAAGTAGCTTAAGAATATCTGGACTTAGAAGAGACTTGATGCTACAATAAATGATTACTAGATATTGCTATGTCTTAGGCATTAAGCATTAGGAATTAAAAAGGCTAAGAAATAGCCAAATTTTATTGTACATATGTAAGTACCACACATTGAGATTAATTCTTTATAGACATTAGCTAATTCATCCTTGAAATGACCTTTAGGGGATTATTTTTATCCTTATTTTGCAGATACAGAAATAAGACCCAGAGTTTAAATTCCTTCAAGAAATCTTCACAGTATTCAAATGCTAGATGTAGGGCTCTTAAGCAGGGCTTTCTAAATCCACCGTCCATGCATGCAATCACCAAATCACTCACTATATTATGTTCTTCCTTAAAATAACAACAGATCTTTTCATCAAAAATTCCATTTTAAATCATTAATTTAAATGTTTAATAAAAAAAACTAAAGAAATTTTTTGTAGGTTTGGCCAGAGTCTGGGTCTTATACCAATACCAGTATTCCTTTGATCATTCTGTGTGCACCTTGGCTCAGAAGCAAAGATGGACTCAGACTGAACACACTGATTCAGTGGCCGTCTGCCCACTAAGTCAGCCATAGCATCCTTAGCACTGCTGTCTCCTCTGTGACGTTCTCTATAGCTACTCTGCATTGCACTTTGGAAAGTTTCTAATTATCACATTGCTTTATTTTGGGTAGTGAAAAAAAAAGGCAACACTTCATACCATTGTACAAAAGAGTCCATGATATATAGTTTCCATGTCCATACCTTGTCAGTTCAGTATTTTTGTAGAATAGTAGTTTTCTGGTTCCCTGGATTTTATTCTACTAGCCACTGTCCGCTTAGTGCTCAAGCATTTGGCTTTGTGGTAAGTTCTATTTAACTTTCTCTAGCATATGATATTTCATAACAAATTTTTTCTGACAATTTTTTTAACTTTAGAAGATGACAAAAACTTGGTATTTGTGTCATAATTTGACAAGTGTGCAACTTTGTAATGTGAAAATTTGAGGAGTAGAATACCGTTGCTGTCTCTGTCCCTTGATTTATTTTATTTTTATCTGTCTTTCATATGCAATGCCCTGTCTGAAGTATAATAGAGAAGATCACATAGAAGAATAAGTCCTGGGCCTGACACAGAAGCTTAGTGGCCAAAGTCCTCGCCTTAAAATCACCAGGAACCAATATGGGTGCCAGGTTGTAATCCCAGTAGCCCTGCTTTCCATCCAGATCCTTACTTGTGGCCTGGGAAATTAGTCAAGGATAGCTCAAAGCCTTGGGACCCTGCATCTGCGTGGAGACCCGGAGGAGGCTCCTGCCTGCTGGCTTTGGATAGGCTCAGTTCTGGCCACTGTGGCTACTTGGCAGAGTGAATCAATGGATGGAAGATCTTACTCTCTGTTTCTCCTCCTCTCTGTGTATCTGACTTTCCAATTGAAGTAAGTAAATATTTAAAAACAAAGAAAAAGATAAGAAAAATAAGGTACTGAAAACCACATCATATCCTATTAGCATATTTCTCAGAGACTATCTCTATAAATTCATGGAAAATAAAGCCTTCCAAACTGCAGTTAAACGCTAAATTCTCTGTGGTTTTTATTCTATATGTTGGAATCAATGTTTCCCTGCTGCGCTTTTCTCTGTAGCAGCTATTTTTCTATGGCAAGTTGCTGCAGTTTGATTTACATTAATTCTATGTAAATGACACCTAAGCATTTTGATTTTAATCTTCAGTGAGTGACGCACGTATGTTGATAAACTGGATTATAATTTTACTGACACTTGCGCATATTATTTTTAATTACTAAGGAAAAAAGCAAAAACAAAAAAATTCAATTCAAATCTAATATGCCTTAATGTTCATCAGATATCTGTAACAGATAATTGGCATGTTTAAATGCCAAGACAGAATAGATATGTATCGTATTAGTGGAATTTCTATATAATATTGCTATGTTATATTTAATATGAAATTTCTTGGGTTAGCAAAGTAAAACTCACCTTTTTGCGTATGAATTTTGAATTATTGATTTTGGTGAACTTCTGGTTGAGTTGTAACTCATGAAATACAATAATTGCATGTTTTTTATTTCAGTTTCATTTATTCTAAGTACTTTCTTTTCTCTTGTCAAATTAATCACTGGCTCATGGATTACACAGTGGCGTCATTTTTCCCAAGAGACCTTTGTGTTTCCTTTTTGTCACCCATGTGTTGTTTACTCAGTGGCATGTCTTTTTTCATGCTGCTGTAATTTGTTGTTGTTGTGGCTATTGTTCTAATTCAGATCAGTTGGTGACCTTGTTTCATGGCTTCTCATTTATGGAAATGTATAGTCATAAAGTACTGTGGTCTACCATATCCAGATGTCGGGCATAATGCAACATGCATTCCTGCTTCCAAACAAAAGATGAACTCCCAGTGAAACTGTTGAAAATGTGTAGATAATGGGATGCTGGGCTACCTGTCACTGTCTGTACCAGCAATGTAGGGACACACTTAAATAAGAGACTGGGGAAAACCTTACAGGGGGTGGAAGAATTGGGGGGAAATCCTAAGTAAAATAAAATTGAGAAAAAAAAAGAAATACAGTGATTGCCTATGTGGAAGGGAGAACCAGAGAGTGTTTCTAATAAGTTGGTAGTATCAGCAATGTTGTATATGTCCTGTGACCTTGACTGGGTTCCTGGAGATTCTATTTAATTTGCTCAGATTCAGAAGAGTAGCTGACCTCCCCAGGGAAATAGTGCTATAGTAAATAGAACAACTAAAGAATATCTGTGTCTGGTGTAAAGTTACCAAAGAGAGTATAAAAGGAGATTTCTGGAGCTCTAAATGTAGAAGACATGTGGGCACACAGGAAGAGTATTATTAAAATAAACTTTAAAAATGCTTGGTTTTTTTTTTTTTTTTGAACAGAAACTTAGATCCTGTGATGTTAAAGTTTGTTCTCGCCTTGATCTCTCCGAATCCCATATGGGCATAGGTTCTATTCCAAGCAGCCTTGCTTCCCATCCAGCTTCCTGTTTGTGCCCTGGAAAAGCAGTCGAGGGTGGACCAAAGCTCCTGGAAGAAACTCCTGGCTCCTCGCTTCAGATTAGCTTAGCTGTAGCTGTTGTGGCCACTTGGGGAATGATTCAACAGAAGATCTTCCTCTCTGTCTCTCCTCCTTTCTGCATATCTGATTTTCTGATAAAAATAAACAAATATTTTTTAAAAATCCTAATATTATAGAATTTTGTGATTTCATGTCATCTGCCGAGGTCGTTTCCTCATGCATAAGTCCAGTTAGCACCATACTTGCCTGCAGAAATGCCACTGAAGAATTCAAGCAGGAAACACTTGTTTTTCCTCACTGCTTTGCAAATGCAGGCAGACATGAAAGAGAGAAGAAAAAGATGTTTACCAGTGGTCAAAAAGAAGTAGAATCAGTTATGGTGGCTGCTAGGCAAAGGTGAGGAGGAGGAAATGTACAGCCCACAGAAATATGTCCTCTAAAACAACATACTCAGGCATTATGGGGTTCAGCGCATCACTGTGGGGTGAGCACGACCCTAGGAGCAGCTGCTAGTTTGGAGTGTTGCCCAACCAAAGCCAACACATAGGATTTTGCAAGCACAGCATGCAGAGCGTGGGAGATGGTGTCTTGACTTGCAGGACCACAGTGCTGGTTTCCTGTCTCTGTCTCTCTCTGTCTCTCTCTGTCCATTCCTCTAATATATAGGTAAATAAATAAATAGGTAAATTCAAATAAAAAATGTAGAAAGACAACAAGGTTATCCATTACATTAGGTGAATTAAAAGTAGGATAGTGTAATAATTTTTTCACTTTTAAATTTAATGTAAATAGCATAGGTTACTTCTATAATTAGACAACAGAGAGGAATTGCTTAAGTATTGTGTCATTCTGTATAGTACTTTATGTATAGATATATGTATCAAATAGTATGTAGATAATTTTAAGGAAATTTTGATATCCATGAGATTGTAACGGTTGGTGAAATTTCGACTCTCTTGCCTTTATTTTAATACTTTGGAAATTGTATTCTTAACCTGCAAAGGAAAAGTGTTTGTTCTGGAGCTTGATTGACTTACAAGGTGATTCCATGGATAGAGCGTCTGTAATTACAGGACAATCTGGACATATTCAAGTTACATCAGTAAAAATGACTTTCATTGTATAGAGGAAACATTGAAATTTTAAATTAAGAAATAAGATTAAGAAAATATACTGTCTCCAGGAGAGGTAAACACATTATGTTCTTGACCTTGAGAGCTTTAGGATAAAGGCTGTTTACTGAAGGACAAACATAGAAAAGATCCATGGCAACAAAGATGATTTTTCTAAGGGAACATAACCTATCCAGAGACCTAACAAAATTCAAGTGACCACAGGGGGCTGTTCAGTCTGAGACAGATTCCTACAACAAGGGAAGCAGAACTGAAGTCAGTCAAAAGGCCAGAGATCCAATCAGAGAGATGTCAGTTTGAAAAATAGTGAGGAAAAGTAGCATATGAGAGCAGAGCTTCTGAAACTCCTTGGCATTTGCCTGGGCAAAAGCTTAACAGCTTCAGCACAGTTACTGTTTTATTTCTGACACAACGGGAGGATTATAATAGAGGAAGCAGGGACCATTCTTGGTAATGACAGGGGTGGCATCCCCTGCAATTGTAAAGGACGATGCTTTCTTCATTTCTTCAGAGCAAACTGAATATAGTGAGGAAGATGAGTCCTAACTGAGTTAAATAAAAAATGTGGTTTAAATTTATCTTTGAGGAAAAGCAAAATTCTAGGAAAAAAGAATGGGAAGGCAATTGTAGGAATAAAAAAGTACTGAGAGTGCTTAGTCACCAATGAGGAGAGTGGAAAACCAGGACTGACTGCTGGAGAAAACTAGCAAGTGCAACAAGTGGAGTGAACAGATCATGGAGAAAGAAGCTGCAACATGTAACAGGAGAAGGCAGCAGGAGTAAATAAAACACAGATGTGAATGTTCAAAATAATCAACCTGAAGTCAAGTGGCTGAAGCAGGGAAGGAGGCCAGGACACATTGTGCGACATGTTATGCCATCACTGGAACTCCCACATTCCAGTCCTGGGTTCCATCTAGCATCCACTAATGCTCCTGGGATGCAGGAAATGTTTTGGATTTTTGCTGCACATTTGCTGTATTCAGATGGAGTTTCTGGGCTCAGCTTGTCTAGGTCTTGCTGTTGTGGTCACTTGGAGTGTGAATCATCAAGTGGAAGATTGCTCTTTTCTCCTCTCTCTTCTCTCTCTCTCTCTTTTTCTCTCTCTCTCTTTCTCTCTCCCCTCCCTCCCCATCTCTCTGCTTATCTTTTTTGTCATTCTACCTCTCACATGCATAAACACATAACTTTTGGTTTTCAGAGACATAAGGGAAGGAAGAAAGAAAAGAGGGAAGGGAGGAAGGAAGGAAAGGAGAGAGAGGGGGAACTGGGTCAAAGCTAAACTTGGAGTCAGAAACCAATGTGTGTATTCCACAGGACTGGCAGTACCTGACTTTTGAGCCCTCACTTCCTGCCCCCAAGGTTGTACTTCAGCAGACAGGTGGAATTATGAACACAGCTGGAACTCAGTCCCAGGAACGCTAACATGAGATACGTGAGTCCTCTGCAGGATCTCAATCAGTATACCAAATTTCTTCCATTGCCTGATTGTGCTTCTAAATAATATGATTGTTCTCTCTCTCCTTCCCACCTTCATTTCCTCATTTTCTTCCTTTCAGATACTGTTTTCATTTTGTTTTGTTTTTACATTGTCTATATCCCAAGTTTGCTGAAAGACAGTTCTGTGTTTGAGGATTAATATTATTCAGATTTTCATATTTTCTCTTTTGATATCATACTGAAATTAACCAAATTAGAATCTGTAGCTAGATGTATATTGATATTTGTATTGCTATTAATTATAATATTACTTCACAGCTCATTAACACAGTTTGTGGGCATTTTCCTTATATTTTATATTAGTTTATCGACATTTTGGGGTTTGTTTTTGCTTTATCTTAATTTTAACTCTATGTGCTGTGACTGGAATTATGGTTTAGCAAGTCAAGCCATCTCCTATAATGTGGGGCAGCACTGCTTCAAGTTTCAGCTACTGAACTTTCAATTCAATTTCTTGCTATTGCACCTGAGATGCAGCAAAAGGCAACTCAACTGCTTGGGCCCCTCCCATCCATGTGAGATACCTGGATCAGCTTCCTCAATAATGGCTCTGGCTAAATCCAACTTTAGATGTGATCATTTGCAGGATGAATGAGTGGATGGAAGATCTCCATCTCTGAATTTTCCCCCTCCCCTTTCCCTCCTTCCCCTCCCTCTCCTCCCCTCCTCCTCCTCCCCTTCCCCCTCCTTTTGCTCCTCCCTCTCTTTTTCTCCTTCTCATCCTCCCCTCTTCTTCCTCTTCCTCCTCCTCCCCCTCTTATTCTCCTCTTCCCCTCCCCTTCCTCCTCCTCTTCCCCTCCCCCTCATTTTCCTCCTCCTCTTCATCATCACAGTCTTCTTCTTAATAAAAATATGGTTTGTGTTCATGGATGAAATAACCTACATTTCTTACATTTTCATGTTCAAAATATATTCTCTTTATTTTTTTAAAGAGTTTCTTTTCTGTATGTGTCAGAAACTCTCTTCCAGCTTTAAGATTATTCTTGCATATTTTCTAATTACTGTCCCCCTTTCTGGATGGGAGAAGGACGTCCTCATGCATTTAAAGTTCTGTGTGCTTATGATGGGAGGAGAGACATTCATGTGTTCTCCATTTCAGGTTGAGCGTAAAGAGTCCTGTCATTTCGAGGTAATTTGCATAGTTACTATCTGGATGTTTTGATATCCGAGGGAGATGATTTGCTCCAGAGAAAAGCTCTATGAAGTCATAGCCAGGGATAACGAATCTGGATGTAGAGACTTAGAAGGCAAACAGGGGAGTCAAGAAAAGCTACATAATTTAGGGAACCTCTTGTTCAAAAATTAATCAGAATTTAACCCAAAGATTACACTCTGTCCACTGAGGGACGTTACTGCATATGGTCCCTGTGTGAGTGTATGTCGTTCTCTGGTGAAGCCGGGTCTAAGTACAAGGAGCTGCAGCACAGCTGCCCACTCTTCCACATTCAGACCTTCACAGCTTCCCTATCACTAGAGCTTAGTATTAGATCTGAGATTCTCTGGTTCAATCTCATCTGATATCATTCTGTTTCCCACTTGTCTGTGTGCAGGATAGTTTCTTGCTGCGTTGGCATGGGTTGCAGGAAATGTTTAGATTCTGTGGTTCTTCTAAACTTTCCATAAATTTCTTGTGTCCAGTTTCAAATAGATCTCTTAAGTTTGCTGCTTATGCTGGAAGAGGTGAGATGTTGAAAATTCAAACCAAGACAATTTTGTATAAAAATGTAAACGGGGACAAAGGCATTACATTTTCCTTCGGTAGCACCATAGACTCCATTCTTCAGCTTAAATCATTAATTTATGCTGATATGGCTTTTGTGTGTGGTAGGAAGTATGGATTTAACTTCATTTTTGTTCAGGTTTACATTCACTTTTTCCAGCACACTCCATTGAAGATCTTTCTTTATTCAATAAATGGTCTAAACATTTTTGTCAGAAAAATTTTTGGTTGAATGTATATGGATTAATTTCTAGTTTTTGTACTTATTCTTTTCCATTAATTCATGTGTTAGATTTTCTGCCAGGATCAAAGCCTTGGTACCCAGTGCCTGCATAAGAGACTGGGAGGAATCCCTGGCTCCTGGCTTCAGATTGCCTCTGCTCTGGGTGTTGTGGTCACTTGGGAAGTGAACAGGCAAATAGAACATTGTTTCCTTTCTCTTATTTCTGTAGAACTGCTTTTCTAATAAAAATAAATATATCTTTAGAGCAACAACAACAACAACAAAGAAAATGAAAAAGAAAAGAAAATGGGCATGCTTGTCTTCTTCCAGAACTGCGAGGAAATCATTTCAGATTGTCCTCATTCGTTATGACACTTATAATTGGGCTTGCCATAATTTATGCCTTTCGGCTTATTTCTTCTGTGATTACTCTCTGGGGGGAGGGGGTTAAGCATAAGGACTTCTGCATCTTGTCAGACTTTTTTTTATAAAATCTTGTCTCATCATCTATTGGGATGGTTTTTATTCTTAATGCTGTTGATACAATTTTTAAGCATGTTTTGATTTGTGTATAAGGAACAATAGTATAATTTTAGGGATAGACGCCACTTAATCATGATTTATATTTTCAACGTGGTGTTAAGTTTTGTTTCCTAGTATCTTGCAGTATTTTGTTGAGAATGGATAGGATGTGCATGCTGGGCTGCATCTCAAACAGTTGCCACATGAGATGCAAAAGCAATAGGTCAAGCTCCAGTCCCTCACAAAAATCTCTTATGTTTTATATCCAGTTCTCATTCTTAACTGTTGGCCTAGCTTCATGAACAAAATAGGAGAAATTAGAAGAAAGTTGGAAGCTATTCCTGGTTGCTTGCATATTCCAAAACATTTGTATATATTTGTTTGCCCTCTTTTTTTGTCACTATGCAAGTTATAGTCATACAAATATCTAAGCCCAAATTGTTCCCTTATAAGTTCAATTCCAGATACGTATGTCTAACTGAAGCATATCACTGGAAAATTTACACTCTTCCATTTGCAATCTCTTCTATATTCTACATTAAATCATTTTGTTTACACACAGACATTTCTTTCATTCAGGAAAAGTCTCTGTTAATTGCTGGCAAACATTTATCCATAAATGCAGCATAAACATAAACATTATAAATATAACATTTAGTTTCATTTATTTTATTATATTTTGAATAGTCATGATAAGGGTATTTTTCAGAATTAACCTTGGAGAATGGAAATATGAAGAAATGGTGAATGGAATAATGAAGAAATGAAATAATGAAGAAAAGGTGAAACTTTTTTCTTTAATATTTATTTCTTTATTTGAAAGAGAGAGAAAGAAGAAATCTTTCATGCATTGTTTACTCTCCAAATGGCTGTAATGACTACAGCTGGTGCAGCACCAGGAACTTCTTCCTGAACTCCTGTGGGTGCAGGAACACAAGCACCTGGGCCATCCTTGCTGCATTTTCATATGTATAAGCACGGGACTGTATTGGAACAGGAATAGCCAGAACTCCAACCAGTGCCGATGAGATATCAGCACCATAGGCAGTGGCTTTACTCACTAAAACCACATCTCTGGCTCCTAAGGAACAAGTAGCTTGTATTTTATTACAAAAACGTAAGCTCTCCAGTCTCAGGCTTACTATTCAGTGATTCATCTGGCTTCAGGAAAGGTTGGTATTCAGAAAACAGACATAAAAATGCTGACACTCTGGCTATTTCTAATGATGTAAATAAATTAATACAACAGTCTTGAATCTTCTGCAAGCATTCATGAAACTGTAGCAAAATAAATGGTTGGATTATCATGAGAACAAAAGAAAGTCCCTTTACTATTTTTAAAAATAGATATTTGTATTGGAAAGGCAGATTTACACAGAGAATGTGAGATGGAGAAACAAAGATCATCCATTTCCTGGTTAGCTCCCCAGATTGCTGCAATAGCCATTGCTGAGGTAAATTGCAGCCAGTAGCCAAGAGGTTCTTCCAAGACTAACATGTGGGTGCAGCGGCCCTAAGACTTGAGTCATTCTTCACTGGATTCCCAGTCCATAATAGGAATGTGGAGTGAGGGGTGATTAGTCTGTTGAACTACTGCCCATCCTCCATCTTTTATTTTACTGATAGGAATCCCATTTCTCTATTGCTCTTTCCTTGGAAGAAAACTTTTGTCCAAATGTTGCTTTTATGAAGTGATCCAAATTACAATTTTCCAGTCTAATTGTATCAACACACTAGAACAATTTCTGTTACTGTAGAATTTAAACATGCTTTTAAAAGTTACTAATCAAAGGTCTGGCATGATGGCTCAGTGGCTAAACCCTCCCCTTTCCTGTGCCAGGACCTCATATGGGCCCCAGTTCCTGTCCTGACTGCTCCAGTTCCCATTCAGCACCCTGACTGCGGTCTAGAAAGCCACAAATAAATGGCCCAAATCTTTGGTGTTCTGCAGCCACGTGGGAGACCTAGAGGAACTCCTGGCTCCTGCCTTCAGATGGGCTCAGCTCCAACCATTGCAGCCAGATGGGGCGGGAACCAATGGAGGGATCTCTCTCTCTCTCTCTCTCTCTCTCTCTCTCTCTCTCCTCTCTCTCTCTGCTTCTCTGTAATTCTACCCCCTATCTTTATTTTAAAAAGTTCTATATAAAATAGCCAAGTCTTAGATTTATAGTTCAATAGTTATAAACAATATTATAAACTTTTGCATCACTCTTTCTTTCAGTTTGAAGTTGTCTATTGACTCAGTTTATGGAAAAGCACTAAATGTTTTTAACCTCTTATCCAAGACTCCAGTTTTCCTGTTTTAGCTCGAGCTGAGTCTTAAAATCCATCCCACTGATTTCTACATGTATATCTGAAGATATCCTTTGGTGATAAGACTGAAATTATCAGTAGAACATTGATAGTAATGTATATACATATATATCCCTGACTATCCTTTTTTTTTTTAATTTCAAATTCACCAACTGCTTAACATCTTCACTGAAGAAACAGTTGGTAAACCAGTATTTAGGTATAGTGGAATAAGCTGCTGTCTGCAGGGCCTGGTAACAAATGTGAGCATGGGTTTAAGACCCAGCTGCTCCACTTCCAAATCAGCTTGCTAATCATATACCTGGAGCAAATGCTGGAAGATGACTCAAGTGTTTGGTCTCCTACACTGGATCCAGAAAAGGCTGCAACCAGCAGATTGAAGATCTCTCTCTGTCCCTCTCTGTCTCTTTGTAACTCTGTCTTATAAATTAATAAAATCAAAATTTTAACAAAAGGAAAATGTGCTACCCAGAATTTAATATGTCCTAAAATGAATCGGTTACTTCCGCTTTCAGTGCACTCTTTCCACTATTTTCAAATTTGTACTGACCACATTCTTTGAATTGTTCACAGACTTCACAATTTACTTTGTCACTTCTAATGTCTTAAATCCAGCATTTCCACAAATCACTTTGTCTTTTTTTCTATTTGTGTTTTATACTTATTTCTTCTAATTACCTGAACTGAACACCTGGTTTAAACCCCATGGTTCCCTAACTGGATCTCTGTAATTGCATCCCAGAAGATTGAATGTGTCTTAAAAACTATTCTCCTTACAGTAGCTGCAATTTTATTGCTGTCTTCAAAAATAAAGATTTATTATATCTGTGCTGAAAACCATCTGTTTGGAGCCTGGCGAGATAGCTTAGTGGTTAAAGTCCTCGCCTTGAACGCCAGGTTTCCAATATGGGCACCGGTTCTAATCCTGGCAGCTCCATTTCCCATCCAGCTCTATGCTTGTGGCCTGGCAAAGCAGTCGAGGATGGCCCAAAGCCTTGGTACCCTGCACCCGCATGGGAGACCCGGAAGAGCTCCTGGCTTTGAATTGGCTCAGCTCCAGCCATTGCGGCTCACTTGGGTAGTGAACCATCAGATGGAAGATCTTCCTCTTTGTCTCTCCTCCTCTCTGTATATCCGCCTTTGCAATAAAAATAAAAAATACATCTTTTAAAAAATTTGAGAATGATAATGCAGTTGAAAAAAAAAACAGTACAATCAATTAGTGCAGACTGCCAAGGCAGTGAAAGTTGACTTGGTAAACAATAATTTATTAACTGCTTGAAAAGTTTTTTTTCTTGAAACAGAAAAATATAGGCCAATGAATAATATAAGACAATGAATAAACAAAAAGATCAATGTAGACACCATCCTTGACATATCCAGCATAGCCCAGGGCATAATGTGCCTGGTTGTTGGACAGCTGCTAAATGTCACACAGCTTTGGGTGTTCGTTCTACTGTCTTAGCCTGGATGCACAGAAGCAGATTCTTTTTTTTTTTATTTTTTATTTTATTTTGACAGTCTTTACACAGTTAGAAGCAGATTCTGATACGGAGATTTATGGTTTAAGTGACATATTACAAGACTATGGTGAGAGATAAGGTGATGATTGTCGGGGATGAGGAAGAAGTGAAGGACAGAGTCGAATAACTGGAAGATTGTGGTCTCAGTGTGGTATCAACAGGAGAATCTCATTCCTCATTGTTCTTTTGCACTGCGTCAAGAGAGCTGGCTTTCATATTCCCTGGAAGAGAAACAATCCGGCACTTCCAGCTCTCTCCGTTTATGGGTTATGCTTAGACAGTGCTTCAAAGTTCAAGGCCAGACTTCACAGGGAGACACAGGCATGCACTGTTGGAAGCAAATAGTTGCTTTATCTGCAGTTTCTGGGGGGTTTCAGTTAAATGTAGTTAACCATGGTCTAAAAGTACTAACATGAACATTCTAAATTGAACATTCAAGTGCATGCTCTTCCTAGGACTGTGATGGAATGTCATTCCATCTAGCTGTATTTGGCTTGGAACATGAGTCATTGCTTGGTTTAGATAATCCACTCAGCTTGGGATTGGTTACTTTGCACTGGTTGCAGTTTCATGTCCATTGTGACAGTATCTCAGTGACTACATTCAGTTAAGGTTTATTTTAGTTAATGACGGCCTTCACATCAAAAGAATCATGATGATGGCAATCCATGTATGGTAGACAGAAACTATGGAGCACTTCCGCTAGGTACAAGAGTGACGTATTTGAACATATTTCGAGAGAAGGTCATATCCATAGAGCTATCATTACAGTCTACTGTTCTCAGTGCTCTATTTGAATTCTACTTCTTGCCATTCGTCTGTTACTACCCCTAATTTATGAAGAGAATGCCATTATATGTAGTCACATACAAGAAAAAGTAATTGTATATATATGTGTGTGTGTGTGTGTGTGTGCGTGCATGCTTGTGCACGCATGTATGTATATAGTGCTTTATACTTTCTGTTATCAGGCATCTATTGTGCATGTACTGAAACAGCTTTTTGTGGATTAGAGGAAACTACTATATACTTTGTTTTGCATTATTTATTTATTTACTTTGAAAGTCACATTTACAGAGAGAAAAAGACAGATTCAGGGAGAGGGAAGAGAGACATTCTCTATTGATTCACTCCTCAGATGGCCCCAATACCTGAGGATACGTTGGTCTGAAACTGGGGTGCACAAGCTCTTTCCAGATCTCACAAGCAATTGAATTGTCCTCCCATGATTTTCCAGGCCATTCTCAAGGGTGCTGGAATAGGATTGTAATAACTGGAACACAAACTAGTGCCTACATGGAATGAGAGTGTTGCAGGCAGAGGATTAGCTTTGCCATCAAGCCACTCTGGCCTCACTATTTTAACCTGAGGTGTAACACAGACACAGAGAAATGACCTGGCACGGAGGTTCAGTGGCTCAATCTTCACCTTCCAAGCTAAGTGATCCCATATGGGCACTGGTTCCTGTCCTGACAGCGCCACTTCCCATCCTGCCTCCAGCTTGTGTCCTGGGAAAGCAACAGATGACGGCACAAAGCCTTGGGACACTGCATACACTTGGGCGACCCGGAATAAGCTCCTGGCTCCTGGCTTTCGATGAGCTCATTTCCAGCTGTTGTTGCCACTTGTTGAGTGAATCAGCAGATAGAAGATCTTTTTCTGTCTCTTTCTCTCTGCTTCTCTCAATAAATCTGCATTTTCAATAACAATAACAAAAAAAGCAGAAAAGGGCATGTGGTAGTTTCCAAGTAAGGTATTTCCATTTTCCTACCTTTCACTCTCACTTCTCAAGATAAATCTAGCTCTGTAGGTTTTTCTAAACTTCAGACCTGTCACAACTCATAGCCACTTTTCTGTAAAACTTGTTGACCTAAGACAAAAGAGAACAAATTACAGTTTATTTACATCATGAACAGCTGTAAAGTGATTTTTTAAAACCAAAATATTAAGATGGCTATAATTCTATCCCACATTCTTTCAGTAAGTTTTAAAGAGTTCAAAATAGTGTATGTTTAGGAATCTAAATCATCTATTTGATGGAACATACTTCTTCCTATAAGAAAACACACTATTATATGATAAATGAAAAGTTTCCAGTAACTACTTTGACTGGAAATGTAACATGATGGTCAATTATTAATTTTTATTATAACAATGAGTAGCTCTAGGAAGCTAAGACTATCTTATTTCCTTTGCTTATGCTCTGATCTACAAAAATGGGAATGATAAAGATTGTTTAT